>NC_079151.1:126508350-127143850 GCF_947563725.1 Argiope bruennichi | reverse complement strand
CCTTATTAACAAATCAATGGAAATTATCTTTGCGGCATGTGCACCTTGCAGTTCAAACTAAACTTTTACAATTTGAAGGAAATTTTCAGTAGTAAATACACAAAAATTTATTTTATATCATTTTTAATAAATGAAAAACCTTATATTTTTATGTTATGTAGAAAATAATATTCGTGTGTATTTGCTGAAAACTAAAACGAAAATCTGTTTCAATTTGTAATTGATAGTAAGTTAAAATATTAAAAGGATAAGAAAAATGAATTTTAATTGAATGTGTGTACATTAAAGCTTTGAAAATCATCATTAAAAGCAACGTAAACTATGCAAAACAAAAATAGTTTTATAGCTATTACACTTATAAGCACGAAAAACAAAACTGTACATTCTAGTATTTTTAATTTTAATTAGTAAATTAATGCTCTGTTTCTTTCAATTGTTTTCGAAAGCTACCTGTATTTTTAGATATTTTTATAAGAAAATCGAATTTATAGGTTTTAGACAAAATTCTAATTTATAGGTTTTAGACAAAATTCTAATTTATGTTATTATTACGAATTTGAATTTTGATGAAGCTAAATTAGGTGAATTATTGTTCAATCTAACTGCCGGTGAATCACTGCCGGTATGAATCACCAGTGATTCACACCTGTTATTTCATTGTATTAACCATCTATCGAATTAAATGACTATTTATTTATTATAAAGATATCAGAAATAGAGTCATCTAAATAGATGCTAAATACTTGGAATAACAGACAGGAGTCGTGGCAACGAATGTAGTCAAGATTCTTACATTCTTCTTTCTTATATTCTCTCTTACTCTAAGACATAATAGCATCTGAAAAATAAAAAGCGAAATGGATTTTGTTTATACATATTCATTTTCAGTAATAGTCAGTTTTTCCCTTTTTTTTGACAAAGATGTGAAATAAAAAATTGAATGAAGTCTATTTTTTTGAATGTCGTTAAGGAATAAAATATGCAGTTTATATAGAAGTGTTTAAGAATGATAACTTTATCAAAAAATAATAGTTTCGTTGAATATTAAATATTATTATCTTCAATTACAATAAATGCCAGGAATGAAAAGCATTTTTTTTCTATTAATAGGCCAATAAATTTTCCAGTTTATTGGAAATAAAACTGAAGATTTTCTGATATGAAACTGAAAATAAATTTGAAACCATCAATGTGAAAATAATAAGGTATTTTTCAGTGCTTGTAAAAATGCCTTATCAGATCGTTATTAAGAATGTAAAGGCAAATCTCATGCAAGATACATAAAATAAGACATCTTATGTTTGCAAATTAAAAAGAATTTTTATAAAGGCCAATTATTATTTTTTTATCATCAGGCTTAATATTTTTGAAATATTACATAGCATTTTAAATTGCAAATATATGGGAGTTTTATTAATATGTAGTTCTGAAATAGCCATTTATGTACCATTAATTCAGTCAAAGATTTAGTCAAAGTATTTGTGTCTCCTTTTTTCCTTTTAATGAAGGCATTTAATTTAAATATTATTAAACATATTAAGATACACCTGTAAATTATTACTTGGATCTTGAAAGGATAATAATTATGTGGTAAAACAGAATAATAACTTACTACATTTTCTACTTATCATTTCCAGATTTGAAAATTAATTCAACTTATGAAGCATATCTAATTTCACTTTTTTTCCCTTCTTCTAGCTACGAGGGGTGACCCTCAAACTATCTGATCCGGAGAGCCCGGATTACTTAGTTTCCCTGCGGGGAGCTCGAGAATTCGCCAGGACCATCGAGAGGAACATCCTCAGGTTCTCCTTCCAAAATGGACAGGTGGAACACGTCTGCCCCTCTGAAAACGCCCCCACGTGGGTCACCAACATTCAGAAGGGTGTTTTGTCCGCCTTCCAGTCCTACTCAGTCAAACCAGAGTGGACAACTAGGACAATTGAGGTGAGATCTGAAAAAATGTTGCCATTTTGCAAAAACCTTGTTAAAAAATTATGTATTTAAGTGAAAATAATGAGTTCATTCAACTTCAGAAATTTCACACGGCCAAAACTATTTCCAAATTTCATTTTAAGATTTCACTGAATATTAGAGTTGATTTCGGGTTTCTAATTTATTTGAAGATTAAAATAAATAAATAGTTCTAAACTAATAAAACCGATACATACACTCTCAATTCAAAGTAGCAAACATTACAAAATGTTTTAAAGAATAGTAAAAATGTAAGGTCGTGAATTGATAAGTATTAAGTAAAAACAAGTTTTGCGCTTTAATATTGGTAGTAATAGATCATATTTCAACAATATGATATGATTTTCAGAATATTTATGTTAAAGAACTGCTAATAATTCTATTGAAAATATAAAGAGGTTCTTATGATACTGAAATGATCAAATTTTAAATGCTGCCCAAATTTAAAAAATAAGAATAAATATTATAATAATTTTTTTTCAGTCTTACATAAATCAATATTATTGCTTTTAGGTAACTCTTAAGTTTTCCTAGAATAAGAAACTTAATCACTTTTTTAAAGTGATATATTTTAATAGGATATTCATTTTTTTCTGAATTCATAAATTAGAAAAAAATTTAATTAGAAAATTTCTTATCTGCAATCATTTGAAATTTCCATGAGGCATTCATGAGATATTTTAGTATGTAATAGAATATGATTCTATTCTTCAATGCATAGAAAAATAGAATATTCAGTGGAAATATGGAATCATTTTTTAAAAACAGATTTTAAATTAAAATTTAATTATTTAATTATTTTTAAGTTTAAATATTTATTTTATTAATTAAAAAAATGATTTCATCTCATATTAAATAAAATGTTTTTCAATTTTAGATGCACAGAGTAACAAAAAAAATTAAACCAATTTTGATGTCCACATTTTTGGGCTTAAAACAAATATGAAAATGTCACTAAAAGTCAATATAATATCTGTTGTAAATAACTGCTATACATATTTCTGTATAAATATATTCTACAGACTGATGTCCTTGGAAAATGCACTGCTGAATATCACTCCCTCGGAAGGAATTGGCAAGGTACGCACACCGTAAGGAAACTGAAAGATTTAAGTTCCTGCACCGAAAGAGAAAATTATGAAACTTACCTTCAAGGATCTGCTTACTCATCGGATTTCGTAAGTAACCGCTTAAATTTATCATCAGAAACTATGAGTGACTTATTGAATACTACTTAAAATAAAATTAATCACAGTACATTTCAGAGTATCGTAAAAATAAACGTAAAGCCCGTCATACAAGATAAAATATAACGATTAAGTTGCATAGCTCATGTTTTTAAATGTTACTTGCAAACCAACCACTAATTTATTTACTAATGACAAAATTCACACTCGAAGTTTCAGACACAGATAAATGTTTGGTATATCAAATAAAGACAATGAATTAATAATGGAGCTCATAAAAGTAACTCATAAGTAAGCTCAAAAAAGTAACCCATAAGTAAGCCCATAAAGAGCATCTGTAAAAGTAACACAATGAAGATTTCACAAACTTTAATAAAAATAAACTAAAATATATTGTATCAAAGTATAGTGGCTCAGTGATAGAGCCATACATATTTGTATAGAATATTTCCTATTATATAATTAGGCAGTGTAAATTTATCATCAGAAACTATGAGTGACTTATTGAATACTACTTAAAATAAAATTAATCACAGTACATTTCAGAGTATCGTAAAAATAAACGTAAAGCCCGTCATACAAGATAAAATATAACGATTAAGTTGCACAGCTCATGTTTTTAAATGTTACTTGCAAACCAACCACTAATTTACTTACTAATGACAAAATTCACACTCGAAGTTTCAGACACAGATAAATGTTTGGTATATCAAATAAAGACAATGAATTAATAATGGAGCTCATAAAAGTAACTCATAAGTAAGCTCAAAAAAGTAACCCATAAGTAAGCCCATAATGAGCATCTGTAAAAGTAACACAATGAAGATTTCACAAACTTTAATAAAAATAAACTAAAATATATTGTATCAAAGTATAGTGGCTCAGTGATAGAGCCATACATATTTGTATTGAATATTTCCTATTATATAATTAGGCAGTGTAAATTTTCTATTAAATTAAAAATGTACTAAAGTAAGCATCGCAAAAAATATATAATTGATAGTTAATGAAGTCCAGCATACATTTATGCTTATTGTACTGCGATTTGTTTTAGAAGTATAGACAAACATCAATTTTTGCATTTTGCAGTTTTTTCATAACATTTATTTTGCAACAGAAAAGAAATTCAATGCGCCAATATTGCGCTGCATGCATGTATAAAATTGCTTCCATGTATACCAAATATTTTCAAAAAGAATAGTATGAACAATTGTTATTTCCATTATTACTCCATTAGGATTGGAATTAGAAAGAGATAGACGTAAAACTATATGGTAATTTTTCAAAAACATAGAATGAGCCAGCATTGACCTTGGATTGGTCTCTCCAAGACTTTCTCGCATACTCTCTAATAAACTTGTCATGCCAGAGAACCCCTTGCATGGCATTGGTGTACAATAGTCACGAAATATTAACTTTTGACGTAAATTTGGCCTTTTTACTGCAATCGATTGTGTCATGTTTGGCAAGTTACTTTAAAATGAATCCCTAGCATACATTAATAGTATCCAAAAATCAAATTTGTATTTTTGAACCCGTTTTTCTCAACTGATTTAAACAAAAATTTGACACAAAACTGCACTTGTTGTCAAAAAATCCCTACCAAATTTGATATATTACATTTATTGCGTTTTTCAATTATCACATTTACGTGTTTCTAAAATAGTACAAATTTGACAGCTCAAATAGCTCAAATTTGACAGGCGTCTACCCTACAGAATTTAAGTCTGTGCACTAAATCTTATCTATCTAGCTCTCTTCGTTTTGTAATTATCGTCTTAACTTATATTCAAACAGCCGGATAGAGGGAATTCCTCTGAACAGATTTTACTCAAAATTTGATAGAAATTTGGTTTAAAGACAGTTAAAAAAATTTCAACCGTTTGGCCCAAAGCTTTTTTCAGTTATTTTTGCTACAGACAGACGTACAAACATTTTCTAAAAATGCGTTTTGATAACTCAGGGAGATTTAAAACGTAGGAATTCGTCAAAAACTTGAGTTCGAATTTTTGAAGATTACTATACTTTCTCTTACTACATATACGAGAGAGTAAAAATACATGTATATTTATTATGTGTAAGTGTTATTCATTGTTTGACCAAATCTCTTTGTTCTTTAGCAAACCCTGTCTTTGCCCGTGGTCAAAGGCAGTCAGGAATGCGAGCAAGTCATTGGTGACAGTTTCCTCCAGACATCCACCTGCAATGAGAAGCTGATCTTCCGTCCGTTTTCTAACAGAGGCAACGGTGTTGTCGCAACTGTCTCTCAGAAGCTCATCTATGCTGCTACCAGTGAAAGGAGGTTTACAGGAAATGGTAGGCGACGTCAAAAAAATGTGTCTTTTTAAATCATATTCCATTTTAATAAACATTCTTCTTTTCTTCGTAATCAATAATGTATACTTGAAGTTTTAAAATTTCAACAAGGAAAAAAATGATTCTAATGAAAACAGGAATTTATCCTTTTTTTTATTTTTATGAAACCAAATAGAGAGTTTCTGGGTTTCATTTGTAGTCAAACATCAGATACAGCGGAACCTCGCGTAATAAGTATAATTCGTTTCCGAATCTTACTGGAAATAGAGACCCCGGACAGCGTAGTCGGTAATGCGAAATAGAAATAAATTTTACTACTCGTTATCGAAACAATTTTTTTACCTAGAAATCCATGTAAAAAAGACAATGTGTTCTGTAATTCTCTTCAAATAAAACTCATTTGTGTCTGGTGGTCCGTCGAGCCGAAGACGAACCATGTTCAATTTAAAAAAATAAACCCAAATAAATTTGTGATAACATAATTTATTATTAATAATGCATAATTTTTTAGAAGTAAATTGTAGAAAGACAATTGTTTTTGGCTACACTTCAAAATTTGGCGAAATCGGAACATAGCATTATCGTTAAATGAATTTTAGAGCGTATAGCTACTGCCTTAGCAAGGCAATGCTTTTCATCATAAGATACTATAATTTCTCATACTTTCAAAATCTCTTTCATTTTATTGGAAACTTTTTATTCTGTTACATCTATTATTTCTTATTCTCCTGACAAATCTCCTCCGCAGCTTTTTGCTGTGTCATAAGCTTTTCGTTAGTTCTTGCTGTGTTCTTCCACCAGCTTATCGATGACGTTGCTATCCGAGTGCAACTGCATTAACATAGCCAGAGACAAAATCTCGTTGATTAAAGCTCCACAGGCATTTGCACAAATCCTTTGAAGTCATGTTCGACAACATTATCCGTCATATATTTCTTCCATGTAAAAATAGGAGTTTTCCTGAAACAAGCTTTCAACATAGACTGATATAAGTCAATCCAGCATGTGATATCTCGGTTTTTTTTTTCGCCATTTGTTCTACGAAACATCGCTCATTAAACGAGTCAATTTTTAATTTTTGTTTATTCCATTATATAAGGTGTTCGTTAAGTGAAGTTTGCTTCTATTATATTCTATATCAAGCAATAATAACAATATTAATACATTTTTCCACTTAAACGTTCGAATTAAGTTTAAAGAAATATAATACAGGAAATTTTAGACGTTTGATTTGTTTTGCTTTTTTAAATATGAATTTCATTGTTTTTTCCAGACTATCGCCCAACAACTGAGCCTCTACTCTACACTCACGCAAAGCAGGAAGTTAGTTCAGCTAAGATCGAAGAAGAAACCGAGATGGCCATGAGGGAACTGTGTGATGCTGCCAAGGTAGACATCTCCATCTCTGTTCCCAGGAAGTTCTCCGGATTGATCTACAAGCTGAAGAAACTTTCTTTGCGATCATTGAAGTCTTTCCATCAAAAGATCGATAAAATCTGCCCACAGAACACTGATAAAGCCAGGTAAATTAATAAAGTCATTCATATAGTTAGCAAGTTTATTGAATGTTAAGGTAGTTGATTACATTGAAAAGTCTACTTTTGAATTTGGTGAATTCATGATTTTTTTAAAATTAATATTCTTAGCGATAGAACAGGTTTTTTTTTTTTTTAAAACCATCAGAATTTTATTTCTCTTTATTCTTTGGAAAGTTACACTGATTTTTTATATTTGGATTTACGTATGTTTTAATGCTATTTTACATCATTAGATGTTACTTCTTCAAATTCTAATCTCTGACAGAATTTTTTTACAAAAAAAAAAAAAAAAAAAAAAAAAAAAAACTCATAAATTAAAATCTGATGCATATTGTTATTTTAAACATTGTACAATAATTTCATAATATGTTTTGCTGTTCTGAAACCACAGAATAAGTAGTCTGTTCAGTTAGAAATGTTTATAGTTATTTTAGAGTTACAGAAAGGGAAAAAAAATCGAAAATATCGTGTTATTTATCGGTTGAATCCGATGTTTTAAGAATGTATAGAAATGTAGCTTATTTTATCGTTCAGGAACTGGATAACATATTTCTTAAGCTATATGCAAAATCCTAAGCAAATCGTTTGGTGAACCTCGAAAGAAAATTTTTGTTTTATACCTTTTTTTTTAGCCAAGTCGGATTTTTTTCCAATTTTTGAAAACCGTCTGCCACTTAAATGGTATATTTTGATTTCTTAGATGCTTTTCCAAGTTTTTTTATGCAAATTTTCAAAAATATAATTATTTTTGAACGTTTTCCAAAAACATTCATCCTGAAAGTAGTCACATATCTTAATCTGGGAAATTCTAAATAATGTGTGGAGGTAACAAGGATATCAGACAATATGCTTCAGTCTGAAACGAACATTCCTTGATTATTCCAAAATGTATGAAACTGCAAAGTAACTAATGTATGAAGAAGTAAACTGATTGTTTTTTTTCAATAAAACTATAAGAAAATTTTGAATTTATTCGGAATCTTTCTGAAAATTTTTATTCTATTAATAAACTCACTTTTAAAGATTAATTAAGATTCTCCGTGAATGGCACATAGGTCTTTTTGAATTACTGAAACATCTAAACGTGTCTAGAATTTATACCGTGGAATATTAATTTCAAATAAGTGCTATTCCTTTTAATAAATTTAAATGCTCATGATTCTTGCTTATTTTCAGGAAATTCTTCATGGATGCCATTCCTTTGGTCAGCACAGTGGACTCAGCTCGCTTCATGCTCGAAATGATCTCCAGAAAAACTATTTCTGACACCGAAATCAGTTTCTGGCTGACATCTCTATCATTCATCAATGAGCCAACACCTGAAATCATTTCTCTTTTCACGGTATGAATAAAACTTAATTCATGACTTATGAAGGGGTTAATTCATTATTCATGAATCATGCAAGATTTCAATCTAAGACGTTCTGATAAAGATTGTATACGGATTAGTTGCCTAAAAACCTTAAAAAATGATAAGAGATTATAAATTATTAGAAAATAAAATACACAATGTAAAAATAAATTATTCTTTATGTTTATCGACGAAAATGAACGACACATTTCGTCAGAATGTTTTGACAACAATATTAGAAACTGAGGGGCCGCAGTGGTCTGATGACTGGGTTCCGGCTTCTGAACCAGAGGGTTTCACGTTCGAAACCCGATTCACATGAAGAACTTGGCACACGCTAAATCCGTCGGGACCAAACGCCCTCCCGCTGGCGCTGACTGGAAGCTTGGAGAGGGTCCTGCCAACTCAAGTGTTGCCCTTGTCATCTGACCAAGGCTCGAAATTACGAGGTCCGTCCCAAAATAGCCCTAGTGATGTTTTAAGACGGGACATTAATATAATTAAACTTGAAACTGAGGGAACAATAAATATTTGGAGAAATTTATTTAACCAGTTAGTTACGAGATTTTTAAAATTATATTTGGAATAAAATAACAAAATTTATGAGCAAGAAAAATACTAAAAGAATTTCTGCATAAATAATTTATAAGAATACGTTACAATTATAATAATAATGCGCTTTGTTTAGTAGTTTTCTGGCATTATAAATATGCTTAAACATGCATTATTTTTATACTCCCTAATAAAATTCGCGTACGAAAAAAAAAATATTTAATATAAAATATAGATATTTCTATATTTTAATTTAATTAATCTGAATTATTTGTTATAGTATAAAAATAATTGCCAGCTGTTTTATGATTTATTTTTTGTATCTTAATTTTCTTCTAATCAATTTTTGTAAAAAAATAACAAAACTCATAAATAAGAAAAATAAGAAATATTTATATAAGTAATAAAAAATTCATAGCAATTTTGATAATATTTCATATGATGATTATATATATAACAAACACATTGAAATTTAGGTTTAAAAGGTATTGGTATATATATCTTTTAAACTTAGTGAACTAATCAAAGAAATTGTTAAATTATTCATTATATAGCTAAAAATTAGTTGCCTTTTTTTTGTTGTTGTTAAAATTATTTTTTTACACTAAGATTCTTACGATTTAATTCAAAGCTCATACAAATGAATACACAGTATGACATAAAATGAATCTTAATCTAAACTCAGAATATTTCTTTCTCCTTATAGCCACTTCTCGATGGTCGTTACACGCAAGGCATCTTGGGAGTATCCGCTCTTATTCGCAATTTCTGTAATGGAAAAGACTGTTCAGGAATTCCAGAAGTTCAGGCAGCTGTGAACAAGCTTTCAGAAAACTTGGGAGAAAACTGCTTCAGCTCTGACGACAAAAATGTAAATAATATGTTTCCCCCTATTTTTATTTATCCCTCCGATTATGCAAAAGCGAATGCAATGTAAGCTGAGCACTAATTTGAAGAAGTCATATACCGCTAAATTGACTGAATTGATAGTTGAAGAGTCACTGAGACCATCCCAGCATAGATTTTGTTTTGCTTCAAAAAAATAATGTTAATCTAACTAAATTAAATTTAACTATGTTTAAGGAATGCGCAAATAAGCAATTAAATAAAAAGATAATATATTTTTGTGAACTCAATCAGTTGTAATTATATTATCGATATAATTATATTTCAACTTTCTCTTATAAACAGTTTTATACCGCGCTAAATATTGGATTTATAAAAATTGTGAATATGGGTGATACAAATAGATCGATGGCTATGATAGGATGTCTCAAATACGGTACAACACCACCTTTCACATAATATCTAAATACTAGATTCCATATACTTAGAGGACTACTTATAGCTTGATGACATGCAAACAATATGAGAATAAAAAAATAAGTTTAGAATAACATATTTTCTAGAATAATAATTAAGTAAAAAATTAGAAATTATATGAAGCGCAGCATATAACCAAACGCGCAGGCGTAATGCTTCATGAAAAGCCTTTGAGTATCGAGGGGCTTCTTCATCATTGGGCAATAGATGGCAGCATCAATAAGGCATGTTAAACATGCATGCAAATACAGTTAACCAAATGCAATCTCCACAATATTCTGAATTCTTCTACATTAATTAGTAAAATATTAAAAATAAATGGCAATATAGTAAAGTTCGGCACGTTAATATTATCTAGCATAATTGTTTAGATAATATTAACGTGTTTCATGTTATCATGTTATTCATAATGATAGATAACATTTAGCAAATAGTAATCCACTCTTTCTTTGTATAGGAAAGAAAATCTTCATTTGCAGCCATATTCTTACTAAAAAAAAGATTTTTTTATAGAAAATGTAATTCAAACAAGGATCTTTTACGCAAGATAATGAATTAAATTACCTTATAATTATCAATCCGCTTTAGAGTAGATTTCACTCATGTATTATTATTTACCCTTTTTAAAAATGCGATAATTATTTCAACGATATAATAATACAAAGAAAAGCATCTAATTATGTATTCGGATTTAAAAACCATTAAAGCAAAGCCTTTGAAACTTATGATGATAAATGATAAAATCATACATGTCAGGCATAATCAAAAGATATTTTTTTATAATGTATGTCATAAAATTTTTGTAGATAAGCGCTAAATAAAACTCGTAATTAACTTGAGTAGATCTAGAAAATGATATTTTAAAAGTGAATTTTAATTCTTTTTATAAAAAAGAAATTTGATTGTATGTTTTTTGGAAAAAAAAAACACTATGAAACGAGGCACTTACTCTAAAACTGTAATTTTTCTGTATAAATTTCACGCATGTTATATATGATATTTCCTCTGTGCGTTTCTCCTCTTTTTGAAGTAAATATGCTTTATAATATAATCTTTTATAGGTTATTCTTTCATTGAAAGCGATCGGAAATATAGGATACCTCTTCGGTAAAGAAAATGTACTTGAAGCTTGCTACAAGAACCCACAAATAAGAACTGAAGCTCGCTTAGCAGCAATTGAAGCTTTTAGACGTGCCAGCTGTGACGTCAGCGTAAGTATAAAAGCAATATCTAAAATATTTCAAAATTATTAAAATGAAATTAGTAAAATCCAATTCGAAATTCATTTTATTCCTTGAAAAATTCTAAAAATATTATTAAAAATTTATTGTAGAATCTAAAAGTCTTATGAAAATAATGATTTCATATACCTTATTCTGAAGTTATATGGACAAAATCATGGAATTAAAGTTCAAATTATCTTTCAATTGTTCGTTTGAATATTTCCATTTCTTAAAGCATTAATCAAACTATTTATTTAATTTTTAACACTTGTTTGACATATAAATCCATAATATTTTATCTCAACATTTTACTTCAGATTTCTAACTGATTGTCTATGTCATATACGACATAGATCAATGGTATAAAATTTTCAAATCTATTATTTTTATAGAAATTAGTTTTGTTATATTTCAAATAATTTTATTTCGCCATTGTAGTAAATCAACATACTAAAAAAATTTCCTAAATTTATAATTCATGATTTTATAGGAATTCAGAAAATAATTAGAGGGATTTTTTTATATATAGGATAAAGGTTAATAGGAAGGGATTAGGAAAACTTTAATAAGATCCCAAAATGTTTCCGCAGAATGGACATTTTGGAAGCTTATAAAATTTTATATTATTTTTGACAACCTTTTTTTTTTGTTTGAATGTTTACCGTTCTGTTAAAATAGATAGATATTCAATCAAATTGAAATAAATGCTGATATATTATCATTTGTATCGCTATATATTTTTGAATAAAATGTTAATCTATGGTTTAATTCGTGTAAACTTGACAAAGTGAAAAGAGATGAGTAAGTGAAAGCAGATGAGTAATAAATTAAAAAAAAATATTTAATATAAATTGTTACTTTTTCATCTTATTATTCAATTTAAAAAAAAAAATTACATTTTTCAGAGGGAGGAATTAATGAAAGCTTACAGCAACTACAATGAAGACACCGAAATTAGGATTGCTGCTTATTTGGCTGTGATGAAGTGTCCTACCGTTTCTCGTATTCAGGAAATTAAAGATGTTCTGTTGAATGAAAAGATCAACCACGGTAAGAATCATTTCAGATCTTTAAGAACATTAAGTAAATACAGTATACTCCCGAATATCTAGTCTAATGTGGCGGAGGTGTAGGCCGGATAACAAAAAAGCCGGATTTGCCGGAATTCTATGAATTCATTTCTTTGCCCACCATACCAGAAGACAAAGTTTTATACCAAAATTCACTGTTATATTACATATTTTCTCTCTTCTTATTGAATATTAAGCCCTCTGTTTCATCTCAAAGTGAATGCAGCCGCGGCTCGGTGAATCATAGAATCAGTTGCCGGTAAGTTGTCGAGTTAAAATAGGAGGCTCTGTACTGATAGTTTATATAAATTTATATACTTCACTCAAGTTTTAGGAATTTAGTGGAGAAAAAAGTAAGTTAAGCGATGTGAACTATTCACATTTTAACATAAATCCTGTAATATGTAACTTAAATGCAGAAAACATAAACAAGACATAAACATAAATCGTAGGCCTAACTCTTAAGAAAATTGGCTCAAACATATTTTATTTTCCCCTGATAAATTATTACACAGATATGAAAAGGTAATTCTAAGATAAAATTCAAAACCCACACTTTTTAGGTTTTGGAAACGTCCTTAATAGAAGCCTTGCCTTTCTCATTTAATAACGACAAAAGAAAACTATGCCGGATAGTTGCGAACCGGATACTAGGGAGTGTACTGTAATCTAATATATAAAATTCTCGTGTCACAGTTTTCGTTGCCATACTCCTCCGAAACGGCTTGACCGATTTTGATGAAATTTTTTGTGCTTATCCGGTATCTATGAGAATCGGCCAACATCTATTTTTCATCCCCCTAAATGTTAGGGGTAGTCCATTATTAATTAAAAACTAACTTTCCCGCCAAAAAAATCTTCCATTTTTCCCAACGCCAACTTTTCCGCCAAAAAAATCTTCCATTTTCCCCATCGCCAAATAAGTAAGGCATCAGTTGTTTTTTTCTCCCAACAGTAATTAGGCTAGGGTTAACATTTTTCGACGGATTATTTCAAACGATTCTGTTTATTTTCTTAATGTTTTATGCATTTAAAATTAAACATTGTTAATTAATCCATGTTTCACATTCATTCTGAAGTACTTTTGAATTAAAATAACACAGAATAAAGGAAATTAAAAATGTCTAATCTGCATAGCGTTACCCCAACTGGCGTAGAAAAATTTACGCATTTGCGTTGACGTAACTGGCGAAGAAAATCCACGCATGCGCATTGTTCTGATTGTTGGCATGACAACCAACGGACGATTTAAATTATTTTTAGGTTAGTTGCATGCTTTTGTAAGTAAAATGTATTTATGTTAGTTATATATTTTTTGTATATGCTTATAGTTTTAAGTACATCGTTTTTTAAGTAGATTTTTTTAAACCTGTTTTCGACCGATTATTTTAAACGATTCATTTTATTTTCTTAGTGTTTGATGCATTTAAAATTAAACATTGTTAATGAATCGATCTGTTCATGATGAATCTGAGAAATTTTTGTTGACAAATTCTTGAGATATTACATAAATTAAGAAAGATATTCTTTAGTGACCATAAAGTTTAAACGCTCAGTGACTCTATTATCAGTAATCATATTATTAAAAAAAATGCTTTGTTTCAGTAAAAAATATTATATTAATTGCAGATTAATCATTTACACTGTAATTTAAAGCATAATTTCTACGAGGGGTAACAGAAAATTAGAGAGATATATATCACGCTATAACTGAAGGCCTTTATAATATTATGAGTGAATTATATGACTATCAAAATTTGAAGTTTTAAAATATTTTGCTGAAGAATCTATTAAAGTTGGAATTGCGTAAAATGTTTAATGGTACGACCGGAGTTTTATCCCCTGCTTGGCGAAATTTTTAAAAATCGCAAACAACGGCCTTGCGAAATGTTCAAAAGCAAAGAAGCAGATGTTCAATTATAGTGCATAATAAAGATTGCCAGCTTTAGTGCGTTATCGCAACTTGGCGAAGAAGGGGGTTAAACTCCGGTTAAACCTATTTAATTATTAAAATTTAAACGAACATTAAGATTGGCGAACCGGCTGGTCGCCAAAGGCGGCTAGTTTACTATAATTTCTTTAATTTTATTATTGCTGAAAAACATTTTTTGATCTTCACATTATAAACTGAACAAGATCCCTGTCATCTTCTTACAAAATGGAATATTGCGAAAATACTTCTCAGAAACAGATAAATTTGATGACCTTTATCCCTCCTCTGTAGGATTGCTACTCTGGGGAAAGGGAACTCAAATTAAGCAAACATGCACCAACTTTGCATAAAATTATTTGAAGTTACAGAAAACATATCAAAGGATATATCTTTTGTAACTCTTAACTCCTGTAAAAGGGATGAAGCTCCTTTTTTTTTTTTTGGATCTTTGCATATAGCTATCTCTGTTAGGTTAATCATATATGAATTACAATTGAAAGTTTTACTTCATTTTAGCTGTGCCAGTTCTACATTCTTTAATTTTTCTTATAGTCGGTTCTTTCATTTGGACTCATCTGACCGCCTTGTCCAAGACCAAGCACCCAGAAAGGAGAGAGATCAGAGATATTGTATCGAATCTGTATCTCATGAACAAGTTTGCCTCCGATGCAAGGAAATTTTCCACAGCCAGTGAAGCCCACTATTTCTTGGAATCCATTGATTCAGGCATTCATGTGGACAGTCACTTGATTTTCTCTACCGATTCCTATTTGCCACGAACAGCCATGTTCAACCTCACCGTTGATATCTTCGGAAAGAGCTGCAATCTTTTCCAGGTATGTATGCAAATTATGTTTAATATAAATAATGAAAAAAATCATGATAGTTGAATCTAATTTGTGGTGAAAGCTTATATATAAGCCAGTTAACAAGCCAGTTAACAACGACGCTACCCGGGCAATTGCTTTTGTATCGTGGTCATGTTACTGGGCTGCGAACCACAAGGTCCCAGGTTCTAACCCCACTCATTACAATCCGCCACAAATTCTCAACACTACGGCTAAAAAACGAAATTTATTGACGACTATTGACAATAGGTACATGTATATATAACAAGCACTCTTTATTCACAATGGATAAGAAAGATCTTTTGCGGTACTTGCAGATAATATGCCACAATAAGAGAGCTCTTCCAGTAAAGTCGTTGATAGTATTTCTCATTTCAACAGATTTTTAATGTCACATTAATAGTTTATTTAGTTTCATATTTCTGCACAATTTTGACTCAATATCACATTAATATTTTATTTTAGTAGCTTTGTGGAAATAAATATAGCTAATTTATTTATGAAGAATTATGATAAAATATACACATTTCTACGCTTTATTATTTAACCCTTTCTAGGGCCATGGGAAGTATGCTTCCCACCAAATTTATCAATCTTTGTATGAAATTATGTAAGTTGGCATAAGTTCTGAGAATTTTTTTTAGTAAGTCAGAAACTTAAATGCTTCAGTTCTTTATCTCAGACAAAATGATGTGTCTTGATTTGTTACTTAATTATTAATTAACCAATTAATTAATTAATCAAATTAAATTTATCTAATAAGCTAAAGGAATCCCTTTTCTTATTCTAATTTCAAGCCTAAAAATATTTTAACATAATATGACTAGAAAAAAATGGCCCTTTAAAGGGTTAAGGGAAATATTTGTGCCAAAAATACTGTAAAAAATTGAAAATGTAATAAATAGGATCCTGTAAAATTAATATATACTTAGTATTATGTGTTTAATATTCTATAATTGAAGTAAAATTATCTATTAAATAGAATTATACTTGGTAATCTAGCGATTATAGAATATTAGGATAATTAATATCAGTTTAATATTCTAGAAATAATAGAAATATTAATTTTTTTCAATTTTTTTTATTTGGCAACAAAGCTTATTGTATCTGTATCTAATCGACTTACCTCCGTTTAATCAAACAGCCCAAATCAGCAACTTATTCTGCCTATTCTGAAAATCTTCCTTTAGTGTTTAGTGGGAATTTTTTTTTTTTTGCACGAAATAAGTAAAATACTAGAAGAAAAAAAATTAAATATTTTTTTTTCTTAATTGCTCGCATCTATCAAACTGTATTCACATATTTTCAAAGTTTAATTTATGCGTTAAATCCTTAGCATTTTACGTAAAATTTTAGATAAATAGGTTGGAATCTTTTTAATGTTTATAATGTAAATCATTTCAGATTGATGGACGCATGGAAGGTTTAGAACATGTTGTTGAGAGCTTTTTCGGACCAGGTGGATACTTCCCACAAAAGAACATCGCTAAAATCTTGAGAGAAAAGAGATCTGTTGACAACAACAAACTGAACCTGATTGACAGCCAGGTGAGAAGACATCGCTTTTCTTGCAAAGAAATTAAACATTTGCATTATGTACAAAATATAATTTATCGATATTTCTCTCATACACTAACTGGTTTTTATTTCAGTTCAATCAACACTACAAAAATCCTGTGCAGCCATACGGATCCCTAGATGTCAAAGTCTTTGGAACATCCATGTGGTATGAACAATTTAGAAGCAACGGAGATGGTTCTCCTGAAATTAACTTGTTGGACATTGTCACCAAACTAGCTGAAGAGAATGATAAAGAATATTCCAGAAGTTTTACTTTCTTGGACACTACCTTCACTGTCCCAATGACCAGTGGTTTGCCTCTTAAGATTGCTCTTAATGGAACTGCAAGTGTAGGACTGAAGATAGGAGGAAAATTCGACGTGAAATCTTTCGATCACGTTGATGTCTTGGGTCACATCGAACCAAGGTAAGCATATTCAAATATATCCATATCAAATTCCATAAAAAAATTTACACTTTATATAAAACTTCTTGCATTTTAAAAATAATTTAGTAAAAACAGTAAATTGAAAAATGCTCTTATTAGGGAATGAGGAGGAACTAATTTGCTCTTTCTTTCCAGTGGAGCTGTTGAAATTTCTGGTCTCTTGACCGTAGATGCTGGTCACTTCGCTCGCTCTGGCATGCGATTCATCAGCACCATGCATTCCTCATCAGTCCTCGATGGAAAAGTACAAGTGAGAAATGGTGAAGTTGTCAAGGCTCAGCTCAATATGCCCAGGGACAGAATTGATGTCTTCAACATCCAGTGAGTATTTAAATTCTTAATGATTTAGAAAAAACATATTTAGCTATATAACATTGTACATTATAAAATATAAAACATTTTGTTTTTTTTAATATATTGGTTCTTTTTTTTAATATTTCGCTTATTATTATATATAATTTAATTTACACTAAATCTTTTCATCCCGATTTAGTATAAAGGTCTTCAGAATATTCAATTTAAAAATTCAATTATTCAAAGATTTCCGTAATGCAATATTTTGTCTATTAACAATTCAAATGACTTAGATTAATTGATTGAAATTCTTATGAAAATAATAATTTATGAAGTGCATTTTCAAATGAATTAATTGATTAAATAATTTATCTATATTTGATCTATTGGAAAATAAAAATAGATTAATTAAACTAAAAATGTTTCATTTTATCCAGCTGCAATTTAAGGAATTTAAAAAAAAATCAATTTTAATATGTACATGCTTTAAAATTTTTTTGATAGAGCTTGCACGTGGCGCCATCTATAGAAGTTTTGTGTAAACATAAGTTTGCATTGTTTTCTTTATGAATATTTTCTAAAAAATATTGAACAAATGCTGTATTTAAATATCATATTTTTAAGTACTAAAAACTGAATATTAAATGTTTTCTATTCAAATAACTGCAGAAGAAAAGAAAATGTTTTTGAAAGATCTTAAAGTTAAAGATCACTAAAGATCGCAAAGTAAATGATAGAATGAGAGAGGGGAAAAAAAATCTAATTATTTATTTTCTACTAATTCCACTATGTAACAACAAGAATAAGAGCAAAGTTTTGATGAGAATATAAATCAAATTGTATGAAAAATGTAATAACAGATGAGTTTTTTTTTATCGAACAAAAAAATAATTAATGTAATAGAGCATGAAATATAAATTTTGTTATTTCTTATTCATTCATAAATTTTTTTTAGGATATTAATAAGAAAAACATAAATATTGATTAAAATCCTTTATTCGAGTTCTTATAAATTCATTTTCTTTAACATTTAACTTGTCTAAAGGAGCAAGATGTACCTGGTACATGGTACAGAAGAACGAGAGAAAGCTACTGACAAACGCGAAGGAACACATTTGCAAAGCTGTACTGGACGAGGAATATCGAAAGTTTTTGGTGTAAAAATCTGTTCTTCTCTGGACCTCCCACCTTACAGACCCAACTCTCCTCTTCAGCCTCTGAATGGACCAGCATCTTTCAGTCTGTACATTGAAAAAACTGACCCTACCCTCAAGAGTTACAACTTCGATGCTCAGTGGAAAAGTGAAATGGTAAATATTTCTAAAAAAAAAAAAAAAAAAAAAAAAAAAATCAATCAATCTTTTTTGTGTGATATAACAATCACTTTAAAAAACATCATTATGAGTGCCATGTTTTTTTCTCTGTTTTTACGTGAGCAAGCTACCAGACGTCGCTAATCTAAAATACTGGTTGCCAGTTTACAGTATAAAAATTTGAATAAACATTAGTTAGATATTAGCACAGCGTACTTATGTATTGTGAATGGAAAAGTATCTACTATATAGTAACTAATTGCTTGTTTTCTTTTGCGGAAAATTGGCATCATCCCTTTTTTATTTCCTTTCTGCCAAATTCAAAATGTTATAATAAATGCTAAATTATTAGAACGATAATTTTAAATAGCACATATATGGACTACTAAAAATGGATAGTATATTAGAAAAGTCAATGGCATGTCAGATTTTATGCATAGTTATTAAATTTGATTGATTTCATTTAAAAATGTGGATTTTTCAGCCACATTTCAAATTCTAAAAACACTTTAAATTATTAGACCGATAATGTAAAATATCACTTATGTTTTTGGACTACTTAAGATGGACTACTTTCATTTTTATAGCAGAATTGTTATAGTATTATTTGTGTCACAGAGATATTGTTTAATTCATAATGCAGCCGTTTTTGCATTGTATTTTTTTTTAATTTCAAGAAAAAAATAATATACAGCTGTTATTAATTTTTAAAAAAAAATAATTTTCATAAATAATATACAGTTGTTCGAAATGCATACATTAATTTGTAGAAAAAATAAAGAAAATCATGCATTCAAGGGTTAAACAAATTATCATTTTTTTAATGCCAAGTACAAATTTACTCGAAATATAGACATAAAAATATGGCTGATCACTTTTAGGCCGAAAATTATATTTGGCATATCAAGCAACATTGCAGAGATATCATACCGTATTGCGTTAAAAGATTTGGAAATAAATTGTCATAATTTTAGCCCTGATAATAAAACATTTAATATAAAGTAACTGATATAAAGAAGAAAAGTAATGAGTAATATTCATTTGCAGAAAAAGGGAGGTTTCGTCAAGCATGGAGTGCTTTCATTGAACACTCCCGAGTCGAGGGTGGACAGGGATGTGAAAATGGAGTTTTACGTCAACGAAGCGGACCACACTGCCACTTTGAAGATCAAAACGCCAATGAAGAAACTCGGAGTTAACGGTAAATAGCATTTCTAGATTTTTATTTCATTGTTAATTTTTTTTGACTAAAGATAATGTTTGTTTAGAAATTAAAAAATATACGAAAAACGATTAAAAATTATCAGAAACGATAATTACATTTAAAAAATGCATTCATATTGAGACTTTATGGAAAATACAAATTAGAGCAAATTACCAAATGAAGATCAACAAATTTGCTACTCGCTTCGATTTAGGAAATTGGATTCTACATCAGATATCATCTTCGAGTCAGACTTCGAAATGACAAGATCCGTGCACTAAACGCGTTCATGAAACAATAAAATGGAACTTTAATTTGTCATCAATAAAAATTGAGGCTCAGAACAATGAGGTTCGTTCCAATAAAGTATTTATATAATTTCCAAACAGGAAGTAACCAATCTTGAATTAAAAATCTAAATTGATATGGGTTAAACTGGAAATAAAGTTTAATTTCTAGGCTGATGTCTTTCTTCTATTTGAGTTTACGTAGTGAATCTGTTTTAGCTGATTTTGTAAAAAAAGGAAAACTTGACTAAATATTTAGATGCATCACAAATGAATCAAAATTTAACATTAAATAAAATGTAATATTTTTTTCTATGTTTCTCAGAATTATAACATTTTTCTTTGGAGACTCAAATTATTTGCATATTTGTCGAAGTCATGAGATATTATTTAATCATTGAATTATAGACAGAACAGGAAAGTATGTGCATGCAAATATGCAAATAGATTTTAATATTCTCTAATTATTTAATCTGAAAAAAATAAATCACAGTCTTTTGAAGTTGTGCTTGTTTAAATCTGTACAACTTATGATCATTTTATTGAAAAATCAGTGACAAATATACAGTAAAATACCAGCATGATTTATTCAATAATTCTAACAATCCCATTACAATTCAAAGATATTTCAATAAGTTAAATAAAATTTCCAACTGTACTGTACTTAACATTGTCAAATTGTTATACTTCAATGAATTAAAACTTATCATTCAATAAACCTTTTATTTTTTTACTCACAAAACTAATAATATCTTTTTTTTTCATAATCAATTTTGAATTAAACTACCTTTTTATTAAAAATAAATGATTTTTTCTTCTAAATTTTAGCTAAATTAGTGGATTCTGAAACAAAGAAATTGGACTTCAGTGTTAATGTCGATGACAAAGATTACTTTTCACTTCAGTCTGAGCTGGGTATTGTTAATGTAAAGAGTTCCATGTACAATGTTCAATCCTCATTGGAAGTCAGAATACCATCTGGACGTTTCATGGCTGCTTCTGCCACTGCTGATATTAGGGTTGGACAAAAGTATTCAGGTCAACTGAAGATTGAAGATCTGACAGAAAAACCAATATTGGCCAAAGGTAAGGTTAATATACTTAAAAAAAATAAGTTTTTAAAGATCGTAATATTACTATTTAATTTTTCATTAAAACTAATTTCAGAAAAAAAATATATTAGTCTCACTTTAAAAACTACTTTATATCTTGTGATACCATTTTCTTTTGTGTTTATAAATTTTAATATAAATAAATTGTAAATTACGTTTGTGTAACTTCTGATTTGAAACTTGCTGATTAGAAATATTTTTATAGGTAACTTTGAAATCGGAAAGAAAGATCGTTATGACATTGAAGCCAGTCTCAGCAGTTTTCCTTTGGATGGTACAGTTAAGGGTTATGCACAGATGGGTGATAACATTGCTTCCCGCTTCACTGCTGAATACAAAATTTTGGAAGGAAAAATGAATAAGTTGAGCATCGTCGGAAAGATGAGAAACTTGTCAGCTGCTGCATTAACGAAATACTCTGGATCTTTGAACGTACAGGCATCTGTTCTTCCAGAATGGAACACCGAATTAGTTTTCGAAACCATGAAAACAACTGGCCACATTGAGAACACTGTTTCTGTGTCGCTTGGAGATGGAGCAAGAAGTAGAATACACACAATCAAATTACAGGAAATCTTGAGGTATGAAGGAAGCCTGAGCGACAACAAAGTAGACGGATCCATCAAATTGTTTTATCCAGAAAAGAATATCAACTATGGCCTTAGTGTTAAACACGAGAACACTGAGAATTCATTGAAGAACTTATTGGAAATTCAGTATGCTAAAAACAGACAAATTAGCACCGATGTACAATTGAAGAAAAGTACAGGAAATCTGTTGTCTGTGGCAGGTGATGTAAAACTTAATTATCCTGGTCGTGAAGCAGCTGTACAAGTAGAATTGGCACAAAATAGCAATAAAGAATACAGAGGAACTGCATCTTGCCAATGGCAGAAGGGAAGACGTGTAGCTGCCGTTCTTCATTACAAAGACAAATGTGAGGGATCCCGCCTCAAATACGAAATAGATGGAAATATGAATTTGCCTGAATCAAGCCCTATTGCCTTTGCTACTATTGTTTCTTACCATCGCGGCCAATTTGCTGGATCTGCAGAAGTGAGCCAAGGTGTTGACAAATATCGCGCCAAAGCTGATGTTACAACTGGAAATGGTTTGAATCACAGAATGGCTGGTCAGATGGTGATCAAAAATGATGTTTATGGAATTGATGCAGCTATTGTTAGTGTTAAAGATAAAATAAATGGCAACGTTGAAGTAAAAATGCCTAATCGTCAAAGAGCTACTGTTAAATTTGAGGGCAGAATGGGTGATACTTTGAAGTTTGGATCCTTTGAAACTTACTGGGATGCAGACAGAGATACCAGCAAGAAATTTATCGTAAATGGAGAGTTGCGCAGCCAGGCTGATGGTTATGATGGAAAAGTTTTCATGCAAATTCGTCGAAGAACAATTAAAGGAGCTGTCAGCACTAGCTTACAAGGAAATCTTTTCAGTTCCCAATGGAAAACTAACAACAAAGTTGAATTTGAATTGTCTCCAACAGAAAAATTTACCGGCATTTTGTCAACAAATGTGCTTTTAGACAGAACCAGACAACAGCTTGCAAGTCACATCGAATTAACTTCTCCTTATAGTGGATTTGAGAACGTAACTCTCGGTATCACACATCTCTATGCCAACCAGCAATGGGATAGTGAATTGTCAACCTTATTGCCATGGGGAAATGATATCACTCTTTCCAGTTTCGGCAAATATTCATTTGCTCGTGGAAGTTCCAATATCGAAACATCAGCCAAAATATTGACTTCATACAGAGGATTTGAAGAAATGTCTATCTCAGTTACTCATGGTAACAATGTTAGAGAATTATCTAATAAAGCTGAAGTAAAATGGGGAATGGGTCAAAGAATATTCTATCACATCACCGGCGTTAAACAGGCTTCTACATTAAGAGGATCTTTGAAATTAAACACTCCTTTCTCTTACTGTAAAGATATTTCAGCCGAAATCAATCACGCTCATACCTACAACAATTTCAGAACACGGGGTGAAGTTCAGTGGTCGCCGTCTAAAAAATTAGCTTTTAATTCTGAAGGTAATCACGAACTTAGTGGCCGAAGAAGGATCTGCACAATTAACTTTGAGGGTTCCTCTCCATTTAGAGGATTCGAAAGTACAACAGCGAAATTAACATACAGCAACGATGGATTCACTGTAAATACAGATGTAGAAACCATGTGGAATCGAAATAAAATAACATCTTCTTTAAGTATGTCAAGAAAAAGCCAGTTGATGAATAAGAATCTCGAAGGTAAATTCAGTTTCACAAGTCCTTTCCGAAATTACGAAAATGTGCAAGTATCAACTTCTTTCGAAATGAATGATAATTCATACAAAGTCAATGTCGAGGGTCAGTTACCCCACAGATCAACAGTATCTCTGAACTCTCAAGGTAAGATGGTCAGCTGGAATGACATCGAAGTTAATGCTGTTGTAATCAACAACTTCCCAAGATACATGAATACTCAACGAGTTTCTCTTGATTTCGTTCACAAACTGCATAATGCTAAATTAAGAAGCACACTGGATGCATCTTACGGAAACGACCGCTTAACTGTAGTATTGATTGGCTTAACTGAATCCGGTTACAACTCAAGAAATTCTGAATTTTCATTCACTGTCAATACACCATTCAGAGGATTTGAAGAACTGAAAGTGGATTTTGGACACAACCAGAGAGGCTCTGAATATCTAACCAAGCTACAAATGAATAAAAACAAACTGAGCGGATCGTTGACACACAAACTGACCGTTCGAGATGCCCTTAATTTTGATACTGTATTTGAAATGACCTCGACTTCTTCCTTACCTAATGGAAAGATTTCAATTGTCCAAGCAAGTAACGGCAGGCAACTAGAGCACACTAGTTTCGTAGAATGGGACAAGAACAATAAAATACACCTAAATGCCCAATATTTGGATAAGGCCTTTTTGAAAGAATTCTTAGTAAAACTTACAACACCATTCCGAAATTACAAAGACATGGAACTCAAGGCTAGTATGGAATGCACGGATATGGAACATAAGGGGGCCCTTTCTTTTGTCTGGGATCGACGAAATAAGATGACATTATCCGCTGATTTAGTAAACTACAGATGGGAAAGCCTGAAATCCCAAGTGGAATTCACCAGTCCATTCAAGGGATATGAATTCTATTCAACAACTGTCAAGTATGATCTAACCGGTCACCGTAAGGAAGCCGAAGCTTCATTTTTGTGGGATGTGAAAAACAGGAAATCTGTTGTTGCAAAGGGTAGTTTCTTGTATTCCAGCCGATTGATGAATATCGACATGTCTCTAACGACACCCTTTAGTGACTTTGAACGAGTAATTCTATTAGGAAAGTACGAAAACAAAGTTCCAGAACAAAACATCAATATACTTTATGAACGGGGATGGAGAAGAATCAATCTTGTTGGAAAAGCGATTTTAAGAAACAATGATGCAGAAATAAATGTTGATTTCAGCAGTCCTTACAGAAGTCTGAGCGAACTGAAAGCTTCAGCAAAATACAGCAAAATCAGAAATGGCTTGAGAGGTGAAATTTCAACTCAATGGAATGAAGTTAACAAATATAAGGCATCAGCAGAATATGAACTTCAGTCAAAATCTGGTAAAGGAAGCATTGAAGTTCTTACACCTTTCAGGAATTTCGAAAAGGTTAACATTGATGTTAGTGGCAGCTATTCAAGCTCCAAAATTGCTTCTGAATTCAATGCTCAATGGGGTAATAATAAAAAGATTGTTTTGACATACGATATTTACAAAGGCTCAGACAATAGCGAAATGAATATTAAATTCCTTAGCCCATTCGAAGGTTATAGGGAACTCACTGCAAAATCTTCATACAAAATAAAGCCCAATCAATATGAACACAAAGTAGAGACAAGAGTTAATCAGAAAGACTTGTATGAATTATCTGTTACTGCAAAACGTGGCGGTTCCCATTTTGGAGAAATTCAGATGAACTTAAATTCACCAGTATCTCCATTCAAAGATGTTCAAATGCTTCTTACTCTTGATCTGAATCCTGAATTGTTCCAGTTGATATCTTCTCTGCAGTGGGAAGAAGAAAAAGCAGACATTGATTTGTTGCTGAGCAGAAAAATGAACCAGTTTTATGAAGCTAAACTGAAACTTAACACACCTTTTGACGGTCTTAAAACTATTGCTTTCGATAGCTCTCTTAGAAATGACAGGAATCAATTCATGGATGGGCGTCTCAATATTGTAACACCCTTCAAAATTCTTAAAAAATTCAATGCATATGGCGAATTTAAAAATGACGATGCTGGTTATTTAGTTGATTTGAAATTAGACACACCAAACAAGAACATAAAAATTTTGGGAAAACTGTCTAATAGTCAGTTCCAGCCATTCACTGCTTCATTGAAAGTCGATGCTCCTTTTGCTTCTTTCAGATCACTTGAATCAAATGTTGAACTGAACATAATTAGATGGAACAATGCTAAAGCTAAGCTGACCACAAAATCTGCTCTATTTTCACATGGCGTGGAGATTCAGCTCGTGCAAAATGATGGAAGTTTGAATTTCAAAGTAGATACTGCGTCGTCAGCCCTTGCTTCTGGAAAAGCCATTGCTACTGTGATTGCTGACTATAAAGATTTAAACAGAATTTCTACTGAAGTATCAGTAGAAGTTTTCGGAAATGTACACTACATGAACGGACAATACAAATCCAGTGGAAAGGTGTCAGAAGTTGAGATGAAAATCGACAGTTCAATCTTGCCCGATGGACAAGCAGGCATGACCTCTAAGCTCTCTCGTCGTCGTAACGACAGAGTTTTAGATGGAGAAATTAACATCAATTTCGCAAGCTCAACCCACCAAATCTCTGGAAAATATGAAAATAAAGGAAATCAAATCTCCACTAATGTTAAAATTGACAGCGATCTTTTGTCATTCTCGACTCTGGAATCTGAGGCAAAATACATTAACAGCAATGGTCGAGATATGGAAGTTTCATTCTCTGCTTCAACTCCATATTCATCACATTCTTTTACCAGTAGCTTGAAGAATTATGAAGGGGAAAAGATTGCTCAGCTGAAAATCGACTGCCCAATGGTATCCTACTTAAACCCATTCACTATCACTAGTACTTTCAAACATGAAGGCTATAGTTCTATGGATCTTAGCCTATCAGTGTCGACACCAGGAAAAGAAGTTCGAGTAGCTGGAAACATGAAGAATGAAGGGTGAGTTTTCAATAGAAAATTTGTAGAACTATATAGAATAATTTAATACTGAATAATCTTAAAAAAGAATAAAATTATTTTAAGAAAAAAATCATACGTATGTAGTAAAAAAATTAACTATGAATTTTCCTTTTTTCTTAAAAAAAGAAATTAAAATATAGTTTTAAATTCCTAGGAATTTAATAGCTTTATGGTTATAAACAATTATGCAATATCTAATATAATTCATGCCGTGAAATGCAGTTAGAATTTGTATTTCAATATACTTCAGCCAAAGTAGTAAATACCAATTGAAAATTATCGATCATAATTTTCTGCTAAAGAATTAGTTTGAAAGTCTAGACAATATAATTCATTCATTTGCGATGTATCTAAAAAAGTATTTTAAGTGCTAATGTTATAAATCTCTCTTCTCTTTAAAATATTAAAAGTAACTGATTTATATCTGATATTTGTTTGCTGGTAGATTTTAAAATAATCTCTTTCTTTAATTTAACAGATGGCAAAATGCTGAAGCATTCCTTACCGTTAACACTCCATTTGAAGTTTTGAGAATGCTCCGCTTAGATGGACGTTTCCGTAATGATAATTTCCAGAACATTGATGGTAACTTCCAAATTGAGACATCAAACAGCAACTTCCCGTCTTTGGGAGTAACTTCCAAACTCAGCAGAACAGAAGGGTCTGAAGAAATGTCTCTTATGTTCAAATTGCCTCTTCGTAACTATCGATCAGTCCAGTTGCTAGGAAATGTCCACTACAACAGAGATTACTCCAGTGCTGATTCCAGAATTACCTTTACACTTCCACAAAATAAATACGTAGTCTATGGTCAATATGGCAAGAGCCGTTCCAGAATATCAGGAAGAGGAGAAGTAGAATTCAACAACAATAAATGGAGCGCTACTGGCCGACTGGAACGCAACTCTGAAAATCAAGATGTTGCCCTCAGTATTTCTACTCCAAACTCTCAAACTTACACTTTCGGTGGAGCTTATGGAAATTCAAGAAACCGCCAACAACTTGCTGTAAGTTACAGTAGCCCTTCTAATGAAAGATATTCCTGGAATTCTACTTTAGATTACCAGAATATTGGCAGCTTTTCACTTGACTTCCAAGCCGAAAGTCCTTTTATCAACTACCGAAGCATAACAGGCAGTGTAAATCAACAATCCAATGCCAATTCTTTCTCAACAAATATTGAATACACAAAGAATGGAAGACGAGGATTTTTAAAAGTATTCCATCGAAATCAGAGAGATGGACTGAAAGGTTCAGTTCAAATGGGTTGTCCTTACACTAAGGTCAGAGACCTCAAACTGTCCTACAGCCGTGTAAAGAAGCAAACTAACATTGAAGACAGTGTAGAATTGGATTACAACCGTGCAAAGCAGCTGAAGATGGAAATTATTCTTTTCGGAGAAAAGTCTTCTCACATCGTTCTCGATGTTCCAGTTCTGCCTCTGACTGTGACTGCTGACAGTAAAAAGATATCCAATGGAAGAGAATTGAATTTCAGGTCCAATTATTTCTCTAGAGTTGTATCTTTCCGAACATCACACCAGTGGGATTCCAGACAAATACTTCACGATGCCGCTTTCAGCTGGGATGAACGCGCTGAAAAGAGAATATCTTATGATTTTAAACTGGCTAACACCGAATCTGGAAAGGAATTGTGGAGCAGGATTGATACGCCTTTGAGATCCTTGATGTTGAAAGGAAACTTTACCAAAACAAGCCGAACTGGTTCAGGTGGAATTGACTTCTATTGGGATGCTGCTCGCTCCATGGAGAAACATATGGCTGTTGGATTCGTGCATGCAGATATCAGTACGGATGCACAGACTTCTCATAAATTGGAACTTGTCATGGAACATCCTAAGTTGCAAAAGGTAAATTTTAGCTTCTAAATTAGATATGTTTTTCATTTTTTTTTCTTTTACACTTACACGCGTTTAAATAACTATCTGTCTGTTTGGCAATCTTAAAAGTTCAGATTTTATGTCATTAAAATGTAAAAAGGAAATAAGTATATATTTTAGCCATGCAGAATCTTAGTTCATTATTTTTATCAATTTTAAACAAGTGGGATCAAATTAATAAAACCACATTGTTCAAATTAATATTTTGAAAAAGTTCACTAATGTTAATCATAAAATATTTTTTGCTCCTGAATTATCTTTTTTTAATTGATTGTACATAATATGCTTGAATTGTACTCTCATTTTTTAACTCTAAAATATAAAATTTTGTATAAATGTTTAAAAATTTTCAATATAATGACTAAAAATAGTATAATTTTTTTTTAAATTTTCAATTGATTAAATTGAGAAGTGTTTAAAAATGTGAAAGTACTTGAATTGTATTTCCTTTATTCTAAATGAATTTTTAAAATTTTTTAACTATATTTTTTACTAAATTTTAGTTATAAATAAAGAAAATAAAATCATTCCTGAATTTATTTTCTGCAGGACATTGTTCAAACCAGCATCTTAACATACTCTCCGAATGAGTTTTACCTCAAGAGTGAACTTCAATATTCTCGCGAACGACACCACAACCTGTTGATGGAATTGAAGGCATCCGATATGAGCAGACGAGATTTGCATTACAAAGGAGAATTCCTTCTGAGACATCCTGCTAGCCGATTGGACATCCGTGGAGCAGCTGAAGCCACAAACAGCAGACTTGAATCTTCTGCCTATCTGCGATTAAACAGCTTGGACAGATTCCAAGCCCAGAACGTAAGGGAAGTCAAGGCAAAGATTATGAAATTGAAGCAGGAAATCGAAATGATGGTAAGATTTGAATCATTTTCATATTTTAGATTCTTAAACTATTTAAATTTTGTCAAAAATTTACAACTTCGTTCTATTTACACGGACGGATACTTCATTAGATTTTCGTCAAACTTTTTCTTGATAGAGGAGACATTATGACCTCTGTTTTTAGGGTTGTTATAAGTCAAAAACAGTAAGGGATTTAAATTTCACTGTTTTCATGTTACTAATCTATTACATATTATATATAAGTATTTAATAAATAAAATCTTCTTGGCCCCGTTAATTCAAGTCCTACAAATCATTTGTCCTAATGAATTAAGACTTTCATCATCGATAAAATTATTACTGCAAATGGAATACAAAGTTAATAACTCAGTTTGAAGTCTGGACGTCCAGAGATCCTATTGTCCTATGACAGAATGAAGAACAATTGAAATACTAGTTTGCCTTTGTCATCGAACATTTTGTATAACGAATTTCATTCCTCTAGTGCTATTAATTTGTTAAATTTCTAGTCATTAAGCAATTAGCATTACTACATTATTCTAAAATATCTGAGAGACCGAAATTTGGTCAGTAGTTTTTATTTATTTTGTAAAATCCTGTTTTTGTTTCGGAGAAAACATTTAGATACGAATCACATAATAATTACATATGAATATTTTTTCAATCTTACCTTATCTCATATCCATCAGCGCCATCTAGCAATATTTTGAGGTACCGGCAGGTTATCATCCTATGGCAACAATGCAAGTACCATAAAATTTTACGAGATGGCGCTGTATGGCATTGCTTGCATGAGAGCAGATAGAAAAAGTCTTAATTACTTACTTAGAACTTATTCAAATCATGTATAGCCACATGTCAATATTTAGTTATATAAATGTTTTATGAGTGTAAAAGCGTATTTTTTTTCAAGAAAGACACCTATATAGATAAACTTAAAAAGCGAAACCTTATCTAAATATAAAATTTGATCCAAATCATTAGAGCCGTTTCCGAGATACAAGAAATAAATAAATAAATAGAATTGATAGTTTAAAATTATAAGATAAAGCTTGAATAATCAGTAGATGTTTTGATGTGAAAACTAAGTGAAGACATTCGAGATTTAGATGCTCTGATATTTTATTTTTTAATGATGAAAATGCTAAAGAAGTTGTAAAATTATTCTAGATACTATTAAAAAAAAACTTCCATATTTATGGTAATTGTTGTCTCAAAAGAATATTTCTGATTCCATAAAGATTGATTTCAAATAAATTATTGTTCAAAAAATAAAAAAATAAAAAATTCTTTGGTTCCCAGAATTAAATTTTAAGATATCTTATCATCTTCTCCTTAACTAAATCTTAATCCCTACTTTCTTGTTGTCTGCAGGTCCGATCTAATGACGATCAGATGAAAGTATCAGGAAAAGTTGCTGGCAGGAATGGCGAATATGATGCAACTTTAGAAAGGAAGACAAATGATCAGATCGATTGTACCACTAGAGTTACGTTTAGCAGACGCAACAATGCTTTGGATATTAGTGTCATGAATACAGGTACTTATAAGTCATTTTTATTGTTCTCTTGTCGAAATCTTTTTATTTGCTTGTTGCATACCTGACACTGAATAATTCCAGAAATTAGATTTTTATTGGCCCTTATCGGACATACACAGCCAGGGAGTATTAAGTAGAAGAAAAATGTTATCGGTTCTATCCACTGCCTTTTCTCTTACCAGAATTACACAAAAGAATATATGCTTTAGCAAAAAATTAAGCTGTGCAGTTAACTGCTGGAGGTTTTGATCATTTTTCTTAAACTAAAGTGCAACTATTGAATAGTCTTTTCTGAAAGACAAACAGAAAAAATTCATCATCCTCTCCAGATAATGAAACTAAATCAAGCTTCTATTTCAGTTGCTATTAGATGCTCCAATTTCACTTTACCTAATTCATCATTTTATATTAAAAGGCAATATTGTCCTTTTATAATCTTTGATTCCTGAATTTGGTTACATATCGTAAATTTAGTGTCCAACTGATGATGATTAATTTAATGATTTTTATGGAACAACTTGTGAAAAACTTGAGGGTTTGTGGTTAAATCATGCCATCAACCTACTTCCATCGTTTTAATTCATACCTATGTTTGGGAAATTGAAAATATATTTTTTAAATATGAAATCTGCTCATATTTTTAGAATATTTGCTCTTTTAGAATTTGAAGATTTTCACAAGTGCTTTGTCCTTTGACTGTTTTTAAACATGTTGATTTTATTGCACCTCATTTTACCCTTTCTGGGGCCATGGGAAGTATGCTTCCCACCAAATTCATCTAATATTTTTATGAAGTCATGCAGGTTAGAATAAGTTCTGACAATTTTTTCAATATGACAGAAACTTAGATGTTTCAGTTCCTTATCTCACACAAAATGATGTGTCTTGATTTGTCACTAAATTATTAATTAACTAAATTAATTAATTAATCAAATTAAATGTATCTAATGATGTAATCACTGTTTTAAAGCTAATCTCAATTATAAAAATATTTTAATATACCATTATTAGAAAAAAATGGCCTTTTAAAGGGTTAAAACAAACAGAGATTAATACTTTTGTCTGATTATACAATCAGCCTATGGCTTTTGCTTTAAGAAACTATAACCAAACTAAACAAAATCCATTGGCATACTAGTTATTAAATGAATTTCGAAAATATTAAATATTTTTTTTAAATGCTTACTATTACTAAAAATGTTCGTCGTTTTTCAGAAAACACTGGATTGCAGATCTCTGCTTCATTCCCAAAAGAATCAGCTAGTCTTAAGATATCTCACAGCAAACAAGGAAGAGAAATGACCGACGCTTCTCTATTCTTGGGTCTGGAAGGATCCAAAATTCTGAAGTCAAAGATCAACTGGAGACCAAGAATGTGGCAAGATCTTAGGGTATGTACTGTTATGAAATTTTGGAATTTGCAAAGTTTATTCCTATACATTATAATATATTTCATAATGACCACTAATGCTAAAAATTAATGGATATAAATTAATGGATAAATATAGTGATAATTTAATAAAACATTTAACGTTAATTTATTTTGTTGGTAACGCAATATCTATTGTGTTACCTGTAAATATTAATGTAATATCACATGTAAAATTCTTGTCACAATACTCGTCTTTTTTTTCACATAAGCTTTGAATTTAGTTTAAATTTGCCAAATTGCTTACCTTCTCGTGTGCGAGGTATAAAAGATTGAAATTATTTAAAAATATCGTAATCGATATTTTAACAAATCTTCATATTTCGTACTTTTCTGAATTCTAAAAGACATTTTTGGCATTATATCTGAAAGTATAAGAAACAATGACCAACTCTAATGTAATAAAAAAAATAACAAATCAATAATTAAAAAAAACCCCTAAAATGTATAATATTGAGCAACTTTTACAACAGGAAAACAATGTGAAAAACATATATAACCACACTGGCTACTCCTCCCCCTCTAAATAAGAATTTTATTAAATCTGATTGACCGAACCGCCGCGATAGCAACTCTGGCGGGAACTAAAATTGAATCCTATGGGCGTCAATGGACCCTTCCCGTGGGAATCACGTTCCGTCATAGATAGGAGGTAGCCGACCAACACAATTTCTCTACCCACCAGGGTAGTGAGAACCAACCACCATATGGGAAACTTCTCATCCTCATTTCTGAGGTGTCCCGGCTGGGAACGAGAAAATATATAAGAAAACTCAATCCATATAGAAGAAATAAAATCATTCTTTTATAGCTGGTATATTTATTAGTATTAATTAATTTTTTATTACTCCAATAGTACTACTTCAGAAATATTTTGTCTTTGAATGTTGAAGTAATTTTTTTTAAAATTTTACCTCATAGATAAACACTGGTGAGACTCTTCGAGGTTTAGTTTCTACGAACAGAGCTCGTTACTCAGTTTGGTCTTCGAACTTCGCTGAAGAATTGTCCACAAGAGCTTCACTCATGTCTCGCGCCATGTCTGATCTTCTGACACCATTCGTCGAAGACCTGAAAAACGGAGTCAATGAAATTGAATACGATTTGTTAGCCGCAAAAGACACCTTCAGGAGTATGTACTACAGAAATGAATTCTACATGAGAGACATTGCTGCTGAGGTGGAGACAGTAAAGCAAGTTGCTCAGTAAGTATAAGAATTCATATCTGGAACCTTTCTAACTTTTAACTTTCTTCTAACCTTTTACTTTAAATATTTCATTTCTTATTCTGCTTTATAAAAAATGTGAATAATTTTAAATTATTCCCTATCATGTAGATGTTATTATAAAAAATGGTTTTTCATTAAATAATTATTTTATGTTTCTAAAATATTATGTTTATATAACACACACATACTCTCTCTCTCTTTCTCACTCTTTCTCTCTCACACACACACAAACACACACACACACATATATATATATATATATATATATATATATATATATATATATATATATATATATATATATATATATATATATATATATATATTTCTTTTTTATTTAAAGGAATGAATTATTTCATGAGAAGTTTTTTTGTTTTTTTTTAACATTTTCATTATTTTATGTATTTGTAAAAAATTGCGAAATTTTTATTCTATAGTAATAATGATTTATGTACTTTTATAAGAAAAAAAAGGACATTGCCTATTTATTTCGAAATAATTTTAGGAAAAATTACAATTTTGTTATAAATAAAACTACAATCGTGTTAGAAAATCGGAATGCTGCTACCGCATAAAAAAGAAGAAATTCTAATCTATTTCTAATAATTTTATTTGAAGAAAATTAATAAAGAAATAAACGAACATTTATATTTTACAAGAACGGATCTTGTTCCAATAATTATTTTATAACAAACTTAAAAAAATGAAAACTATTCACAAAGTTTCTTGATAATAAATTGCCAAAAAAAAAAGCATGATTAGATAAAGCTGTGTAAATTATTACAAAAAATATAGTTAGTAAAATATAAATTTCTTTGGAAGTTTTCTTTGTCTCGTTTAATATAACTCCATATAGATACTGTTAGTTGCACTTAGTTCCTCATAATGATGTTTGCTTTTTTTGACGACATGAACTTTTCACCAAAATGGCGATAATAACAAGAATGAACTTTTAAAGAAGTATCTTAATTAGACGCGCAATGTCATTAACATAATCAAATAAAAAATACATACTTTGCGGTACATATGCAATCATTATTCCCCCAAGTTATAGCATTAGTTAGTGGTTTTGTTTCAAAACGTCTACTTATTAATTTGATATTTGGAATATTTAAGAGCAACGTCATCTTAACGTTTAATAAGTATATAAAGCTAAATATGATATTATTATAAAATTAATAATAAAATTAATTATTATAAAATAATTATTAATTATAATTAAATAAAAATAAAAAATATATAAATTATTATAAAAGGCAGCATACAAAATAAATTATTAACATTTTTCCTCAACCGAATTTAGCATTTTTTTTTAATTTAAAGAGACTTTCTGAACATTTATATAATTGTGTGAAGAATTCCATTTCCCACAATCTCTTGCACAAACGCATGCATGACTAAATTTTTGATTTACAATTTTTACAATTTACAATTTTGATTTACAATTTGATTTTTGATTTTCAGGGACGTTTCAAACGGACTGGTTCTTGGCTGCGAAGTCTTATACAACATAACTGTTGAGCAAATTGAAAATATATACTACTCTATGTACTACTCCTGCCTGGATTTCTGCGAATACATGCAACAGATGCACACTGAAATGATGTGGAAACTCGAAAGAGCTGTACAATCCGCTCAAAAATCCCTGTCTAAAGCCTTGGTGGCATGTGCAATGAAAATGAATCAAGTTATGGAAAACGCATATGCTAAGATCCAGCATTGGTCAGAGTTGATGGTTTTGAAATTCGACAGATGGCTTCGGTCATACGCTCCGTGCATAATTGATGGATATTACTACACCAAACAGGCCGCTGACAAAATCAGATACTCAATCAATGGTAAGTGAAGGCATTTTTTAAAAGCTGCTAATAAAAAAATACCTCTTTGGGATACTAAAACTTTTGACTTAAGAATTTTTTTAATTTTCAAATCAAATGATGTGTCCTATTTGACGCATTTATTGTTATTACAATACGCACAATACCTTCAAATACAGTTGAAACACATAAGCATATCCTATTATGTTTTTTTCAGTTAATTGCTACTTTGAGTGAGTTACAGATTTAATCATCAAAATTTATATAATTTTATCCTTTGGTCAGATATGTCATTGCATGTGAAGGTAATATATCCTACATCATTACTCCCAATGGAATAAGTCGTATATTATAATTAAATTTAATTAAAATCCATTAACTGGTTTTCCATCATATGGCCAATAAGCAAGATGGCATTCGTATCCGTTGGCGATATGTAGGTGTACTGTCAAGTGGATTTCAACCATATTTGATTTTTAATTACGATTCGGACAGTGACTAAATACATCTATTAATTTCAATTATTAATTAATGCGAGTATAATCTCTTTAAAAACAAAACATTTAAAATTATAAACTGTAAGTTCCTTTTTGTAATTAAAATATAATATTAATATTTGACTAATTAATACTGTTAAATATGATAATTCATTGACTTTGCCATCATTGTTTACAAGAGTTTTATTGAGAAAAGTTATTGAAAATTATTTTTTATGTTTTTAACACTTTGCCATATGAAAAGAGCGAAAATTTATGGAAACTCATTTAGACAATTGATCTGTTAATAAACATAAATTCCAGTAAATAAATATTATAATAAGTAAAGAATAAACATTAAAAAAAATTTTGAATGCATGATATAAGAAATACTCTTTTTTTTTCTAAGGAAGAAAACAGGCATTAAAATACACCCACACATACACATAAAGCAGTTTATCCCACAACATTCATGGAACATTTTTATAAGGGCAATGGTATTGAAGGGTTCCAGGCTCGAAAATCGATTTCAATGAAGAACCGCCGTGTAAGCAGGTCTGGTACAATTAAATCCGTTGGGGTCAAATATCCACCTGCAAGGGTAATGCGGAAATTTCAAGGGGAACGCCGTCTTAGGTGCCATCCTCTGCATCTGATCGTGGTTCAAAATTACGAGTTCCGTTCCAAAATAGCCCTAATATTGCTCTAAAGCTGGACAATATAATTAATCTAAGGCAAAGTTTTTATAATGCTGTTTTTCCATACATTCAGGTATCAAAATTTTCACAACCATGTACCTCATCTGAATTTTTAATTAGATAACATCGAAATTTTTTGTATTAAACAAGTGCAGTATTTTATATAAAATTTTTATGTTTCTTTTAAATGTGATGTAAAGAAAAGTGTTGAAAAATAAATACTTCTATAAGTTTATATTCTCATGAATTTTATTTGTTCATTTTAGGAATATCTGATTGTGTCGTATCCAATCCATACTACATTGCCTTGAAGAACTATGCTACCAGTGTAGTCAACACTTTCAAAGCTTTGCGAGATTACGAATACACCGAAACTGCCCAAATGTTCTTGAACAAAGTATACGACATCAATCTCGTCGACTCCGTTCTGAACCATCCAACAGTTGACAGAATGTCTGAAATCGCAAACTCAGCTTTGAGGAAGGTTAGTTGAAGTATTTTTTTAAATAAATCCTGATACATTTTTTCTGCTCAGTTAAAAAAAAAAAAAAACTGGTAACTCATATATGCAAATAATTTGATTTTTTTTTTTTTTTGTATACTTCAGAGCGTTGAAGTTTACCACAACTTGGGTATGGATGTTGTCGTGGCCCATGCTGCTGATTCTGCTACCAACTACATGAAGACCATGGCTCTCGATGCAGCTCAGGATTACCTATCAGAATTCTATCAAACCAAGGCTGGTGCCAAGTATGACTTTGAACCACAAAGAGGTCACATTGCTCTGGAACTCACTCTGCCAGTTGCTCGAAGCAGTCTAATCGAAGTATTTGACTACAAAAGTTATCCCGAATACAAACAGGTGATGAACATCAATTCTATGGCAATGGAATACTACGAAGATTTCTGCATCTGGGACTTCTATTACAAATTTATGAAATACTTCTCAGCAAGTTACTGGATGCCATCTTTCACTGGTAAGTTACTGGTATTAATTCTTTTCAGCGCTGGAGAGAGCACGAATAATTTCTAATAAAAAATAACAACATTTAATTTAAATATATTTGATTCTGATTTATTTGATGATTTTTAAAATCATAGAAAGCGATTTCTCACTTACTTTTATGATCAATTTCTCATTTAATTATATTTTTTCATAGAAACTTGATTTTGCTATAGATAAACATTCGAGAAAGATCCATACGTAGAATGGATTGTAAAATGCATACCTTTTTAATGTTCGTAAAATGAATGAAAAATTACGATATGAATTTTTCAGAGAGTTTGCCGTTTTAATTTATTTTGTATGTTCAGTAATTTCTAAATTCTCAATAAAAATTACATTATTAAAAGGATATTATAAATTATATTATTAAAATTATATATAGATTTTTTCCCCTATAATATAACTAAACAGTTTTGAAATATACAATAATGCATATCAATAAATTTTAATGAATGTGTTTTTTATTGCAATTTTTCGGTTTAAAACTTTTTATAAATGAATCATATGTAATAATTCTAATTTATTTTTGGTAATGTTTCCTGGAATTTCACTTTCATTCTAACAAAAATAATTATCAAAATAATAAAATAGATTACTAAGATAAATATGAAAGCAAAATGAATTTTAAGATTCATTATACAGCAAGTATATACCCTTTTATGTAAAACGACTCTAGCTTATTTAATTATGTAGATTACTCTCATCCGGGTACATTTTAGAAATAAAGATGAAAACCTTCCGGTATGGTGGTTGGTTCTCGCCAATCTGGTGGGTACAAAAATGGTGAGGGCTGGCTACCTCCGGTTGATGGTGGGCCAAACCTCCTAAGGTAAATGTTGTACCGTTGCCGTGATGGCCTTTGGGAGTCAACCATAATTCCCTCTAGTTTTGTTGTCACGATGGCCATATTATTCAGATAGGATTAACGTGTTATGGTTAATTATATAGATTTGATTTTAGATGTTTCTTGGATTTATTTTGTTTCATAATCACTGCTTATTTTTTTCTGCAGCTCACGCTTTGATATCGGGCAACCAGCACTTCATCACTTTCGACAAGCTGTCTTATGACTTTGCTGGCCGATGCAGTTATCTCCTGGCACGTGACTTCGTCGACGGAAACTTCACTGCCATCGTCAACTATGGAACTGAAGACCACATGAGACGATCTCTCACGATTTTGGTGGACGGAAAGAAGGTGGACATTGGAAACGATTACAAGATTACTCTGGATAACAACAAAGCAGAATTGCCAATCCAGATTGGAAAGACCGTTATGATCAGAGAAGGAGCCAATGTTAGAGTTGAAAATGAGGAGAAGGGTAAGAAAAAGCTTACCTAAATTCGAACCTAGCATTCGATCGAACACAATAACACGACGACGTTTTAAGCTCTTTTCATCCCTCTTCATATTATTTTAAAAAATTTGTTCTTAATTATGGCAATGAAATATGCTTCCAAAAATGTATTTAACATAGCCAAAGTGAGCTTAGAAGCAATGGGAACTAAGTAGCTAAAACAATGACAAATTTTATTGTAAATTGTACTAAAAATAATCAAGGACATTTATTAAAAGTATAATTATAAGTATAAGTAAAATAAGTTATAATTATAAGTAAAATAAGTTATAATTATAAGTAAAATAAGTTATAATTATAAGTATAAGTAAAATAAGTTATAATTATAAGTATAAGTAAAATAAGTTATAATTATAAGTATAAGTAAAATAAGTTATAATTATAAGTATAAGTAAAATAAGTTATAAATATAAGTAAAATAAGTTATAATTATAAGTATAAGTAAAATAAGTTATAAATATAAGTAAAATAAGTTATAAGTATAAGTAAAATAAGTTATAATTATAAGTATAAGTATAAGTATAAGTAAAAGTTTATTAGCATCAAAGAAAAAAGTTGTAGAGAAAACGAAATTATTTGGAAATATAAAAGTGGCATCACTGAAGAGCCAATTTTGTGAATTTAAAAGTATTGTAAAATAAACTTTGTATAATAATGTACCCCGAAGTTATTGACAAAAAAGCTTTAATATTTTGGTTAATTTTTAACTAAAACAGTTGGAAAAACTTCTTATCTACCGCATGTATTACCTAAATAGTAACAATGTGCCAATTTGATGACTCTAGATCAAGTAATATTCAGCATATGAATATTTTCTTGGTAATATTTTTATGAAATCTTGTTGAACGCTTATTTTTAAAAAACGCTTATTTACACTCCTTTCTCTAAGTGGACAAAAAAAAGTTAAATGCATAAATGAAACAGTAATGAAGAGCCGATTATATAAAGTTAGAATACTGATGTTTTTTGTAATTAAAATTTTAAAATAGACAGATTTTTTTGCTAAATGATGATGAAGAATTAAACAGACAAGTTTTTCGGAACGTGACAATAAGCAACTAAAAATTCTCATATAGAAAAGAGTTTGTTTACATTGTCAATTTCTACGAAGCAAAGGCCTAATATTCCTTATTGGTGCAAAAGAAGCCGCTTAGCAAACAAAATCATTTTGACAATTTAAAAAAAATCCAATTCACTTATTATTTCGTTTTTCTGCTTTTCATTTTGATATTTCCATTTCTTAAACAGTTATTCTACAATCTAATGATTATCGAGTTTCATGGTATTTTATGAAGATTATTATAAAAATGTATATGAAATTAATACAATGAGTAAATTAAAAGGCGATAACTAACAATATTAATTCAAATATTTCAAGACAAATATTCTGAATTTAATAATTCAATAATTATAAATTTACTAATATTGTATATCTATTTTATAGCTTTGAGAAAACTTGAAAAGGAATTTTACCTAACAGTTGCTACTTACTTTTATACGAAATTTGAATCCTGATTTTTTTTTCTAAATCCCATTAGACATGAAAAAATAAAGAATGTCCTAAAATTAACGCACGATTTGAATAAATTTAAAAGCGCAGTGTTTTTTTTCTTTAAATTGTTATATTTTTATTGAATTGTAAAATACACAGGATAGGATTATGTATGGAATAAAACGTAGGACTAATGACCGCCATGACTTTGCAGGTGCATACGCATTCTTTTGTAGATATTTTCCACGACCATTTTGCATAAATGGGCTTGAATTTCGTTGATGCTGCGTTAAATGTCCTCCTTCAATGCACGCGTGCTTGTGGGCTTGTTGGCATAGACCATTGACTTTAAATAACCCATAAAAAGAAAACCAATCACAAGATCTAGGGGGGGGGGGCGTCTAGTTCTCAGATCTTGGAACTGTGGCTGCTAGACTTTCATTATTTTTGAAATATTGTTCAACGATGAAAACACGCTGTTCTATCTTGTAACATTCCATTGTTACTAACCCTCACCTATCAGTTGTCAAATGGTATTTTTTAATAGGGTTGCAACATTTTACTGCAGAAATGGTGGCAAATTCAAATCTTGCGTTAATTCTGAGACATCCTTTAATAATAACGTTATTTTTAAAGGATATATAAAACCAGTGTACCAAATAAAAATTACATCAGAACATAAAAATAAAGGAAAGTAAACTTTAATCTGTGCATTAAAATATTGATTAAAATTACGCATCTAATAATTGCTAATCAATTATTTTCTTTAAACTGACAGGATTCTCAGTCGTTTGCAACTTTGTGCACAACTACTGCAGTGTATCCTTATCTGGTTTTTACTTCGGCAAAACTGCTGGACTGTTCGGAACTTTCAATTACGAACCTAGTTTGGACATGATGTCACCTTCTCGATACGTCATGGGAGACATCGAAAGCTTCACCAAGTCTTGGGAAGTAGGCCAGGCCGTCTGCTCATCGTCTGAAAATTTCGCCACCTTGCCAAGCAACGACTACAGGGTACAAAAGAGATGCAAAGACCTTTTCCAGAAATCCACATCTGAATTCAGAGCTTGCTTTAAACAGGTATGTATGAAACAATACTACTGGTATACAGTTGTCTTTAACCCTCTGACTGCGTAATTTTTAAAAATCAATACTTAGATGCGTTATTTGCAAATAAGTTCAAATATTTTTCAAACAAAGTAAGCTGATACTATATGTTAGACGATAATAATATGATATAATAACAATCTGTAATCGTAAAAGTAAACACTCTAAACTACGAAGAAAACGGAATGCAATAGAAAATGGGCTGATTGCCAAATCGCGGAATAAGCAGCTGGAGGGTTAACATTATATTCTATTAAACGAATCTAACAATCGAATAGAGGAAAAAATGTTTTAATCTTTAAGTGAAATGTTAGCTTGTATCAATAGAAATGTGATACATAATACATGTTACTAATATAGTTTTGTAAATTATTAATGTTTATTTTGATATTAAGATAATATTTTAATTATTATCTGTATCGTACTTGCATAATATAAAACCCCAGATTTAAGGTAATTTCTTGAATAAAGTGATATTTCATAGAGTGATTAAACGCAAGCGTAATAAAAATGTAATACATTTTATAATTGTCTAAATATGAAATATAATTTTTAATAATATGCTTTCGTAATTTTATTTCGTAATTCTTCAGGAAAACAAAAGGTATTTTCATTATGAATTTAGTTCTCTATAGTACTTTCATTTTATTTAGATGTTAGATATAAATAGGAAAAACCTATATTATTTTACAATGAAAGAAGCAGGCAATAATCAAAATTAAAGGTATAATTCCTTATAAATTATAGATATTTCTTGAGAAATAATTTAGTAATTAGTATCAAAAAATAATTTTTAAGGAACATTAAAGAACAAATGTTTTTTTTAATTTAAAATAAAATTATATCAATTTTCTTGCATCAGGATGTGATACTGATTTTTCAAATGTAAGTTTTTTTGTGGAATCTTAGATTTGTATTTTTTGTAATAAATTTTTGCTAAGTTTATGGATTGTATAAAAGATTCTGATATATATTTTTTTAATTTGAACTGACATAAAAGAAGTCTGATTTAATTATTCTTACCATTAGGTTGATCCATCAGCTTATTTGAAGATGTGTATTAGCGATTTGTCCGCAGTCCACGAGAATGACCACGAAGATGCTATCTGCCAATCTGCCGCTGCTTACTTCATGGAATGTAAGATGGAAGGTGTTCCTCTCAGGATGCCAAAACGCTGTGGTAAGTTTCAAATTCTATTAAATTCAATAAAGTAATAAATATTCTATTCTAATTCGTGTTGTGCATAAATAAAATGATGGGAAATCTTTAATGGAATCTGCAATGAATTAATAGAAATTTCAATAATTCTCTTTATTTCATATATATTTCAGGAAGCAATTAAGATTCTCGTAATTTACGATAATAAAAAAATCATGTTTCAATGACATTAAACACACGGATTATGTGTTTTTATAATGGAATGATAATTTTCATTATTTTGAACCGTGTAAAGGACTTCAGAATAATAAGACTGGTTTATCATACGAGCTAAAAATCTAGAAAAATTAAAAGAAAAAGAATGAGTAATATTAATAAGTAAAATTGATATTTCTGACTAATAATAATCCATAGCCGATTAAAATTTTTTTTTTTTTTACAATCTATGATTTGGATTTTGAGAAAACACTCTAAGATCCAAAAATTTTGTAAATAGTATTGTCTGAAAAATGTTTGAAAAAGTTTTGTAAACAGTATTATCAGAAAAATTGTATAATCTTTTTTTTCCCCCAATGTAACAATTCCGCTTATCTTTCAATTACATAAGTTCTGACAATTTTTTTTAGAAAGGCAGAAACTTAGATGCTTCAGTTCTTTATCTTGCGCAAAATGATGTGTCTTGGTTTGTTACTTAATTATTAATTAACCAAATTAATTAATTAATCAAATTAAATTTATCTAATAAGCTAAATGAATCCTTTTTCTTATTCTAATTTCAAACCTAAACATATTTTAACATAATATGACTAGAAAAAAATGGCCCTTCAAAGGGTTAAAATAATAATTTCAGCATCTTAAATTAATTTATATATATTTTCTCTTCAGTACGATGTGAGAAACAAGATGGATCTTACATGACAGAAGGCGAGGCAATCCAATTCCCTCGTGATGGTACCGTCACAGCCGCCGATGTAGTTTTCCTAGTTGAAGAGAAGCAGTGCAACAAGGACAGAATCAGATATCTATCAAAACTGGCCGATGTTATTGAGAAAGTGTTCGCCCAGAGGGGATACAGGGATGTCAGGTACAGTGTAGTAGGATTCGGTGGTGATGAAATACATGCTGCACCTCATGTGCATACTATGGATGGAAGAGAATCAGGACCTCTTAGATCTCTAGAATCAGCTTTCCAGAGCTTAGAATTTGGTGATGGACCAATTAACATCTTAGAAGCTATCAGGTTTGCTGCTGGACTCACCTACAGACCAGGAACCACCAAGAGTTTCATTCTTGTTAAATGCTCAACATGCAAGTCTGAAGAAGTCAAGGTACATATAATTTTTTAAATCCCTGGTCTTGATAATTTTATATAAAATGTGAATTATAAATCTTGGAAACTTATTTACGTTTCTTTATAAATTTACAGGCCGAATACAGTGAAATGTTGCGCACTCTTTTGGATGGAGACATCACTCTTCACCTCTTGATGGATCAGAAATACGAATTTAAGATTCCTAACAAGAATTCTAAATCCCGAAAAGTCATCGGTAAGCCATTTATTAGTAAAGTAACTTGCTATTCGAAAGCACATATGAAGAATTTAAGCGAAGCCATTTTCTTAATATACATAGTTATTTTCCCTTAAAAATGTGCTATAATTAAGGTTTAACCAAATTTTTAAAACAAACTTCCATCTTGTATTCCAGGTGTGGACAAAAGATTCGCTTATACCCTTAAAGACGTCAAGGACAGTCAGCTCTCTGGTGATGGAGACCTCTTGGCTCAGCTGAGGATTCCAAAAGATGTCTGCATTCCTCTGGCATTCGAAGTGAATGGCTCCAGCTTTGATTCACAATTCCTTGCAGAAACCAAGAAGAACACCAACAAGAAATTCATGGATGTCTTAGCAAGACTGGTGGTGCGCGGCTCATCGGCAGGCACTACAGACTGGGGAATGTGCTGCGAGTGCTTAGCCACAGAGGACGGAGTGGGCAAGAGTACTTGCCAACGCTGCGTTTCAGAAGAAATGGCAAGCATGATATCGGTACGTTCTTTTCATGCTCAGTAATTATATTTTTAAACTTTGGAGCAACAGTCTAAGTCAGTGTAATATATTTGAAATATTTTGCATTTTTGGTGTCACATAGTCTATTGACGAAGAATATTTTACCTTTTTGGAGTCATATAATTTAATGGCGGGAAATATTTCATCTTTTTGGTGTCACATAATTTAATCATGGGGAATATTTTAACCTTTTGGCGTCAAATAATCTATTGATGAAGATTCTATCAGTTAGATTTACCTTTAGTGTGATTAATATTAAAATTTATGATATAAAGAATATAAAGTTATAATTTAAAATGTGTTAAAATTTATAATATAAAAAATATAATATTGTTTCATTCAGCTATAATTGCTCATTATATTGCTTATTATCTCAAATATCAGACAGAAATAATTTACTCGCTAAATGTTGCCCCAGTGTGGAACTATTGGTGAAGTAATAGATAACATCTTATAGAATTTTAGATAAAAAGAAAGTAAAATGATAAATATTGGAGAATTAGAATGCGATGTCATTAAATGCGATCTATCATGTACATGTGAAATCCATTATGTGTTTTGATCCAAGAAAATGCCGCTAATTTATCCCTAATATTAATTGATAAGTAAATTAGTGAGATATGTAAGTTTTTAAGCATTTTTTCTAATAAATAATTAATAAATAATTTTTCATCAGAACCACTGGCTTCAAAATAAGTTTCTGTGACTCAGTTGTCCTTCTAAGTGCATTGAGATTTGAAAGAGCGGAGAATTTCTTATTCATTTCTAAAACTATAATAATTAAATTGAAATAAATTTTTTTTTAAATAATTCAAAATTCAAATAAGAAATACTTATAGTAAGATAGAATTTTTCTTAATAATTGAATGACAGCAGAAGTTTAAAAGGTATAACTGTTTTATGATTCTAATTTTTTGTAAGCTTTTATAATTTTCCAAATTACTGGTATATTTAATTTCAGAATGAAATAGGATGAATTATTATAATGAAAAGACACTACTCAACAATAAGGCTTTATATGCTGTCTTTGTAGATACATCTTAAATTCTTTCAAATAATAATCTGTTCTGGCTGCAAAAGCTTTCGTCTTAAGTAAAATATGGTTATTTGTGAATTTAATTGAAATTCTTCTTTCTTTCATAGGGTGATCTTTCTGGGATTCAGAATCAAGTAGGTCAGCCTGAAAGTAGGAGGTCACGAGTTCGAAAGCACAAAGAACGTAGAAATGGACAATAACTTTCTTCTTTATTTTATAGTCACTAATTATGATTTCACTTATGTGTTCAAATATAAAACACATACAACTAATAAGTTTCTTGTATGACCTAAAAGAAATCTATTTTACACTCATCCATTTCATTTTAGTTTAACATGTCATATTGTAGTATTGTAATTCTATACGTATTCAATAAAAGTTTTACAGTTTATCTATAACTGTAAAAAAAGATAAAAGAAGTATTGAAATATCATTGCCATTAAAAATAATTTTTTAAAGTTCTTTTAAATTCTATTTTTGTGCATTTCTTGTATTTATTTGTAATTTTTTTGTTGTTGATGAATAACTCAATGTTAAACGGGTGAGAGTATTTAACCATACTACAGGCCCTTCAAAGATGGCCTTTAAATCTGGATGTCTAGATTCAGTGATGGAAGAAAAAATCTGATGAAAAATATGACTTGAAGAAATCTAGGCTGCTCGGAAATCTAGGCAAGCAGATATAGTCATCTTTGCTCTGGACTGTCACCAAGTTTTACAGACCTCTTCCTCATTGTGATTTACCATGGCATGGTTCTTTGTGTACTTGACAGCTCTTCCAATACTCAGCTATGAAGTTCTAGTGGTGTCTGAGCACAGATTGTGGTTTCGGTATTTTAAATATTTTGTGTAATTTAATATTTTCTCTCCTTTCTTATGCTTTTTAATCATCTGTATGTGTACTGTTCCTTTGTGTACAGAGAGAATATCGTTCCTTAATAAAGTTGCTGCAGCAATAATCTCTTGTTTGTATTAATTTTTATACTCATAAATCCTAATAAAATTATTGAATTATTTCTATAAGGCATACTTCTTTATTACCACTTTTTTGATAATTTCAGATGTGTGGTGAAAACAATTAAAATAAACTTACATTCATTTCGCTTTAAAAATTATGTAATTATAAAAAATAAAAGAAGGCTATTGAATTGAAACAGTTTATGTTTAATTTTAATGATACTAATTATGTTATAAATTTATAACAGACACCTTTAGAAATTACAGACAGCCTTTATAATGCTTTTATAATACAAAAACCTTAAGGAAACAATATTATTTTTTCAATTGATATCAAGAACAAATGAATATACATATGGATATTCATGAAGGATATATCTGCTATTATTCCCAAAGAAGAATTAGCTTGGAAATTTAATTTTTATTTCCGAATTTTAAAAACTAGTAAACAATAAAAAAAAACAGAATTTTATTTTTTAAGAAATTTATAAATTTACTGCCCTAACATGCTATAATTTCTTTTTTCCTAAATGTTCATACAGATCATGAATGAATGACTTCTTTAATCTTTTAATAAATAATTAAATATTAACCAGATATTTCTGACAAACATTTTAATAGATGGCGCCACGGGGGTTTAACAGTCATTGAAATTATTTTAAGTTTTATAAGTTGTGTTTAAAAATTACAGAGCCCTAAGACAGATCCTATTCGTCAGAAATTTATTAACCTGAATGGCTATGTTCCAGGTTATTTATAAGGTACTTTATCCATTTAATTAAGTAACTAAATTCATCCAATTAAGATTTAATAACCAGGAGAAATACATGGTTAGACACAAGTCCATCATACATTTCAAAATTCCGTAAATAATCAAAGAATTGTGATATTGATATGTGGCTTTCCACTAAATTGCCTTACGTGTCATAAAGCTATTGGTTGTTTTTTTAAATTTTGTTTTGCCATATAGAAACGTTTAAATGTCTGCACATAGATGGCGTTAGTACAAAATTTTGCTGCACTACATATCTTAATTTGCATCATAGTGTGCTTTGACAGCAAGATGGTGTTCTATTAGAATAAAATTAACGGATACAATGGATCTAACGAAAGAATTCTTAGTTCGCTGAATCGAAAGGGAGAGATTGTTCAATATTATGACTGCTTTTTCTTTCAATCGTTTCTCTGTGTAAATAGCAGTGGTGGAGTAATAGTAGAGAAAAACTGGGGGGGGGGGAGATGTTTCGACATGATTAGGATTAGCAAAGTTTAGAGGGTGTCGTAGGACAAGCCATTAGAATATTCATGTCGCTTTCTAAAAATAAATATCGCGAGGAGAAAAACGAATAATGTGAGAGTGTTATTTACTGTTTGCTGAACCTTTAATGGCGTATGGGTTGAAGAAATAATTAAATTTTGAAATGTGTCGAGAACCCACCCTGAATATTAAATGTTTGGACTACCCTATATTTAATTTTTGTGTATGACACTGATGAAGGGAATAAGTGGAAATTTTTTTGTCCCAATATTATTTTCTCATACAAAGTTGCATGTAAATAAAAGAGTTTTGCATAGAAAGGCAGATATTTAATCAAATGATTAGAAAAACATTTCTAGCCAAATATATATATATATATATATATATATATATATATATATATATATATATATATATATATATAAAGTTAAAACCATTTGCTATGAACCATGATCTGCGCCACCGAGTTAAACATATGAGCAAAACATCCTTCTCATATTTTATACAATTTTACTGAATATTTTTCCTTTTCAAAAAATTATGCATAGATCAAATATATTATGTCTTAGGTATGCCATCAGTGGAAGTAACTGTGGTTTAACTTAGGAAAAGGCAAGGAGGGGGTGCTTCTGGAGCTTTTTGAATGAATGTTTATTTCATTTCATAAAAAGTATATATATATATATATATATATATATATATATATATATATATATATATATATATATATATATATATATATATATATATATATATATATATATATATATATATATATATATATCAGTAAAATTGTATAAAATATGAGAAGAACATTTTGCTCATATGTTTAACTCGGTGGAGCAGATCATAGTTGGTTTCAACATATTTGGATGGCGCAGATCATGGTTGATAGCAAATGGTTCCAACTTTTCGTTTTTCATCATATTCTTTAGAAAAATGCATAAGAGTTACAGCACTTTCAGTTATTGTTTATAAAAGAAAAAATAATCGCATGCTGGAAACACATAGTTTAAATAAAATATTATAAATAAAGAATCCAATTCAGAAGCCAGCATTTCCTCTATTTTAGAAAGATTCGCTCATTCTGGTCGCACTTTGAAAATGACTAGAGAATGAAAATTTGCCCTCTCACGAAAACAAGTCGATGTGACGTTTCCGAAAATCCGTTTGCATAACTGTTTGTTTCAGCATTCGAATATTTTTATTTTCGATTCGATGGAAGCATGGGTAACTTAAAAACATTATTCATCTCAATATACTATAGACTATACCTATAGTGCTGTTTAAGTGCTCCCAAACTGCTTTAACTAAGAAAAAATGCCACAATTCAGTTTTATCAACAGTCCTTGTATGTCTTAGTAACACTCATATATTGTACGATATTGTATGTTATTAAACAATACTCACAGTATTGTATAACATTGTTGAATATTGAATAATATAGTGAAATATTGTAGAGTATTTTACAATATTGGGTAGCAGGCTCTCCTACTTAAGTGATAGACATTGCTAGATATGTTATACTAAAAAAAACATTAATTCCTCCATACGTTAAGAAATGAAGCATTGATTGCTTCAATATTTCAGAGACTTTAAACCTTATGTATTTAAAAGATGACAGGAAGAAAAAAAAAAAACATAAAAATTCCAAACTGTTTCCAAAATTCCAAACTAAAATAAATAAATAAATAAAGTTCATCGATACAATCTTTTTTAAGTTTTTAGGTTTAATTAATAGTTATAATTCATGAATTATTACTTAATATGTACACTTTTTTAAAAAATGATTGAATATACAGAAAAAACATAAGAATCTTAATATATATAAAACACTAACGTACGTGGTCCAGAAATCAGTTATTATTAGTTATTACGGAATGGCAGTAATCAAATACAAACATATCCATGTACGGAAGTTTCAGCAGACTGCTTTATTCAGCGTTTTTATAGTCGCACTTAATTCAACATTTTGCTAATGAAATAAAATTATTATACTATAAATGTTGCACATAGTTTTAAACAGTTCCTTCAGTTCAGAAGATGTAAAAGAAATTAATAAATAAGCATTAATCAAAAAATTTAATAGGTTCTGTGGATAATCGTTATGACTTACATGTGGAAATAGATAATTCCCAAAACTATTAATTTCCCCCAAACGATTTTGCATTATCTTAAAACTTAAGAAATTATCTTTTTAATGATATCGATTTACTTTTGGAATTTTTTTTTACTTTAATAATTTTTTTACTTAATAAGCTTAATTTACTATGTTACGAAATTCGGATTCATCCGTAAAAATATTCAATCGCGTGCTTTTGTCAATGTTAAAATTGAGATTAAAAAATGCCCTTTTCGTCATTAATTTCAAAATAGCATTTTCACATCCGTTTATATTTCATAGTATATACACTTTTAATTTTGTCACAATAATTTGTTGCAGAAGGATTCAGTGAAAGTCTAAAAACTCAATCTTGGCGAGCAAGCTGGGGGACAAAGACGGATAGTTGTTTTTATGTTAATTGCAGTCTAAAAATAGATATACAAAAAGAAATTCTTTTGTTAAATTTAAAACAACGTTGGTCTTCATTGATCACGGCTAATTCCTATAATCTCACATTCCTATCCTATTATCTCAGAGGACTCTTCTTTCAAGTGTAGAACAATTAATCATTTCTGAAAATCAGGGAATTCAAAGGATTATATGGCACGCTGCTCAGTTCCTGAGTGATTCTTTAGCTTAAGACACGCGCCAAAATTAATACAAATTACATTTCGTTATTTAACTTTCAATAAAGTAATATCAGCGATCCGGAAAATACTTCAAGATTCCAAAACGGTGATTTGTGTGTGAAAATTCTCACGAATGACTGCAAGTCACTTCCTTATATGTTGTTTTTTGTTTATTAAAATCATAAAAGGAAAAAAGAAATCTCTATCTGCTGTCTTCTTTTCTTTTCGAAAGCGATAAGCATAAAATGAATGATACAATTTTCTCTCGAAAGAAATCACGTGAGACGTCATTCTTCCGAATTGAAAAAAAAAATTAAGCTTCAATAAAAGAATAAAATAATAATTTAAATAATTCAACGCAGTGCGTTTTTTATTACCTCAGATACGATACATTCTATACATATAAGATATTGCAATTATCGAAACACTTCTGAATTCCGAAGATTTTGATATCCATAAACTCTAAAATTATTTTTAGCAACTGAATGCTAAAATACTGAAATTGTTTTTTAATTTCTTAACAATAACAATACTGAAATGAGTTTTTAGTATCTGAACAATAACAACACTGAAATTATTTTTTTTTAATTTAGTATTTGAGCACTAACAATACAGAAATAATTTTTTGTGTCTGAACACTTACAATACTGAAATTATCTTTTTAGTGTCTGAACAATATCAACACTGAAATTATTTGTTAGAGTTTGGCTGTAAGCAAACACAATAATACTGAAATCTTCTCAGCTTAATTTGTACATCTCAAAAATACATTGTTATCTTCTCTATATTAAAGAGCCCCACAGATTACGACCATGTTCAGAATGTGTTTTTTTGTCATTTATTTATAAAGAAAATGTAGTATGTATCATTGATTTCTTTATATCTTATCACCATTAATTACTTCATGTTTAGTTACACGTCACACTTTTCAATGAAAATAATAAATATACTAGTTCGTGAATACATAATCGTGGATGTGATTTAATATTAACTTCTTAAAAGTTGAGGAGACCACAAAGAAAATAACCGGTAATAAAACGAGCATCATTCCAAAAACTAATGCTTTATTTTTATTTTTGGATGGTATGCGGATTCTTTTCCACAGATAATGCATTCTGGACTTATTAGAGAAATAGGTTAGAATAATAAAATCATCAGTGGCTAATCGTCAATGTAAATGATTATTTAATATTTTCATTAATTTTTATTGATGACGAAATTGGATTGCTTAACGAAAGGGGGAAGGGGCATTTTTGACACTTTTATTTGGGAGTGTACGAGGGAAAATCTTGCCCATGTTTTGTTCAATAAAAATGCATAAACTTTCCCAATTATCTATAACCCTAGTAGCTCCCATATATTGTACAATATTTTATGATATAAAACAATATTGGCGATATTGTATATGTTTAATATTGAATAATATTATGTAATATCGTACAATATTTGCTGCAGGCTGTGCTACTTGGAAAATATGTTGTTTTAAACAACAATAACGAAACATCGAGATGACGTGTACAATAAAAATTTATATTTTAATATAATTTTAAATCTAAAACAATGACTTATTTTAACTTTAAACATATTATGATATTTGTGGATGGCGGTATACCGACTGATAATAAAAAAATTATAGAGGCAAGTTATATAGTGGCCTATCTTTTCCCATTTAGCTACAGTTTGAGCAAGGTTTTGATCTTTTATAGACTTAGACTTATTCCTATTAACACAAAATGATCAACAACATTGTTTCGATGTTTTTAGAATATCCCACAATATTGGGTAAATATCATACAATATATTGTGCTACTGGAGATAACATTTATATGTATTAAGATATATTTTTAGGATATTGAAACACATACATGCAATAAATTTCCTTTTATTATTCGGTAGTTAAATTCTTTTTTTATAGTTATTTGAATATTTTTTATAAAATAAAGGAATAATAAATCAAGTTATTATTATTTTAATAAAAAATATCTCATGAATAAAAGTTTTATTAAAATACCAATAATTATTTGAGGATTAAAACCAATAAATAAATATTAAGATAGCGTAAAAAAAAAATAGAAAAAAGCGCAACAGCCTGTAGGAAAATATGTGCATACATACTTTTTATACATGCGCCTTTAAAAATATTATAGCAATATTAGACAATTTCCATTTTTACTCCATTATAAAACAATGCTTGCAGCGAAAACTCTTGTTTTAATTTTTGGTACCCGCAACATTTACCACACTTTGTTTTCATATATATGCATTAAGATAAATATAATTATCAGCATTGATGATTATGTTCGATATATAATTATCAGTATTGATGATTATGTTCGATATATAATTATCAGTATTGATGATTATGTTCGATTATTTATTATTACAATGTTAAATATCTATATCTGATTGAATGGAATGGCATAAGTGCATTCTATTTTATTAATGATGGTTCCTTTAAATATTTTGCAAGGAATGTTGATTGTTAAAAAAAATTAGATTGCAAATATCCATAGGGAAATAAAAATTTTTGTAAAGCAAGAAATATCCATGGTACATTTTAGCGATCAGTATTAAATTCTAGGTAGTGTATTATTTAGAAAAGAAGCATTTGTTGAAATTAATCTAGCATTCTGAAAAAGAATATTGCTACAATTTTTAACTAAAATTCAAGGAAAGAAAATCTGATAATATATACAACTCTTATAGAAGTATTAGAATTAATTGCAATATATTTTGTATTTGTGACTAACATTGATTTTTACCTTGTAGTTTTCAGAAGTTTTTTCACTTGTTTGAGCTGAAAAAAATGGACAAGTTTAACTTTTTATACTTTAGACACGAAATGACCTCCTTCATTGAAAGCTCTGTTCTAATAAAATGTTCTCAAATAAGCATATATAAAAAAAATGTACATCAAGAATTTGGTAAGATCTGCTGCTTATTTATTAACTCTATGTCATTTTATTGCGTATTTTTTTGAAATAATCTTTAAGAACAGTTGGTGGCTCTAAATATTTTTTAAAGAATAGTTGGTGGTTAACACTAAATAAATTTTTAATATGCTTGGAAAAATAAGACTTTCTGTAAAGTAAATAAAATCTTTCATGATATATTTTTTGAGTATCAGATTAGAGAGAATTTATCTTTAAGAAAAAAGCATTTATCAAAATTTATCAGGTTTTTTCACTAAGGAATATTGCTACAATTATTCAGATCAAGTAGAGGAAAAAAAATTGATCAATATATAAATTAATAAAAATATTAGATTTAATCACAACCTATTTTGTATCAGTTACTGACATTGAGTTTTACTTAATAATTTTCAGAATAGTTTTTTATTTCTTTGAACTGGAAAAATCGGCAGGTGCAGCCTTTTACACTTTATATAAGAAATGACCTTAGCCATTGAAAGGCTCAGTTCAAATAGAATCATCTTAAATAAGTACATCTAAAGAGGATGAATTCGGCAAGACTTGCTGTTTGGTTTTTGACTCAGAATCACTGAACTGTAACGGTAAAAAAACTAACGCAGTGGATCGGACGAACGCGAAATGCATACAAATGAACTAGTATTTGCTTTACCAGCAGAAAGAGGAGCATTTCCCTGCTTTAGTTTTGCTTTCTACAAACATAGCTGGGTGAAACGGGCTTATAGGTGAGTAGGTGATATTCAGAAGGAATCATGAACAAGTAACTGTTAATTATTTCGTTACAAGTGACCGACTTCATTCCTGTTAATGATTTTTAATTACATATTTAGTTGTTTCAAGGCCACAGTAATGAACGTAAAGATTGTTGAGGTTTAAAAACAAGATTATTGGTTTCTAAATGAAAAAGAAATTTATTGATTGTTGAGGAACTGAATTAAGTTTAAGATCATCGATATAGAATCGACTTCATTCAATTTGTTTTTTACATTTTTTCAGTTGCAAGAAATGATGAATTTTTAGGACTTATAATTGAATCAATATATTTTCTCTAAAAATGTTGAGAAAACATTTGGCATTCACTTCTTGGATAGGAAATTTTTGAAAAAAATTTAAAATATAGATGACAAAAGTAACAAAGATATTAGAAAATAAAACACAATAAGTTAACAAATATTTTCATCAGCTATAAAATTAAAAATTTGATTAATAGGGAAATGAGAGGCAGAATTTAATTTTAAATTTCATTAAATCCGAATTTCCATACTTATATTAAATGCATAATTAATCAAACAGCAATAATTTTATTATTCATTACTATTATTTTAAGTAACTTATAAGAGTTAATCAACTTGGAAATTATTAATACTTTAACTGTTTTATTTTTATTTTTTTTACTATCTAATAAGATGAAAATATTTTGGAAATATTTTCTTATTTTGATTCAAATGGAAATCCATTGAATACTTGGCTTATCTATGTATTCGAAATAATTTTAATATTAAATTATAATCGTTATGAATGGTTTATTTTTTCCTTAAAGCTATCAAAATTCGATAAATCGATCGGGCAAAACAGTTAAGCGGTTAATGTTGAGTAACTTCTGGGAGATTGAAAGATCTCAAAAGATTAAAACAATTAAATTGTTTTTGAACTTCTATTGAAAATCTCAAGATATTAGAGGGAATCGTTCGAGAGGGAGTATTGGACAACCAATCGTCAATTTTTTAGAGGAACAAGATTTAAAAAAACGATGAAATAGTAATAATTTAAAAAATTATTTCACAAATATTCTATAAGTGAATGTCAGAGCTACAACCGTCTGGCTCTTTTCACAAAATATAAAGTTAATTTTTTTAAGTTTGAGAGGAAGCAATATTTTTAAACATCATAATATAGCTTTAAATATTCTATTATCAGATTTTACTAAAGAAAATAAATTTTTAATCCAGTACAATATTTTTTATCCTTCTAATTTTATAGAATATTTAAAAACATTTCAACAAATTTATTCAATCGCTACAATCATATTTTCGATTTGTTTCATTTAAAAATGTACTCGAGGCATTAATAATAATTTTAACAGTGCAAATATTGATATACATCTTTTATTTGATGAATATTTCAAAAAATATGGAGGTGGAATTTTTATGAATAAGGCAGATGTCAGTTCAAACTCTTAAATTTTAATAAAATTTTAATATATTGCAACGGTTTAATTCAATATTCAGATGATTCTTATTTAAACATTTGTAGGCCGGGATTGGTAGGGCGGTTGGACTCCCATCTCTTGGATTGCGAGCTCGAACCCCGCCGTGTGTGTGGTGGCTGGCGTCCGTATAAATCTGTTGTTGTCACTAAGTCCTCCATTTCGAGAGTAATATCAGTGGGACTACTGGTTCAGAGGTGATCGTTCTCTGATTCAGATCTAAATTACGATCAGATCTAAATTACGATTGCAGATCAGTGCATGAAATGTATGAATGAAGTCCGCCCCGTAAAAAGGATTGTGACGTGTGAGTAGTTAAGTTATACTCTTGGCCCTAGTTGGCGCTACTAAACAAACAATAGACGCTCATTCGGCTTAAATCGCTGACAGATAACTGTCAGCAGGCTTGTAAAGTGCCATAAGACACAACAACCAAACATCTGTTCGATAGCAATTGTAGTACTCAAACAGATTTTACAATCATTAAAAAAAATTTTTTTAGAGTTTAATTTAAATTGTTGCACATAAATTGCCTTCATAATGGTAGAAATCAATTTAGTATTACTAATTGAATAAACTAAAAATTGTTAAACGAAATAAAGGTGTGTAATATAAGAAAATAAATTTATAACTTTGCAGAAGTTTCAGACATAATTTGAAAATGCATGTTTATTGACGGTGTTTACTTAAAATTACTGTTTGAAAAAATAATAAATAAAACAAGCAAATTTAAATAAGACAGATATTTTTATTTTAAATTAAAATGAAACAATCAAGAAAGAAAAATACAAATATTCAAAATAGTAGCTCGAAAAAAGAACAGAAGAAAGAAGACTTGAAGATAAAAGAAGTAAAAGGTAAAACTCAAAGAAAGGCAGAATTGCAGCATCTCAAACAACTAGATTCCTCAAGAATATCTCAAGTAGATATTCTTGAGGAATCTTGAATGGCGAAAGTAATACACTGTAGAAATATTTGAAGTGCCAGACGGAAAAATATTTTGAAGTTGAAAGCTTTGTTGAAGTAGGAGGGGAAAAGTAGCGTCCAGTAGACATTGTTGAAGATCTTTTATTGAAAAAGTAACATTCAGAAGAAGTTTTTGAAGAAACAGGTGATAGAAAAAACATTCAGTAAAAATTCTTAAAGAATCAAATAAAAGAAAAATATTCATTAGAAAGTTTTGAAGAAACAGGTGGAGATAAAGTAACATCAAGTAGATATTCTTGAATAACCAAGCGGAAAAAAAAGTAACATCAAGTAGATATTCTTGAGTAATCAGGCGGAGGAAAAGTAGCATCAAGCAGCAATTCTTGAAGAGCCAAGCGGCGAAAAAGTAACATCCAATAGACACTCTCGATAAATGAAATTGAAAGAGACATTCAGCAGAAAGTAGAGTCACATCAGTTTTATACAAGTAGTTTTCTTTCCTTCAATAAATAAATTACAAGATGGTCTTGACAAGGCCAGGAGCAGCGAGGATTCCGGCACTTTTCAAACCGATGGGGGAGACGATGCCGGCATTGAGAAGGGGGGCACCTGCGATAAGACCGCTGTTGAGAATTGAGCACCGATAAGACCGTTGTTGAGAACTGGAGCACCGATAAGACCGCTGTTGAGAACTGGAGCACCGATCAGACCATTGGCCAGGAGTCCATTTCCGATTATTCCGGAGCTGAGGAGGGGAGCGCCAATAAGTCCAGTGGTTCCGATAACCCTCTTGTCGGTGGTCACTGCTCCAGGGATGGCGACGACGGATGAGGTGGAGACGGCGGCAGGTCCCACGATTCCGGCATTCAGAAGTCCAGGAGCCAAGACAGTGGCATCAACTGCTGCAAGAGCAGCGAGAAGGAGAGCAATCTAAAAATGAAAATATATATATATATCATACCTTGACAATAAGGGATTTCAGGACGCATGATTTAAATATGGAAAAGCCATATGAATGAAAATTTCAATCTTGGAGCGGGAAAACTAGTGTCAGTAGTTGCAGGAGCATGTAAGAAATGAAATCTAGCACAATATTACAAATGAAAAGCACGAGAAAATCTATTTTAAATGAAATTCAATAAAGACAATCATTATTTGTGGCATCTTGCTTCTTAAAGAATCTTTTCGAGAATAGAGAAAATATATTATGGTTCGATGGAAATTTTTTATATTTAATTTTTATATATATTAACTTTTAGATGCTGATATATCAAGAAAAGTTTATAATTTTCAGTTTAAAAATTACTAAGAATAAGTGACCTGAATAATCGACATGTGAACATAAAAATTCATAATATACTTGTTTGAAAATTTTAAAGTAAAATAATTGAAGATTTATCGTCAAAGAGTCCTTAGGAGTTGAAATAAATTATGCATAAAGCTTCTATTAAAAATGCCATATTTCGATTAATATTTAAAACATTTCAAATATTAGAAATTTTTAAGTTTCGGTTATGAGTTAATTCGGATAATTGTATTAAATTTTTTGTTCCTTCTGGAAGCTGGAAGAGGTCAAATTATTTCCAGGTTTGAGCGTATAACTAACAAAATATTAACCACACTTTTAATCGGTTTTATAAATCCTGTATTTCTCAAAATGAAATTTCATTTTTGAAGCAGACTCTCTAATGTAAAGAAATTTATTTTATGGAAAATGCGTATACAATTGTGTATATTTAGACACAGAAAATTTATGTTGAGATTTTCAAACAAACATCTATGCTGATTTGCTTTAGATTAGATTTAGTAAAAGTAAACGATTAACAGCAGATATTTGAATGTGATATATTCGTGCAAGACAATAATGTCGTTAAAGTCCTAACTTTAAAAAAGATTAATAAAAAAATTAATTTCCTGCACTTAAAAAAGCAATTATTTATAATTAATTTAAGTGTTATCTTCATTACCCTTTCTTTTGTAGAATCAAATACAATTCTTCTATAAAAAATTAATTAAATTTTTATATATTCTATAAATATGCCGTGTAAAAAATTGAAAAAGCGAGCTCGAGAGAGAGAGAAACAAAGAGAGCAAATATTCTTCCCAAATAATATATTAAGTTATATGATGACCTATTATTATATCAAGCTGCAATAAAACATTCCTTATCATTTAGCAAAGAAATGCTTTCTAAGCATAAGGGGTTTCGCTTTATTCTTGATAATATGTATGTTTATTTCCAATGCTTGGTTTAAAATGGAATGTTAAATAATGGCACATAGCAATTTCGATATCTAAAAACAATAATTATGAAGCTACATGTTATCTCAATCAAATGCATAATGGCCTTTATATGATTTTATTATGCTAATATTTTACCTACCGATGCATAGTTTCCTCAATAAGACGTAATCATATACCTTGTTTTTCCGATACAAGTCATCCTAACTTAGAAATTCGCAAACTGTGCAAACAAACCATATGTAAATACTTATTATGTCCTCATATTTACAACAAAAGCTATTCTGGCATTATTTGTTGAGCTGATATTTTTATTACATTTATGTTTCTTTGAAAAGTGAACCTTTTGCAAATTTTGCTGATGTACTGGTTGGTTCACCGAATTCTTGAACTTTCACTTTTCCATTAAATCAAAGCCCGAGTTTTCGATGTCTTCAGAAATTCTGAAATCAAATTTAATTTTCCTTTCAATAAAAATATTAGATTTTGAAGATTCTTTGAACTTTTGTTAGCCGTTGTTTTCTTATGCAAAAATTTGGTTAGTTAATAAGCATAATAGGCAGACACAGTTATCCCTGTTTATGCGGCTTAGTTCTGCGGTAACGAGGTGACTCGCTGGAGGTAATAAAAGTAAAAATATTAGACTCATATTCAAATTTTCGATGTTTTATTTTTGTTAAATTATCAATTTTAATGTAATTGTATTTTTTCATTAGATATTTCAAAATTGTAAGATCAAAAAGTATTGACTATAATAATTTCTTAAATTAATATATTTAAATTAAAATAAATATTATCTAACCCTGACTTCAAACAAATTAATAATAATATAATGGCAAAATAGAAAATAAAATCAATAAGACGGTTTTTGAAGAAGAATTAATAATTGGTAAATAAAAATAATGATCATCGCATTTTTCTTATCGTTTTAGGGAAAGTTTTAAATGTCTTCCACCTTTATAAAGTTGTTCTAAAAATTAATTCAACAAAGATTGCAAACTCTTATTATCATAATGCTGTAAAATTTAAATTTTATAAGAAAATAATGTCCTTATAACACAAAAAAGTTTTAAAAAATAAATTCAAACATGCAAGGATTTCTACTATACATCTTAGAATATAATTCAAATTCAACGACAGAAAAATCCACCGATTAAAACCATAAGTTGTAGTCGCAATCGAGGGGGAGGTATATTATACAAAAGTGTCATTATCTTAAAATTTATTTGTAGAACGTTATTTTATTCAACGCTATTTCTTAATTTTTGAATTTTTTTAGATAAAATGAGTAAAATGCTTCCGAATAATATTTAAATTCTTAAAAAGAATTGGAATAGAATGCGAACACATAGATGGTTATATTATTATACAATTAACGCTACAGAATATATTCCAAACAACGAAAATTGTCAAAAAATGTCAAACAGAAATGGTTCTCACCTTAGCGAACATTTTGGAAGATTTGCTTCAGCTGTTGTGAACTAGTGGTTCATTCTTGCTAGGACATGAACTATATATACTCTTTTGCTGCCAAAAAATGTAGGACATCACGGGAACAGAGAGTGACCACTACCAGATTCTGTAAAGGACATCTTCTCACCCCGCCCTAAACAACAAGGACAATAACATCGAGAAATCCCAACGGATTGTTTACTAAATATGTTAATTGGTAGATCAATATAGACACGCCAAGAAAAGGTAACAAAGCAGGTGTTGTGAACTTCTTGTGGCGATCGAAAGCGGTTCGATCCAGTTTTGGACGGTCGTGGTGGGTAGAACCTTGAATCACCGTTTGATTATTTATTCGGATTTTGATCTCTGAATGTCCTTGGAAAATGAATCTCAAGGTATAAGGCTATAAACATTACAGTTATTAATATTTTGGGCTACTATGGCTATAGAATTCGTTAATTATTCTATTTGCTTTGGTCTCAGTAAATACAATTCACTTAAAATCAAGGCTGTTAAGATTTAATCTTAAACTATTCTGCTTTTTTAATTCAGAAGGTAAAAGAATTCTTAATATTAAATATTAAGATCATTTTTTTAAAAAATAATAGGGAAACTAAGGAATTTCAAAACAAATTGGAATTCCTTGGAAAACTTTGGAACTTTAAAACATGGTAAGGTAAATTTTTGGATTTTTAAGCTGTTTTCTGAAACAATATGTATCAATTCTATTATTTCCTGGAATTATTTAATATGTTACATATATTTATGCAAAGTTGTTTATCGACTATAAATAAATCACGAATTACATATTTGTTCATTTTTGGGGAAATAATATTAGCTCAGGGGGGGGGGAAATGATGATTTCCTGTATTATCGTTCTCTAAAAGAGTGCTTCAATTTTCATTTCCTGCTTGTATTTCATTTAAAACACTGAACTTTTGAAAAAGAAAACAGAAGTATATCATTAGGAAAGAGATATTATGAAGCTAAATCAAAATTATACTAACCTTTTTCAAGAAAAAATTGAGTTTTAAAGTTGATTTATCATGTTCCTCTCTTGAACTGCTTTTAAAATCTTATGTATGATAATGTATAAATTGGATATTTTATTTTTTCATTTTCACAAATTATTATTCATAAAGCTGACTTCAAACAAGAAAATGTTTACTTTAGTACGCATACAAAGCAACAATAAGACTAAAAATTTGAAGATAAATGTAATTTAATAAACCTGGTAATAAAATTGTATTCCAAAACCACTTCAAAACCATACTCTTTTGGCCTCTAATACTAGTGGCTGATACATGAATTTTTATCAAATACAACTGTAAATTAAATTACATCAATAATTGCCAAACCTTCAATAAAATCAATGTTCCATGATATCTGTCATTTGTGTGCCCTCATTTTAAAATTTTTATGTTAGCCAGTTTGTTATGAATTATAACCTTCTTTTTAAAATTTCAGCCGATGACCGTTTCATTTCAGCTGAATGTCAACCCATTTTAAAAGTAAGATTGAAAAAAAATTAAAGTTTTCAAGCAATTTTTGAGTTTCATTTGTAATTTTTGATGCATCAAAAGAAAAGCAAAAAGTTGCAAATGCTTAGCTGCAAATCAATTTATGTCCCACAGAATGATATATTATGAGATTAGATATATGCTTCCAAGAAAAACTGTAATTTGGAATCTTATGCTAATGTTGATTTTTTAAACACACAACTATGTGAACGTAAATATAAATATTATGGAGAAAACTTTGAAACACTTAGACATATTTCTCTTAGCAGAAGAGGCAACATAAGAGCAATAGCTTACATCGCTGAAGTTCTTAGTTCTATTGTATAACAAAATATGAAAAAAAATCCACCAAACGAGTTTCTAGCAATACCAAGCAATTTCTTGAAGAAAAAAAAATAAGAAAACAAAGCTTCGCATCAAGAGATATTATTTATTAGTTTAAAGTATTGTAACAAAATTATTGAAAATCCAGAAACATCTGAATATACAAAATTAAAGTTAGGAGTAATATTTTTAATTTCTTATTTAATTTAATCTAGTTTTTTGACAATAAATATTACGTTCTATATTCATTTTCTTTTGCAGCTATTATTATAGGTCAAATGAAATTCCTCAATGGCTATTATTATTATGAGACAATGAAAGTATAATTAATTCCTGTGACATAATAAACATTCCGAAAAAGAAGCTAAAATGATCAAATTTGTAATAAAGTTTCAATTCAGGTGAATTTAATAACAATAAAATTTGAAATATAGTTGAAGATAAAATAAGAAAATGATCAACAGCTTAATCTTGAAATAAAAAAAAAAGCTTTCATGCTGTAAGATTTAAATCATGCTTCGTTATGATTTATATGCCAGTTTATTTCAAGATTTTCAAATTGTAATTATAAAAAATATAACTATTAAGTAAGATACAAAACAGTTAAAAGGGTGGTATCTTCTAATATTTTTCTTTAAAAAAAACTGGTTAATATTTTTTTGTTTTCTTTTCTTTTATTCATAAAAATTAGTCGATTCAAATTTAACAAGAATCCTTTTTATAACCGTGATTTATTGATAACCATATTTTTGTGTATTTGAAATAATATTTCGATATTCCAATATTTATTAAGGGAGAAAATTGCTGGCTATTAAATATATCTTTTATTATATTGTAGGCATCCAAGGGTCAATGATCATCAAATAACTCATTTTCTTTAACAGACTAAAATAATTGTTTTGCATAAATGAAAAATTATTTATTAATTATTTGATAACTCATTTATTACCAATTATTATTATCTGATTAATATCTATTAGTTGACTATTTCTGTAATAACTAATTAACTAAGCATCTCCAATCATTTCTGTTAACAGAACTAAGTGAATTATATGTCAAAAATAGCAGTTCTTGAGAGACTATTTCGTACAATAGAATTGACTTAGTTTCCGTTCCATAGATCCATTATTATTGCAAAAGTAATCCAAAAGCAATAAAGCGATGCTAATAACTTTGATGTTAATTATACATGTAAATAATTAATCTTGCGCTATTTATTTTTAATATATTAAAAATTAAATATTCCATAGAACCCTTTATTCAATTTTAAATAGAACAATGCATTAAAAGTTACAAAAGATCACAATTTGAATGAAATGTTTTTATTATATTTTCCATGAAATATTATTATAAATATTACTTAATATAGACAATAAATCTTTCTACCCTCTATTTTACTACTAATAATTTTCTGATAAAATAAAAACGAAGAAAAACTAATAAATTGAAGGAATAAAGTAATTAGAAATTACGAAACTACATTGTTGAATCAATTTCTAAGCGTGAGAAGGGAAAATAATGAATAAATTCTATCAGAAGTGGAAAAAAATTTACTCGAATTAAAGTTTTAAGTAATTTATTTTTTCCAAATATTTATAAATAAAAGTTTTAATGGAAATATTTTGTATATCATTACATTTTGATTCAGTTCTTTCTTATCTCAATGTCCAGGATCAAACTGTATAAGTATTGAAATATAAACTAGAACTTTTTATGACGCAATTATTATCGAATAGGTAAACCGTTTTTCTATTGATAGACTAATTTAAACTAATATAAACTAAGTAGAAGTGTCAATTTATAATTTCAATTGAAAAACTAAATCAGGATTATGGACGTTCTCATTTTCTTCCTTAAACCCCAATTTTTGAGAATTTATTTTCTCTCTTTTTCATCTGTGTTAAGATTTTCTGTAGGCAATCTTTCAAAGACTGTAAAAGGTTGTTCCAACGATAATTCAAAAATGAGTACTTATAATCAAATTCTGATTTCCTTTTAAATATACGTAAATGAAATTGAATGAGATACAATAATAATGAATGAAAATGTCCCCTTTCCAGAATATGTCTATGTGTGGCTAGACGGTGAATTAAATAATGATGCACTAGCAAAAAATAATGATGAAAGCCCTATTCTTATTGCAAACTAATCAAAGTTATTTTCTTTTCAATAGCCTTATTTATCAAAATTGAATTTGGCAAATAATACAATTCAGAAAAAATAATATTAGCTAGTACTATTCTTATTGTGAACCAATCAATACTTCGTTCTAAACAGTATTATTTATCAAATTTGAACATGGTAAATAATACTATTCAAAAGAAATAAAATCATTTAGTGCTATTCTTTTTGTAAACGATCAAAATTACTTCCTTCTAAATAGAATTATTTATCAAAACTGAATTTGGTAAATAATACTATTTAGAAGCGATAATATTATTTAGTACTATTCTTATAGCAAACCAATCAAAATTACTTCCTTCTGAATAGTATTATTCATCAAATTTGAATTTGTTAAATAATACTAATCAGAAGAAATAAAATCATTTAGTGCTATTCTTGTTGCAAACCAATCAAAATTACTTCCTTCTCAATAGCATTATTTATCAAAACTGAATTTGGTAAATAATACTATTTAGAAGCGATAATATAATTTAGTACTATTCTTAAAGCAAACCAATCAAAATCACTTCCTTCTAAATAGTATTATTCATCAAATTCCAATTTATTAAATAATACTATTCAAAAGAAATAAACCAAACCAATCAAAATTACTTCCTTCTAAATAGCATTATTTATAACTGAATTTGGTAAATAATACTATTTAGAAGCGATAATATTATTTAGTACTATTCTTATAGCAAACCAATCAAAATTACTTCCTTCTGAATAGTATTATTCATCAAATTTCAATTTATTAAATAATATTATTCAAAAGAAATAAAATCATTTAATGCTATTCTTATTGCAAACCCATCAAAATTACTTCCTTCTAAATAGCATTATTTATAACTGAATTTGGTAAATAATACTATTTAGAAGCGATAATATTATTTAATACTATTCTTATAGCAAACTAATCAAAATCACTTCCTTCTGAATAGTATTATTCATCAAATTTGAATTTGTTAAATAATACTATTCAGAAGAAATAAAATCATTTAGTGCTATTCTTATTGCAAACCCATCAAAATTACTTCCTTCTAAATAGCATTATTTATAACTGAATTTGGTAAATAACACTATTTAGAAGCGCTAATATTATTTAGTACTATTCTTATAGCAAACCAATCAAAATTACTTCCTTCTGAATAGTATTATTCATCAAATTTCAATTTATTAAATAATATTATTCAAAAGAAATAAAATCATTTAGTGCTGTTCTTATTGCAAACCCATCAAAATTACTTCCTTCTAAATAGCATTATTTATAACTGAATTTGGTAAATAATACTATTTAGAAGCGATAATATTATTTAGTACTATTCTTATAGCAAACTAATCAAAATCACTTCCTTCTGAATAGTATTATTCATCAAATTTGAATTTGTTAAATAATACTATTCAGAAGAAATAAAATCATTTAGTGCTGTTCTTATTGCAAATCAATCAAAATTACTTCCTTCTAAATAGCATTATTTATAACTGAATTTGGTAAATAATACTATTTAGAAGCGATAATATTATTTAGTACTATTCTTATAGCAAACCAATCAAAATTACTTCCTTCTGAATAGTATTATTCATCAAATTTCAATTTATTAAATAATATTATTCAAAAGAAATAAAATCATTTAGTGCTGTTCTTATTGCAAACCAATCAAAATTACTTCCTTCTAAATAGCATTATTTATAACTGAATTTGGTAAATAATACTATTTAGAAGCGATAATATTATTTAGTACTATTCTTATAGCAAACCAATTAAAATTACTTCCTTCTGAATAGTATTATTCATCAAATTTGAATTTGCTAAATAATACTAATCAGAAGAAATAAAATCATTTAGTGCTATTCTTGTTGCAAACCAATCAAAATTACTTCCTTCTAAATAGTATTATTTATCAAAACTGAATTTAGTAAACAATATTATTTATAAGCGATAATATTATTTAGTACTATACTTATAGTAAACCAATCAAAATTACTTCCTTCTAAATAGTATTATTCATCAAATTCCAATTTATTAAATAATACTATTCAAAAGAAATAAACCAAACCAATCAAAATTACTTCCTTCTAAATAGCATTATTTATAACTGAATTTGGTAAATAATACTATTTAGAAGCGATAATATTATTTAGTACTATTCTTATAGCAAACCAATCAAAATTACTTCCTTCTGAATAGTATTATTCATCAAATTTGAATTTGTTAAATAATATTATTCAAAAGAAATAAAATCATTTAATGCTATTCTTGTTGCAAACCAATCAAAATTACTTCCTTCTAGATAGCATTATTTATAACTGAATTTGGTAAATAATACTATTTAGAAGCGATAATATTATTTAGTACTATTCTTATAGCAAACTAATCAAAATCACTTCCTTCTGAATAGTATTATTCATCAAATTTGAATTTGTTAAATAATACTATTCAGAAGAAATAAAATCATTTAGTGCTATTCTTGTTGCAAACCAATCAAAATTACTTCCTTCTCAATAGTATTATTTATCATATTTGAATTTGTTAAATACTATTATTCAAAAGAAATAATATTATTTAGAGAAATAATTCCTTATTCATAAATAAATCAAACGAAAATTCTCATTGGCCATTATTGCTTGTTAATATAATTGTAGATTAAATTGTTCTAGAAATTTCTGATCAGATTCACTTTAGAAAGAATACATTTCGCAGGAATGCAAATCAATAAAAAAGAAAAATGCTTGTTCGAGATCATCAGCAATTTTAACGAAACTCAAGGGAATAATTTCTCTCAAACGAGAAAAAAAGTAGATTTAGATCGCTTTGTAGCCAAACAAAGCCAAATTATTACTTATTCGCTACAACTTAAGGTTCTGAATAAAACGGTTCAGTGCTCTCCGGGAATATCTGAAGAGGAAGTAAGTGCAAATAAACAATTAATAACATTAAGAAGCGGTATAAGTAATGTAGCAATTAAAATAATGCAAATGAGAAGATGATAGTTTGTTTAAATCTAATCAGCACCGTCTAGACTTCATCTTTTTAATCGGATGTTATGTCTGACTGGCAAAGAATAAAGTAAATGAAGATGCTTTCAGTTATTAAAGGCTTTTGACTGATTGCTTTTCTGAATAAAAAAAGGATATTTTCCCACTGGCTTTGTCTTATAAACTCTTATAAACACATAATTATTGTTTTTATATAGCATATTTCAAGTTTTTGAAAAATAAAAAGAGAATTTTTAATAGATCTCAAATGTTTGATTTCATAATTTTGTGGAATATGAAAGTGCTATCTAATAAATATCGTGTTTACTAATATTTCCTTATTTTGCTGAATTATATCTGAAATTTAAAGTTAATGACATAATTATTCTACCATCAAATATAAACACGCTCTAAAAGGTCAGAAATAATCAGCATGGTAGTGGAAAAATAATCAAAATATTTTACAGTAATGTTACAAATCATATTGTGAAAGTAAAGAATGGCGCAGTATTTATAAAACATGCAACATTTATTTTCTCTAATTGCCCATCACAAACTCTATTTATTACGTATAAAAAGACCTGAAATAGTTTTTATTCTCTTCGATTCTATAATTCCAACTTAAAGTAAAACTTTCATTTCAAATTTTCTCGTTTTACATATAACAGAAACTTACAATCCATCTCCTTAATGGATTTAGACAAGCCATTATATAAGAACAGAATAGACTGATGAATATTGTGTGTCATATCATCTCATTATGCTTTTAATTGATATCATTAAAAAAAGTTGGTAAACGGATGGGCAATTTATAAAAGAAATTCTAGCTACTGCACATTTTTTTCTGGTGTTATTCCGAGTAAAGCAAACTCGGATCAAATTCCACCAGGAAATTAAAATATTCAAAACAGCTCAAAATCTCCTAAACTATATAAAATGAGAGAGTGAAATGTTTTTGCTTGGAACGGGCCTGGGTAAACTTATTAGCATAGTCATTAAAAATCTTGAATACCAAGGTTTATAAAACAGATTGTTCATGTCCTTTTGATTAAAACTCTAAGAATAAACATGTAACTAGATTTTATCACAAAATTTGTAAATATAATGCATGTTAAATTAAAATGAATGTAACTAAATATGGCTTGTAAATTTTTAATGACCATATTTGTGAATGAAAATCGTTTAATAAAAGGCTACTTTTTTGGTTGACGAATTTACGGAAAGGACTCAGCTAATATAAATGTTGGATAATGGAGATTGTGTCTCTCACTGAATCTGAATAGGTATATCTGATTTCAGCCCGATCAGTAGCGAGATGTACCATTCTAGTAGAATGACGGTGGTAAAATCCGCCTATGCTCTATTCCAGTGGATACTGTTGGTTGCTTAGATCAGGTAGAGTTTTCTCTAACAGCTATTTCCTTTGTAATTGGAGATCTATCTACTTAGTTTTTCTTAAGTCATTTTGATCATAAAAGATTGCTCATTTTTCCTTTATCATAAGCCTTTGCCTCATGAGCTTAGATAAACATATTCAACTAAATGTGATTGAATACTTTGTATCCGTGTATATATGAAGAAATATTTAGTAATAAGAATGCATTTTTATAAATCATTACAAAGCAAGTTACAAAGTTATTTAGAATTACAAAGCAGGTTTTGATTCCAGAAGTGCAATTTCTTTCCCATAATCGATTCATTAAATAAAGTGAAACTGGAAATAATTTTATTTGTATATCTGAGAATGTTTTGCAGAAACGGACATCTTTTATAAATAAGACCAAATAAATCAAGCAAAATGCATATTATTTTCTGTTGAAAATATAATATATTATTTTGAATGAATGAAATTAAATATTTCTGTAATGTAATATTTGAAATAAGAAATATTTATTTTCTGGCTGCACAGCTGATTTATTAATTTTTATTTGACATACAATATCTGATTATATAGTTTGACATTACACAAGTGTGTATTGTACCAATAAACTCTGAGAAGGATAAGATAATCTTTAATTCTGTTGTTTGTTTGTTTCTTATGGCACTTGCCACTGACAAGCCCGCTGTTACGAAGACAGCGATTTAAGCCTGAGGGGGAACGTCTCTTATTTTTTATAGCAGCGCCAACTAGGGCCAAGAGGACGACTTTGCCACTCACGCATCACTCATTCGCTTGCACAACCCCTTTTTACAGGAGGGCACATTCACACATCTCACAGATAGAACAACAGAAGAACAACCATGCCCAAACCGGGACTCGAACCCGGGACGCCCAGATCACGGGGAAGACGCGCTACCCCTATGCCAGGACGCCGGCATATTTAATTCTAAAAAGTGTTAATGAGTCATAACAATATCAAACTTCACCAAGCAATTGAATCATAAACTTTGAGTTAATATCAGAAAATTATTAGTTAGAATTTGAAATGAAGTTTTATAATTTTAAAAGTCCTAAAAATACTTTTTAATTAAAGTTGTACTTAAATTTAAAATCATATTATATTTTTTATACTTTATCTCAGACATTTATTATTTACTTACTTATTTAGTAATATCTTAAAACAGCAAAAAGAACGAGTGCATTTAAATGAAATCAATATACGAATCCGATATTATTTTCAAATCATTTGCTCTCTTACTATAGGTTTATTTTAGTTTCTATCTTAAAATGTTTCAGATAAACAGCAATTAAAAGAAAAGTTTTGAAAATGACTTTGTATACATTTATTTGAAAACTAAAGATATGATTATGAGTCCAGATTTCCAGATATAAATCGTAACTTTGTAAAAAGAAGTAATATGGAAGAAACAGTACCATAAATCATGTATTATTTTCATGATCTTATTTAAAGTGCTTCATCGTCGTTTATTGGAAGATCACAGAAATAAAATTTTTCATTAAAAATCTTGCGTGCTAGTCAAATTTTCAAATATTATAAACGTGATTTCATGTAGAATATGAAAAATGTCTACATATATTTAAGTATCGTCCATATTATTTTATAAAAATTTATAATTTTGAAATTTTGTTATCAGCTGCATATAATTTGTAGTTAAAACTATCAACAAATAAGTAAAATCAATAAAGTACATAATTAATTTACCAGCATGCTCAATGTAACCCTATAGAGCTACAATCAAAAAGTATATTAAGAGTATATTATATTTATTATTAAGAGTATATTATATTATTTAATAAAATTAAAGTATTTAGTGTTTAAATCTTCTGTTTTTATTCTTAGCACTTGGTGAAAAATATAATGTGTTTAAAGTCTATTGAATTAATATTTAATTCTTTTGGTTTTTATTAACTTGTTCCATTAAAAGCTTACACAATTTAAAAACAAAACAATTTAAATTAAATATTAAAATGTTGGGGTAATTTTGAAGCAATAAAAAAATTATTTAATTGCACACAATTTTATTTTCAAAAATACAACCAGAAGGCATTCAGATATGGAAAACAGAGGGATAGAAGACATAGAATCGTTTTCTACAACGAGAAAGAATATACGACAAAGAATGGATTCGAAAAGAAATGCAACATTAAAATACTATACAATAAATAGATTACAGAAAATTCTTAGAAATTTCAATAAAATAGAAAAAATATTCAATTTGCAATTTGAATCTAATTCTTAATTAATATTATAACTTATTCAAAGAAAGAGACTATTTTAAGATTAAAGTTCCCTAAATAATACTGCAAAAATTGTTTCCGATTACGATTCATAAGAAATGCTTACAATTTTTCTTAAATTTGTAATTCATAATAGAGTTTTCGTGCAATTTTAGACATATTCTTATATTCATATTCAAATTCATAATTCGAATCAATTTTAAATTTACAAAATTTGAGAAATTTATATTTAACTGGTTACAAATCTTCTCCGACATCATATTTGATCAACAGAATACATGAAGCATTTAGAATATACGCATTTTATTTTTAGAGATCACGTTATTTGGCACTGTAATATCACGGAGTTTCCAAATACATTTTAATTTACAAAATTGTCTTGACAACTCCAGGAGCAGCAAGGATTCCCCCGCTTTTTAGACCGATGGGGGAAACGATGCCAGAATTCAGGAGAGGAGCTCCGATGAGACCACTGTTGAGAAGTGGAGAACCGATTAGACCACTGTTGAGAACTGGAGCACCGATTAGACCATTAGCGAGGAGTGAATTTCCGATGACTCCTGAACTAAGGAGGGGAGCTCCAGCGATGAGTCCAGTGGTACTGATGACTCTCTTGTCAGTGGTCACTGCTCCAGGAATAGCAACCACTGATCCAGTAGAGACAGTGGCAGGACCCACGATTCCGGCATTCAGAAGTCCAGGAGCCAAGACAGTGGCATCAACTGCTGCAAGAGCAGTGAGGAGAAGAGCAATCTAAAATTGAATTTAATAAAATATTTTTAAAAGTGCTTTGATATTATTGCATTAAAAGGTAGATTTTTTCTCATTATTTTTTTACTATTTAGTCTTTAACTGGTAGGTTCATTTATGTGTATAGTATAGAATCTTTAAATCAATATTTTTTTTTAATTCACAACCAGATGGTGCCAAGATATAAAAGCGACATTTAATTAAATTAACCTATTAATTGATAATTTAGTTCTGAAAATTATAAAGTAGAATATTGACATGCGAGGCAAAAAGTGGAAAATATTTCAAAATTCTAGCGTATTAGGGAGGGAATATGAAATCGATTTTAATATTCCATCTGAATAAATAAAAAGTAAGTCAAGTTAAATAAAAAAATTATAATAAAGAAAGTAGTAATATCTTTTCGATTAGAATTTATAAATGATTAACAAAATTATCATTATAATTTTTCCATTATTTGTTTCATAACTTTTCATAATTTAAGTGAAAAATATTTTACGAATACAAAATTTTATTTTATTGCTATATCGATAAATTTTGAAATTAAATATTTTTGCCTTCTATCAATTGAAATATCTAGGCGATATATACAAATACATACCAGCGTTCCCTATTCATTTATTTGTATGGGTTTTCACTATGAAGCGAATGTAAAACTGAACAATAATGGATACAATTATAATATCGTAGAATTTTCAATCGAATAACAACATTACTGGAAAGAATTTAAATGCTCTTAAAGAGATATAATTGTATAGTCACGGAAAATAAGAAAAATATATGAAACCATTTTGTTTAGTATGATTAAGAACCTTCTTTGAAATATTTTGAAACCCGCGCATTTAGAGTTGTTGGAAACTGAGAAAACTGAATCTCCCTTGTCTAAGTCTTGCTCTGGTTTTGTCTAACCCTAAGTTTTCAAGCCACACCAAAAGTATTTGTGTTTTAGGCTTGATAATCAATTATAATACCATTTGCGGATTTTTAGTAGAAATGTATTTAAAAAGGGTTAATCATCAATTTGATAGTCGAAACCACATCACCTCAGAAAAGATTTTAATACTGTGCACTTGAGTTTTGACGTTTCGTAGCTGTAATGATGGAATTAATAAGAAAACTGCCCTAGATTAACACTGCAGAACTACACATAATTTATTGAATACACAATTTAAGGCATAAAATATTCCAAAAATTTAGAATATCTTATTTCTAGATACTTCTATAAATATATATCTTACAGATATTTAGAATATAGATAGGTTTAGAATATATTATCTCTAGATACTTCTATATCTTATCTTATAGATACTTCCATAAATTGTTACAATTAGCCTATAGGGAAAGAAGTATAATGTATTATATAATGAAGATTGGTTTGCACATATGAATAACATTGAAAAAAAAACTTTATTTTATCTCAGGCATTGCTCTAACAGAGTACACAGAAACATCAGAAATACAAAAGTGGCAAATGGAATAAAAAAGTGTTTTAAAACAAATGTTATTAACAATTTAAATTCATATTTCATAAAGCATAACACAGTGACCTAAATTTCAAAATTTGGTTTCAAATTTAAGAGATAATCAAAAATGTTCTTACCTTAGCGATCATGATTGAGCACAACGTTTATGCTGAGCAAAAAGATTGTAAGTTTTAAACTGATGATATCCTTCTAGACCTAGATGGGGTATATATATGTCCATAAAATCTAAGGAAGGATATAAGATACGTGATGTTCACGAGGTCAGCAAATGACCACACCAGTTTAGTTTAAGGTCAACTCCCCATACGCCTTCTTTAAAACTGAGAATGTCATTGAAAAAGTTGTTTACTAAACATACTTATTAACATAAGTTAATATTCGACTATTATTGTATAATTTTTTTGTAAAAATGAAAACAAAAAGAATTTTGAATGTCTCATTTTACTACTTTGTATGGAAACCAATTATCTTTAACAATAAATATTTTATGTTATTACTTTTCAGGTTGCCAGTGTCTTTGATATTATATTATTTTTGTGCCATGCTTCAATAGCTACTAGGATTTGAAAGCTAAAATATATCTTTTTGGAATTACTGTTATATTTCACTTGAATAAGCAGTTTTTATGCTACTCATAGTCAAGAGGAAAAAACAAAAAAATTCTGCTTTGTGATTAATGCAATGGGTAACAATCTGGGGAATTATCATTGGAATAAAGTTAGAATATAATTAATATCATAAATTAATATCATACAGTTAATATTATGAGTAACAATCTAGGGAATTATCTTTGGGATAAAGTTAGAAAATAATTAATATCATACTATTAATACCATAGGAAACAGTCTTGGGAATTATCTTTGGGATAAAGTTAGAAAATAATTAATATCATACTATTAATACCATGGATAACAGTATGGAAAATTATCTTTGGGATAAAGTTAAAATATAATTAATATCATACAATTAATACCATGGGCTACAGTCTGGAGAATTATCATTGGAAAAAATTTAGAATATAATTGATAAAATAAATTAACTATGCTGCTCAGAAATATCATAGGAATTATGATTTCACACCAGAAACTTATAAGCATGTTCTATGCTTATATGATGATCAATATTGTCAGTAAAATGATTTCTCACTTATGTGTATTAGTTGGCAACAGTCTTCCAATTCCTTTTTAGCAATGTGAAAAATATTGAAACTCATTTTTTAATTAAAAGAAAGAAGTGAGGATTTTGTTGTGTTCGCTTTTTACCGAGAAAATAAATTAAAATTATAAAAATAAGTGTTTATTACAAAGTATTTCCCTTCTGATAATTGCAAATAGCTTTTTAATGCAATTGTATATTTGTATAATTAAATATAAATACACAATTCCAAATATGCAATATAAGAAATATGCAATTTGTATAATTAATTACAAATATACAATATGTTTTTCTATTGTAATTGTATATTTGTATAATTTGCATAGTTGTATAATTAAATACTATATTGCAAATTATTGCAATATAGTATTTTTTTTAAATGACGTAAAATGCTGTTTCATTTTCAGCAATAATTTGAGAACATTTATATTTCATAAATTTTTCAGATCAATGCTCAGTATCTGTAATTGAATAACATTATAAGGATGGGAAGAAGACACGAAGATATTTTGAATTAATTTCCGTTTGCTGAATTCCTTTTTAAATAATTAGCATGCCTTCTCCATGATCTGCGCGTCCTGGGTTCGAGTCCCGGTTCAGGTATGGTTATTCTTCATCTGTTCTATCTGTGAGATGTGTGAATGTGCCTCCCTGTAAAAAGGGTTGTGCAAGCGAATGTGATACGTGAGTAGCTAAGACGTGCTCTTGGCCCTAGTTGGCGGTACTAAAACAAGAGAAGCTCCTTTAGCTTAAAATCGATGATTTCGTCAGCGAGCTTGCCCATGGCAAGTGCTATTGGAAACAACAACAAAAAAAATTAAATAATATATACAACCAGTATTAATCCAATGTAAACATTTATGAAAATTGGGAAAATGCTAGATTTGTTAACCATATTAAATGTATCATTTATCAAATATAATGTGTTACTGTACATTTTATATCAATAATGATTATTTTCATGGAGCTTAATTTTTAACAGGATGCTTTACTTCTTTTAAAAGAGATATAATTTCTGTCTTTCTTCTCGGATATTTTTAAGGTGCGTTTTTTGGTATTTACTGAACTTTCTGAGGGTGTTTCTTTTATTATAAACTTTGTTAAGGAAAAAAAAAACGACAAATTATTTAAAATTTTTATCCTCATTTTTGCAAATTTTTAGAACCTGTAGTAAGTACGTTACTACAGACTATAAGTAGTCATTTATACTATGCTTTAAGAAACGCAAACGTTTTTATTGTTTAATCAGTTGAAATTTTTCGGCTTGAAATATTTTTTTTTTAAATTTTGAATAGATTCTTCTTCACAGATATCTAGACTATTTATCCCTTTATGAGCTATATAATATATTACTAACAATTAATAGCGAACCCATACTCTCAAAATTATTTTAATACGTTGTCTCAATATATTAACAGATCAAAAAAATGTTTTTTTAATCAATGATTATACATTCAATCTCACTATTAACTTATAATATTCTTTTTTCTTCTTGTTTATTTTAAAAGCGTTTCATTTATCCTTAATAAATTTATAAAGCAAACTTTTTTTTATCTCTATTCAAGATTAATCTGTAGTTTAATTTTCTCTTATAGGCCTCCTCTACTAAAAAAAAATGAAATATTAGCAGCAAAGCGCATTCATTCATTCGCAGGTTCATTTTCCAAAATTTATTCAGTAGTACTTTTGAATTCTACATTTGCTCATTTTACGGATTATATAAAAATTAAAGCAACAAATCGAAAAAAAATATCTTTTTTTTTTTATCATTTATATAAAGTAAAGAAGAAAATGTCATTCAAAACTTTCAAACGCATATAAATAAAATGAAATAGTACAAAAGTTTGAAAAGATTGCTTGCAAAAATTGAAAAATATATTTCTTGTCCATCATGAAATATTAGAAGCAAAGATGGATGATATATATATATATATAATTATGTAATTAAGAATAATAGCTTACATTGCAGCATATAAGCAAGCTGATATTCCCTTTTAATATTATAATTGAATTTAAAAACTTGGGTGACCGTGAAAAAAGTACCTGCAGCACAGTTTGCACGAGGTTACTGAATGACCAGCACCAGTTTCCGTTAAGGTCACTCTCACATCCCGCCTATTTGAAAAACAGAATAACATTGAATTAAAAAATAATCATTTCTGATGCTCTCTTTCTCAACTGCCATCGGTTATTGCATCATGCTCTAAATTCACACACAAAAACGCGAGACGAACAAAAGAAAAAAAAAGCACGAAAATTTATTAAAAATGATTGAATAATTTAGGTTAGAACTGTTCCTTTTCTGATGTATTAGCTAAATACTGTCTGTCATTGCATCATGTTTCTAAATTTACAAAAAAACAAGAAATTTTTTTAGAGAAAATAAAAATAAAAATATTCCTATTTTCACTTTTTTATATAAATTAATAATAGATTATCAATAAGGCAGTGATCAGATGGAATCTATATTTTGATTGATTGTATACAACCAAATATTCTTAATTGACTATAAAAAATCTTTTAAGAATATTAAAAATTACTTTTTTATAAAATCAATTCCCATTTTTTTTTAATTATTAATTATTTTTAATTATACATTGTTTAAGTCCTTCCTTTAAAAATTTATCAATAGTAAAATTGGGACAAATTAACCAAGTAAAGCATTTTCTTCGCATTGATGATTGGTTGATATCTTTTTCGATGCGTCATTTCATCAAAGATGTAACGTAACTGCTTCATGGTACATCTGAAGCCAAAAATTATATATTCTCCTTTTGGTGAGGAGTGGAATTTTAGGAAGAGGGTACTAGCTCAGATATCATCCTTTTCATCTGAACACAATTCATCCTAATTTTAATTTAATTTTTTTTAGGTATTAAGTAATCTTATACAGAATGTAACTAAAAGAAAACAGTTCTCCAATTCTAGGCAGCGTGCGCATAATTGAATGATGGAATGACGCTTGATCAATACGGGCTCCCCCACCTGAAAAATATGTTTCTTTTCACTAAAGAAACAAGCCGAAATATATGTCTAATTCGTCGTTGTCAAAGGGATGGTTAAACTGTACCCTAGTCAACACGTCAACACTCCTTCGCCATTTCACGAAAGTTAAGTGAATTCAAGCAGAGTTTTTTTTTTCTTTTGTTTTTTTTAAAGATTCAAAATAGTCTTTGCGGGTTTTTTTCCAATATAGAACATCAATATAGCTTAGCACAGGTAAAAAGACTACTGCTTTGTCACCACCTACTTCACCTAAGTAAACACCGCCCCCCCCACGCTCTCACGCACGCACACACACACACACACACACACACACACACACACACACACACACACACACACACACACACATATATATATATATATATATATATATATATATATATATAAAAGAACACTCTTACAAAGAGTGTTCTTTATAATTCTATATTAATTTATCTTACTGTAAGAAAGTATAATTGAAAAAATATCAAAACAAACAACATAAAATTTCCAATAAAACTCATAACAACTTTGAATTATTATATTATTGTTGTCATGCAACACTATTACTGATGTTTCTGTAGTATGTATATTGTTTAAATAAATAAATATTATGATGTGTAAGAATTTCAATCTTTTAATCACTGAAAACTGTTTAACAATTTAAAACTTGGGGAGGTAATCAGATAAAATTGGCTTGGTTTTGGTTTAGTTATAATAACGTTCCGTATTTTAAAGCAACAATAGGGGTATTTTGGGATGGACCTCGTAATTTTGAACCTCGGTCAGATGATGAGGACGACGCCTGAGATGGCACCACTTTCCAAACTTCCACACCATACCAGCGGGAGGATGTTTGGTCTCGACGGATTAGAGTGCACCAAATCCGCTTAAATGACGATTCTGCGGTAGAATTTAGTCACGAGCCTGAAACCCTCCGGTTCCAAGATCGAGATCTCACCACCAGGACACCGCGCCCCCCCTCCCCCGGTAATCAGTTAAAAATAGGAACATTTTTTAAATAAAAGGATATTTAGTTTTTATTAGAAATGGAGTTCCAAATATTTATTTATAAATTCTCTTGTTCTCGAGGGTTGTTACTTTTCGATAATTAAATTAATTCTTAATTTCAAATTTGAAATGGAGATTATAGAGAAAGAACAAAAAATGCTGTGTATATTATTTGAAAATAATTTTTCTGTATTATGGGAATGTAAGATTTAGCAGTTACTTTCAGCCTTCTGTTGAGTTAAGTAATACTATTTTAACACATCTATACTTATAATAAAGCTCAATGTGTGTGTGTGTGTGTGTGTGTGTGTGTGTGTGTGTGTGTGTGTGTGTGTGTGTGTGTGTGTTGGCGCTCTACAGGCCAGGTCATTTGACATACAGCTATCAAATTTGGTACATGTACATCTTAGAGGTCGGGAATGTGCACCTGGGGTCCCTTTTTTTTGAAATTTTAATTAGAATTTTAATTATTAATTAAAAACTAACTTTCCCGCCAAAAACATCTTCCATTTTCCCCACCGCCAACTTTTCCGCCAAACAAAATCTTCCATTTTCCGCACCGCCAAATGAGTAAGGCTTCAGTTCTTTTTTTCTCCCAACAGTAATGAGGCTAGGGTTAACATTTTTCGGCGGATTATTTCAAACGATTCTGTTTATTTTCTTAATGTTTTATGCATTTAAAATTAAACATTGTTAATTAATCCATGTTTCAGATTCATTCTGAAGTACTTTTGAATTAAAATAACACAGAATAAAGGAAATTAAAAATGTCTAATCTGCATAGCGTTATCCCAACTGGCGTAGAAAAATTCACGCATTTGCGTTACCGTAAAAGGCGAAGAAAATTCACGCATGCACATTGTGTTCTGATTGTTGGCATGACAACCGTTATCAACGAATGATTAAAATTATTTTTAGGTTAGTTGCATGCTTTTGTAATTAAATTGTATTTATGTTAGTTATATATATTTTTGTATATGCCTATAGTTTTAAGTACATCGTTTTTTAAGTAGTTTTTTAAACCTGTTTTCGACAGATTATTTTAAACGATTCATTTTATTTTCTTAAAGTTTGATGCATTTAAAATGAAACATTTTTAATGAATCGATCTGTTCATGATGAATCTGAGAAAATTTTGTTGACAAATCCTTGAGATATTACATAACTTAAGAAAGATATTCTTTTGTGCCCATAAAGTTTAAACGCTCAGTGACTCTATTATGAGTAATCATATTTAAAAAAAAATGCTTTGTTTCAGTAAAAAATATTATTATATTAATTGCAGTTTAGTCATTTCCATTTTAATTTTAAGCATAAATTCTACCGGAACTAACAGAAAATTAGAGAGATACATCTTATGTTATGGCTGAAGGACATTATTATTATGAGTGAATTACATGACTATCAAAAAATACTTTCATGAGATACTCTAATTTATAAATAAACGTTGCTACAAGCTGTATGTTTAAAATAGGTTTTTTATTTAAGACTTTACTTCATGTGTCAGGTTCAGAACTTGAGAATCTCTAGAAATTTCCATATTTATGGACTTGATCTGTTTAAAAACTGATATTGAACGTGAAGTATTTTCTTTCTAGTGTCGAGTGGAAATTTGGAGAGGATTGTATTGCAATCAACATCTGGCTTCGATTCCAATTATGAAATATGCTCCAAAATAATCCTCTTTTAATTCCAAAGAGACGTTAATATAGCTAAAATGAAATATCTAAAACAATTTTTACAGGTTCCTTGTAATTACGGCAGGTTTTCAAATATTTGAAAATGTTGCATCGCTTTTCCACAATTTGTTTTCCTATGCCTGGAAAAGTTAATATAGATATATATAATTATCTTAATAAAACATATTTATAGCATTTTAATACTTTTATCTGTCATATTTTGTTTTAATATGAATTTCTGGATTTTGAAAATAACTAAGATTTTTTCATGTCCTTCCGTAATTTTAAGCATATTTTCAAACAGTAATTTTTATCGCTATGAATAAGTTTTAAGTTTTATTTTTGTATTTTATTTTGTATTTATCATCAATTTTACATTCAGTCTCTCAAAATCAATTATGATAAAAATAATTTTAATTAAATTTTTTTCAAAAAAAAAATAAATAAAAAAGTTTTTAGTTGAAATTTTTAACTTATTCAATATTGAATTAAGAATTAAAGCTTAGATTTATATAAATTTAAAAATTTAAGAAGTTCTTAAATAAATTAAAAATTTCGTAAATTCTATTGCATTTTAATGAAGTCGTAATTAATTTATAAAAATTATTAAAAACTTGCTTAAAATTTTTCCTCAGATCTTGTTTCGAATTATCAAAATGAAATTTAAAATTTAAATCTAGCTGAATGCGAAAAAAAATCATAGTGTTATATCTTTTCTCTTTCAATGAGAATAGAATATTGTTGAAAATTTTATTTTGAAATTACTCGTTTTCTTCATTTTTTTAACAGAAATATCACATAAATGTTTTTCCATTCCTAGAAAATTAGGTTTATTTTTGGTAGTGTTGCCATTTGTACAGTTGTAATGTATTAGTGATATCTGTAAGTTTGTATTTAAATTGTTTAGATGTGTTTTGTACATTTATATTACTTGCTGTTAATTAGTTTTATTTCTTATTAGCTTTCACTGGATATTTTGTTTCCTGTTATCATTTATAAGCTGTTATTTTAATAACAAGTATTCAAACTCAATTATGCGATAAATTTCATGTTTGATTTTATTTTATGTATTAATGTTAATGGCACAGTATTGCTTTTCAAATTAAAAAAAAAACTCTGTTACTCTAAGTAGAAAGTTTATGTTTTTTATAATTTTTCTGTTGTAATAAAATTATATTTTTGTAAATGGACTATAAATTATGTAGATCTAATATGAATCATTATGATCAAATATAAATCGACCATAAATTATTAGTAATAATCAGATTCATATTTCTAATTTTATCTCATCGGCTGCATAAAAAGGGCATATACGTTATATTGGACTCGTCTGTACCAATGAATGTAAAAAATGTATAGATAGAAATATTAACAAAAGTTTCCCATTATTATACCCGAATTATAACAGTTTATTTAATAGTAAAATCTTTAAAAACGATTCTTCATTTGTTATCAAATATACTAGACTATGAAAATGTCTTATACATCTTTTGCATTAATTGTCAGCATCTGAAGAACGTTATAGATGCCCTTATCCATCTTATTTAATAGAATTGTATGGCTTTTATTTATTTTCATTCTAATCAAACACATAAAATCTGTATCTGTTTGTAAGAAAAAGATTTTATATTGTAATGGAACCAATTTTATCATTTCTTTTTCTAGAATTCTTTTAGAACTTTTCTTTCGCATTGAATAAATATTTCATTGGCTTGCTTGCCGATAGAATCTTATTTACTTTTAGCATCATTAAATTTTTAGAAGGAGTGTCTTATTCTGTTTAAGATATTGGCGCTAGAAAAACCTAAATTAAATTAGTATCAAGATATATATTAATATTTTATTCAATCTGTAAAAAGTTTTTCCCTCTTCTCTACATATCTTTTCTCTGAATATTAAGTATTAATTTCATCATTTTTCCTTCTAGAATTTCTATAGACTTCTGCTTTACTTTTCTACTGAACAAATATTTTACTGGCTTGCTTTCCGATAGAATTTTGTTTATTTTCAGTATATTAAAGTTTTAGATGAAGAAACCTGTTCTATATAGGATAACGGAATAGAGAAATCTACATTAAATCAAGACTAAGATTTAAATTAATATTATATTTAGTCTGTAAAAAGTTTTATGTCGTATTTTATTTTATTAAATTATTTCCGATTTTAATTCTCCTCATGAAAGATTAATCAAAACAAATTTTGACATGTTTATAATTTTCTACAGGAACAAACACTTTAAATTATTTGATAGCAAGACACAATAAGGAAGCATTATAAAGACTTAACAACTTTATTTTAACAATCAAGATTGTGATGGAGCTAACATTATTTCCATAATGTAGATCCATTACGATTAGCATTAACAACAGTCATGCCCTTGCATTGATTGATCCAAATATCATTTTTTAATTATGTACTTTTTTGTAATCGAAAATCAATTGGATATTCCATCGTTAAATCATTTCTTAAGGATGAGGCCTGGAGCAAGGATTCCGCTCTTCAAACCAAGTGGAACACCGATGAGTCCACCATTGAGAAGAAGGGGTGATCCAACCAATCCAGTGCCGATGATTCTGCTGTCAGTGCTTACAGCTCCGGGAATGGCAACGACCGATCCGGTAGTGATGGCACCTGGAGCCAGGATTCCGGCATTCAAGAGTCCTGGAGTCAAAATTGTGGCATCGACAGCTGCGAGAGTAGCGAGAAGGAGGGCAACCTAATAATGATATTGAAGAAATTGTTTTTAAAATTGGGATATATCAAAATTGTTGTTTTAATATAAAATCTTGTTGATTAAATATTAAAACTTATTTTAATCTCTATTTAGATTTAATTATGTTAAACAATATTCATTTCTATTAGTGTATACATTATTTTTTTTGTTCTAAATTATACGAATTTTTTTTTTGTTCCATATTGAATTTAAAATTCATTGAACAACTTAAAGACTTCAATAATCACCAGGAAAGCATTGGAAGAACAAAAATATTCGTTCTAAAATGTTTGATTTTGATGTTTAAATAAAATGCGAAATTTTTGAACAATAAAAAATATTCTATTCCCTGCATATTTAATATTGCTCGTGAAGGAATTAAACAAACTAAAGTTAAGCTAAATTTAGATTTTAAAATATATATTCATAAATAAAATTGTCTAAAGCTTCAAGTGTAGCAGGGTTTTTTTTAAAAATATTGAAAGAATTAAAGAATCAATAAAGTAAAATGAAACGTTACAGATACAGATTGATTTATTTTCAAGAAAAAAAATTTATAATTGTTAGAAATACTAAAATCAAGACAATTTATTCTTTATATTTTCAAGCCAAATTTATATACATCAAAATTTATATTTTAAATTACTACCTACGGCAGTGAAATAAATTGGTTTAAATTTTTTTTCCCGATTTAATATTATAATTAAACTTTTAGCAAAAAATATGTTTACACATTTGCTAGATTTTTCATAAAATGCAATTGCCAAATACGAACGTTGATTTTTTTTCAAAAAAATAAATACTTTCTCAGTTTTTAATAAAGCTTGATATTACTTTTATGAAAGCAAAAAGAATAAAAAGAACTTGAAATTGCAAAGCTAAGATGTTATTATTTAAGAAGTGAATCGAACTAAAATATTTCGAAACGAAGCCAAGAAAAGTATAATCTTAAATGAAAATTCTGAAGTAAAGAGAAAGCATTCCAAATCAGTTCATTTATATACTTTAAATAAATATTACAGTTTTAAAACTCACTGAAGATAATATATTAGAAATGATCTATATTAGAAGCACATTTTGCTACCAAACGAACTAGGAAGACAGTAATATATTGAAAAAATAGTTTTGTTTAGTTTATTATTAAAATTGTTAATTATTAATTTAGTTTATTATTAAAAATTAGTTTAGTAGGCAGTTGCATTAGAATTGCTTCCATGTTAGAAGCACATTTTGCTACCAAGCGAAATAGGGAGAGAGATGGCTTACCTTAGCAATCATGGTGAAATACAGAAAGACAGATGTGAAACTGATAATACCATCATTCAGAGAGTACCTTACTTATATACCTAAAAGTTCCCACAAAAATTGGTGGGCTCGTGATTTGCACGCGTTTTGTGAATGATCGTCACCGGTTCCATGTAAGGCCATCTCTTCACCCCGCCCTTGTCAACAAGTTTAATAGCATTGAAGAGTTGTTTAGAATGCATATCAATGACTAGAGAATCGACAGCATTACTGTATTGCATCAGAAAATGATGTAATAAGAATATTAATTTTTAAATAGCTTTTTCTGTTAGTTAGCCATTTAATTCAAATATGAGAAAATAATTCAAAGGTCTGAATTTTATTCAGAATATAAGGAACTGAAAAGATTCAGCACTATAGTTAACATACGAATTTATGAGATTTATATGAAGTGCAATCTTTTGTGAATCATTTAAATTGCTCTATCTTTATTTGAGCAAAATTAATTAATTAATTAATATCCTTTTCTGAGAAAACTTTCAGAGCATTTGATATACATTCCCAGATTATTCAGTTGGAGCATTTCTTTCCTCTTTTACAGCGTCGGAATCGGTTTAAAAACAACTTAGCTTTTATAAGAGAATCGAATTTAGAATACCTTGGTAAAAGTGTTTGTTGTCTGAATAAACTAAAGGATTGGTATTCCGAATAATTCTTATATCTGAAAACAAGTTTTGGAACATCATGTTTTACATGAAACAAAAATATTACCGATGCAGCTTGTATATAAGTATACTGCACATATTTTATATAGTGCATTAATACTTCTAAATATAAAATTTCAGAATTCTGTTTTAAATTAGACGTTTCATGAAGTTTTTTTTATCTTTTAAATAATATGATTGGCAAAATGTATCGAAAAATCTTCTATATTGAAAGAAGATATCGAGCTTTATTTATATACATCTGGAGGACCGAGTTTCCCTAAACAAGTTTTTTTTTCCTTGTAAAATCATGTTTTTTTTAGAAAATATTTAGATACATACATATGAATATACGGACATATGAATATACGGACTACATATGAATATTTTTCAATCTTATCTACATAGGAAATGGACATTTAAATAAAAAAATATATGAATGCTCTTAGATTAACATGTTATTCGAAATAATCTGCTATAGCACAGTATTCATTTTATAGTTTATTTATCATTACTTATATTTTTGAATTTTCACTCAGTTTTACCATGGCGAAAACGGTTCTGAGATGGCGCTATATGACATTCTAATCATGAGAACAGGTAGAAAAAAGGCTCTAATAGTTAGTCAAAAAAAATGTTTTTGAGTGTGCGCAAAATTGTGTTCTTTCAGGAAAGACAACTTTATATAAACTTAAAAAGCTAAAATATTAAACACAAATACAAAAAGAAATAAAGCAAAAAGCACTACTCGAACCGAGGACTCGAAAGACACACAGCAATCCTGATGTTCTGACCACTATACAGCAAAGCCAACACGCCCTGCTAAATTTTGAATATACTTATAGATTGTTGGTTATAAAAAATCATTTGAGTGGTAAAATCCCGTTTCTTTCAGAAAGGACATCTAAATAGATAAACTTAAAAAGCAAAACCTTATCTAAATATCAAATTTGATCCAATATATATATATATATATATATATATATATATATATATATATATATATATATATATATATATATATATATATATATATATATATATATATTATGTACATAAAATTTATTTGTATATATACATATATATATGCAAACTATTTAAGAAAGAAATGTCTCGATACCGATCATCGTCCAGGTATGTTTTAAAATTATTTTTAAAAAAAAAAAATACTTTCTGTCTCTGAAATAATAAATGAATAATTCAACTGCTTATGTACCTTATCTTCCTATGATATAATTTATTAATTTATTATTCAGTCGATGTGGTGATTCTCCTTTCTCGAAATGTTGTTTATGTATTTCAAATATGCGGCTATAAAACACATCTTTTTATACTTTCAATTAATTACATAACAATAAGCAAATTTCCTTATTATTATTATGGCAAATTTTTATTCCAGTCATTATTTATGTATAAGTATCAGTCAAAGCTATGTATAAGTCAGATATTACAGTAATACATTCTAAAAATAATGCATGAAACTATAATATCAGCCAAAATTTATATTTTACTACCCTCTGTGAGTTTACTTTTTTTATTAAAGAAATGAACTCAATAACGTATTGGACGTATCCAAGTGGTCTCTGATTCGCTGCAAATAATATTCAAACCCTTAAAGCGGATTATCAAGTTCATCTAAAAACAAATCATCCCACAAAAGGAGAACATTTGCTTTTGTAATTGAAAAACATTTCTTTGCGAGATTTATATCTGAAACATATTAAGAGAAATTGTTGTAACGGTTCTAAAAATTCTTTTCCACGATTTTGAAAAATCAACACAAATTATATTTTCTTGCTGGATAAAACAGTTTTTGGAATACGTCTTTCTACCCGTGAAGACAATAAATGAAACATGCTACAAGCAAAATGTATAAAATTTGGCCTTTTGTCTTATCATCAATATTATAATATTCTCAACTGTACTAAATCCTTTAACATTTGAAGGTTTTGCTATTTGTGTATATGAAAAATTGATAACTCTAAAATACAATGAAACTTAATTTATTACATTTATAAAAAAAAATAGCAGATATATAGTAATTTTGGTTCCAAACAGACGAAAATAAGATTTGATTCTGTTCATCACATTATAAATTTTAACAAAAGAAACTCACATTTCCACAAAATTATGCAAAGGTGCGAGAATTTAAAAAAAAGATTATACACCCTAGTTACTTTAGAGCGTATTTTACAATAAGATTGATCATTGATAATTAGGAAATTGCCATCAATAATTAGTAAAAACCAGAGATTGAGACAGTAACACATAATAAATCAGATGAACTGGAAATGCTTCTTCCCGACTGTCGTTCTCTCAGATGGTTGAAGATGCTTAAGTATTTATTTCCACTGCTGTTTGCGCTGTAAGCTATCGGACAGAAAAAAATTTTGCAATCAAAATTTAGCTAGTTTTTTTTAACCATCTAATTGAATATTTCATTAGGCCACTTTTTTTCTAACTCGAACATCTTTGCCTATACATTTTTCATTTTCAACAACTATGGGAAAGGAATTTCAAAAAAATGTGACATTCAGTTGTTTATAGTATAATTTAAATGGATTGCTTATTATTTCTTTTGCTTCTATTTATTTTTTATTGGTTCTGTGTATATTGAGAACTTAATTTCAGCGTTTCTTCCACTATAACTATTTAATACATAAATATTTAAAAAAATTTTTAACCAGGATTGAGAGAAGTTCCTAATGATATTTGAAATTATCTAGATCTGGCGATTATATGTTGATAAAAAAAAACTTGCAATTAAAATTCTTTCTCTCTTCGGGGAAATTGCAGCTATTAAATGAATCTGAACATTTCTTTCTCAATCAACTTTTTTTACTTTTACCCTCTTTCAGATAAGTAAGATCGGCGTGGATCACAAATATTCTACAGTAATTTGACAGATATTATATTAAAAGATTAAAATCTTCATTAGGAAATTAATATGAATTTAAACTAAACACTATTTTACTTCCGTTTCTTAATTACTGATGTAAGACACTTTGCGAAGGCTTTCTGTCAATCAACTTTTTATGAAATATTTTGATAATTACCTAATAACTCGAAACTGTGTCAATTTGTTTATATTTCTAGGAAAATATTTCTAATTTTTCTAGGAATTTTTTCATTTGGTAAATGAGACAGAATCATTGTTTTTATATTCTTGAATAAAAATTTCATAGTTTTAATATTATGCTTCTGACTGATTAAATTTATCTGAAATGCAATTTAGAAATTTCTTTTTGCATATACTATATAAAGCGTATACTTTTATTTCCACTATTAACTTGTTGCAATTAACTACTATTAGCTTTAACCATTAACTCAACTAACTATTAACTATTAACTAACTCTACTAACTATTAACTAACTCTACTAACTATTAACTATTAATTAACTCTACTAACTATTAACTATTAACTAATTCTTTAACTAGTAACTCTACTAACTACTAACTAACTCTTTAACTATTAATTATTACTCTTTAACTACTCCACTATTAATTTTATTTCCTCTATTAACTTGTTATTTTATTGTATTTTTCCATTGTTGGTCTTAGTTTTTCGTAATAATTTTGTAAATGAACCATTAATAATACAGATATGTTAACTATAGCTTCTTATTTTTGTTTTAAAAATTTAGAAAAAAAATTAATTCAAAGAATGGCAATTTGATGAAAGGTTAGTTGAAAATCATAGCATTTTGTCTGAAATTAAGGTGATGATCTCTTCAGAATTAGCCACTTTGAAAGAATATTTGAGTTTTCTTTTGATTCATAATATCAGAAGTTCGATTAAGTTACCAATAACACATCGATCGCCTGGAGTAAAACTGGCAATTGATAATATTTATTGGGAAATCGGAACTGCATCTTCGTTGGAAAAGATGGAAGAATTTCTAGCATTCCATCAAGTTTGTACCATCAAATCAAATACCAGAGCATTATTTTCTAAATTACATAAAAATTTAAATTTAGATTTGTGCAGTCCAAAATTATTAAAATCAAAGAAGTGGCTAGAGTAAAAGGATTAACATTTTTAAAAATTAGAAGAATGCAAGTTAAAGGATGTTTTGAAAAAAAAATTAACTTTATCTTTGGAGCTCAGTTTCCGTTTATAAATATACAAAATTTCAAAAAAAAATTTTAAACTATTTTAAAAAAAGAAACATTTTTTTTTTCTTTTATTAAATATAAGGAGCTCAAAATTGGTTCTTTATAAATAAGTTCAAGAACTTAAGTAAATTGAAATCATAATCATGTTTATAATGTAATTTGTATATGATGAATGTTTGAATTTTTTTTTGTTTTATATGTGAGATTTTTTATTTTTATTTTAATATGTTATTTAGTACGGTTTTATGGCTTTCTCTTATCATTTCATGCTCCCCAGGCATCTACAGTTTTTTAACTCCTGATTTCTGATAAAAATTCATTTTTAATATTCTAATAAAAGTGTTTTAAAATATTTTTTTATATTCATTACTTTCTAGTTTTAAATTTTTATTTATTAAGATATTTATTAATTGTAACTTCAAAAAGTATAAAACACTTTATAAACTTTCACCGGTGATAAAATTGCTTCAACGCTATTCAATTAAATCCTCCGGCTTTCATCATGTTTACAACCATATTTGAAGCAGTCACGTGAAATTTCCTAGTGAAGAAGATTACCTTCTATTAATATTCTAGACTTCAAAGAATAAATATTCTGACTTGTATTGTACATGATCCACTTATTTAATGCTCCACTAGAATATTAAATATCTTATTTGAATTATTACCATTCTAAGATTATTTTTAACGCTTATTTTTTCACAACAATCTTAATTTCAATAATATTTTATAGATGACGATAAAAAAAGAACCCGTAAAGACTGAGATTCTGATAGAAATACACAAGGTAAAATCTACTCAATAGGTTTTGTTGTTAATTTTAATCATATTTATAGTTTCAATAATATGTGTCCAAAAAATTCTTTATTATGATTTAATAATGAATTTGTTTTTTCATAATATTGCTTGAATTTCTATAAAGTATTACATATTCTATTTTCCACTGCACTAATAAACGGTATTAAAATCCCTTTTTTATTTTTATTATTTTCTACACTTTAACTTTTATAACTCATTAATACAACTTAACTTTTATAATTCATTAATACAAATATTGTTAAGCAAAACATTAACAGTTTCCAAGTCACAATCTAGATGGCGCCATATCGGTGAAAACAATTTTTAGCTAAATTAATACATTAGTTAGCACTCAAGCAGTTCTAAAATTATTAAAATATGCTATTGACATTGGGGCTAATGAATGAACAAGAATATAATAGTAAGTGAAGAATCGAAGTGAGTGAAGAATCGATTGAAAAATTAATGTTTACTAACATAAATACGTGAAATTTAAAAAATGCATTTAAATAGTGGTTGTTATTCTAAAAAATAGAATTTTTAAAGAATTCTATAATAGGAAGATTGTAAATTTTTCTTTCTTGCAGTTGGCGTATTTGAGTTGATATATTAGCAACCAATACAAAAACAGTTTTGATTTTTTCATCTCAAAACAATCACTAAATCCATGTATTTGCGTTAAGATTTATTTTTTAATAAAATTTCAGTGTGTTTTCTTACTTTTTATTTTAGTTCATTTTTTATTTAATTCATTTTTATTCTTATTTCTAATATTTTAATCAAAATCAATCTAAACAAATTATTTTTCTATTTTAAAATATTAACTATATTTATTAAGAAGTATACTTATTACAGGATTACTACAAATATTTTCGTACTCAAATTCCAAACATTTTCTTTTAATTCAATATAATATAATTTTAGAGACATTTTGAATTGATTTAAAGAAATTTTGATTTAAATAAATGCAATTAAATGAAGGCTATTCCAATCCCAGTAACCCAAAAGGAAATCAGTGAATCCATTTATTTGCATTTTAACTTATTTTTTAACTAAATTTTTTGGGAATTCTTTTTTTAAATTTGGTTATTTAAGGTTCTTTTATTTAATTGAATTTTATTCTTATTTCAAAGATTTTTATCAACTTTAATCTAAACAAATTGTTTTTCTATTTAAAAACATTAACTATATTATATTAAGAAATATGAATATAACAGGATCACTGTAAACATTTTCTTGCTCAAATTCCTAACAGTTGTGTTTAACTTAATATAATATTTTTTGGAAGACATTTTGAATCGTTCCATTGTGAGTCATTTTAATTTGAAAGAAATGCAATAAAGTGAAAGTTATTCCGATCCAAGTAAACCAAAAGGAAATCACTGAATCCTTCTATTTGAATTATGATTTATTTTTTAATGAAATTTTGGTGCCTATTCTTATTTTTTTAATTTAGTAATTTGAACTTTTTTTATTTAATTTATTTTTATTCTTATTCCAAATATTTAAATCGATATTAATTTAAACAAATTATTTTTCTATTTTAAAACATTATCAATATTATATTAAGAAATATAATTAAAATAGGATCGCTGCAAATATTTTCGTACTCATATTCCTAATGTTTGCTTTTACTTCAATATATCTTTTCGAGAACATTTTGATCTATTATGTCATTTTATTTTAAAGAAAAGCAATTAAATGAAAGTTATTTAAATCCAATAAAATGGAGATTAGCATCGAAATCCTAATATGAGAATGCTTATAAAAATGTGGAAAAAACGCTGAATCGCAAAAAAGAGGCGAATTCAAAACTTAAAAATTTTATTTTAACAATCGGATTGCTAAAGTGCTTACATTATTTTCATAAAGGATGGTTATAAAGAATCAACAATTATACCATTCCGTTCATTAAACAATATGTACCACTTTTTGCGATACATTGAAAATCATTATTGAAGGTCTACAGAACGTTTGATTTATTTCTTAAGGATGAGACCAGGAGCAAGGATCCCTCTGTTCAGACCGTAGAGTCCACTGTTGAGGAGAAGAGGGGATCCATACAAACCAGTGCCGATGATCCTGCTGTCGGTGCTCACGGCTCCGGGAATGGCGACGACTGATCCGGTGGTGATGGCACCGGGGGTCAGGAGTGGAACATTCAGGAGTCCGGGAGCCAAAACAGCGGCATCGATGACTGCAACAGCAGCGAGAAGAAGAGCAACCTAAAAACAAGGGAATCGATATTATAATTTAAGTAAATAATGATCTTTTATTTGCGAAGAATGATTCTTCTTTATTTGAATTGTATGTAAATTTCTTAGCGAAACTAGAATAGTTTAATTTATTGATTATTAGTTATTTCAGTGTAGCTTTTGACTTAATAGTTTGCTTATTACTGTGGTACACATTATGGTCTGCTTCAATACTAATACAGAAGTACAAGTGTGAAAATAAGCATCGGTTCTAGTTTGAACTGTCAATTCAAAATAGAAAATTGTTACAAAGCCTAAAATTTATTATATACAGTTAGTCCTTATTTATTGAAAATCATTATTTTCTTTCTAAATTGTAACATATGGAGTTCAAAGAAAATAAATTTTATCTGCCATACACATGTTATTTTTGTATGCAAGTTATAAGCTGAGATGAAAGTAACTTTGTACAGAATATTCCATTGCATTAAAAATCGTTTGAAAACCATGGAATAAGAAACCTTCCACTTTTAGCTTGTGTACAAGAAATTTTAACTGGAAATGATGTGAAAAAGAAGTTTTCCAGTTTCGAAAATTTGTTTTTGTAGGCAAAAAGCTATCTGAAATTGCAAAAACGCTGTTACTTTAAAAATTCATTTCCAAAATATTGATTGCGCATTTGTTGCTGGATAATAAGGTATATAGTATAATTAGTGAGCTTTATAAAATCTTCACGAAGTTTACATATTAGGATGTTAAATATGAAACCTAACATTCCGCTATTGTACATTAAAAAGTAAGAAACCTGTTTAATATTTATCTTAGAACCCAGAATAGTTCATTTGATTGACTGTGTGTAAATAATCGCACTCATCAGAAGAGCCATTGTTCTTCTAGTCATGTTTTAATTTCAATCAAAATATACTGCGTTCATTAGATTTATACACTATTAAATATAGAAAATTCCAACTCAAATTTTTATATAAATTTATAAATATCTAAGCTTTTATATATATATGAAAAAAAGCAATCATCTGAATTCTAATATATTCAATAATTACAGAATAAAAAAATTTCAAAATATGAGAATACTTAATAAAAAGATCCTTTTTAACTAATTTTTTAAAAAAATACAGAATTATAAAATAGTAATTTACTTTTCTTATTAGAATGAATATTTGATTTCTAAGGGATTTATGAGCAATAGAATTATTTTATGAAATGATATAACTGACACAAATTAATATAAAGAAACAGAAAATATTTGTCTTCTCATTTAATCTAATTTAGAACCTAATAAATTTATTTTTATGTACGAATTAAAATGATTAAAGTTTCCGTGCAAATTTTCTAAATTTTCCAAAATTTGGAAACATTGATTTTAACGATAGAAAGCCTCTAAATATGCCTCGTATTTATCTATAGGAAAAATAACCCCCTATTTTATGGAACAAGAAAAATTTCTTAGAAATAAGTTTTGAAACATAACTATAATAATTCATAAAACAATTCTGATACAATAATTCTCAAAGTAATTATTTTATTTCTCACCTAAAATATTTCAAAACATTTTTCTAAAGAACATTAATTTTAATTTATATAGATATTTTGCTTTATAGAGAAATATACAACTGAAATTTTCATGCATAGCTTGATTGATTATCAGATTTTAAAAATTTTTATGAGTGTATTATAATTATTTCAACATGAGGTAGAAGTATTACTTCTAAAGAAACTAGAAAGAGCCTTACCTTAGCGATCATGGTGAAATTCAAGAGAACAGCTGTGAAACTGATAATGTCAATGTAGGAACAGAATTCCCTTATATACTGAAAAACTCCGTAAAAAATCTTGGAAGTGTGATTTGCACGTGTTTTGTGAATGGTTACCGCCGGTTTCACTTAAGGTCAATTCCCGCCCCGCCCTTGTCAGCAAGTTTAATAACATTGAAAAGTTGTTGGTGATGCATATCAAGGACCAAAACATCAATAGCTTCCCTAAATTGCATCAGAAAGGAAAAGAATATTAATTTCTGTCAAGACCCTTTGTTCGCTACGACAATTTTTTTGATTTTTCACAACTGTATCTTGACTATCTGGGCTCAAAAAGTAAATGAAATGGTAAATTTATATAGATATAAAATCTCTATCAATTTCATATAAACTTAAATTATATTCTTAATGTTTTATTGCACTTCGTTTTGCTTCCAGTGCCATATTAATTATTTAGAGAAAGTTTTGGATATGGATGTTGGAAAGAAATTCAGAGCGCTTATTTAAAATCTATATTGTGATATTTTCATTTATTATAAATACATAAATGAGGTGAAGCAATTCTTGCTTTTTTTATAAATTATTCTCAGAAAGTAAGCGTTAATTATCTCAAAAATTGGTATTTAAATGGTGGATTAACCTCACACTTTAATTTCGACTGCAGAAATGTTTTCTCTGATATATTAAAGAAAGCAGATACAACAATACACTTTATGTGAAAACTTCGTTATAATAATGAATATATCTATATAAGCCATATTTTTGAAATTATTACTATCACTATCGAAAATGTCTTTTGATCGATCCTTCCACGTCAGTTCTCAGATAATCTTTTTTTCAGTATGAATTATTTTTAATAGACGATAACTAAACAGATTTTCTGTAAAACCTCGTATACAGTATTTCCTAAATTTTTAGTTCGAAATATGAAATTTTCCTGCAGCTACTTATGTAATCGTTATCTTTATCTCTTTCTCTATTGGTAAGAAAAGAGAATGCATGTTTTGCACCTCTACAAGTAACCCAAGAGCGTGAGATGCTATGTAAGAGTTCCTAAATTTGGCACATACATATTTTAAAAAGTTAGAATATGCTCATCGTCGAATTTTTTTTCTTAAAAAAAGTTTAATTGAATTATAATTAATAAAAAAATGTAAAAATAAAAAAAACAGTTTTACAAGGAAACAAACAGTTCTTTATAGCATAAGAATCTGAAATAGAATAGTATAACCCAACTCTATAATAGTAAAAGATAAATATTTTACAGCAAAAATCGTGCGATGCAGCAGAAATTGGACTGCTGTGCGATCCAATTCGTGGTGTAAGCAGCGAGTAAACTATAAAAAATGCATTTAGATACCCAATTTTCGTGCTAAAAATACAAATTTAGACTAATAGTTAAATATATATTTTATCTTAAAATCAGACCTAGTTAATTTTGGACAGATGTTGTTGTTTCTTATGGCACTTGCCATGGACAAGCCTGCTTATATGAAGGCAGCGATTTTAAGCCGGTGGGGGAGCGTTTCTTGTCTTTATAGTAGCGCCATCTAGGGCCAAGAGAACGACTTAGATACATACACGTCACAACCCTTTTTACGGGGCGGACTTCATTCACGCATTTCATTCACAGATCGTAATCTAGACCTGAATCAGAGAACGATCACCCCTGATCCAGTACCCCCAGTGGTATTACTCTCGACATGGAGGACTTTGTGACCACGACAGATTTATACGCGCGTCAGCCACCAAGCACGCGGGGAATCTTCGGCCGGCGGGGTTCGAACTCGCAACCTAAGGGAAGCGAATCCAACAGGGCTATCCCGGCCTACTGGTTAATGGACTTAAAGTGATAACTTAAAACATAATAATGTTCTCACATGATAACTTGAAATTTGAGATAGTCTATTTCATTTTTTTTACTTATTCTTTTCGCATGCACGTAAATGTGAATAAATTCAAAAAACGCAACTACACTACTTAAGTGGATAAAATTTGGTTGAGGGTCGCTTGTTACAAAAATAGCAACTTTGTGCCAAATTTTCTTTTAACTTGTTGAAGAAACAGATAAAAATGAATTATTAGAGTTCCTTTACTCTACTTTTCCTATCCGTAAGTTTAAAAATCTGTGAACTTCTGCATTTCATGATCTTAGTCCAAGATTCACAGTTTTATATGGCGAGGATGATGGGATAAAATCAGTATTAGAGATTGCGAAAATTTCAGAGATACTCCTCCTGCTAGTTTGGCCATGTTATATGAATTCATGCAACACAGAATTGAATTAAATTCAGATAACGAGGTCCATATCTGTATAGGCATTTCATATTCAAAACTTCTGAAGAGGGAAAGATCTTCGAATTTCGACAGGCTTAACGTAACAAAGCCAATATATACAGCGGGTCTGAAACTATAAATCCCCTGACATCACTTCGCCTAATAAGAAATCGTAAGTTATCTTTTAGATTTTTAGTGAATTTTTTTTTTCAATTCAAATAATATAGAAAAGAGTAAAAGTGAACATTGCTTGAATTTTTCAGATAACGCCATTCTTGTCTTGAAGAAAAATAAATGATATTTTTTTCATTTTGAAATGATTTAAAATTAAACTGAAATCAGTTGTGAAAGCCAGCAGTGTACGTGGATTTCTTGCAAAACTAACTTAACCAGTGTTGTGGTAATCTGAATTTTACTTCAATGAATATGTAAATAAGAAATAAAGTATATTAAAATTAGATTTTTTTGGAAAAATATGTGATTTAAATTATAATATAAATGATAGGTAAAAAAATAAACCTTCTCTTATTTCAGTAAATTACTAACAAGAATTAAGGTAACGGATATTGCAGAAAAACTATTTGTAATACAAATCTTTACTGATCTTTTCAATTACATGTAAAACTTTTAATCAGTCAGTCAGATTATTATTGGGAAAACGTTGGTGGCTTTGAAAACAATATATAGAGTAATTAAATGTCTTTAAAAATGTTAAGCAAATAATACGATCTGTGAAATTTTCAAACTAAAGTACTTTGAAAGTATATATTTTCAAAAGATTTAAGTTTTCTTTTCTTATTATGTGAATATTATACTAAAGTATCAACTCAAACCTTATTTAGAATTATCTTTTACTAAGCAATTATATCAGCCACTATCATGGAAGTCTGCGTTTGCCAATTATGCTTCTGATTGAAAATAAAGTCGATTTAAAACATTTAAAATTTAAAAGAATGGCACAGTAATTTAATTTCATATTAGGGCATTATTCTTTTATAATAATTATTATTAGTTTATTCCTTAATAAATATTTTCGTTTATTCAAGAAAAAAGAGCATTATTATTAGTCAAAAGAAAGTTTCTTATTAATGCTTCCATATCAGCAAAAATAAATTTAAAAAACTTGTTGTGTTGTGACTTATGGCATTTCACAAGCCCGCTATCTGTCAGCGAATTAAGACGAGAGAGCGTCTATTTTTTTTTTCTCAGTCGCGCTAATAGTGCAACTTAGCTACCCATCGCTCACAACCCTTTTTGCTGGGCGGACTTCATTCATCCACAGATCGTAATTTAGACCTGAATCAGAGAACGATCACCTCTAAACCAGTACCTCAGCGGTATTACTCTCGACATGGAGAACTTTGTAACCACGACAGATTTATGCGTGCTCCAATCATTACACACACGGAGAGTCTTTGGTCGGCGGGGCTCGAACTCACAACCTGACAGATGCGAATCCAACGCCTACCAACCAGGCTATCGGGAACAAACAAAACTGTTTAGATGATAACCATTTGACTATCGATTATATATTTTAAAGTTTATTAATATTTATCAAATAAGTGTGTATAATATGGTAATTAACTTCAGAATGCAAATATGGAGCCATCAAAGTTTAAGCAGACACATTACAATATTGAAATTTACCTTAATAAATTTAAGGGTTTATGTGAATATGCACATATTTAAATTCTATATTAATTTTTGTGTGTGTTTTCTTTCCCTTTTTCTTTTGCATAAACTCTTATTATTGTACCATTTTGAAAGTTTTATGATTTAATTTAATTAAAATATTAAGTAATTGAGTAATTCATTGAAATAAATCAGTGATGAGTATTTTGATTTGTTTGCAGTTTTAATTTTTTTGGAAATCATTTCGTTTAAAATACGATTTATTAAATTGAATATCAAATAAAAAATATTAAAATATAAAAAATTTAAATTTTGTTCGAACTGAATTGTTAATAATAATACAAATATCAAAATAGAAGCTAAAATTGTCGCTTTTAAAATATTATGACTTTTTATACTGCTTAATGGTTGGAATTTTTCATCACATTAAACTAATTAAAATCGAATACAAGGAATAATTCCTTTTCCAATTTTCAATCAAATGAATCGAGGGTGTAGTAAACAATTACAAAAGACTTGCTGTATGTTTAATAACAAAGGGATTCTAACCGAAGAAAATTAGATCAAGAAGAGAAGGTCGAGTTGTTTCATTACAGACGACTTCAACTTTCGCATTAAAAAGTGACTTTGTTTAATTAGCTTCCTTTTCAAAGAAGAATTTAAAATCACAATAAAAGTAAATAAAAAAGACAGGAATAAGTAAAAAGCAAGAGTTAGAAGCCAAGTAAAAGGTTTTTACGCTAATTTAAATTGTTTTACATAATAATGGAAGTAACCGCACCCATCCCAAATATGTCAGAGAGTCCTTGAAAATAATGCGGAAGCATTAGTATAAAAGAGCAAGAAAGAATCACTTTCTCCTCATCACATCGTGTGCAGCTGATCCCAGAAGTAATCATGTTTGCAAAGGTAAAGTCGTTTTCATCATTCAGATTATATAAAATAAACTTTATTCTGTTCTATAAATAACGATTATTTTATTTATTTCTTTATTTTAAACATTTTTTTACTCATATAAAAATTTTACGCTATAAATATGCAGCCAATCTGAGCTATTAGTGTAAATTTGATCAAAATTTTTAAAAAAATTTATAAATTACGGCCAACTGAAAGTATTTAAAAATTATTTATTTGTTGAATGGCAATTTAAAAAATAAATTATCGCAATAATGTTTTATTCCAGATCTCTTAAACTTCTATAAAGTGTAACAGAACTTCAGATTCCAAGTCAAACATTTTTTGAAGATTTTCATAGATTTTATTAACACAATAATTAATAATAAAATAGATGGACCTTTTCAAAAAAAAATTTTTTTATGACTGGAAACGAAATATAATTTTCTTTTGAAAATTATTTTAATATAATTGAAAAAAAAAAACTGAGTTATTGAAATTTAGTATATTGTCTTTAAAATAAATTTGCAGATTTCTTTTAAATGTTGAATAAAATCTGCTCAGAGGAAGTACGTCTTTAGATGTAATTTAACATAATAATTTCAAAACGAAGAGAGCTTGATAGATAAAATTTGGTACACAGATTTAACATCTATACTGTAGACGCTATCAAATTTTGTACTGAATATAACTACGGGTTGACCGCCTGTCAGTCTGTACTTTCAGAAACACGTAAACGTTATAATTCAAAAGCGCACAAACTTAAATATGTCAAATTTGGCATGATATTTTGAGACTAGTAATGCAATTTTGTGTCAAATTTTTGCTTCAATCGGTTGAGAAGAATATATCTAAAACACAAATTCTTTTTTTGGATGCTGTTAATGCATGCCAGAAATCAATCGCCAAAAACACTCGCCAAAGAGGACGCTATAGATTTAGTAAATATGCTAAATTCACGACAAAAGTTAATATTTCGCAACTATTGTAGGCCAGTGCTGTGTTAGGCATTCTCTGGCATGACGAATTTATTTGATAGTATGCGAGAAAGTTTTAGGGGGACCACTCCAGCTGGTTTTAAATTCCTATTCAAAACACAAGACAATTTTTAATATATTTGATTTTTCTTTGATCATAATATTCTATGATACCACAACATGTTTGCAAAAAGCGATTTTAAAGAATGTCAAAATTAAAATAAATTACGGATTGGATGAGAAACGTTAAATGAAATTAAACAAGATGGTCAATAAAAAAGTATGGAATTTCAAATAAATTTTTAAAGATTTAGAGTATTTGTATTGAAAAAATTATATTTCTTAATCATCTTAAAAATTATACATAATTTTTCATAAAATAATACAACAAAATAAATAAATTTTAAAGACCATAACAATAATAATTTAATTTTAAAATGTCTGTCTTTTCATTTTTCAGATCGCCATCTTGTGCGCTGCTTTTGCAGCTGTCTGTGCCAATCCCATCTTGACCACTGCCATCCTTAACACAGGTGTCAGCACCAGTGCAAGGTCACAAGATGTAAGTATAAGCATCCATGAGTTAATTCAGTGTGACTTTAATTTAATTTCTGTGAGAAACGTAACGTTTTCATACTTCCTAATGCCAGGCAACTATTTCGAAATGGAGGAATTATCCAAAAATATATATTTATTTATTCCTATTCAATCAGGTGTTAGATGGATTTTTGAATTTCACTTGTGAAAAGGAGTTGAAAGTAATTAAAAAAAATTAATGCCAAGAATATTCAAATTTCTCTTAATCTGTTATATTGATAGATTATTGAGATATATAGGATACATTATGTTTCATACTGAAATTATATATCAAAGCAGAGGTTTGCTGAATCCAGAAATGCTGATACAAGAAGTTAAATACTCTTATTTTTAATATTTCAAAGTAAGCATTTTAAAAATTAAATGAGTTTGTTTCCGACATTCACAGAACACCACTTATTTATCCATTTGTTTTTCTGAAAGAGCCTTTTGAAGTTCACACAAAAAACATTTATTCTGCTAATATTTGTCTTTCGTACAGAAGTTTCAAATAAAATTTAATCATTTTAATGGAAATTTCTTATATGTGTCAACCATAGCAATGACATCTATTAATTATCAAGATATTTAAATGTACAAAATAAATTGCTTTTCAGGGTCTTGGCAATTACGCTTTCAATTATGGCATTGGAGATGGTTTGGGTGCCACTAACGCCAGAGCTGAAATCGGAGATGCCGCCGGAAACAAGCAAGGAAGCTACACCATCACTGACATTGATGGCCGAGCCCGAAGAGTTGATTACGTCGCCGATGCTGCAGGTTTCAGAGCTTCCGTCAAGACCAACGAACCTGGAACCGCCCTTAGCGCCCCAGCTTCCGCTGCTATTGCCAGTCCCTATGCTCCACCAGTCGCCCCAGTAGCACCAGCTGTTGCTGCCCCTGTTGTTGCAGCTGCCCCAGCACTGGCTGCTGCTCCTCTTCTTGCCGCCCCAGGCATCTCTTCCTACAGCACCGTTATTGGACATGGAGCTACCCTCGGCCTCCCTCTTGGCGCTGGACTACTGGCTCCTGGAATCGCCAAGACCATCGTCTGGTAAACTAAGGTGAGAATTCTTCCAGTCAATAAGACAAATCAATCAAAATAATTTCCTTTTTAGTTTAATTATTAGAATTCTAAACCATGCTCTTTAACTATCTGCCACTTTCATTAAGAGGAATTTGAGATTAGATTGGCTTTAAATAATCTTGGCTTAATTTGACTTATAAAAAATATAAATAACACCAAACTTCGAGGGAAATGATTAAGTATCTTCCATATAATTACATTTCATTGTTTTGTAGGCTTTCAGAGGTGACTGATGTAAGAATCTAAGAAATGACTCCACAGGCTCATTAGTCATATCTAATTTTCATTCTGAAACTTTCAGTGCTAAGTTCCTTTTTACACTTTCAAATAAGCAGGATTTTCTTCATAGAACTTTTGATTTGATATAGTCTTCTTTAACATGCTTTGTCTGGTATAAAAAATATATATCATTTTTAAAACACGTTTTCATATAGGAAACAACAAAAATGGATATTTTAAGAGGAAAAGATATGTTATTAAAAAAAATTCTGTTATTGTAAGCAGTTATTTTTCTTTTCTTCTTTACATTGAGTTAAATATTTTTCAACCTTACGGTCACAACAGATGAAAGTGAAAAAAGTACAACTGACCAATTGTCTTTTTCTGCAACTTAATGGCAGTTTTGAATACAAATTATTCTACTTTTTACTTGCTTAAGAATATATTCTTCATACGTTAATTATTTTTTACTTGCTCAATAATCTATTCTTTATATGCTAATTGATAATAAATATCACAAATTAAACATTATTAAAAACTGCGCAACAAAATTATTCCCCCGCAATATATTTAAAGAAAGTGTATATAATATTTAAGCTACTTAAGAATATTATCTATATTGTTACACGTGCAAATCAAAGAAAATATATTAGATATTTTTATTTTCTTTAAATCCAATAAGTAAAGTTGACTCTTAATTTGAATTTATCTGTGTACTCTAAATATAATCAATTACTTAGTCGAAAAAAAGAGTACATATTATTTCAGCTACTAAAAGACATTATCTTATATTGTTATACGTGCAAATCAAAGAAAATAAAGATTTTTACTTTCATGAAAACTAGTAAGTTTAAAGTGTATTCTTAATATAAATTTCTCTGTGTGCTCTAAGTATAATCTATTACTTAGTTCCTTATAATTTTAAATAACTGAATATCCTTATTTAAAAGTAATTTATAAAGGTATAATTATTTCCATTTTAGAAGCTTCTAATCTTGGACAAAAAGCCTAAACATGGAAACGGACCAAAGGAAAACCAAATTTACGCAACAGGTGTGGTGTTAGTTGTGTTGTGATTTCGGATAATATGTGATAAGTCTTTTGAGCTTAGTCTTTCATGTAAATAGCAATAAGACAAATAAAAAATTGCAAGTATTTTGTTCTATTTGTTTTTTAATTCCATTTTGAACTTTTTAAAATGTTTATTTTTTTCCAAGTAAAGAATTGATCATCTTTCATGAAAGCAACTTTAACGACAACAAACAGGGCGGTCCTTTAGATTTTATTGGATATTTCCATTAAAGGATAATGCGTAACACCGAGATAAATGATAATTAAAAATTATATATCAACAGATAGCTGCCAAAATTGGAAACTAAGTATAACTTTCATTGATAAGTTATTGAAGGGTCTTGCAATATCTAAAAAATGCATTTAATCGAATTTTAAACTGTCTACGTTATAAAAAGTAAAAATTTGTTGTTAATAGAAAATGTTCATTTTAATATTTTAATGAGAATTAATATTAATTTGACAGTAAAATAATCTTATCTATTTTTCGTTATATGCTTATTGCTTTAATTCAATACAAAAACGAATAAGCACAATGTTAAAAAGTATGCTCAATATTTTCGGCAATGTGATATTTAAAGATCGTTTTCAATTTTCAAGTTCTTCATAGTATTTTCAATTAAAAGAAGAAAAAAAAGAGATTATGTTTATTTAAAGTCATTTTTCAACTAATGAATGCGAATTTATACAAATCTAAATTCTGGTATTGAAATAGAGCCTTTCAGCTTAAAGAATGTTCAATTTTACATTATTTTGTGCTTAAAGACCGGCACACAAATCTATAATATAAAACAGAAAATACGTATGTCTGTCTGTTAATCACAAATTCTTCTCCAAAATAGTTAATAGTAATGACCTGAAATTTGTATATGACATTCTGGAGGGGAGCATTTCTTAGCTCTATTGTGTTATTTTTGATTTTCAAAATATATTATGTCTTAAAATATTTCTTTAAATAGCCAAAGTTACGATAATTTTGACCATTTTTTGTCAATGACAATGAATTATTTATCGTACAAAATTTCTTTTTGCCATATCTTAAGAAACAATTAATTATCTTCTAAATGATATGAATAGTATTCGGATTCAGTTTCGTTTCTCTAATTTTCCTAAATCTTGTAAAATTTATTTTGAAAGCAATTTGCAAAAATTAAATTCGAGCCAATTACTGTGTCATAAAATTTTATAAAATATAAGTACATGGAAATTGATAAAAATCTAAACTAATTTACTTTTTCATTATATTTTCTTTTTTAAATAATATTTGTGCAGCGTTTTTTAATTGGCTTTAAATGAACTTTTAATGTTATTTCAATAGATTAAAATATTACTAGTTAAAATCACCGTGATACTTAAAATCTCATTTCAAGATCTTGGCATTTTTCTTTAATATTGACAGCAAATATCACACAGAATTCTTTTTAAATCGTATTAAAGTTCTATAAGTAAGCTCTTTCGTGATATAAATTTGATTTCCGTACAGTTAGTTTATATTATTTTAATAATTTTTTCGAAATTAGTTTTATATATATTATGTAACAATATTTTTTTTGTACTGTCGAAACGCAAGATTCTATAAAAAGAACTGTTTCCAGAGCATATAAACAGAATTTCATGAAAAAAAATTAAAAGAAAAATTTTTAATCCACCTCTTTTTTCTATAATTGATTGGAACTACAAGAAAGAAAGGAGGTTAAAGTTAGTGAGAATTTCGCAAAGAAGCTTGGTAAACTTAAATTGAAAAATAATCAAAATTTGGGCAAATCACTTTTAAACCTCTATTGTCTAAGATATGCATTAGAACGAATTTCATCATATACGTTTGTACTGATAAAATGGCATTTTGCCTTATTTTAATTATCTTTCTATTTTCAATCGTAAGAGAGTTATGAAGTGAAAACTCACCACTCCATTTTCTTCCTGATTTAGCTTTACGTCACATCTATCAATTTAGCCCATTCGCAGCTTTCCTACAATAAGCTATGTATCAATCAAATCTAACAAAAATTACTTTAATTATAGTGTTCAGAACATAATAGAGACAAACTGTTAAGCATATCATCAAGTATGTTCTTTAATCTATATATGGAAATAAATTTATTTGTTTCAATATTGTGGCAATGCATTTGTATAAAAACATATATTTAAAGTCTTTTTAGAATAAGCAAAAATTATGAATATTTTTTTTTTCATTTTCAATTTATTATTTCTTTAAAATGTTGATGGAATTGAAACATTCCATACGCATATCTACTTTTAAAATTATAATTATAATTCGAAATGACAAGCATCAACTGAAAGATTAAAAAAAATTAACGAAGTTTTGGATTACTTTAAAGGTTTCTAAGATTTATTTACTAAGAAAATGTTTATAGAATTATAAAAGGAATTTACTCATTGAAATTGCTGTAAGATATTGAAAGTTCAAGAAAATTGGAGTCCTTAGCTCACTTTTTCTTCTTCCCATAAATAGAAAATTAAAACACGAAAGTGTGGGAGATTGTTGCTATTCTTAAAGCAGTTCATTCAAGCCCTTCCAAGCAACTTTCGTAATTGGAAGAAGAAGAAAAAGCATTGAAGTAACAAAAAAAATGTGATTGATTTCGTTGATATTAATTTTTAACTTTATTTTCTTTTATTAATAAAGTCAATACAACTACTTAAATTAGCGGACTTAGCTTTATAGCATCTTAATTTCTGGAAATGGAAGATGTGTAAGAAGTCAAGCAAACTCACCTAAAGTATAACTATATTTCATGAAAAGCATAAAGCATAAAGAGAAGATTCCCTTATTGTGTCAACTCTTCATCTTTTATAACCATTCAACAGGTTATGAAATTTTCTAGATTGATTTTTAGAATTCAGCTTCAAACAAAGGTATTATCATGATTCTTGTATATCTTCAGTTCTGTAAGCAAATTCGTTATGAAATTTGTCGCCGAAATCCAGGGGCGACTTAGTATTCTAAATAAATATCTAAATTTCTTTTTTTAGAAATGATACTAACCTTGCAAAAATGCAATATTATAAATTTATATCAACGTCATTGTCGTTTTTGAAGCAAGGCGAGACGCAGTTTTGAAGTAATTGTATTTGGAAATTAATGCCATAATTTCTAACAGTGGTTTGATTACAGAACATCTGAACAGGAGTGTAACTTCCATGTCTCGATATTAATTTGAAGGTATTGTAGATACAAGATATAGCGGACATATGATGGAAATAGGATTTACTACTTGAAATTCTCCGTCTTTTAAGTAGGCCTTACCATCAAGCCACCATGGTCAAGTCTCTAAAATATTGGGATATGAAGATGTATCTTCTAACAGAAATAGAATGGCAAAATGTTTGTGTATTTAATGGAATCCTGATGTTAATCCTTTTGAATTGCCAAATGTAATTTTCGATTTAGAACTAATTTTACAATATATATATATATATATATATATATATATATATATATGATGAAAAATTTATAACAATTCAAGATAATTCATAGGTACACTGTTCTCATGTTTTAAACACATCTAAAAGCCAAAGAACACGAGTTGTGTATTTAAAAAAAAGCTACACTCATGTGATATTTATAATAATAGTACCAAGTTACAATTATAAGTGCGTTATAAATTATGTTTAATTCTCCAAACTATTTTATATTTTTCAGACTGAGAAGTTACAGAATTTTAATTTTTTTTTCATTATTCAAACATTTTTAGATTCTTCATTAAGAAATTCTAAGAAAAACTGGTTAACATGATTTAAGAATTTGAACTTTTAAATGTCAAATGTAAAGATTTTGCTTTTTTTAACATCATTTATAACGTATGGCCATCTTTATGCAAATTACATAAACACCATTTTTCTAATGCATCATTCGCAGCACTTAAAAGAACAATAGCAATTAAATTAAATCATTTAATTTAATACTATATAATAATTTCTTTCATTTCGAATGGATTTAAACATTTTAATCAATGTTTTTGAGAGATATATAGGCATTTCAATCTCATCGTGATATAAATCTAATTTTTTTCTCAGCATGAAAAATAATACATGAATCTAATATAATATTTCAAGCTTAATTTAAACTTCTAAAAACAGTTTGGCTCCATCCACTACGACAGTTTCATGCCATTTAAATTAAATAGGAATATCAACAAGTTTACGTGACTCTATTCATCTGGATCAAAAATTAAAATTGATTTTATTTGATGTTTGGATCTGGGATTATCTTTTCAATGACCAGCAATTTATAATCAACTAATATTTTTTCGTATTATAAAGTTATTTTTTCGTCTACAAAAAATTAGAACACTTCTGAAATTTTATTATTTATCATTGCATCTTCAGAAAATTTGTGTCAATAAAAATAACTCTAGGGGCAGGTTCATTCCACTCGATAAGCTGTTTCACTGAGTGAATTATCTATTATCTCAAAATTTTCCCATAATGACTATTAATTTTTTACTGATTCAATTTATCTTCATGAAATTAACCTCCCTCTAAAATCTATGGAATTTTGATTAAAACTTCAAGAGTTTTAGGATTCTGGAAAAATATTGATCCCAATATTAAATGGTCTTACAAATTTTCTTGGGAAATATGATATATTTCTCAAAATGATTTTCATTTACTAAAAAAAATATCTGATTTCATAAAATTAGGAATAAATGCATAAAAAAAATAAAATGCCATTTTTTATTAATTTTTAAGCATGAATGCGGAAACAAAGAGAATTATAACACAGTAAAATTTTTGAATGAGAATAAAGCTGACATGTTGAAATGTAATAATTCGAAATGATATGCACATATTTCAAATAGTTTCTGAAATATTTAAGAAATTGCGATAATTCCACAATCAATGTTTAACGCACGCTTTTTGAGGGACGATATATTATATTTATTTTTATTCGTGAATTAAAGCTTTAACGGCAATTGCAATATCGCAATTGGCTAAATCTAAATTTTTTTCCGGATCAGACGATTTTAATTTAAATATAAATTTTGCTTTCTTTTCAAAAAAATTATGTCTTTTTCAATCAGACAGTATAAAATCGAACCTTAAGAAATTGCCTGAAAGCCAATTGAGTTGCAAATTTCATAAAATTGCATTCGGCTGTTTAACTAATTTTTAACCTGTACTAGTAGTTAACTTTTGCAAGTAAATGAAATAAAAATCTAAAGAAATATACACAGTTTCATAATATTCAATAAGGGAACTAATACTAAAAGGAGAAAATAATTAACTCCTATTATGGTATATTCTGTGGTTTAATGATGATCACTAATTCATAAATTTCTTTCATTTGATGGAGGGTATTTTCAGAATATAGTTGTAATTGTATAATCGGATTATAAAGTACTTGACACTTTGTAGTTACTTTATGTAAAAACATGATTTTTAACTTTAAGTTGAAAAATTAAAGCATAATAATGCGCAGAAACGATTTATTTACATTTGTTCACTTTGACTGTATCAACCTTTGCGGGACAGAAAGAATATCCATCACTCTGTCATTCTTACAGCAGCTGTTTATAGTACTAATTTTCCCCTTTTGTTTCAATGAAGGGTTTTCGCACGTTTCATCACACGTTTTACGGGACAGCATGTTAATCTCCAAATATTAAGTGAAAAAGATTTTAAAGTATTAAGCAGCTCATCAAGAATTTTCAATCAACTCATGATTCTTAACTCCACGAATTTTTCCGGTTGCAGGCCAAAATATTCCTTTTTTATGCTTCTTCATTTAGAAAAGACATTCCAATATAACTTTTAAATTTCATCTCTTCTACCGATTGAATCCAAAATTCGATAAAGAACAGTTTAGGTGTGCAAAAACTGCAATCAGATTTTCATTTTCTAGCGTTTACAAATAATCTCGTTTCAGTACCTAGACTCCGAACTTCTGCTATATCTTGTGATTGAGCTGGAGTTCCAAAATGTGTCACACATCTAAGTGCATAGAAATCTGATAATGAAATCTGTAAAAAATATAATCTATCTAGCGTTTTTTTATGATGTCCCCGTGGATTTAGATGCATAGATAGTCAGACTAATTTAGATCGATTTCTTCCAAAATTTTCTTCAAATTTATAATTTTGATATAAAAATCACGTTACCAATTTCATCTTTATAACTCATTCCACTAATGAGTTAGGGTGCTTGTAGAAAGGCAGGAATAATTTCAAATATGCTTTGTTCGGAATTAGAGTTGTCTGAAACGTTAATATTGCTGAACTCTAGTGGCCACTTTATTTGAAGACTATAGCCTTTTAGCCTTACATAATATATACAAAATATAGAAAATATTTATTTCAGAAACTATTGCATAACCTTAAATATTACTATCAGTTCTTTAGCAATTGAAGATTTATTTTCATAATACAATCTTAATTTAAAATTCTATTATTATAATGTTATAAAAAAAATCTTCAAATCTTTAACATTTGCTTAGAGCATGAAATAATTAAAAGATTGTTGATTGCATAAAAGAAGAATTGCATATTGCATATGAATTGCATATTGCTGCATAAAAATTATAGTGTAATATTTTATTATAATAAAATATTTTATGATTTCTAAATCTTTTATGTGATTAGCAACCATCTCAACTTGAAAATAAGATCCGTACTTTTTTAAAAATCTAAATAAAATGGTCACTAATTTCTTAGAGCCGGATGAATTTTCAATTACGAATTAATTTTTAAAATACTGAAAGTTATCCCAAAATTTTAATAAGAAATGTTAAAATATTTATAATTTTAAAAATTACGTCCATATAAGTATAAATCCGAATCTTGTTGATAGTTATTCCGAAATTTTCATGAATGAAAACGAACAAGTGTTTTCTTGTGCTCTTGATATGATATAAGTCAGTGGATTTTGCAGCAAACAAAAAGCACAAAGCAACAAATATTTATGAAGAACTAATGTGAATTTCAGAAGGAAATTGAATACACATGCAAGAAATGAACTGCCAGATAGAATTATTGAGAAAAATCAAGATTTCCATAATGTTAAAATTCCAAAGTAGTATTTAATTAACTATATTAATTAACTTGATTTTATAGAACAAATTTGTTGATTTGAACAAACTCGTCCTTTTAAACCATTTACATCGACATCAATTTTGTGCAGATGCGATAGTAAATAGTAAAGTTAATTTAAATAAATTAATGCATTTAGTTTAACGTGATGCTTTTGCACTGATAGGTTTACTTTCTTCACATAGTTTTTTTGGAGTTTTACTTTCAACATGTATGTGCATGCATGCATTTGGTTTTATGATTAAATGATCTTTTTGTTCAATTTTGCTGTGGTCTTTCTTAGATTTAGAGAAGTCGGAAATATTTTGCTTCTTTTTATTTAATTTTGTGATACTAATTTTATCTCTAAAACCTCAATTACCTGGGATTTTCGAGTCAATATTTTTGGACGAAAGTCAGACCCCTCACAGAAAAAATCCCTTATTTGTATCCCTGCCTAAGGATGTCCTTTGAGAAAGTCTGTTGGCCGAATTCATCTTTTCTTCCTTTTGATTCCTTTTTTGCATTAAACTTAATATTTATTTCTAATTTGGTATTTTGGATACGTTATTATAAACCGATTGAAATAAAAATGTGATACAAAACTGCATTTTTATCACAATATCCCATACAGTATACGAAATTTCAACGTTTATCTCAAAACTTTTTGAGTTATTTTTATCTCAAACAGACAAACAGAAGAACATCTTCCAGAAATGTGTTCAAGGAGGTCTAAAAACTGAAATTCGTCAATATCTCGAGTTGGAATTTTTTGAAAATTACAACATTTTCTCTATACTACGTTTACCAGAAAGTAAAAATAGTCATAGTGCAAAGACTATTTTTGGTAGAAAAGTTTTGATTACATACTTAAATTCAAAGTAAAAAACTTCATTATAATTGTAATAACACTTACGTATATCAAAACTTTATTGACTTGTATTAATATTAATATCGTATATATATATAGTTGCTTTATGTGAAATTTGAAAATTAATTATATAGATATCAGATTGAGTCGGATTTTAGAACCTGATTATCATAAAATAAAGCTTATTACATTTTGATTTGGAAGAAAAGTACATTGGTAAATTATAATGTGCTAAATCAAGCTTGTATTTTTGTACTGATGTAATGACTTTTTTCTACAATATGTAGAACACTTTAACGAAATTAAAAAAGAATGAGGCCCAAAATCAACTGCAGGCTTATATTTAAATATAAAAATCTGCGAAAACAATGCTCGAATTTCTCTAAAAATATCTTAAAATATTTATATATTATAATTAATATTTTATGATTATAATATCTGTATAATTTACTCTCGATTAACATTTGATATATTCTCTACTTATACAATTGATTCACTCTCGATTCACAATTGATATATACTCTACTGATACAATTGATTTACTCTCGATTAACAATTAATATATACTCTACTGATATAGTTGATACTGATACAATTGATTTACTCTCGATTATCAATTGATATATAATTATGGTACAATTTTATTTCACTCTATTCAATCGGGCCAAATTTAAAAATTAATTTAAAGTTGAATATGAGTTATTCGTAAAGGCAATATCTTTTGTTTATAGTGCCATCGTGCACTATAAACAATGTAATAATATCAATTAATGATTTTAAAAATTATAAATATCTTTTTTTTTAGTTGTTACATACCAACAGAGATTTACATTAATTTTTTTTTTTAAATATTCTTATCCAAACTTAATGAATAAATATTCTTCTTTTAATCACCTCCAAGTTAACTAAATTTCAACGGTAAAAACTTAAATAATTATCGTTTTTGCTTGTTTGCCTTGGTGATATTTTTTGACATTTGTTTCATTAATTCTTTTCTTTCTACCTCATTTCCTGTTTGAAGGAATTGTTAATTGCTTGTATCTAAAGTATTGAATACAAGCAATTTGATAAAACTTAAATGTTGTTATCTATTTTACTGTAATAAAATATTTTAATGTCTTTTTGTGCTCATTCATAATAATTTTAAAATTTTTGTTTGGGGTTAGTTGATTTTATTTTAAGATTTACCAATTCTAAATTTCGAAGTGTTCTTTTGAATTTTAAAGAAATAAACTTTTAAAATTTTAAGTATTTTTTTTTTAAACTTCAGAATAAATGTAATAATTAGTTCTGAGAAAATATACATTTTAGAATGATCTTTATTTTGTAACTTGAGCTTGTACAATAAGAAATAGAAATTTCGTAGAAAGAAACTTATTATTTAAAACATCAAATCATGTAATAATGTTTTTGTTATAATACATTCATCAAAATGTTTACAACTTCAGTATTATAAAATAATGAGACACAAAAAATAAATGACATAATAAAACTTTATAAATTTTATTTTAACAATTTGGTTGATTACGTTATTTTTATAACATAATATTTTAAAGTGTACAAATTAGCAATGGTAAATTCATTTCATTCATTAATCCAGATATAATTTTTATGATTCATTCAAAATCATTATTCAAGGACTACGGAGCGCTTAATTTATTTCTTAAGGATGAGACCTGGAGCAAGGATTCCGCTGTTCAGACCGTAGAGGCCACTGTTGAGGAGAAGGGGGGATCCATACAATCCAGTGCCGATGATCCTGCTGTCGGTGCTCACGGCTCCGGGAATGGCAACGACTGATCCGGTAGTGATGGCACCAGGGGTCAGGAGAGGGGCATTCAAGAGCCCAGGAGCCAAAACGGCGGCATCGATGACTGCAAAAGCAGCGAGAAGAAGAGCAACCTAATGGGAAGAAGAAATAATTTTTTTAATTAACAGAAAAGTGACTTTATTATCTTATATTTATGAGCATTATAATATGTATATAAATAAGGAAAACATTAATATAAAAAATGTCTACCTAAGTTCAAAATGCATGACAATTTTCATATTATTACTCCACAATGATACAGATTACTGTATACATATTCCGCAGTTATACAAATTAATTATTTGTTAAAATATATTTCATCACCTTGAAATAATTTAACCTGCGCATATTTTCATATATTAATTAAAGTCTTTAAATCACTGCATTTTCTTCTTTTTTTATTGTGTAAAAGATACATTTTAGCGGCCTTTAAAAGCTAATTTTTAAACAATGGTCAATACTCAAGAGAAATTTTAAACATAGCTAGGCGAAAGAAGACAAAATAAGAGCAGTGGAAAAATATTTAAAGCTTTCATTCAGTTGAAATGAGATTTTACCAAAATTTAGTTGATCAAGTATTTGTATCAGGACCCTGATTGTCACTAGACGTTATATCTTCACAATGAACATTTAAAATTACAGACACTGGGGACAGAAAAATGAAATACCTGAACTCTCTGCATCTCAGAAGTTAAAGTAAATTTTGAATTGAAGTGGTTTGTTAATAATTTATTTTATACATTTGAATGATTTAAAATTATTATTATCTATAAATACGAAATCAATTTCAAGTAGTTTTCTGGAGAACACTATTCCAATGATAAAAATATATTTGAGAACATATTCGAATTTTTTAGTTGCTTAGTTTAGTTTAGTTATATTAACGTCTCCCGTTTTAAAGCAACACTAGGGCTATTTAGGGATGGACCATGTAATTTAGAACCACGGTCAGATGATGAGGACTACACCTGAGCTGTCGTCTCCCTCTCCTAACTTCCACCTGCACCAGCGGGAATTTTTTAGTTGTAAAGTTAAAGAAAGAAATATTTTATTCCTTTTTTAAACTTAGAAATTGGTTTTTAATTAATTTTTATTCACTGAAAACGACTGTCCAAATTAATTACTGTGAAAAAAAGAATTTTTTTTCACATTTCATGATTTTTTCCTTCAATTTATTACTTAAAAATGCATAAGAAAAATAAAATTAGTTAAAATGTTTCCTTTTTCTGGGAAATATCTTTCGAAATTGTGGACCACAAAAATATCTTTTCTGGTCATTATTCTTTGTAGGAGTAACTGTAAATCATTTACAATTAATTTTTTTTTAATTTATAAAACCTTGCAAGTTTGATAAAGAAATTACATTATTTTAATAAAAAACATTAATTTGATAAAATTATATGGTAATTTTAAATATGCATACAGTAATAAAAATTGCTAATTTATTTATACGTACTACGGAGTTTTTGGGTAAGGATGAAACCTCGTACACAATAATAAGGACACTGAGAAAGCGCAATGCAGAATAATGGGTAGTAATAGCACTACTAGTAGTAGAATGTCTTAAGCATGGAGTAATAATTCAACATTAGAGAGACACATTCGCTCATCAGCAATGAGGTAGCTAAATAATCACAATACCGTTAATTTCCTCCCAGAGGAACCTTATAGTCCAAGATCAAAGGACTTTTCTTTGACTTATTCGAATCGCACTTTCTGGAAAGACAGCACAATTCCAAAGAATAGATACTTTTGGTACTGATTCCTCTTTTCTAATGGTCGTTATATGACTAAACATAAGTAAGTATTGAAAAAACAAATTTTCTTTACAATTTTAGACAATAAAGCCTTTTTTAACCCTTTGCAATCTAAAAGGAAAAATGTTAATTTTAAATTTTGCATAAAATGAGTGAAAATTCTCTAAAAAAATAATTTTTGATTGTTAAATAGAATAAACAAATTTCTCAATAGAATATTTTAAATTTTGATTCAATTTGGCTATGATAATGGATCCAAGAATGGGTAATGGACAATGGATTCATGGACAATGGTTTACTTGTACAGTTTAGAAAACTAACATTTTATTAAAATAAAAAAAGAAAACTATCTAAAAATATTTAAGTATCAAATTAAATCCAAAACTGAAAAATTTTACATTTATATGTACATAGTGAATTGTAAGCAGTACAGCAGTAATTTACAGAATCGTACAGCAGTAATTTACTTATAGAAAGGGAACATTTGTGTTTTTTAAAAATGTTTTAGACACGAAAAATATGTTTCATTTCAAAGAGTGCAAATTACTATTGAAGAAATCAGAAGGATAATCATCTTACCTTAGCGATCATGGTGAAAGGATAGAGAACAGCTGTAAAACTGATAATGCCCTCTTAGGATCCAAACCTTCTTTTATATTAAAAAAACTCTGCAAAAAATAGCTCTGGACGCGTGATTTGCACGAGTTTTCCGAATGATCATCACCGGTTTGATGTAAGGTCAACCCACCCCGCCTTTGTCAGCGAGTTTAATAGCATTGAAAGTTGAAGAGTTGTTGACGATGCATTTAAATGAGCAAAACATCAATACCATCACTGAATTGCATCAGAATGAAAAATAATTCAGAAGAAAAAAAATATTTCTTATAAGATATTTTAGTTCGATCCATTTATTTGATAAATAAAAAAGAGTAATTTTAATTATCAGAATAATATTTAGGATTTTTGTTAGGTATAAAAGTAAATTTAAAAATTAATGTTTGAATCATGGAAAACTTAAAATAAATTTTGAAAATATTTCACTAACTTTTACTTTTACCACCAAGATTTTGAATTTATCAAGAAAAAAGATTCGGATAGTTTTATTTCAAATGTTTTTACATCGTTTGATAAAAACCTTCATCATATTTTAAAGAATCGAGTATGATTCAGAATAATTCATTAATTCTTAATAAAGAACCCAAACGTGATGTTTTTTCAAACTAATGAAACTAGATGATGACTTATGCAAGCATGAATCACTTATGCTTCACTTAAGATCTTTTATTTTATTATCTGTAGCTCAGCTATCTTTCATAATCCAGACAAATGCATAGTAACTGGTTAAATGGGACTTCTGAACAAAATAAGCTGAGTGGCCTTATATTTATGATAAAAGTTTTTCTATTTATTAATAACTTATTGCTATTTTCTGCGCTATTTGATGGCGAATCCTGAATTCGGAATGGCATTCATCACTGAAATTCATCATCCTTTTCTTCAAATACTATATTATCCATTAATATTTCTAGAAAAGAGGACTTAATTTTATGGAATTGTCTATATTTATTTTTTTTAAAACTAAAAAAAATACAGGGCTGTACTATTTTATATTATATTTGCTCTTTACTGTATAGTTAAAAGAATGTAACCACGGATAATCAAAAAGTACAGATTTATGTCCCCATTCAGTTATATTTATTTACAATTTTATATTATATTTATTTTTTATATTATATTTATTTTTTATATTATATTTATTTTTTATATTATATTTATATACAATTTTATATTATATTTATATACAATTTTATATCATATTTACTCTTTACTATATAGTTAAAAGAATGCAAAAGTGGATAATCAAAAAGTAAATATTTATGTCCCCATTCAATTATATTTATTTACAATTTTCGATTATATTTATTTTTTATATTAAATTTATTTTATATTATATTTATATATAATTTTATATTATATTTACTCTTTTTTATATAGTTAAAAGAATGCAACCGCGGATAATCAAAAAGTACAGATTTATGTCCCCATTCAGTTCATAAAAGTACATTTAAAATAATAGTAAATTGTCCAATCTACTAAACTGTCTTGATCTAAGAGGTCGCCTGAGAAACACTTTATATATATATATATATATATATATATATATATATATATATATATATATATATATATATATATATATATATATATATATATATATATATATATATATATATATATATATATTATTTTTGATATTTTTATCAAAAAAATAATTCTTTTAATAATCATTACATCACTATTTTGAGGATTTTGCAAGTATAAGTCAGCTGTCTCCTATGTTGCAGCAGATATAATAATAATTTTTTTGTGTCAATTGCTGTTAACGTGCTAATATTAGATATGTGATACAAAAATATAAAAAAAAATGTTATAATTTTTAACCTGTACTTTTATTTCTTCCTCCATATATATCATTTGTTTTGTTAAAGTTTTGTGAAACTAAATAATTTTTAAGAGTTTTCTTAACATTTTGCAAGATTTTATTTTTCCATTGTTTGATTATATCAATGCGAGTTATTCTGGGAGGGGCACTTATGCGTTAATTAAATTATAAGAAATCAGTTCCATAAAATAAAATTTAAAAATTAAATTCGAAAACAATCGTACATACTGCAGCTAATACAATCAGAAACAGTGTATTAATGTTATACATTTTTCGTTCTTAAATGGTTTGTTTATATATTAATTTAATTTTAAGGAAAAAAGTTGATTATTAAAAGAAATACTTTTGACTAGTTATTGTTGCATGCAAAAAATTTATATTAAAGAAAATAAATAAAAAAAATGATGTTAAATACAAACGAATTTAACAAGTGCACCAATAAGTTAAAGAACAGCGAATATAAAGGAATATTTATATCTTATCAAGAAAGTTATTGTAGGCATCAGATTTTAAAATGTGATTTTTTTTATCTCATTCGACAAGTTCTATCATCACCATTTGAAAATTCAAAATTAAAAACGAGATATCAATTCAATTTTCATGAAATATATTTTACCAAGACGAAAATGCGAGAAACATTTCTGGTTTCTAATTCATACCTTTTGCTGCTCAAATCCTGATATCTTCATGAAAAATTTAGCAACTAAAAATATTTTTGTTCTTAGTACTAGAAGTGTTTTTATAATTGTACTTACATCCCATTTATTTTACTTTTTTCAAAGTAAATATACAACTTTGCATGTATTTTGTTTTAATTCAATGTAAAACGGAATTGGTACAAATTCTGTGTTAAAATTCTTGAAAGGCTCTAAATGTATTCTTATGCTTAAAAACTATTACGAAGATCATTACTCTATATTTTAGAATCGATATTTAAACGTAGAAAACCATTAATTATAATTAGAAATAACAAATTGTTTAATTTAGTATTTAAAGTACGAATAGTTTATAGTATAAGTACAATTTACTTAATTTTAAACATGAATAATATGCAGAATTCATTCTGGAATTTTTTCTATTTGAAATTTTAAATAGAATTAATTAATAAAAAATTTGATTTGAAATTTTAAATAGAATTAATTAATAAAACATTTGGTTTGAAATTTTAAATAGAATTTAATTAATTAAAATTATAAGATATTACATTTTTTCCGAAAATATTATTGAATAAATTTATTTTTACACCATTAAAAAATAAATAAATAATGTATTTTTCTATTGATATCGATTAAGTTGTTGGCACAAATTTTTCTTTAATTTTAAAAACATAAAATACATTAAAAATATTTGGATTTAATTTTATAGATTAGTAAAAATTGATCCTGCAGAAGTGTGCAAAAAGTAATAAAATGTTTGTCTATAAACCCAAATTGTATTCTGCTTTGCAGAAACTCAAATTGCTCTCTCACTAATTGCACTCAAAATCAATCAAATTTTAACCACTTTTACTCTTTTATCAATATTAAAACGTTTTGTTCTTCTGTGTCGAAATTTAAGGAATTAGGATTCTGCTAATAATTAGCACAGTTTGTATATGAATTAGAAAGTGAAATTACATTATCGGAAGAAAACGGGTAATTTGATCAAAAACTACTTTTTTAATTTTATGATAACATGAAACTCGATTCCATTATCCTTTTCTACTTTAAATCTTTAATTTTTTAATTCGAGTATGAAATTGAAATGTTGAATTTTAATACTTTTCGAAATTTTTTTCATTTTTTTTACATTAATTTCGAAAAGAAACTAAATGTATCTATATTAAAATATAATCACTGTCCCCCCCTAATTCCATAAATGGAATGTTTCGTCGCATTGACCACATTAAAAGCGAAAGTAATAAACTATTTCTAAATAGGTTGTTAATTAAATTAAACTATTATAAAAATATTACAATAGTTTCATCTCTAAACGTATTTTAGTAAGAAAAAACTTTCTGTAAAAAAAAAAGTAGATCAAGAAGAGAAGGTCAATCCATTTCATTCCAGAAGATTTAACTCTTTTGTATCTAAACCCAAACTGGTTTTGTTCAGTTCTTTTTAAAAGAGGTGGGAAAATTTAAAATCCTCATCAACAACGAACAAAAAAAAATCGAAGTCAAATAGTGGATTTTACGCGCTTTCGGATTGTTTTGCATAATTATTTGAATAGCCGCACCCAACCTAGATATGTCAAAGAGTCCTTGAAGATAGCATGGAAGTGTTTGTATATAAGAGAGAGAGGAAATCACTTTCTCATCATCCCAGTGTGAGCCCCTGATCCAAACAACAACCATGATTGCAAAGGTAAGGTGCATGAATTAATCAGTTTCTGTAAAGTAAACTTTTTAGATAAATATTTGGTTTAATAGAGAAACTTTTTAGTATTAAACGTTCAACATTTTAGTGAGGTAAATATTTTTCTTTAAGGCCAATCCATTCTTTTTAATAATTTGCAGAAAAAGTGAGCGAATTGATGAAATAATTTATAAACTCCGTCAACTTACATTATAACTATCGAGAGTTTAAAGGTATTTATCAAAAAAAATAACTTAATTATTTCAAAATCCTGAGACAAAGAAAAGCAGTTCCAGGCCGAGCCATAATGATTTGTAATGAGCAGAAAAGCTTGAAAATAAATAGGATGAACAAATTTTAACAATTTAGAATTTAAGAACATTGAAATTAAATAGAGTGATAAATTGCATACATAACAATTATTTTATTATACATGAAATAAAATCTGTCACACGAAAATATTTTTTTATCCCAATCTTTTACTACATATCACTATTCTGGCGATATTTGAATGTGCATCGCTACAAACCGCGAAATGTAGTTATTTCAAGATATAAGATTTTTAGCTAGACAAACTAAATTAAAAATTAAACAATAGAAAATTGCAGAAAATAAATATGAAACTGGTATTAAAGCTTATTATAGAATAAATGATAACATCAACATATGAGTGGTCTATGTATTTGGAACCGAGACTTTAATTCGAAATAATATCATTTTTATCCGATTTCAAAGTTTAAATACTATCTTTTATAAGTTAATTAAACCTGGTTTTAAAACAATAGAAATAGCAAGTATAAAATAATAATTTGTATAAGATCAAAATTCACAATTTCTAAATTCTTTTATTTCCTCAGATTGTCCTTTTGTGCGCTGCTTTTGCAGTTGCCATTGCCAACCCCATCTTAACCACTTCCATCATCAACACAGGTGTCAGTACAAGCGCAAGATCCCAAGACGTGAGTATTATTTTTTTTTTAAATAATGCATTATTATTTGCTTGCTTTTATTTCTTTACTTCGAATGACATGGAAACATTTTCTTCTATTTTTTTGTACAATTAAGTAGGCGTTTTTATTATGGCATTGTATATGATTTAGAAAGGCGCATCGATGCTAGAAAATTGACTTATACCCAAACTTTACATGAATGTGTAAGTATTAATAGACATAATTTACCGCTGAAAATATGTAGGTGTGATGGGTTTTAAAACATCGGTCCACTTAGATAGATTAATTGTTTTATTTCTTGGTTTTACAAAGATGTCTATGATGTTTTTTACAAGTGATAATTCTTCATTGATGAAGAAGGAAGCACATGTGATTTTGTTAAGAACGATCTTTTTCCCCTCCTCGTGGTACATTGAAAATTTGCAAAGAAATTCTTCTACGCAATAATTCCATATGTGGTATTCTTAAAGAATTGTCTCATTTCAAATTCAGGTTCCAAACCTTCTTAGCTGATGTCTCATCGAACTCTGGTTTCTAATCCTCATCGACGAGTGCTGAGCGCCCTCTTGGGGGATTAAATGCCCACATATATGCACTAATAAAATTAAACTCTGCAGATGAATGAAATTGGTCAGAATATGAATAAAATTAATCAGTTTCCTCATTTTCTTCATCTCCTGATATGTCTATATTAATTCTTACTTCTACAAAATCTAAATAAAGGAATATCTTAATATACACGATTGCACTTTGATTACATGTAATATGAGTAATAAATTATTAAATATTTTAAATACTGTAACTTCTATCAAAATTTTATGGGCATGGAAGCAACGATTCAAATAAAATGTTCAGACAGATTCTTTAAATGAAACTTCTTTTCAGGGACTGGGCAATTACGCTTTCAACTATGGCATCGGAGATGGCTTGGGTGCCACCAATGCCAGGGCTGAAATCGGAGATGCCGCCGGAAACAAACAAGGAAGCTACACCATCACCGACATTGACGGCAGAGCCCGAAGAGTCGACTACGTCGCCGATGCTGCAGGTTTCAGAGCTTCCGTCAAGACCAACGAACCTGGAACCGCCCTCAGCGCCCCAGCTTCCGCTGCTATTGCCAGTCCCTATGCTCCACCAGTCGCCCCAGTAGCACCCGCTGTAGCTGCCCCTGTTGTTGCTGCAGCCCCTGCTCTGGCTGCAGCTCCTCTTCTTGCTGCCCCGGGCGTTTCTTCTTACAGCACCGTTATTGGACATGGAGCTACCCTCGGCCTCCCTCTTGGAGCTGGACTTTTGGCACCTGGAATCGCCAAGACCATCGTTTGGTAAACGAAGGTGAGAAAGATTCCGATAAATAAAATAAATTCTACATCCAAATTTTTCTTTTAATATTAAAAATTACAAGATTATTTTTCCAGTGATATAGCATGATTTAGATTGGGGACATATTTTATGAGACAGATTTAGATTGGGGACATGTTAGCATGATTTAGATTGGGGACATATTTTATGACAATATTTCTTATAGTATAATCTTCAATAGGAGAAATAATTAATTTTGCTCAACTGGATGGATTATAATAGCTCAACGGGAGGAATAATTAATTTTGTCCTCTATCTTTTACTTATTATTTTTTATTAGTTAATAATAAGTAATTTCATTATCATTTACATTAATTTATTTTTAATACTTTTTAATGTAAGTTAATGCTCTACTTTTTAGCTAATTCATTAAATTTACTAGTATTATTCATTCATAAAATTTAATAAATTATTAAAAAATAAAGAACTGTATATGTACAGCAGTGTCTTGCTTTTTCAATATCTATTAATTACTATATTGTATTCATATTGTAATGTATTCAATACTATATTGTATTGTTGAATTACTATTTCTATTGCTTTTATCATAATTACATCTACTTTTATTCTAAATATTTTTACGGAGTGTTATGCTGACTTTTTTAATGATGTGATCTTTCATACTGCTTAATTTAAATAATATCAGAGGCTTTAATTCTATCATAATTAGAAATAATTTATTTTGAACATGAAATATTTATTGCACTCAGCATAATTAATAATTCGACAATCATGTTTGCTTTCTGATAATAAACATTTATTTAAACTGCCTATCATTGATAATTATAGTTATATGCACAATTTAACGAAATCATATTTTAAAAGATGTGATAAAATATTTTTGTGAAATGTTGTTCACTGTTGGTTTGAATTTTTCTATACATTTCTAATTAAATAAATTCTGATAAATGGTTATTAAAATTTCGATCTTACTTTAAATAAAAACGTTACGTTCTTTATTCCATTTTAGATCCTTCTGACCTAAAGCAAACATCATACAAATAGAAATTAAATGGAAACTGACCAAAGGAAAACCAAATCTTAACCACTTATAGGTACCACCATCTTTCCATTAACGGGTATCAAGAGTTGGAATAAGCTTCATGTGCTTGGTCTTTCATGTAAATAGTGTTGGCACAAATAAAAAAAAGATGCTAAAATTTCTTGTATTTTTAGTAGTTCACCATTCACTTTCCAGAAATAAAAGACAAATATTTTAATTTATTGATAATTTTTCTTGTAATGTTTTCAATTAAAATCAATCAATTCTCTTCGAAAATTCTGGATGTTTTTGGATATTCCAACAAAATGATATTTTTTTGCATAGCAGGAGAGCATATTCTCTAAACATTTTATATACATCTAACTATCACGAGATAATTCGAAATTTCAGTTCTGTTATAATGAATGATCTATAGTACTAGTGTAATAAAAGACACTACTATGAAGAAATAGTAAAAATGTGTGGCTAGAACCAAAAATTAAAAATAAAATGTTTTTCAAAGAATGCTAATTTGAATGAATACATTGCTAGAAATAATCAAAAATATCTAATTTTACGCTAGATTAAATTTCGTTTTCAAATGGGTAAATTGCCGATGCGCATGTTGACAAAAGCAACACTTAGAATTCTTATATATATTTTTCCAATATGTTTCTATAAATCATCTTTCTAAATGAAAATCTTTCAGCTCAGTTTTTTGTAAAGTAATTTGAGCTTCTATATAAGCAAAGTGGTTTCTCTGGCTTATAAATGTAGACCTAATCATTTTTGTTTCTTAAAATTGTAGACAGAGGTCTGAATTAGTCTGATAATTGGAACTATATTTCCATTAAATATTTATTTATATTTTTATGTACTTTGCTCTCCTGTTTTTCTCTTAAGACAGAGATAAACGAAAATATTTTGATTGGGAATTATTTAATTTATTGTTCTTGTGGTGAAAAGCTTATAAGTCAGTTAACAGCTACGCGGTAAGAGCAATTGCTTTTGTATTGTGGTCTTGTTACTGGGCTGCAAAACACAAGGTCCCAGGTTCTATCCCCGCTCATTCCAATTTGCTACATTCTATTTCAAGAACAATGACCATAATTCGAGAATTTAAAACTTTTGTTTCCTAAAATTGGTTTGAAAAGTTTGAGAAATCAAACAGTTAGATATCTTAGTTGATGATTATAAGATAAAAAGTTAATCTTAAGTTCTAAAGTAAATTTCACAAATTTTTTACACTGGACAATGAAATTTGCAGGATTTTTCATCTTAAAGCTGAGACTCAGAAATAATAAATAACTTTTATAAAATGTATAGAATAGATGCTTATATGTTGCTAATGAATGTTCAGAAAATGAGGATATTTTGTTAAAAAACACTAGCTTGATGGTGCTTAGTAAAGCTGAGGAATGAAACAGTTATATAGCGAATATCAAAATGTCAAACTTTTGGTAAATTTACTTCAAGAAATATATTTTTCTTTATGAAGCATTCATGATATTTGTATGTTTTACAAATATATATGTATGTAAAATGTTATATGTTACATACATATATGTATGTAAAATTATTATTTTACTTTTTACCAATTTCCTAGTTTGAGAAACCTGAACTGTATTTCAAGACATGATTTAAAACTTATGAAATGTTTTTTTGAGGAACTGCATGAAACATTTGAGACATAATAGCTGAATTTCAATTTTTGAAAATATCACATTTCCTTTAAACAGACTATTTATTTAGCTGAAATTCATTTCTTTCCGTACATGAAAAGATATTCTTTAAAATTACTCAATAATAAACAATTAAATTTATTTATCATAAATAAATATGAATTATATCATTTATTTTATACAATTGAGAGCTTAACAATTTAAAATTTATTTTAATTAAACAGACTACACTTCCAAATAAATACTAGAAATGACATATACAGGCAGATACCATATATATTATTTAATTTATTATTTCACAATGAATTTCTAAAAAAAATATATATTTAACAATCTGTAGTTTTAATAAAATGAAATATAAACTTTTACTTTCTCATAGCAATACAGAATAAGAGGAAAGCAATTGTCAATTCTTAAAGTTATAAAAATTTATAACTATCAAAATGGTTTAAGAAAATTGGTCTGTGCCAAAAATGTGAAAAAAGACTTCAGGGAATTTAACCGTTAATTGGCCTAATAATATTTCAAAAACAGGTTTATCCAAACTTTAGATAAAAGCTCTGACATTGTGATTTTCGTATTTGTGGTTAGAAAAAATATTATACAAAAAGTGTAATGTAGCTATAACGACGTCAATCGTAACAGTTTAATAATAAATATATTAAAATTTATTTATAAATATATAAAAATACTTTCGTAAAATGTCGCATTTAATAAAACACAAACATGGTTTACTTTAAAAGGACACAAATAGTTGTTGCTAAGAAATACTGTCAGAAAGCATACTCAGAAAATGATCTCCAAATGTTTAAAAATGTACTTCAGAATTTAAATTTGATCTTTTTCCAGGAAATTAAATTATAATTATTCAATTTTCAGAATTTTTCTATAACAAATATTATTTTGCAAAATGAGATTTTAATATTACATTTTTTTAAAAGGTTTAAAAAAATTGTCAAAAATGTAGGAATGCGATTATAAAGCAGTTTAATATTCCGGTGTAAAAGACTACGGTAAAACTATGGAAATACTAGATTATTATAAACAGGAAAATTTATTATTATTATTATTCATTTTAGGATAATTTTTTAATTTCAATTTCGCTTATTTTATATTCACATTCGAATTTTTATTTCCATCATGAAAACACAAAGCATCCATTTCATCTTATAAACTGATTATACTTTATATAAATTGGTTTTCTTTCTATAATTTGTTTCAACTAACATTGTTCTAAAATAAAAAAAAAATAGTTTGGGTCATGTGTTGATTAGATTAAAAATACAAATTTATAAATTACTGATCCTAATTATTAAAAAGATATTATGCCATCAATTTATCTCAACAACTAATTGACATTATTCGGTTATTCAGATACGAACTTAGCAGATAAAGTTAAGTATAAGAAACACTTACTTGATTCGTATTATCTTAATTCATATGATTCAAAGATATTTTAGCAGTCATTAAAGTATTCGAATATTTATAATGACTCTTAATCATTTTTTATTTCTTAAGAATGAGATCGGGAGCGACAATTTCTTTGTTCAAATAATTTCTCTGTCGAAAATAATGAACTATCTAATCAATATTGTTACAACATTTTTCTACAAATACCATCAATCAATCGTAATAACGCAGTGCATTTAATTGCTAGTTCAGGAGCTTACTTGATGTTTAATCCTCTAATCTTTTTACTTGTCGGCGACTCAGGCTACTCTTACACACGACTTCCCTGCAGCTTCAGAGTGCCTGTCTTTTATAGTTCCGGGAGGCTGGACTAGAATTTTCCAGACCAATCAGGGTGTACCTCTGTGTATATCGGGTCTTAGTGGATGGATCGTGAAAGCTGTCGAACTTTCCATCATTATCCATTTAGTCGTCAAATTCGTCGCCAAATGGTCGCCAAGCTCAGCATTCACAGAACAGATCTGACAATTGTTTTAACGGTTTTTCCTACGATGACACTATTCGTGCCGGGTAACAAAATTACAGATTTGTAACAATATAGTATTTATTCTCTGACTGTCGGTTCTAGTGGTCCTAGGAATGGCAACGGTGCATTAAATAACAATAGCAATAGCCTGGATTCCAGATGCCCGGGAATCACCAAGACAGCAGTGGCTACAACAGCAATAAGCAAAAGAGCAACTTAAAAAAAGATTAGGATCATAAATTTGAATGAAAGGCTATTACCTGAAATGAATAAATTTCAAAAGAATGAGATGTGTTTTCAATTACTAATGCTTTTTTTTTTTCGTCTAAAGGCTTAGAAGGTTTAGAAGTTTTTATTTTACTTTAGATTTTTATACTATTTTCAAATGTTTTACTATCATTTGGTTTTATTTATTTATTTTGAACTAACGCGAGAAGTACTACAAATAAACCTCCCATTTCTGAATCATGGCTAAGTATACAAAAAGGACAATCCTCAATTCTTATTTTAGATTTCCAATATGAAGATATGTGGACCTTGTCTGGTGTGCAGACAAGGAACATTGACGTGACTGTCAGATTGCTTTTTAAACAACTTACTTTTAACGATTTTTTAAGCAATAAAACTATGTGTAAGTCTGTTAATAAGCAAAAATATTGAATTTTTCAGCCATATTTAAGGGTCCTCATGTATTGCTTTATTTAAAATTCGAATAGAATATGTTTGTACTTACTAATTAAAAACTAAGATCTTATTATATAATAGATTTCACAGTTTACATTGAACTCATACATATACTAAAAATTTCTATATTACCTAGATAAATTTAAACTAACTGTAATGAACGAAGTGCAGTATTTAAAGTATTTAAAAAAATAGTAATTTATCATTCTAAAAAAGATCAATTATATGACATGTAACACTATCGCACAAATAAAATAGATTTTGAATTTTCAAATATGGAAAGGTCTTGACGCCAAAAATACCTTTCAAAAAACTTCATTCAGAAATGGTTCTATTTCATGATGCTTAGAGAATTTGACACAAATAATTTGACTAATGACATTTAAAGAAGTGGTTAAAAACTTTAAAACATTAAATACAGAAGTCACATTGAAAATTTCAATGCAATTTTTTATTTGTTTAAAAATTGAATTAAGCATTATAACTAATATTCAATTAATAAAAAAATAATAACATAGTTTGTGCGATAATCAACGTGAAAAAATGAGCAACCACATTATCAAAATTAAATGATATAAAATGTGGTTATAATCAAAATTCTGGCTAAACTTTAATTTGAAAAATTATCGCAATATTTCATCATTTTGGGAAAATAAAAATGTATGCGGAAGCAAATTTTATTTCAAATTTTATTATTAATGCCATAAACTTGTTATTAATATCATAATTTTTTACAATAATCCAAATTTTGTTAGTAATACAAAAATATAATTAAAGGAATGTGTCTATAATTTTACTGGAGGCACATAATCATCAATTATAAGACATAAATCATCAATGTGTAGATTTTTTTTGGTTCAATCGACACATGCATTCCATGTGCCAGGATTCCCAAACTGTTGTGAGATTTTTATAATAATTTGCCACATGGAGCAATAAAAATTGTTAAATTCAGTGTAATCAGGTTCTAGGATATTTTTAAACGATTTCCCGGCAGCTGATAAACTGATAAATCTTTGGGATCAGTAGTCAGTTCCATTATTTGATGTTTATTGATCTGAATCTGATAAATCAAAATCTTTTTACCGTTAGTTAAATTAAACCTAACATTTAATATAAACAATTTCTAAAAATCAGCTGCATATATAGTTCTTGAAATATATAATTGACTTATGAGTCTCCAGCATAATCTTTTAAAGCTTCACTAAATTTATATCCACTTTTAATTTCTTGTATACTAAATATAGAGAAAGTGCTCGAATTGTCAAATTGTCATTACATTTGTCTGTGAAAACGAAAACTCAAACAACGCTTAGGGCTAGACAGATGAAATTTGATTTATGTTCTCTACCCCGAAATTGTAGATTTCTATCAAGGTTTGAAAAGAATCCATTTAGAAAATATTTGTCTGTCCAGTTGTTCGGATATAAGTTATGGCAACGAAACGGGAAAACCCAGATGAATAAAATTTGTTTTAGATTTCACATCTATATTTTAACATCTAAAGTATTGATGTGTCCAATTTGGAACCAAATCCACTAAAGGATTAATAGCCCATTGGTCTTTATTATCGCATGTGTGCAAATGAAGCAACTCGTAGACTCATTACAACAGTGAAATTCTATCTGTAACCTTATAATCTACAACTGCAGTTTCATGTCAAATGTTTTGCAGTAAAACTGAAAATAGGCATCTAGATTTTATAATCAATACACACATATACAACAAAAATACTTTACATCAAAGATCTACAAGGGGGTGTTCAAATGAAAAGGTACGAAACGACACTTTGGGTATAAATGAAGACTTTATTCAAAGTATGCACCATAGGCCTAAGCACAACCATCCCATTGATTAACGAGCGGAAGGATTCCTTGTTTCCAGAATTCCTGTCACCGTGACACGACTCGGTCCTTCACAGCGTCCTTGAGTTCCCTGTCCTAGTTGAAGCGTTTCCCTTTCAGATGTTTTTTCAGGAGACCAAACGCATGAAAATCGCAGGGCGACATCTCCTGTTTGTAGGGCGGATGGTCGAGCTGCTCCCACTTGAACTTGGCCAATTCTGCGTGTAGGACCCTGGAGCGTTATCATGGAACAGAACCCCACCCTCCAAGAGTAGCCCTGGTCTTTTGTTCCTGGTGGACCTGCGTAGTCTTCGGAATGTCTCGTAGTACGCATCAGAGTTAATGATTGCAATGTGAACGCCATCCTGTCTCCACATGAACGGCAACGTCAATTGGTCGGCGTTCATTATAAGAGCCTCTGCTAACTCCTGCACATGCGGGCCCCCACTTGCTCCGATCTATGCCGCAGATTCCAATCCTTGATGTCTCTTTACGTTCTCCCATAGCGGTATAGGTAAATATGTTAACGGTTACGTTGTTACAACATTTCGTACCTTTTCATTTGAACCCCCTTGTATATTTCATATTTATTTTACGCCTATTTCATTCAATAATCTATATATTGGGTGAAAAAGATAAAATCTTTATTAGAAAGTGTACGAAAAATGTTTGAGGAATCCACTCTACTCTAGCTTGCAATCAAATGATGTAGATATTTTAATATCGGGTACGCTTCTGTTGGTTTTCAGACATTTTTGATACGAAAGTCTTTAATTATTGGCAAGTTGTATGAAATGATTTTTTTAAAGTCTGAATATTGATCTGCTTATACATTTTGTTTCCTTTTCAGCTGTTTTAATGCTTTCAAGCAATCTGAAAAGAATAAGTACATTTTTCAAGCCATTCTTTAATTTGTTATTGGATAAAATTGGATTTAATTTGTTATTGGCCGATCTATAAAACACACATATGAAATTTATCTCCATTTTTATTAGAAATGACGTGACGTAAAAGATAAAAACTGGCAATGACTGGAGCATGTATTTTAATCACTGAAATCAGCGGGCCAAGTTAAGACAATCCTACATAAATTTTTGATATTGAAATGAAAAAAATTTATATTTGATAAACTAGCGAAAATTTGTAAAAATTAACATATTGTTATATCTTGAGCTGATTGAAATTCATAATTTGATTCATGGAAATATAATTCGAATATTAATTTCTCTGAAATCCTGCATTAGAAAGTTTGTTGAATATGATTTTCTCGTTTGATATCTTTCACTGTATAAGGCTTAACTTCTGTAATTTCGTAAATTTATTATTTTATAGTCGACTATTCCATAATTAGCATGATGCAACATAATGACTGGTAAACTATTTTTTGGTTTCTCTAAAAATAATCCAAACGAAGATTGATTCCAGAGCAGTTAAATTTACACATCAACAGTTAATTATACCAGAAATGTCTACCCTCAAGAGAATGTAGAACAAGGTTGCATGCAATTATCATCTGCTAATTGTCGTTCTTTAAATATATTCAGAGAGGATGCATCAACTTAAAATTCAGGAAGAACACAGATAATTTTAATCACGATTAATATGTCAGTAGTAATATTCTTATTTTTGTAAAGAAGTGAAAGTTTAATAATTGTAAAAACAGTGAAAGTATAACAGTTATAAATGAATATAAATTGCAACTATCCCCGGCTTTCATGAACTCAAGATATTATCAGTCCATTTTTATAAGATTCAATATGAATTTCAATAAATGTGTGGAATTTTCTTAAAATAAATGTGTATTGCAAAATATAATCAATGTGTCTAGTTTTTTTTAAGCCATTTGTTTTCTTATAATAAATTTATTTTTATTTGTTTTCTTATAATAAGCAATCGCAGTAAATAGCAATATCTATTATGTTTCTATGATTGCTGTCTATTATTTATTGATAGTAGAAGTAATTTCACTTTGTATTTTGCATATTGCTCCACTTGAGACATCTGAATACAATTCTTTGTTGTTTTACTGAGAATGACATGAAAAATTACATTGTGATTTTTGAAATATAATGTACTTTATTCATTTTTAAACAATTTTCTCATTGTTTGCTTCATCTAGTAGAATCCCATTTTCATTTACTGAAAAATAAAAACCCTTTCGTATTGGAAGAAATCGGAATTGAAATTTCTTGTGCAATGCACACACACAGATTTGTATTGAATAAGCTAATTTATTTTTCTTCTGGTTTCATAAATGAACATATTCGCATTTCTCTTTTTACTGTCATTCCAAGGCTGCAAGTGCTACAACTCTTTTCTTTAAGCATATTTTAAATTATTTGAAAGAAGTGATCTTTTACTGTTTTCCCTCGAAGTCGCGAATTCGAGCACACGAGACCTTTCACGATCCAGTTTGGCTTTTAAGTAAAAATAATTCATTATAGAATATCAATGTTTTCTAACTGCTTTGGAATTTTTCTTTTTAACTTGGGACTTTCTTTACTTTGGAAAATAGTGTCTTTCAATTTCCGCAACTCTTATGTTGACTCATGTTTCAAAACAGGCTAGGATATTTATCTATTTAGTGCTGAATTAATGATTTCCAGTACGCTTTCATGACATTCAATGAGTGTATTCCACTCTTATTCGTAATTCTCGTTTGAAATTTGAGCCGATTACAGTAATGAATCACTACATTCTTAATGCAACACGAAAGATACTGCAATTTTGAGATATTACTCAAGTATATAACCTATATTCGCTAGATATAAATCAAGGAATGGTATTTGATCAAGGTAATTAGAAACAAATACAGATAACTAGGCAGTGGCGTATCTAGGTACTTTGTAGCTTCAAGCAGTGCACATTATGTGGTTCCTCTTTCAAGAAATTGGTCAATGCAATTTCACATTTCACTATACTTTTACATTAATCAACATCTTAATGATATATTTTGGGTATTTTTATTGTTAATTCGATATTTTTATTTTCTTAATATAAATATGTAGTGATATTTCTTAATATGAATTAAAAAATCTTATTAATTTCCCAATTTTTGTCTTAATTTCGTGCATGTTTACTCTGAAATTTTCACTAGTTTCCTGATTCGACTCCCACTTTTTTATTTGATTGATTTTACAGATGCTCTAAAAAACTGATGAGTTATGCATTTTCTCATGTTACGGGCAAATAGATAAAAATCCCTAATGCTTCCAACATTCTTTTGAACATACCTAAGATTCTCTTTCCTAAGTCTAGATATGTCAATACAACCGTATCAGAATCTCATAGAAAAATCGTTGAAGGAAAAAATGTATGTACCTTTAATTCTTGTGCCGCGATATAGACTTTCATATCTCTTCTACTATTCTATGAAAATGCCTCCTAGGAAAAAAAATGGTTAAAATTTTTAAAATATCTTTGTGTGTGTGTGTTTATTTTTATTTATTATGACTTTTTGATAACAGCGTTCGTACACACTTCCATTTAAGAAGACATCTGTATTTATAAATAATATAATAACTAAATAAGCGTAATGAAATAGGCAGAATCCTAATGTGTTTTACTTGACAAAGAACAAATATAATTCTAATATTACATAATTCATAGGATTTCTATAAGCAAATTAATTTATTTGTCAATGAGGTGGTTAATGTTTTTAATTAATCTCTTTGTGGCTCCTTCTCCATCTAGCAGCTCTAATCTGATAGCCCCCTAGATGAAAATCAGCCACTGACCCCATGCGCATTAAGAATTTACTATACTTCGAAAAGCTTTATTACGACTACAGTAGCTTTTAATACATTCCTTTAAATCATTTTAAGTAATTTTTAATGAAACTAATTTAGAAACATTAGCATTATGCATTTTAATTTCATACTTTTAAAACTCATCAACTCCATAGGCAGTCCGAATTTCCTTGCTATGTTTATTTACTTTTATGCTTAATGACCTCATTATCGGATGCTGGATTTCTGATAACTTCCATGTTTGAACAAAATTCCACATAAACTTGCTACGATATTTTCACAGTGTTGTATAACATTCAGAATATCGAGCAGCCTATTTAAGATACTGCACAATGTCATGTGTCTATAGAATCTTGTTCTTTGATTATTTACTTCAGAAAGCTTTTCAGATAATTTGTGTTTAGTAATTTGTTTTTGTAGAAGAAAAGATTCCATGTTTAGATTCAGGATGTTTCAAAATAAAAAATGCAATGTCTTATTCTGGCCAGTTATTAACAACAAGGAGTTTGTTGATTTTTCTTTTCTCAAACGAATTATCAATGACTACTACTTTTCATTTCAGTATCCTTTTTCGACCATTTTTCGACGATTCTATCTCACTAAGTGGTGAGAAACGGAATTATATATGCATTTCCGGAATTTACTTTATTGTTATATATAAACATCTCCTCCTTTCATCTTTACTCTCACCCTTATTTTGTAGAAATGCGCATGCGCAAAAGCGCGGAGTGTTTAGAATCCGTTGGCAAGCAATACCTCTCATCTATAAATTACTTCGATTTAATTTTATAATTTCAACGAGAAGTACTGTTCATTTCAAGATTCGGAGACTAGCATTTTTTTGAAGATTTTACTTCGCTAAGATGTGATATGCACAAAGATGGGTGGTTATTACACATTCTAATTCCGAAAATAATAAGAACCCCTCCTCACTATTACTAAATGTAACATCTCCTTTCATCTTTCCTTTCTTCCTTTTTTTTTTTTTTTTTTTTTGATGCAATAAACACCTTTTGACGCATGATGAACAAAAGCGTCGAAGGCTTCCAAATCCGAGAATGAATGAACACCCAAGCATGAGCAACCTAGAAGACTGTACAAGAGCTCCATTTTATAGAGAAAATTGAAGCAGGATATCTGAACACAATATTTTGGACAAAATAATTTTTGAACCTATATATTTTGTTAGTGTGTATTAAGAAGATGGTTTTTCTAGCGACTGCAAGTGATTATTTTATAAGCATTCTCAACATGTAAATTGACATTCACAGGTTCAAGACATTTCAGACTTGTAACGATAAACTTTCTTAAATTAAAATAAATGTATTATTTAAAATAAAAGTGCTGAATTCTAAATTATCCGTTTGTGATCTACTTACTTATTGTACATAATTTGTTATTATTGTTTGTTGTTTATTTATCATGCATAAACATGTTTATGTTTATACACAAACATGCAGATAAATAAATCCTTTCTAAAAAAATTTATGGATATTAAGAATCTTTTCAAAGAGTTCTGATACCTCATGCTACGTAATTGAAAAAAAATTATAGATTCATGATCAAATTATGCCTAATTTAGCTCTTCAGAAATTCTTAGAAACGGTGGTGAAATTGCACTAATAAAAATCAATTCTAATACTTCGTAATCCAATCACCTCTTGTCGCAGAGTGAAATTGCTTTTTATTCAAGTGTTAGAGTGTCACAAATAACCAACAGAACCAGAAGATTATGTAAAAATTTAGATTTCGTGATTTTTAAGCATTGCTTCTATAGATTTAAACACTATAAGAAATAATGTTTTTTCGTCATTTAAAACATACTTTCATTTGAAAGTAAACATTTGTTATTAACAATCTAGATATAAGCTACTAATTCTAGATAAAAACGAATATTCTGTATTAACTCATGTTTGTATGATATTGAAACTCAAGAATTGTTCTTTCATCTGAAATAATTATCCCCTTCTGTATATTTGACACAGAATTATGCTTGATTAATTGGATCGCTGCATAAAAAGAATATAAAAGCCTGTTCTCAAAATAACAATTTAAACAATATAAAAGTTCGGCATTTTAGCGATAATTCCTTTAAAAATTTCCTTCATGCTTGAAAACCAAAATCAGAAATAGTAAAAATCACATGTAATATATAATTTATAAAATTTTTAACAGAAAGTCTAATTAAACAACAAATATTCGGGCACTAGATTTCCACATTAAAAAATCGTCATCTCTAAATAAAATCATCTGTTTCAAATTGCAAAGAAATATTAATATTAATTTTGGTAAATATCATTGGCAAAATCAAAATGATAATAAAAAATATCGTTTGTAATAATAACAAATATGTTATTTTAATAATATTTAACATAATTCCAAATTTTACTTTGAAAAACCATGTCTATAATTTTTTAATAACTGTAATGAACAGATTTATGTGTAAATTATATAAATTATCTCAACTCAGAAGATATTAAAATAAGGCAAAACATTAACAGATGCAACTGTCATTAGTTGTATTTGATAAGTATTTTTAAACTGATTTGTTTACATAAACACTCATCAACTGTTATAATTTAAAAGTATTATCGTTCTTTCCAGAAAATACAAACGCACTTTTGATTATAACTTGTTTTATTTTTCTTCTAAAATAAACATAAAGAATTATAATAGAATGCTATATAAGTATTGAGATAATAATTAGAATAATAATTGGAGGCTCTTTTGAACAAGAACTAAACATATACACTAAGGCTCACTTCTTAAAGATATTCGCTTTAATTCATTAGATATCATTCAATTTATATAATTCGTTTAATTTTATATAATTGTAATTAAATTCTTATTGATACTTAGCCGAAATCGAATGCAAGCAAAAAGAATGGATCCTTAAATAAAATATATATGAAAGGCAATTCAAAATGATTCTTTAATTAATTTTAATGAAGTCAAAATGGGATTTTTAAAGATTTTGATTATCAAATGTTATTAAAAAGTCTATTAATTCCATCGTTGATTCAACAGTTTCTTCTATGCAATCTCATTATGAGTCCTGAACAAAATTTTAAGATCCTCTAAAGTCCCTTATAATGTATAACGAATTGTTATTTCATTTACATCTTATTGTCATGTTAATTTTGATTGCAGAATTCGTTTAATAAATTCTATTCATAAACGATTTGATTCAAAGTATAATTCTAAATTTTAATATAACATTTTTATGATAGGCATAGCTCAATTTCCTTTAAAACAAATAAATATAAAACACAAGGGCATAAAATTAACATATACGTCAGAACAGAAAATAGTTATTATTAATGATCAGGAAATATATGAGAAGGTCACGCTTTACACCTTTGTGCCCAAACTAGATCAAAACTGGCTCTAATTATCATTATTCTTCCTGGTGACGAACAAGATGAACTTCTTTCAGCGACAATGTAAAAACAAAAGACGTGCATTTTGGCATATATTCGCCCAATTACTGGAGCCGCACCCATCAGAAATATTCCAGAATCTTCCGTCCTTGAAAATTCTCCTCAAAATTAGGTATAAAAGAGCAACCGAGAGTCACCCTGTCATCTCTCCAAGAGCACCTGTTCCAAAAGCCAACCATGTTCGCTAAGGTAAGCATAGCTTTGAAAGTTATCTTCCAGTTTTTAGAAAGTGATAATTATTTTAAGTTGTAATTAAATCTTTTAAATTCAGAAAATTGATTGAATTTTATTAGTATTAATTCTGAAATAGAACTATTTTCTGAATTATAGTATGATTAGAGCTAATAATGATTCAATTGCTAATTTCCAAACCATTAGACATAAGGCATATGCTTCCAAATGATAAAAAGGATTGTATTTCATTGTGTTTTAACAAATAAATGTGCTTCTAGAAAAATTATGAAGTCTGAACCTTTATACAGTCCATCATACTCTTCATTATATTTAATAAAAAGTTTTTGAAAAATTAATATTTGAACTAAAAAGAGTAAAGAAGTCTAATTATTGCATGATTATCGCTAATAATGAATCAATTGCTGATTTCCAAACCATCAAATATAGGCATATGCTTTTTGTTGGAATATTACTTTAAATGGTGAAATTTATTGTTTTTCATTGTGTTTTAGAAAATAAATGTGCTTCTAGAAAAATTATGAAGTCTAAACCTTTATACAGTCCATCATACTCTTCATTATATTTAATAAAAAGTTTTTGAAAAATTAATATTTGAACTAAAGAGAGAAAAGAAGTCTAATTATTGCATGATTATCGCTAATATTGATTCAATTGCTGATTTCCAAACCATTAGACATAAGGCATATGAGTCCAAATGATAAAAAGCATTGTATTTTATTGTGTTTTAGAAAATAAATGTGCTTCTAGAAAAATTATGAAGTTTAAACCTTTATACAGCCCATCATACTCTTCATTATATTTAATAAAAAGTGTTTGAAAAATTAACATTTGAACTCATAAGAGTCTCGCTAAAATCTATACAGTTATATAGCTCTGAACTATCTTAGCTGATTTGCTATCTTACGCATGGGCTGCCTTTTATTTACCGCATCTCTTCCACGTGGCCATTGAAATAATATACAATTATCTTCAATAGCCCATTTTTACAATTGAAAGATATGTCGTTCTCTAATACTTTAAAAATCAATTATTGGGTCAGTGTTTAAATGGACAGCCCTATATATATTTTCTAAATCTAATTAGAATTACTCGTTGGTGTTACCAGCAATTAAATAACACATCAAGATATTCATTCATTCCATTTTTTGAATAGTTTTTATCTAAAGTCTAAAAAGCATTGCTATGCAATTTAAAAATATTTTTGGCTTCGCGAATATAAATTTGTATCTTAGATTCCCCATATTTAAAAGTGTCATGAAGTGAATGTCATTAGCAAAATAATTTTAGTTCGTATCATTGTTTCACCAATCGTAGATTAAAGTTATATTGTTTTGAGTTTAATATCTTATGAGAAGGCTCATAATGCTTTTCGAAAAAATGATAGCTCTTTAGTTATTTGAAGGAATCGTTGACAGGGAATGCAGTTAAAAGATTAATGAAGATATTCGATATTTGGGATAAAAGATCTTGACAAAAATCATTTAGATATTAAAAAGGAGAAGATAGTTGGATTCTCCCTTACATTTGAATTAGAGTTAATGAAGATCTTTAAGATGAAAAATTAAGGAATTAAATGATATAATATATTTCTAAAAATTGTTAGCATAAAACTTTTATCGTTTCTCAAAATAAGCAAATTAATTAGTGTTTCTTATCATATATCTAAATTTAGGCGTTCTTCAACTTAAAAAAGTAATATAATCTTTTAAAACTAATACCAACAGAAATTAACGAACAGAAAATATAAATTTTAAATTTGTATATCCTGTCTCGTTCCAATACTACAACTTTGAATAACATTGTCTTAAAATTTTTTTTGGACAGCTCATAAAAATTTCTGAGCAAAAATATATAAAATTTAAGATATGTCTATTGAAACTTTTTAAAAACGAATAAATGTGGAATTATTTGCTGGTGTTTCGATTTATTGAAATGGAAATTTCTTCTACAATTTTTACAGAGTTGTTAAGAAATAACTTTTAAGAACTGATTTATTTCCATTGTTTACAGATCGCCATCTTGTGCGCTGCTGTTGCAGCAGTATCTGCCAATCCTCTTTTGGCAACTTCTGTCGTGAATGACGGAAACAGTATCAGTGCAAAGACACAAGACGTGAGTTGGCGCATTTGGCTTCTTTTTTAAAATATTCTCTATTACTTGTAATAATCTTTATTCAGGCAATATTTCAATTTTCTTCAATTCTTTAAAAGGAAGCACCTATATATCGGCATTTTATACTTAAAGTTATTTTTGCTATCTAATTAAGAATTTAAAATTCTTTCTTTTGGAAAAAAAAGCTTTTAATGATAATTCTGTAATTAACAGATAAGAAATAAATATAGTTGTAGATGCATTAAAAGAATCTTCTTTTTTAGGAAATAAAATCAATTATTTGCAGATATTTGAGCAAAGCTCAAATTTTAATTTAACAATACTCTAATGTTAAAACAACAATACTCTTTACTTTTATAATTAATATATTGTAAAAATTTACCAAACTAAGATTTGATTTAAAATGAACTTGCATTACGAAAAAAACTATATTAACAGGAAATTCATTCAGAACGTTTTCTGTATCCATATTGGCAACTAAACAAACAGAAATTCGTTTAGTTGCCAGTAATTAATTTTGTTTTAGACTGTCGAAAATTGACGAGTTTCATTTAGTAATTTGGTATAAATTTGTTAAGCCCTGATATATAAAATTAATTTTGAATTTAATGTACATTCTGCTAAAATTGAATGATATTCTCCCCTAGTATTCACAGCATTTCACGTAATTTAACCTTTAGATATGAAATCAATATTTATTATAATTCTTAGTTTTCATAACATTTTTCAAATACAGTATACTCTCGGGTAACCGGTTCGCGCTATCCGTCTTCCCTGCTATCCGGCTTAATTTCCTTTTATCGTAATTCAATGAGGAAAGCAAGGCGCTCCATTAACAACATTTCTAAGGCATTGTAAAAGGGCGCTTGCTACAATCCTCTTACGTATTGTGTGCAAAATACAAGTTGTGACAGAAAAAGACCAGCGTTCTGCTCGCTGTTTATTGTTTCGTCGGTGTAACGGACCTCAATTGTTGCCGCTGTTTCTAATTATAACTTCACAATACTTGCAGCATTCGCAAATTGTTCTTGAGATACGTTAAAGGCTTTTTTGATTCTACCACATTGAATATTGCAGAATTTGCCTTAAAATATGAATAGTTTATATCTTTTAACTTACTTTTTCTGTAATAAATTCTTGAACATGCAGTTCAGTATATGAACACATATAAAGTACTAGTATAGAGCTTTATATTTTAACTCGGCATGACAACTGTTTCGATGATTCATTGAGCCGTTCTACGTGCTTGAGATAAATGGAGGGATTAGTACTCAATAAGAAGTGAGAAAACATATATTATAGCAGTGAGTATTGGTATAAAAACTTTGTCTTCTGGTAATAGTGGGCAAAGAAATGAGTTCATGGAACTCCGGCCTATCCGGCTTTTTTTGTTATCCGACCTACCCTTCCGTCACATTAGGCCTGGAACTCAGGAGTTCACTGTAGTCTTTCACTATTAGATTGTTAAATAAATAATCGCAGGAAACAGTCTTTCACTATGAATAACCAAATGCATATATTAAAAAAAACACAAATCAAACATTACGAATTCAAATTTGCTTTGATTCACAGGCAATCGGCAACTATGCTTTTAACTACGGCACTGCCACCAATGCCAGAGCTGAAGTCGGAGATGCCGCTGGAAACAAGCAAGGAAGCTACACCATCACCGACATTGATGGTCGAGCCCGAAGAGTTGACTACGTCGCCGATGCTGCAGGTTTCAGAGCTTCCGTCAAGACCAACGAACCTGGAACTGCCCTCAGCGCCCCAGCTTCCGCTGCTATTGCCAGTCCTTATGCTCCACCAGTCGCCCCAGTAGCCCCCGCTGTTGCTGCTCCAGCCCTTGCTGCTGCTCCTCTTTTTGCTGCTCCAGGTCTCGCCTACAGCGGTCTTATCGGACACGGACATCTCGGTTTTCCCTATGGAGCCGGACTTCTCGCTCCTGGATTCGCCAAAACTGTCGTCTGGTAAATTAAGGTGATAATTTTTTTTATATATATAAATAACACCATATTTGTAAAATTTCGAAAACAGCTTTTTTAAATATGCTGGTTTAATTACAATAATTATATTTTTTGTTTTTATTTTTACAAAAGAAAAATCGTTGCTATTTCTGTTCAGTAATGTATTTTTGCTTTAATTTTTGCAAAAAAAAAAAAAAAAAAAATATTTTTATTCTATGATATATTTTTTCATTACTACTAATAGATAAAATATTGTACGGATTAAGTAAATGGGCACCATTGATTTCACATCCAATTTTACTTTTAACCCTCCAGCTGCTTATTCCGCGATTTTCGCGGGTTAGCAATCAGTTCATTATCTATTACAACTTGCATTTTTCACACTATAGAGCATAGGTTCCCAAAGTGGTCCAGGTGGACCCCCAGGGTTCCATAGGAAACCACACGGGGGTTCACGTAGACGTGAAAAGAAAACAGGGGTTCACAAGTTGTAAGTGGGGGTCCACGAAAAATTTTCTGGTTTTCATAATAAAGAACAAAAATTTTGGCTTGGTAAAAAATAGGTAAATAGGTAAAAAATTTACCTATCAACACAGGCAGGTAGCATCATTCACTAGGTAGGCACTCAAAAATATTCGAGACTCAGTTCAAACACAGAATTGAATAGAACAATAGATAATAGTACAAATGTACACCACCACCAAATTTATGATAGCGTTTCTCTCGTCATATCTTGTCGAAAGAAGTTTTAGTGCCGTTTAGGGTTAACAAAAAAAGGAGCAGATTGAACATCACAGAACGGGGAGATTTGAGATTACTTCTTACAAAACTGAAGCCAAATATTGATAATTTGCTGTCAATTCATCAAGTACATCCGTCTCATTAAAAGTATGACTATTTTTTGTTGTTGATTTACATTTCAGAGTTCATTGTTGATTTTTTGTCAATTGTTGATTGTTTGTAATAATAAATGTTTATAATTTTGTATAACCACAAGTATTATTTTAATAAATAGGACACAAGAAAATGTGATACTTTTTTTTTCTTCTTAACACCCCCAATTTAGGGTGATAATTTTTAGGAGTTTTGGGAATACAGTATAAATGTAGCAGCAGGGGGTCTATCGAAAATAGTAAAACTTTAAAAGTGGTCCACGAGAAAAAAAAGTTTGGGAACCTCTACTATAGAGTGTTTATTTTTACAATTTATATCATATTATTATCGGGTAACATATTGTATCAGTTCACTTTATTTGAAACATGTTTGAACTTATTAGCAAACATCGCATCTAAATAGTGATTTTTAAAAATTACGCAGTCTGTGAGTTAAAACAGCGATGTATTGAAATTTTAAAATCTAAAGATTTAGCATTTAAATTTTCGTAAATAGTTTGTAGCATTAAATTTATAATTGTCATACATTTAAATATTTTTTATTAATACATAAATCTAATTTCCTGTTTCATTTTCTAATTCCTGTATATCATAAAATGAATAACATATATACTATGTCCTATTACCATCGATTATTTCGCGCTACACAAAATGAATTCTTGTTGTAGGTTTATGCAAAAATGTTAATAAAAGAGTTTTAATTTTAAAGTTGTATATATAATGAAATAATTAAATTAAATAAATATAAAATATAAATTTCAATAATTTTAAAATAATTATCGAAACTTTTAGGCTTTTAACTATATTGACTATATTAAATATTCCAAATTCATATAAATTGTTATATAGAATGAGTCTATAATTTTCATTATTTCATAAGAATCTGATTATGAAGTATACTGACACTGTTTATCAATTTGTATATCGTATTAATTTATCGAGTAAAATGAATGAATTTACTAGGTAGCACAAAACGAAGGTATTGTTACTTTCCCAATTTCATTTATCAATAATTTATTATTATATATTTCTTATTTTAGATTCTACTAATCTTGGACAAAAAAAGGATTTTGGAATTAAACTGACAACGACCAAAGGAAAACAATTTGCAGGGTGCTAACGGCGTAATGAGGTTGGGTATTATGACTTATGTATGAAGCTTTTTGTGCTTAGTCTTTCATGTAAATAGCATTTGAACAAATAAAAGCAAGTGCTATAAGTTTTTGTGTATCATTTGAATTATTTTTGTTTGCCTTCTTGGTTGACTAAATTAATATTATTTAAACAAATTCTTGACAATAATTAAACGCATACACACATATCGGGAGCGTTTTACCTCTGTTGTGTTCGCCACTACAAATTTTGAACGCCACTTGCTCGTGTTTGCTTAGCCGGTACTTTTACGATATCCGGTTGCAAATGTCGCCAGTTTTGAACCAAACGCGAATTTGGCGTAATAATTTTGGGGGAATTTTATATTATTTGGCGATTTTTCGCTTGCACCCGAGAAATGGATTGTTAACCAAACACGAATTTGGTGTAAGAAATTTGGCGGAATTTGGACATTTTTCTACCTTTCTGACGACAAATGCCACTAAAGGTTTTTATAACATTCATTTATGTTAAATAAAAGTAAAATATTACTTTCATTTAAATATAATTATAAAACTAAATTATGAAAAATGGAATACTTTTACAAATTGGATTAAAAGACCAAGAATATAAAAAAGAGAAAAATCGGTGGCTATTTCTACCAATAATAAAGACGAATGCATGTTACCGTGTGTGTCTATTGTCTACAGAGAAAATTACTTAACTTTGAGTACTATATTAAACACACATAAATATTTTTGGTTGGTAATGGGCAACTATTTTTTCCCATCTCAATGTTTTTTTAACTTTTAATTAATTACGAATTATGGGAGGGTTTGGTATTTTTCTTTGGTAACTTTTAAAAATATCAAAACACAAATATAATTTTTACCCCATTTTAAAATTTAAAATTATTTTTTTATGATTATAATCAATTTTCTCACTGTGGTTAATAAACGTTATGAATGATGACAATTTAATTATGGTGTAATTTTTTCCAGAACTTTGAGACTTTTTGAATATATTATTTGTATAATTTTTAATAATATATTTCACCTTTCTCCATAAAATTTGAATCGTTTTGATTAATTCAGCAAATATTTTACCACGTTATTTTCTCCCTCTGTAGACATTAATGGCTTAAATAGAACATTCATTATATTTTCATTTTGCATGAGAAATGCAAATGCATGAGAAAAGGGAAAGTAAAATACCACGAACATAACTATACAATTAAAAGATAGATCATTACGTTTTTAGTTGCATAATGATATGATAGGTGGCGTAAGGTAACTGCTTCAATTTTTATCATAATTTGGTTCTAAAAAATAGTCTTTTGAAGGAACCTTATATATCAACATTTTCATAAGAAATTTGACTTAAATAAAACACAACAAATATTTTTAATGAACCAAAAGGACATCAAAGACGGCTAATCAAACATAAGTAAGAGCAAAATGTCATCTTTCACGTGTTAAGGATATACAAGTATAAAGAACTGTATTAAAAAGAGATGTTCTTTTTCCAGTTATTTGTAATTGCGTATGCATATAAAAAATTGTCTCCAAAAAGTTATTTCTAAACAAGCAATATTTTTTTTAAAATTAAATTTTGAAGAAAAAGTGAAGTCTACTTTAAAGTTAATGCGATAAACACAAGATTCAAAATTTGTAATTACATCATTAAAAAATAGCTCGATTGTTTTTAATTCCGATATTCAGCAATATTTTTTCTAATTATAAAAAATAATTACTTGCTTTCTAAACTGAGCTTTAATAATCATTATTATTTTTAATCAAAATTATTCCTGTATAATCATTGAATTAAACTTTTAAAAACTCAATAATTAGGTGATGGATTTGTTTCTTTTAAAGCCTTTAATAAACAACCAATTAGGAATTTTATGCTTGAATATTTATCATTAGGTTCATGTTGTTCAAAAATAAATCACACTTTGATTTGATAACAAAGTTGAGTTTAGACTTGCATTTTTCATTTATTATTCCATTTTATTTTCTTAAGCGGCGTTTATCAATTCATCAAAAATTTATTTAATAACTATATTAATTAAATTTTTAAAATAATTTCTATTTTTAAAATAATTTCTATTTTTAAAATAATTTCTATTTTTAAAATAATTTCTATTTTTAAAATAATTTCTATTTTTAAAATAATTTAAAATAATTTCTATTTTTAAAATAATTTTTAAACAGACAAAAAGTCTTGCCATTTAAAAGTGAAACAAAATAAGTTCAATGGTTTTAGTTACTTTATGATATTTTTAAAGAATAAATTACTTACCAAATTCAAGTCCTTATAGTCATCGAAATTTTATTATCACAGGAAATAACGAAGATAACAAATATATATCCGATAATAACTGACAACAATAATACAATAATGCATTTTTTCTTTTAAAATTAAATACAAGTCTTTTAAAATTAAATACAAGTTAACATTGTTTATATGACTCTTTAGTGAGGAAAATAAATAATAAATAAAAATATTAATGTAGTATATATTGCTTACAAAACAAGATTCATAATCCAAAATTTCACTTTTAAAACATGCAGTGATGGATTTTAAATATAATTTATGTAATTTAATTCCAAGTTATATTTCTACCTACATCGCATATATTATTAACAGTCGTGAAAAGAAGATCATTTACAATGAAAATTTTGATTGTATTTACAATCCAAATTTTGATAGTAAATACATAATTATAATTCCTGCATACATATTTATAGTATATTCTGCAATTTTACAATCCAAAAGCAAAATATAAAAGAATTGATGTTTTTTCAGACATTTACTTTTGACTTTTGAAATTGTCCCAAGTTTATTATTTTATGACCTTCATTTTTTTGCATATGGCTTCAGATGTTGAAATAACATCTCTTTAGTTTTTGAATAATAATACATACACCGAAATATGAAATAAAATTTCCACAGACTGAAATCCTACGCCACCTAAATCAGTGCTTTATACACTCTAAGCAGGTTGCTTCAGAAGTGGAGAATAAGTAAATATTTTTATTGAAAATTTGTCAACAAATATATTTTTTAAATTCTAAATAAAATATGATAATGTTTTTGAGTGCTTTATTTTAGCTGTTTTGTTGTGGTAATTCTTTATTTTGTAGAGCAAGAATTCCCATAATTTAGTATTGTTTACAAATCAAACAGGTAAATTATATGTCAGCTATTTGCATCTTGGAATGACAGAAGATTTTATAAATTAGCCTTCTGTAGCTTAAAAATCCAAATACAATCGGAAGTATTCATGGTTTCACTTAAGCTGAAAATTTATGTTAAAATATGATAATGTTTTTTAGTGCTTTATTTTAACTATTTTGTTGTGGTAATTCTTTATTTTGTAGTGCAAGAATTCACATAATTTAGTAGTGTTTACAAATCAAACAGGTAAATTATAGGTGAGCTATTTGCATCTTGGAATGGCAGAAGATTTTATAAATTAGCCTTCTGTAGCTTAAAAATCCAAATACAATCGGAAGTATTCATGGTTTCACTTAAGCTGAAAATTTATGTTAAAATATGATAATGTTTTTTTAGTGCTTTATTTTAACTATTTTGTTGTGGTAATTCTTTATTTTGTAGAGCAAAAATTCACATAATTTAGTATTGTTTACAAATACCTAAAATTTCTGGCACTGATTATCAATTTGAGGTTTCAATTTTAGAATAAGAAAAAGACTATTTTTTCTATTTACTTATTATTCAACTCACATCAGCATCCGGTTCGTCTGGAACATTAGTAATATTTGATTTCAAATAAATCGTTTGGATATAACTTCAAATCCAAGATTCCATCAAACTGTCTGATTTCAATATCTTGATATTTCAATTGTTTTACTTGAGTTTTATTTATTGTATGCATGAATCCTTCTAATCGAAACAGCACCCTGACATCATAGCGCTAGTAAAAACTTAAATATCCACTTCAATTATCTTTTAATTTTTGCAATATTGTATCTGCACATTTTTATTTGCCTTGTAAAATTACAAATACTAAACAGAAATCTTCTTTAGCTTTAAACATTGAAAGAAAATCACGCATTTAAGTATTCAATTAAACAATGAAAACGGTTTGAATTTCAAGTCAACAATGCAATCTATTGTTGAAAATATTGGAAATTTTTTTTAAAAAAAAATGTCAAAATTTATAAGAAAAGTTGCACTACTATTAAATTGATATCGTAAAAAAGACAGCATTTAAAATTTTGAAAATGCATAATATTCGTTTTTGGGCAATAATCTTTTCGGACGGTATCGTGGAAAATCTTCAAAATTTCGCTGAGCTTTTAATTAAAATTTTGAAAAGAATTGCTCGGAGAGACGCATTGTCACCCAAAAAATCATGTATATCTCAAGTTCAGTAGCTCTACGTTAAACGAATAGGCTTGTAGACCGCAAACACATATATACTTTTGGTTTTAAGTATAAAATTAATTTTTGTTTTAAAAAAAATTTAGAAAATTTTAGAAACATTTAAAGTTTCTGGACAAATTTTTTTTATGCTCAGCAAAATATTATTGATTACTTTTTTCCTCAAATCGTAATCAATCATATTTAATTAGTTATTTTTGAACTGAAAGAAACATTGCATTATTCATTAATAATGTTTGAATACTTCAAGCTTTTACTTTTATTTTGTTTTATTCCTGGTTGCATTTTAGTTATTATTATGTCTAATATGTGGTGGAAAATTTGCAAGGAAAAAAATATGAATGATTACTTGTTAATTAGCTGCCAGCTTGATGTGTTATTTAATTAGTTTTTAGTCATTAAAACATTATTTAGTTACTTATTCAAAAGCTATTGCTAAAAACTTTCAGCCAATATTTTATAATTTTATTAAAGTTTATGTTGTTTTCAATCTTTCAATAAATTATTTTAACACAATTCACTATAATTAATTCATTACATTTAATTTTCTTGATTACCTGATTATTTTTCCGATCTTAATTATTTATTAAAAGATTTTTTTCGTTAGTTTAATTTTGATTTTTAAATAGTAATTAGTTTAAATGCACTTTAGAACATAAAGATAGAATATACAAGCTGTCTTGAAAGAGATTAATAATGAATGAGTAATATAAATATGCCGTTTGATTTCAGCATTAAATGAATAATTGTTCTTCTTTCCTATATTTGTGCAGGTAATAAGAACATTTTGTATAAATATTATACGCTTCTTAAGAAAACATTCCAGTATGCTTTTTTAATAATAACTTTTTTAATCATAACTTTCCACAAAAAGAAGATTTAACATGGTTTATTTCACATTTTTTACCATTATCTAGATTTTGTTATAGCAGAATACATAAAGTGGGAAGAAGAATATGATTTATTTCATTATTACAAGGGTAAAATTAACATATTTTTGAAGATTTTAACTATGGTATTTGTTGCAAACTTCTTAATAAAAAACAAGTGGATAAAAGTCTACGAATACGAGAATGTAATATAATTTATATTCTACTAGAATTAATAATATAGCTAAGGATTGGAAAAGAAGTATAAATATTTTTAGCAATTCCACAATATGCCAGCAAAAAATACTTTGAGAAACTGGCAGATTTTTCTAAGGCTCTCTGTTTCAATATATGGTCAATTATTATACTGCAATTACGATTCCTAATTCGATGCTGTTACCGATTTTAGGTTTGAAAGAAAAGTTTCTGCTATACTTCATACAGGATAAGTAATTTTGTTTATTTCTTTTTACGCACTTTTCTTTGGAATTAAAAGCTTATTTTAAGTTATCCAATTTAGTCAAATATTTACATTTCTTTTCTCTGATGTTAAGAATAATATGATGTACAATTTAATAAATTCAAAAATTATTTACGGTCGATATATTGAAAATAGTTTTGTTTAAAGACTTATAAAATAAATCTGAAAGGGAATTTAAATTTTTTTACTGTTATTTTACAATTGCATTAAACATATATAATTATTCAATCTTAAATTTTTTTTTGTTGGCTTAACTACTTTATGATAAATTAAGTTTTATGATTTATTTATAAAGAAAAAGCAACTGCTTCGAATTTATTATGTGACTTTATCTCATTCACTTTCCTCAAGGCGCATTTTTAATCATAACTTATCTCTAAAAATAATAATGACCTATTATAAATTACCTACAAATACTTTTTAAAATGTTGTCATAATGTCCTGTGTTGTTCTAATGTAAAAAAAAATTAAAAAGATGTAAAGAAATCATACTTTTTATTGAAAATATCTAGAATTCAAAATACATAATCTTCAACAGATTCTATTTAAATTTGGTCGGTATTATTAAATTCACTATTAAATTTTTTAAAGCTGCTTTTTTTTAATCTGAATATCTTCAGATTTGCACATTAAATGCAGGCATTTCGTCATCAGATATTAATGGAATTCTAGGTACCCTATTTATTTCTTCAAAATAAGACCTGGAGCCAGAATTCCTCCGTTCAGACCAATAATTCCTCCATTTAACAGAAGGGGTGAAGCTCCGATCAATCCGGGGCCGATGATCCTGCTGTCGGTGCTCACGGCTCCAGGAATGGAGACGACTGATTGAGTAACAGCACCAGGAGCCAGGATTCCGGCATTGAGAAGTCCAGGAGCCAATACGGTGGCATCGATGACTGCAAAAACAGTAAGGAGAAGAGCAACCTGAAAAGGATGAATAAAATGTAATATTAAAAAAAATTAAATGTGTGATGTCTATTTGATTTTACAGAAATAATTCGAGATTCCTTTTCAATGTCATTTTCTTTAATAAATTCTGTAAGATAAATTTTGCTAAAAATCATCATTCATGATTCAATAATAAAATATGATTTTAAACTATTTATTTTCACAGCTGTTTTTTTTTTCTTTCTAAACTGATCCTGTAAAATCGGAGCAAATAATTTTTTATAGTCCTGTTGCAAAATCTCAAAGAATATATGTTGAAAAGTTTGCAATAGAACTTATCGAATAGTATTCAAGAATTATTTTTTAATATTACTTTTTCTAGTTTTTTCTTCTAGTTTACATCCAAAAATTGACCATTGGTTTATGATATTAAATCAAAGAACCAATTTAGATGGTAAAATTTATGTCTGAAATAATTTATTTTGTGCGCATCCACTTTCTTTATTATCTATTTAGACCTTTCAGGCAGTATCCATGAGGTAACCAAAATTAACTCTTGTTAATATTGCAATTCCTCCTTTGTGGCGATAACCTGCTCCATAGCCGGAAATTATCTGTATTGTGACATTTAACATTAAATTGCTTTAATGGGGGACCATCTAGCTATATGTCCAAGATTGATCCTTGTTATCAATATCTAAATTGTTAGTCAACTTCTTTTAAAACGTCTACTTGAATATAAAAAATGGGGAGGGAATATAAAAAAAACAAAGGGATGAGAAACGATTATGAGAGAAATTAGCGTGCAATAAGAATGAATTGGATATTTTGACTTGATACGTAGGCAGGTGGTTAAGACAGGACACTGACACATCAAAAGGCCAATCTGACTTCCGAACACGAATCAATTAGAATCGCATGTAAATTCATTAGAATTACGTGTAAACTCTCATGTAAACTCATTTTCAATGTATAACGAAGTCCGTCTAGTTAAAAAAACGATGCCTATTTTTCTCAAGGGAATTTTTTTAAAGTAAAATATTGTATGACTGTTTTCGTTAATCTTTCTTCAGTTGATGGTAGAACGCTAATCCACCAATAGTCTACAAGAAAATGTTCAAATTTATTATCCTTTGCTTTATCTTGATTATGAAGGAAATAATTGAAACTGCCATCATTTACTTCATGACAATCACATAAAATAAGATCGGGATAGCACGTATTAATAAATGATCATTGCTCGGCATTTTATAAGCTTAAACTGTTATAGAACACTTTTCGAATAAGAAAAATAATAAATTATTCTTCTTCCAAATTACATTTTTATTTCATAATCTGTCTGGATTAAGATTGTCAATTTAAGTAGCATTAATTTAATATGAATATAACTAGCGTTAATTGCAACTCAGAAAGTCATAAATATCTAGAATTTTATCAGTTCAGTTTTGAGTTTCAAATATTAAAGTAAATTGAATGCAAAATCGGAAAAGTTTGTTTACCATTAATATTTGAAATATAGCTCTATAAATTGAACAGTTAAGATTCGTTGTTTTCATTTAAACTAAAATTCATTTGAATGATTAATGCCCAAATCAGACATTCGACTAGTTTTCTTTGCACGATGAATAGAAAATTTTTTAAAGATGTTTGGGAATATTCTCTTAACGACTTTTTCACATTTTTTTATATCAGTATTTCACATAGCAGTTATTAAACAAAACTGTTTTCACTTTTTCCAATGAAACCTCTTCATAAAGTTACAAAAATGAGCATGACGCTTTGATTTACAGATTTCTATTCCAGCAGAAATATGGAAAATATTATACGTTGAAAATTATTTTTATGTAATTAAAAAATTTGAAAATATCATTCCTATTGAACGAGGTCGATCTAATTTATTTATTTGTCTCTCACTCTCTCTCTCTCTATGTATATATATAAACTCAAAATTGATGTAAATAAAATGCAAATATAAATAACTTTAATGAGTGTAAATTTGATGCATCACATGACTAGAATTTGAGTGGAATGTTCATATATTAAACTTCATTCCTGTAGTTCGCTTCGTTTATATTTTATAATGACAGCATATATACAAATCTATAGATTGACATACAGCCAATCTATTGACACATTTAATCTAAAATTATAGAGCTCTACAAATTTTAGTTACAAAGCCATGAATTTATTATATATAACCATATGAATTGCTTGTGCGTACAAATACATAAAAGGAAATAGTTAAAGCTAATAACTGTGATAATCTTGCTGATACATACAAGTTTTTATGTCATTAAATGAGAATTGAAATTCAATGGGAAAAATACAATTTGTGGAAAGTGAATATTATTTGACTGAAATTTAATTTTGAAATTCTGATAACTTATAGTATATTACTTCTTAGAAATACTTTAAACAAAAGCAATAATCTTTACAGATGAATATCTATTCTTTAACTGCGAAGTTTTCTATATTATTTTCTGTGGAAATAAATAGTTATTTTCTGATTTTATTTTTGTCTTAAATTATAAAATACCCTCTAAACAATATAAGACAATTTATACAAAAATTATCAATATAACAAGAACTCATATCTTAAAACATTTTTTTTTTCATTTTTCTCATTACAGATGACTGAAAAAGAATTGGAATAAAACTGCAATAGATTTTTTTTAAAAAATTACTTAAAATTCTATCTTACCTTAGCAATCATGTTGGATGGTAAGATGTCAGATTTTTGACTAATAATACTGACTTTGACTTTATCCAGGTTTATATACCCAACGATTTAAGCAAAAATACTTCGGATGCGTGATTTGCACGCACTCTTTTAGTGGTCATCACCGGTTCTTCTAAGGTCAGCACTTCGCTCCACCCAAATCAACAAACAAATTAGCATTCAAGAAGATCAAAATTTTGTTTACAAAACATATTAATTATTCACAAAATCAGGGTTAAGGTTATTTTAAAATCGTCAATTATTTCTTTGAAGAAAATTTATAGAAATGCAGATTTTGGAAGCTAAATATACGACCTTTGCTAATAGGTACCAGTCCAAGAAATCTTTGTAAATATCTATAATCTCCCGTATTAAAATAAAATTTTGCGTTTGAATTTTTAGAAAGTTGGGTTACAAGTAAATCAAGCATTTTTTTATTTAATCTAAATTAACGTAATCAAAAAGACCATGCTTAAATCTGATATTCTTTCACTTCTCAAATAATATATGCATTTTTACTTTCTGGTAAACTTTGTAAACAGAAAATATAAAACTGTCAAAAAATTCGAACTCGAAATTTTGACCAATCTCTGTGTTTTAGACCCCCACCTCCGGGTTATTAAAACACATTTTTAGCAAATGTCCGTCTGTCTATCTGTGATAAAGATAACTCAAACACGCTTTGAGCTAGATGGATGAAATTTGGTATACAGTATTTTCACCAAATTTGAAAATTTCTCTAAAATGTTGAGCAAAGGCCGTTGAGAGGAAGTCTGACAGACCGGATGTTCGAATATAAGTTAACATGATCACTACAAAACGAAGAGACTTAGATAGCTAAGATTTAGCACACACATTTAACATCTATAGTTGAGACACCTATCAAATGTTGAGTGAAATCCAATGGGGGTTTGACTGTCTGTTGGTCTGTTCTTTCAGAAACATATAAACAGGATAAATCAAAAACGCAATTAGTTAAATATATATTAAAATTAAAATTGGTATGGGATTTTATAACTATATATATATAACTATTTAAAAAAAATTTGTTTCATTCGATTCGAAAAAAGCATTTAAAATACAGATTTTCCCCCAATTGACCTTTTCGTCCTGCAAAATAAAGATTTCAAAGATAACGTTCCAAAACCAGATTCGAAAGTGTTGTTTTTTTTTTCCAATCTTCCACATTTCCTATCGAAATTAACGATATATATAATATAGGTTATAAGGACAATGTTCTTAGCAATTTTCCTGTAGTGTTTTTTACTGATGGCAGTAAACTCAACAACCGTGTTAGACTTGTTTTCCTGGGGTTTCAAGACGCAGCCGAAATGGAACACTTTATGTTTAGAATTCCTGATGGGTGTAGTGTGTTCCAAGTAGAATAGCTGTGCCTCAGTAACTCGCTCAAAATGGATCGTAAACCACTGTACTCTGTCATCCAGGTTCCTTATTTGTACTGATTCCCTTTCATCCTTATTTTTGCTTAGTAATATATCTTCCTGCAACAAAATTGTAGTGAATTTTCAAATCACTCTTTACGAACTTAAAGCAAGAGGAATTAGTGTCTGTTTTTCTCATGTCCGAGGTCATTCTGGCATTTTAGGGAATGAAAGAGCCGATTGGCTTGCAAAGCAAGCTACAAAGCTAAACATCATTGATCCTGTAAGCAACCCCAAATCTCACATTCGTAATGAGAATCACAAAGAAACCATTCTCTTATGGAAAGAGCTGTACCAAAATTCGTCAACTGCCTTTTTAACTAAATTATTTTTTCCCACAATTTCTCAAAAGTTGAATAACAAGCATTTTTTTCAGTGATTTTCAGTTAACAAAATTTCTTACTGGACACGGTAATTTCAATTACTATCTCAAGAAATTTGGATTATCAAACACTGAGCTGTGCTGCAGCGTGGGTGGAGTTCAAAATGTCGAACACTTGCTTTTTGATTGTTCCAAACTTACTGAAGGGAGAAGAGATTTTATTGTGGATATTGATGCCTGTAATATTAAGTTTCCATCTCTACTTCATATTTTGGTCGACCACAAAATGGCTTTTTTCTCATTCTGTAAATTTATTGCTGCTTCAATTTTTAATTAGTTTTGTTGTTTATTTTTTCCTGTTGTTTTTATCCTTATTTTTATATGTACATATTTTTATCATTGTATAAAGTTGTTTCTACTTACTTCTGTAAGCCTTGTGCTGTACTTTGTGGTGCACAAAGATTGACTTTTATTAATAAAAATAAAGTCCATATTTTTATAAAGTCACTTGGTTGTATTGGTAATGTTCTGTAAAATATTCGTGATTCATTAAAATTTTAAATAAAACAATTCCATTCTTCTACGTGTCAAACTGCCTAATTATGAATCTATGAATCCCATTATTTTAAGCCAAATAGCAGCGGCTCTTGGAGGAGGGCAGTTGATGCATGTTAGTTGTTTTACAAAAACGACGGCCTTCTCAACGACTATTCGAATGATATAAAATCGACTAAAATAATTATATTTAAAGCGTAATAATTCGGTCTCGATTATTAGTCCAGAGGAATGGAACTTTTTGAGTTTAATACAAAAGTGTTAGAAAGTCAAAAAATATGTTACTAAACATGACGTATAGACTCTTCAAATTATGTAAACATTTTGGTTATAGAATTTTAAGATTTCTTTTATTAACACAAAATATAATTCTTTGCTTCATTTAAACCATTTTTAAATGGAAATATATTCCATTTCTAGTGATTTAGAAATATTTTATACTTCCTTTGAACCAATACAAAGGAAACATTATCTTTCAGACATTGAAGAATATGTATGCCATATCCAAAATAGTTGCAGAAATATGCAGAAAAATTTAAGATAGAATCATGCTAAGAATTTGCCGTCTGGAAACTCGGCAAACACCCGAAAAGGAAATGAATATCCGTCATACATCTGATTGAAGCCGTCAACATTATGAGGACTTTAGCATCAATGAATCGGCAATACTGATACTGATACTGATTTTATGGCAGATTATATTCAGAGTAGTATAAATAAAGCAAAATCAAGGAAAAAAAATAATTTAAACGAACACCAGTGGGAATGGGTTACCAGAAATGTATTTTGTATCCGTATAGAAATCGTGAATCTTAAGAAGACTTCAAACGTCAAGTATATCTTCAAACACCTCGAATTTTTATTTTCAAACTCCTGCCTATAAATGATTTGAGATTCGAATACAGTGATGAAAAACGAGCATGTATTTTGGAAGCTTTTTTTTCAACCAAAAGAAACGAAAATTTGCCTCAGAACTACAAATTTTAATAACAGTATCACTTACCAAATTTGATTTCTTTTAATCGGTAAATTTCCAAGCTATTGCATTTGTATGGATGAGAATGTACAGAAAGACAAACGGCCAACTGACTGTCGAATATGTTTCAAACTTTCAGATGAACTACATCTTCTGTATTTAAACTGTGTACCTAATTTCATTCATCTAGCTTTTTACGTTTTGAAGATACTGCACTCACTTACAATTGAGCAAATAGATAAGCAAACTTCCTGCGAATAGATTTCGTTCAAAATTTGATAGAAATATACGGATTTAGTGTAAAATCCACATACTGAACTTAATCTGTTGAACTCAAGTAGTTTTAAGCAATCGTGTTTACAGAGACCTAACATACAGTGGCCTAACATACAGTCGCCTTACAATCAAGTAAGTTGTTATCGCCAAAATCAATGTGTAAGTAAATATGTGCAAGAAAGTAAAAACGTATTAAAACTTTTCGCCTTACAATCAAGTTGTTATCGCCAAAATCAATGTGTATGTAAATGTGTGTGTAAATCAATGTGTAAATGTGTGTAAGAAAGTAAAAACGTATTTTTTAAAAACATGAAATTTATTAAGATCTCGATTTTTTTTTCTTTTTTGTCGTACTTCTGTCGTACTTTTACTTAATAAAGTAAAAAAAAAAAACCTTAGTTAATGTTCCTTGGGCATAAAATTGTTATGGATATGTGTCAGGTTTGTAAACCAATCTCCTATATGGATATACAAATGTAAAAAGATGAAAAACTTATTTCGGTTTTCTTATCAAATTTATTATCTAAATTAAGTGATTTTCTTGTGATATATTTTAATATCTGTCAAAATTTTAGATTATAGCTCAAAAAACTAGTTATGAAACGTTTCAAAGCAAAATGCAAAATTGGAATCAACAGTTTTGATTGAAGTTTGGGTCAAGAATTTGGATACCTAAACAATTTTGTTTTTTACCCATGAATGTCTAAACATTTCCTAATACTTGGGATTCATGCATATCCAAGGAGTCGATTGAGTTTATACTAAGAATTTATCAAAAGCTGAAACATTTGGAAAAGAAAAGTCCCTCTTTTGTTTCAAGCACTCAATAAAAGACATATCATCATATTAAATTACATTATGAGCTTTTAAACTACAGAAATAAAAAGATTTATATATTCTTTAATGAATTCATTTTTCAGCAGTTTCGTATCAAAAATGCAGCTGTTTGAAAATCAAGTACTATGAAGGTAGAAGTTATATATCTGAACCCTCAAATTATATTATCCCAGCTAAAGTTTTCTGAAAAACATAAATTATTGTGCAAGAAAAAAAATTGGCAGGAGTAATTAAAATTTTTAATAACTAATATTTAGAATAATCAGCATCCGGAATATTCGAATAAAATAATGATAGATCATTTTGAGATTTTTAAATCTTAAAATTCACAACAGAAGTACAGAAAATAGTTTATCTCAAAAAAAATCTATTTTGCTCATTCTCGCCAACTTTAGTTATTCTTTATTATTTATATGATTACCAAATGTTTTTTTTTAATTTTTAATTAAATCTGTGAATGAATATTTTGTTCAGAAAAGGCTCCTGTTTCTATTGTAATAAGGCAAAGTTTATATAAACTGAAATCTTATTTCGGAAATCATTTCTTAATTTTATTCGATTACAACTGCTTTAGCAGACTTTAAGCTAGCAATATTATTCATCTTTAGTTCAATATAATAAAGTGTTTAATTTAATAAGTGAATTTAATGAATAATTTAATAAGTGTTCAATATAATAAGTGTTTTTGTTTTCAGCTGAAATCATAAATTTGAAACTTCATAAATATGCGAAAAACGCAAAGCAAGTTTTTACAAGATAGATTATATGTTGAATATCTTAAATCAAAAATTTCTACGAAAGAGTTTTAACAAGAAAGTAATTACTATTAAATTTTGGGGATATATAGGCTAATAAAATTGGAAAGTTAAATTTGTAACCCGGAGAAACAGTTAAAACAGCAATTTCCAGACATAATATTTGCAATTAGACATTTATTTATAAAAATAAATTGTACAAATTCTTCCAAAAGACATCAACGAAATTTTGCAGAAAGATTTAAAATCTACTCACAAAACAATTAACAAATATAATTTTGTTATTTTTACTGGCATCAATTCCTTTAACAATATTCTCAGTCGTCATCTTTTAATATAAGGCAAATTAAATGTTGTTTCATTTTTTCAGAATAATGCCTGGAGCCATGAGTCCAAGAGGGGATCCGATAAGCCCACCATTAAGAAGGAGAGGAGATGCTCCAATTATGCCAGGAGTTCCGATGATTCTGCTGTCAGTGCTTACTGCCCCAGGGATGGAGACGACAGTTTGAGTCGAAGCAAGCCCAGGAGTCAGAAGTCCGGGAGCGACCACGGCGGCATCGATAACAGCAAGTGCAGCAAGAAAGATAGCAACCTGTCAAAAGTGAAAATACGGTAATAATTTGATTTTTAAATAATGAGTTATTTAAGAATTGATTTTTAAAAATTTTTGTACTTTAATTTTAAATTTATTGTCCGAAACACCAAATTTCGTTTAAACTTGGTTTATGGTAAAGGAACAACCTGTTGACAATCGGCACATTGGTTTTAATTGTGAAAAAAATTGTGGACATATTTATAAATATGGAATTAAATCTCTTTCCTTTCAAGTAGAAAATTTTAATTCAGAATTGTATAATAAGATATGGTCGTACAATCAATCGAGATTGATTATCCGATACAATTAATCAAAGCAAATCAGTCGTACAGTCTGCTTAATGTAACTGCGAATTACCTTCATAATATACAACCATCTGCCAAGTAATCTCCACACCATCTCAAAGCTAAATCATCTATTATATCTGCCGGCCTCCTTGCATAGGGGTAGCGCATCTCCTTCGTGATCTGTGAGCCCTGGGTTCGAATCCAGGTTCAGGCATGGTTGTTCTTCATCTGTGTTCTATCTGTGCGGTGTGTGAATGTGCCCCCCTATAAAAAGGGGTTGAGCAAGCGAATGTGTGAGTTTCATGTTCATAGGAGCTAGAAGTCAAACTTCTGCCCTCGGGTGCTCAGGGGTATTTACCCTCAGAAGCTACTGCACCCCCTTTCCGTGGTAACGCAGACACGACATCATTATCGTCTATTATATCTGGAGGTTAAGAACTCCGAATTCAAGAATTACATGCCCATCTCTCAAATCGGTAAATCAATCGTACAATCGAAACGAAAAGTTCATCCGGTCAAAAACAACAAATTTATTTTTATTCAACTCTCAAGACGCCAGGAATATATAAATTGATTTAATAATATTTTCAGTATGTATACCATTAGTAAAAGCAGGCATCAGAGTTTCAAACTTATAATCTTTTAGAAGACTAAAACTATGGTATGTTACTTTTCGTCAACACCCGGGATTTAGGGGTTAAATAAAGATTATTAAAGCGCAGCATATGTCAATTCATATACAGAAATTAATCAAAAATTTAATTTCAGTTAAGATTCACTCTTTCCTGATAGATATTTTGCTTCTGAAGGTAATAGATTTACTGATATCCGACTGCACTGCACCAAAGATGATTATTTCCTAAATATTTCCTATTTATCACATTATTTCTATTCTCAGCAGATATATATTACTTGTTGGTTGTATTCACTCAGAAAGCATTTTGTTTTCGCAATAATACGAGAGGGTTGAAATTTATTATTATTTTTGTATTTTTAATATATACTTTATTTTTATCAATGCCCTTTTTTGTCTATCTCTGTTTTCATGTGCAAAAAGAAACGATTTTGGACCTACAAGATTTGGCATTTTAATAGACCAAAATAGAAATCATTACGCTGGAATTAATATTACACAATAAGTTAGATTTAACCACATACTTTATTTTATTAGAATATCGTATTTACTAACTTCTATTTACTTTTGCTATAAAATGCCTATGTGTTTATTTTTGCTAGAAGTTTATTACTGCATTTGGAATTCGGTGACGAGAAATGCTGATGCAAATATATTGGAGATGTCTTTTTTTTCTGAATATTTCAGCAAGAGAAGATCAATAAAATTTTGTGGATAGGATTATTGCTTGTTTTTAAAAATCAGTTTCATGTAACTAATAAAACTAAAACTGCAATTTCATGTAATTGAACTAAAAGCAACAACTCAATAAAATTACCTAACAATGTAATATTTGAAACAAGACCCTAATTCATTGATTTTTGAACTAGAGTTAGGATAATTTAATTATTTAGATAAGTTTTCTCATTTGAACAGTAAATGAAATAGTTTTACATGAATCTCGTTATTTGAATCCTCATTAGAAGTAGAAGATGATATTTTTGCAAGCAGCTCACTCATTAAAATTTTACATAGTACAACGCCAAGCTTTTATTAAATGGAACCATATTCTAGAAAAAATTATTTCTGATATAAGAAAGTTTTTCCTCTTCTGCTCTTTTCAAAAAACATTTAAATTACTGAAACGATATTTAAAATTTAAGGTTAAACTATTATCGTAATGCAATAAACATTAAATATTTCTCAATAAACCCTATATTTAATCTCTTATTTGAAGATACAACTTTATTGTATAAACTTTATATAAATCAGAACTAAAGAATTTCAAAAACCAAAAAATTATGAAAACATTATTTAAACTGTGTTATGTGGGCTTTGGCTTGTTTTAGATACAGATTAATAGTACTTGGATGGAAAATTGTTGGAATTTGTAAAAAATAACTTAACAAAAAAAAAAACAATAAATAGCATATTCTTGTATACAGTATTATCTAAGTACAATAAAGGCACAAATGAGAGTTATAAAGTAAATAATAATAAGTGCTCTAAATAATTTATAAATTTTCCTTTTGTATAGAAACAAGGAACGAAATAGATTCTAATTCGTTTAAACAATTTGTCATTATCCAATAACTTATCTAATCTTTAGATATAACGTTAAAAACTATTATCATCAAAATTTAACATAAATTAAAAATTCTTTTATTTTTTTAATAAAAATTTGCGTTTCCTATGTTGCTAATAAAATTGTTTAAATTAAATTATTTCAAAATGAATTCAAACATTTCCAGTTTAAAATTTAACACCAATTTATATTTACAAAAATTTATAAATTTATATAGTTCGAACATTATATCTTTTATAGTTATAAATTATAAATGCAAAATTTATCTAAGAAATAATCAGACTTTTATATAAATAACTGGAAAAAATTATATTTACCTTAGCGATCATGTTGTATGATGAGATATCAGCGAATAAACTGATAATGCTAAGGTAGCTGAGCCTAAATTTATATATCCATCGGTTTGCGGAAAAAAGAATATTCGACCACCTTTAGCACGCTTTCAGTAAGTGACATTCATCGTTAATCGAAGGTCAATTCTTCACTCCACCCTAAACAACAAATAAATGTTTAAAATATTTTTGTTTACAAAACATATTAATAATTCATATAGCATTACTATCTTAATTATGCTTCATCAATTCTTCCTTCTTCTAGAATTACATATTATAATCTCTAAGAAGAAAGATGTTAAATTTTTGTTATACGAATATTTCTGGAAATTTACATAAATTTAAATATTAAGAAAATTTTTAAATCAGAATTTATGAAAAGAAACACTTCAGATTTAGTTGGAAATAAAAAATCTTTAACCATTTTTGCTGTGCCTAATTGCGTAATAGTTTTTAGAATAAAGATATATAAAGTCTTCAGCATTTAGCCTACTTTATTTTTATATTTTCTCACATTTTTTAGAAAAAATTGCTCATTTGCTTTCAACTCATAGAGAATGTTTCTGAAACGTAACGATAAATTTCAAATAAACTGATAATTTAAAGATTTTAAGTTTCTTCCAATTCTTCTAAAAAGTTTTCTAACATGTCAATAAACTTATAAATATATATAGTTTAAATGTAATAATGAATTAAATGGAATCAAAAGGGAAGGAAATAATGAATCCAGCGTGAAATAAATATTTTTTAAATGTAATAATGAATTAAATGGAATAAAAAAGGAAGGAAATGATATCCAGCCTGAAGACTTTTTCAAGGGGCACTCTCAAGCAAGGATTCAAACCAGGGATTTTTTTCTGTGGAAGGCTTGACTTGAGTCCAAGTATTGACACCCCTATTAACTCAGGAAATATTTACTTTTAATTTATTTTCATGAAGATTGCTTTTTTGGTTGATAGTTTCTAACAGTTAGTTAAATAATGAGCTATGAAAGAAAAGTTTTCAATTTTAAGGAATACGATTTATTTTCAATACAATACAAATTTATGTTGCGAGAATAAAATCACATTTATCTGTTTAAGTATAGAAAATGTTATGAATTTATGAAATAGGAACCATACCTGTGTGGTCCATAACTAGCTTTTATTTCCTTCTCAAGAATGAAAATCCATCGTATGATTTAATTTATTCATTCTATTGGCTATATCTCACCTGCAATAATATAAGATTAAGATCTTCTCCCCTGTCACTGGGTCATTAGAGCACAGCGGGTAAAAAATTAAATTACATAAATATTTAACTCTCGAAACTTTATTGTTTAGTATGAAACAAATATATTTTTCTTCGTTGAAAAAGAATTTTCTGTGACCTGTTTTTTAGCAGGAAATCTAAAATCCGATCAATATTGCTAATGAGGTCTTCAGTTTCGTTCCGATATATCTTCATCTGCTTAGTGTAAATGTGAAAACGTCTTAATTGCAATGGTTTGTATGTGAGCGTAGGACATTTGAAAAAAGCTAAAATATTTATTTTTTTTGCATTTATTCATATTTATTATTCTCATTAGTATTAGTATTAATTAGTATTTTTTCCCCAATTTTTATCTCCAAGTTTCAAACCAAATGTGTAATAACACTTTTTAGTTTCTCGCATACGAAGTAAGTAAAGAGAAAGTAAAAAAATAAATAAATAATCGGCATAAAATTCAAACTCGGGACCAACGAATCTCCAGGTTTCAGAGAGCCAAACAACACATTCTTGGAATAATGTCTATCTCTTTCTCTATCTCTCCTTCCCTGCGTGTGTGTTTTCAAAACCGCTTTAAGCTAGGCAGATGAAATTTAATATATGATTTTGACATCAAATTTGCAGATTTATATGAAATTTTGAAAGAAATCCATTCAGAGATAATCTGTGTGTTTGACAATTATTTGAAGATAATTAGAAAACGTAAAGGGCTACACAGATTAAAGTTCGTATATAGATTTGCTCCTAAAATATTGAATCCTCTCAAATTATGAATTGAATCCAACAAGGGATTGACCATCTGTGCATTTATATTTTAATTTGCATATAAATAATATAACTCAAAAATGTGATGATTTAAATAAATAAAACTTGGTATGGGATTTTGTGACTTCAATCACATTTTCTATTAGAGAATTTGCGAGAAGAATTTCGTGAAACCACACTTGTCAATTAACATATAAAAATAACAAAGGTTATCTATACTTACCGAACTGTAAGGATATAAAGTGATGCTCTATTTTTTTTTAAATTTATTTGACAATTCTGAAAGTATGATGATGTATATACAGCTTAGATAGCAAACTTTACTTCACAGATAACATGCTTTTTTGAGGTGAAGAGTTGTCGACAAAAACACTGTTCAAAAATCATCAGTGTGATCGAAATTGAAAGTCTGTCTCAGTATCTGCAAATTCTGTTTGCATGTGCTTATCTGTTTTGGAGAACTACAGTTAATTACACTTAAAAAAGTTATAACATTAACAACTATTAAAGTACATTTCTTTTTTTATCATTCAGAGCAAATTTTCTCAATATTAAGCTTACCAATAATTCTCAAATATTTTCTCAATATGAAGCTTAGCAATAATTCTCAAATATTTTCTCAATATGAAGCTTACCAAAAATTCTCAAATATTTTCTCAATATGAAGCTTAGCAATAATTCTCAAATATTTTCTCAATATGAAGCATACCAAAAATTCTCAAATATTTTCTCAATATTAAGCATATCAAAAATTCTCAAATATTTTCTCAATATGAAGCATACCAAAAATTCTCAAATATTTTCTCAATATGAAGCTTACCAAAAATTCTCAAATATTTTCTCAATATGAAGCTTACCAAAAATTCTCAAATATTTTCTCAATATGAAGCTTAGCAATAATTCTCAAATATTTTCTCAATATGAAGCTTAGCAATAATTCTCAAATATTTTCTTAATATGAAGCTTACCAAAAATTCTCAAATATTTTCTCAATATTAAGCATACCAAAAATTCTCAAATATTTTCTCAATATTAAGCATACCAAAAATTCTCAAATATTTTCTCAATATTAAGCATACCAAAAATTCTCAAATATTTTCTCAATATGAAGCATACCAAAAATTCTCAAATATTTTCTCAATATGAAGCTTACCAAAAATTCTCAAATATTTTCTCAATATGAAGCTTAGCAATAATTCTCAAATATTTTCTCAATATGAAGCTTAGCAATAATTCTCAAATATTTTCTCAATATGAAGCTTACCAAAAATTCAACTCTCAGATATTTTCGTTTATTTGAGCCCTTACAGTAACTTTTCATTTCAGGAAAGACACACAATAAATGTCAATTATAAGTTTACTTTTAGAATAGATGCATATACAATGAGAAACATATACATAAGTATATGAGAAATAACAATGCCGCATATACAGCGCAGAAGATAAGCTTTGTTTCATAGATGGTTATTTTTTTTTTTTTGAAATAAAGATTTATTGACAAAAAAAGAATAACTTTGGTGACCACAATTGGTCACTGATCTATTGTGAATAATTACAGCAAATTAAGTTTAAGAAGCAAATCCGAACATTAATTAGCAGATATTAAAGTGAGCTTCTTTTTATCTAAAAAATCTTTTCATCATACTATTAATATTACCTATAATTCTCAGAAATCTTTTGCATGAGTCTAACAACAATATTTGTATTAGACAAACATTATGCAAATATGAGCACAATATATGCTTAGACAAAATGGCACGCGAAAATGTGTGCCCAAACATTATGAGAGGCATAGACAATAATATTCGTATTAGACAAACATTATGCAAATATGAGCACAATATATGCTTAGACAAAATGGCACGCGAAAATGTGTGCCCAAACATTATGAGAGGCATAGACAATAATATTCGTATTAGACAAACATTATGCAAATATGAGCACAATATATGCTTAGACAAAATGGCACGCGAAAATGTGTGCCCAAACATTATGAGAGGCATAGAGAATAATATTCGTATTAGACAAACATTATGCAAATATGAGCACAATATATGCTTAGACAAAATGGCACGCGAAAATGTGTGCCCAAACATTATGAGAGGCATAGACAATAATATTCGTATTAGACAAACATTATGCAAATATGAGCACAATATATGCTTAGACAAAATGGCACGCGAAAATGTGTGCCCAAACATTATGAGAGGCATAGACAATAATATTCGTATTAGACAAACATTATGCAAATATGAGCACAATATATGCTTAGACAAAATGGCACGCGAAAATGTGTGCCCAAACATTATGAGAGGCATAGACAATAATATTCGTATTAGACAAACATTATGCAAATATGAGCACAATATATGCTTAGACAAAATGGCACGCGAAAATGTGTGCCCAAACATTATGAGAGGCATAGACAATAATATTCGTATTAGACAAACATTATGCAAATATGAGCACAATATATGCTTAGACAAAATGGCACGCGAAAATGTGTGCCCAAACATTATGAGAGGCATAGACAATAATATTCGTATTAGACAAACATTATGCAAATATGAGCACAATATATGCTTAGACAAAATGGCACGCGAAAATGTGTGCCCAAACATTATGAGAGGCATAGACAATAATATTCGTATTAGACAAACATTATGCAAATATGAGCACAATATATGCTTAGACAAAATGGCACGCGAAAATGTGTGCCCAAACATTATGAGAGGCATAGACAATAATATTCGTATTAGACAAACATTATGCAAATATGAGCACAATATATGCTTAGACAAAATGGCACGCGAAAATGTGTGCCCAAACATTATGAGAGGCATAGACAATAATATTCGTATTAGACAAACATTATGCAAATATGAGCACAATATATGCTTAGACAAAATGGCACGCGAAAATGTGTGCCCAAACATTATGAGAGGCATAGACTCCTTAATGATACCGTTGAGCAGAGTGAATATCTTAAGTGAACCAAAAAATAGGTTATTCTTTTTCTTCCGCACGTCTATACTTATAATAAAGCTCAATGTGTGTGTGTGTGTGTGTGTGTGTGTGTGTGTGTGTGTGTGTGTGTGTGTGTGTGTGTGTGTGTGTGTGTGTGTTGGCTCTCTACAGGTCAGGTCATTTGACATACAGCTATCAAATTTGGTACATGTATACCTTAGAGGTCGGGAATGTGCACCTGGGGTCCCTTCTTTTGAAATTTTAATTAGAATTTTAATTATTAGTTAAAAACTAACTTTCCCGCCAAAAAAATCTTCCATTTTCCCCACCGCCGACTTTCAGTTATTTTTTTCTCCCAACAGAATTGAGGCTAGGGTTAACATTTTTCGGCGGATTATTTCAAACGATTCTGTTTATTTTCTTAATGTTTTATGCATTTAAAATTAAACATTGGTAATGAATCCATGTTTCACATTCATTCTGAAGTCCTTTTGAATTAAAATAACACAGAATAAAGGAAATTAAAAATGTATAATCTGCATAGCGTTACCCCAACTGGCGTAGAAAAATTCACGCACTTGCGTTAACGTAACTGGCGAAGAAAATTCACGCATGCGCATTGTTTTCTGACTGTTGACATGGCAACCAACGGATGATTTAAATTATTTTTAGGTTAGTTGCATGCTTTTTTAAGTAAATTGTATTTATGTTAGTTATATATTTTTTGTATATGCTTATAGTTTTAAGTCCATCGTTTTTTAAGTAGTTTTTTTTAAACCTATTTTCAATGATTTAAATTATTTTTAGGTTAATTGCATGCTTTTGTAATTAAATTGTATTTATGTTAGTTATATACTTTTTTGTATATGCTTATAGTTTTAAGTACATCCTTTTTTAAGTATTTTTTTAAACCTGTTTTCGACAGATTATTTTAAACGATTCATTTTATTTTTTTAGTGTTTGATGCATTTAAAATGAAACATTGTTAATGAATCGATCTGTTCATGATGAATATGAGAAATTTTTGTTGAGAAATTCTTGAGATATTACATAAATTAAGAAAGATATTCTTTAGTGACCATAAAGTTTAAACGCTCAGTGACTCTATTATCAGTAATCATATTATTAAAAGAAACGCTTTGTTTCAGTAAAAAATATTATTACATTAATTGCAGATTAATCATTTACACTTTAATTTAAAGCATAAATTCTACGAGGGGTAACAGAAAATTAGAGAGATGCATATCACGTTATGACTGAAGGCCTTTGTAATATTATGAGTGAATTATATGACTATCAAAATTTGAAGTTTTAAAATATTTTGCCGAAGAATCTATTAAAGTTGGAATTGCGTAAAATATTTAATGGTACGACCGGAGTTTAACCTCCTGCTTGGAGCAATTTTTAAAAATCGCCAACAACGACCTTGCGAAATGTTCGAAAGCAAAGGAGCAGATGTTCAATTATAGTGCATAATAAAGATTGCCAGCTTTGGAGCGTTATCGCAACTTGGCGAAGAAGGGGATTAAACTCCGGTTCAACCTATTTAATTATTAAAATTTAAACGAACATTAAGATTGGCGAACCGGCTGGTCGCCAAAGGCGGCTAGTTATTAATAAATGACTACTGGGACGATTTTTATGTGTTTAAAATAAGGGTTGCATTTTCATTGATTTTATGAAATTTCTTAAAACGACAACAATTTATTGGAGTAATTATATTGGCAACAAGTTCTCATATATTTAAATTTAATTTTTAAAATATTGCTACAAATGATATTTTATATAATCTTCTATAAACACACAAAAAATGAATATACGAAACAATTTATATAAAATTGTTTTCAATTCTCTGTACGGTTATTTGTATTTGCCACTCTTCTTTTGTTTAAAGTTAATTCAATACAACTTACAATAATTATTACAATAATACAATAATTAAATACAAAGATACAACCAAGCACTGCAAAACACTTACATTGCTTTCTACAATTATTATACAGCATTATTTCATACGTCAATAAAAAAACAACAAGCAAAACTAAAATAAGTCTCCTAATAAATTTATATGAAATTTTTTATTTTAATTGATTAGTAAATATATAATCACATCAATATAGAAAAGAAACAATAAAAAATGAAATTAAAGTATAAATAAATTTTAAAGGGGTTTTTTCACTGAAAATATCACATATAAATGCAATTTTTATTTGACTGTATATTATTATTTTATGCTACCTATTCCTACCTATTTTTTCTAAACTACCTATTATACGCTACCTAAATTCTAAACTACATATTTTATGTTCAATCAATGTACTAGCTTTCTTAAGCTTTCGAAGGCAAACTCTATATGAAATTAATATTGTGAAAAATTAATATCTACTATCTTATATTTAACAAAATAAATTCTATTTTATACTGTTAAGATACTCTTTGGGTAGTTTATCTCCAACACTGGATTGGGATTTCTTTTTAAAATTTTGGAAGATTGCTTTATTTCTCAAGAACCTAACATACCTATACATTGACATGCCATTACTCTATTCACCTGTTATGTTCGGAGTTAAGAACTTTGATTTCATAAATGCCGTGATGCTCCTTTCAAATCAGAAACATTTCTATGCATAATATTTCAATGTTATTTTCAATGTTCTTTTTAAAGAACTACTTTCCTTTTCTTAATTTTTTCTTTTGTTTTAACATCAGATATATTGTAAAAGATTTACGACACTGATAATGCAAAAAGAAATATTCTTTGCTTTATTGTTTTTGTTACTGTAGTTTAGGAAAAAATAGGTAGCAATAGTTTAAGTAGCATAAAATAGGTAAATACTGAATTAGTTATAGTTTAGAAAAAATAGGTAGATATTACTACTGCTACCTATTTTTTCTGAACTACCTATTATATGCTACCTAAATTTTAAACTACCTATTTTTTTCTGAACTACCTATTATATGCTACCTAAATTCTAAACTACCTATTTTATGCTACCTAAACTATTGCTAACTATTTTTTAAATAGGTAGCAATTTAAATTTAGTAACAGCTATCTATTTAAAAAATAGGTAGCTGTTACTATTGCTACCTATTTTTTTCTAAACTACCTATTATATGCTACCTAAATTCTAAACTATCTATTTTATGCTATCTATTTTTTCTAAACTACAATAACGAAAGCAATAAAGAAAAGCATATTTGTTTCTGCATTTTCAGTGTCGTAAATCTTTCACAATATATCTCATGTTAAAACTTATGAAAAAATTAAGAAAAGGAAAGTAGTTCTTTAAAAAGGATATTGAAAATAATATTATGCATAGAAATGTTTCTGATTTGAAAGGAACATCATGGCATTCTTGAACTCCAGGTTCTTAACTCCGGACATAACAGGTGAAAAGAGTAATGGCATGTCAATGTATAGGTATGTTAGGTTCTTGAGAAGTAAAGCAGAGTTCCAAAATTTTAAAAAGAAATCTCTATCCAGTGTTGTAGATAAACTACCCAAAGAGTATCTTAACAGTATAAAATAGAGCTTGTACTGTTAAATATAAGATAGTAGATATTAATTTTCCACAATGTTAATTTTATATAGAGTTTGACTTCGAAATCTTAAGCACATTAGCAAGTTAATTTCGAAATATTTTATAACTGTCTTAAATTCTTTTTTTCCGTTGAAATATTTAATTTAAAAAGCACAAATGAAAACCGAATAGAAAACAATTATAAGATTAAGGTAGGCATTTCAAGGCCGAATTTTCTGCATTTAGTTGCAAACCAGATCATACAGATGCTAATTACAATTCTTCTTCCTATGTAAAATAAAAGGAACATTTAACACCTGAAGAAATGGATAAACAAAAAAACTGCATTTTCTAAACAAATGCGGTCAATTATGCATCATTAGTTGTTTAGTCGTATCCACCCTGATAATTCCAGATTCATTTGCCCTTGAAAAATACATTTAAAAATATGCAAAACAACATTAAAAAGTCATCTCTTTTTGCCAGAAGATTTCTCTATACAAGACAGTTAATTGGGCATGTAATCTTTAATTTTTGCTTTAAACTTATGCAATCTCAAATTAAATCAAATCCTTTAACTGCTTATTCAGAAATCTATTTCTAAGCGGTTCTGCCGTCGAACATAATAAAAGATGTATTTTATTTTAACCTCAATATCTTATAAAATATTTACAGTTTATTAATTCCTTATTGCAATTAAGCTTCTTTTCTGTGGAATATAATTGTCTTTTAGTTTAAATTTGTAGTAACAGTAAATGATAAGATTTGTATTTTACTTTAATTTCAATCTTTTATAAATTATTTATAATTTGTCAAGTGCTTATTGCAATTGCGCTTATTTTGTGTAGAATATAACTAACTGCCTTTTAGTTGAAACCGGTAGTTACAATAAACAATATGTATTTTATTTTAACTTCAATCTTTTATAAAATATTTATAATTTGTAATTACTGAAATTCTGCCCGTTTTCTGTGGTATCTTTAATCAATATGATCACTAAAGTATTATTTTTCAAGAACACATCAATTTTATTAAATTTACTCGCATTTTAAAAAAATTATAAAATGTACTAAATATGTGGAGATGAAAAAGGAAGTGTGTTTTTCAGGGAAAAGATCACAGAAGGGCTAAAAAATAATTAAAAGAATATATCTTTTTAATTATTTATGTTATAATATTGTGCATTATAAAGAAATAAATACCTTTTGACAGTTCTGGCAGAAACAGATCATTACGGCTCTATGTTTAGCTGAAGTTGTTTTTGGCCACAAACTTCAAGTGACATCTTTAAGCTAAAATATATGAGAAAATATAAGAGAGACACTGACCTTTTATTATTCTGAGTTAGAGTAATAATTTCATTCATACACGCTTATTACCAGTAGTATTAATTAATTTTGACCACAAACTTCAAGTGACATCTTTAAGCTAAAATATATGAGAAAATATAAGAGAGACACTGATCTTTTATTATTCTGAGTTAGAGTAATAATTTCATTCATACACGCTTATTATCAGTAGTATTAATCAATGCTGAATTTTCAAAAAGATTTTATTACATTTTTAAACCCTAGAAATCATTAAATGCATAATACCTTATATTAATTAATTGATTTTTTTTATCTATAGAATGCTAAAATTTATGAAACACTTATTAAAAATTATACAATAAAAGCCACTTATTACATAATCATTTTAAACGCATTTAAATTTTTTTGTTTATCTTTGATTTTAAAGCTATCTTTAATGATCTTAATGGCGGGTTGCACTCGGCTAGTTATAATACAGTCAGTAAGCAGTGCACGTGTAGAAAGGGACTGATTTAAGTTTGTCACAATTTCAAAAAATAGTTTGGCTTGATATTCATATTCATAAGACTCCCCTGCTTGGTTATAAATTGCGGTTTGGAATACATATTCAATCATAGGCAGGCCCCTGAATGTTTTTCACTGATTATCGTATTAAAATGATGGATATTTACACAAAGAAACATGATAAAATAAAAAAGGTCAACATACCTAAATTTGAAAAACCACAGAAAAAAATGACAAATAAAATGAAAAAAAAACTCGCATCAAAAAGAACAAAGAGCAAAAAATGTCGGAATTAAGTGATCGATTTTTTTTCTGCCAAAAAAATCACCAAATTCTACAAATGCATGCGAAGTAATAAAAAAAAAATGAAATACAACGGCATGTTGTTGTCCCGTCGGGACAATTACTTGCCGTGGACCGAACGGCATTTTTCAGCCTTTCTACGCATGCGCTGCCTACTGGTCGTCGAGTGTAAACTCTTCATAAATTCCTTTTTCGTTTAGTAAACAAAAATAGGAGAAACAAAGCTGTTAATTCTGTTAAACTATGCCTGTATAGCTTAATATAACGTATATTGATTTTAAATTACAAACTTTACAAATAATATATTACATGTATTTACTTGCAACTTTAAGTTTAGTCTTATTTCAAGTGATACTAGTGAACAGGTGAGAACATAAAAAAAAAAAGCAATAATGGAAATAAATTTATTACATATTTACCTTAAATTATCGGGTGTTTTTTTTTCCTATCAGTTTTCTTCCATGCAACATATTTACTGTGGACTTCTACAACTTATTTCTATAAGTTCACAGTAAACCAAAGAAATTAAATGATAGTAAATTAACGAAATTAAATGATAGTAAATAAAAAAATAAATGATAAAATAGCCCTTCCTTTTCTTATATTTGGTTAAAGATTGTTCACACATCATATTCTTGCTGAGTTCATATACTAAATTCCATCTATTTTCTTTTTGAGATTTTTAGCATACGTTCACCTTTACACGAAACTATTAATCAACGGACTATCAGATGTTGAGTGATTTATTATTATTGATACTAATCCAGTTTTTAGAAGTTTTTCTGATTTATTTATATCACCTTCCCGTTCTAAAGCAACACTAAGGCTATTTTGGGACGGACCTCATAACTTTGAACCGTGGTCAGATGACGAGGACGATACCTGAGCTAGCACCCCCTCTCCAAACTTTCACATCAGGCCAATAGGGGATGTTAGGCCCCGACGGATTTAACGTGTACTAGACCTATCTGTACGGGGGTTATTCGGCAGAATCGCGTCTCGAATCAGAAACCTTCCAGTTTCGTAGCCGAGACTTTGCTACCAACCCACCAGGCCCAGAAGTTTCTCTTAAAGTCAATCATTACAACAGGCTGTCGGACTTTGAAGGCATGGTGACAGTCTCCCTTCAGAAGTCTGACAATAGAGGGAGTTGAGAAATAATTAAGTTTCAGATTAATTGCTGTTAATCTATCGTATATAATGTGTAATCTTAGGTTATTTCAATACGAACAAAATTACAACAACATTCATTCCAAATAGTCCTCGTGTAGTTTCAAATCAAGATGTTAATCAAACAAATCAAATCACATTTATGGCATATCTTAGATATCGGATTAGATATTATAAAGATATCAGAATCAGAAATGAGTATTCCTAATATAACTTAGAGTATTTGTTTTTCAGCTTTTTATTCAAACGAATAATAAAGAACTATTATATAAAAAATGTGAATCCCCAAAACTTTGTCTAAATAATCAGTACCAGAAATTATGTGAAATTTGCAAACGCATTCATGAATAATTAGCATAGAAAGAATACACATTTATATCATGTTAAGAGTCCTTTTGAAATCGGATTCTCACTTTCTTCAGTCGAATTTTGAATTTTTGTGTCTGATTATGTAACAAAAACAATATCAGAGCCAGTATCACATTCTCCAAATATCTATGCAGCATCAGCAAAAGTAAGCTTCACTCTAGATGACGAATTTAATTTGCACTAGGCTTTTTAATATATCCTAAACAAACAAAAAATGAGTAAATGCATCTATTTTAAATTGAAATTGAAGATTACAAATCAAAACTTTCCCGCGATCTCAAAATTATGTAACGATTTCACTCTGAGTTGTGACTTGTAGTTTGTAAAGTCGTCGTTTTATTCATTGAAATCTGCTGTTTGGAAGAAATTAAAAAAAAGACAGAAAATGTGTCAAAAAAAATAAGAATTACAAATCCGTTCATCTGCGATAAAAGGAAGATCTTTGTCATTTCTTCCCTTTTGGTTTTGCTTTTTTTTTTCTGATTCTTTCCATAATACAAATCAATATAGGGACCAAATATGCAATATAACGTTTACCCTTTTTTTTCCCTCACATAGAAATTGGCATTCCGGCCAGATGTAACATCACCTGTTTTCCCACACATAGCTTAGTGTATACGGATCGCCAGATGCGGATCCTTTTCACTAGTAGAGTCATTGTGTTTTCCCTTTGTTATACCCAGGTGAGGGGACACAGATGTGTGATTCGTCGTTTCAAATAGATCCATCATGTCTTCAAGGGAGAGGAACGTCAAAATATCCAGATGCTAAACTTTTGAAGAGATTCCTCAAATCATCAAGAAACAATCAATCGCCAGCAGCCGTTATCATTAAGTATTCGAACCTAGGTGGACTTCAGCCGGTGTTAACTGTGAATCGATTATAATTAACATATGCTAAAGAGGGTTCAGCCACAAAGACGGATCCTTAACAGACATTCCCACGATCGAGTGGAGACCATTGTGGTAGCGTTGCTGAACAGCTATTGGGTGATAGGGAACTCAAGTTCTTCAATGAGAAAATCTGAGGCGAATATCTGATGGAAATAAAGTGAGGATCTTTTTCCACGAGAGGTCAGATAGGAAAGAAGTGAGAGGCTTCGAATTGGAGAGACCTCGGTGTCCGGAGAAGTTGTTACTGCTTTTTGGGAAGCTCCGTGTGATCCAGGTTTCTGTGTTACGGTCCACCCGATAAAGATAGGTGAATTTCTGGAGTAGCTATTTAGAACTAACAGCCTGTTAACGTTTTTTGGTGATTTATTCACTGATTTGATCGAGGAACTATTTCGTGATTGAATTGTTATTTGATATTTGTGAATAATACTAATCTAGATGAGAACAAGTTATTTTTTGTACTTATATGTCATAAATAAAAGTTTTGTTTTGTTACACTACTCTCTTATTTGATCGGTCTGGATCAAGATATTACAACATTAATATTTGCCTGCCTCTAAAAAGGAATCGTACGTATATCATTCCATATTAGATGTAAGAGTGTAGGATAAGCAAATTTTTGTAAAATTAACAAATGTCTATTTATGTCGACTGATTGCCACACGTTTGAATAAACACTATCCCGGATCAAATCACCGCTGATTTCATTCGTATTTTCTGATGTTGTTTTTACTTATGGCACTTGCCCCGGACAAGACCACAGTTCGAAGACATCGGATTTAAACCTAAGGGGGGCGCCTCTTGTTTCAATCGTAGAGCCAACTAGGGCCAAGAGTACGACTTAACTACATGCACGTCTCAACCCTTTTTACGGGGCGGACTTCATTCTCGCATTTCGTTCACTCAACCACAGATCGTAATTTAGACCTGAATCAGAGAATGATCACCCCTGATCTAGTAGTCCCAGTGGTATTACTCTCGACATGGAGGACTTTGTGACCACGACAGATTTATACGCGCGTCAGTCAGCAACCAATTTCTTTGGCCGGCGGAATCTTTGGCCGGCGATGTTCGCTCGCAACCTGTATTTTCTGGTAAAGCATATTAACGCATTTAAGATACAGACGAATTCAAACTGTATATTGTTTAATTTAAATTAATCCTTTATTCACACTCTATTTTTCATAAAGAAATAGAAATAATACTAACAAAAATATCAAATAGAACGTTTTATGATGATGATGCAATGCATAGCAATAAATGATGTAGATAATTGCTTCTGAGAATATTTTAATTATATGCTGATTTTGAAATTGTATAAATAAATTAATATATTTATACAATATACGCAAGAATTGTAGATCCAATTAGAAAAAATATACCTTTTAAACATATTTATTGATATTTTTGAATAGCTTAGCTTGATAGCAAATTAAGCTAAGAAAAAAAATGAATTCAATAATCGCACATAGATTTATATCAAAAAGCTCCACCATATTTTCAAATTACAAATGCTTAGTAGCTAAGAGTATGTTCCAAATAATAATAACAATAATAAATTGATAAATAATAAAAATAACCAAGAATGTCAGTTTTTGATTCGTTACTGTAGCATATAAGCCAAACTTTCTAAAGGAGTTAAAACCTGCCTCAATTTCTAACCCAATTTCTGCAGCGTATAGGGACATACACTTAAATATATTTTATTAAAAATTTCTGTTTACCACTTTATATAAAGAGAGCTATTTTAGCTTTCAGCTACAAGTTGATTGATATATTAAAATGTATTTTAAGAAAAGTGAAATTTCACAATCAAAATAAAAAATCTATATTCCAAATGCTCTGACGATTTCCTTTTTTATATACGTTTAAAGGCATTAACTAATATCAATTGTGTTATTAACCTGATTTTATATGAAAAATTGAATGGACACTGTTTGGACATTTTGAACCTAAATAAATGAGAACATCATTTAATAAATTCGCTTCATATATTCATGTTAATTGTAATAACATTTAACATTGCTTTTGTAATAATTACTCTTTCTGTTAATCAATTTTAAATTCTCTACCATTTAATTTAAACTTATTTCTAAAAATATTTATTTGAAAAGGTGTATTTCATAACCTTTACACCAAATATTTATTTTTAAGATGGGGACAGTATTAAATATGTTGACATAGTAAATGCAGTAAAAGGAAATATAACATTAGTTATCATTTTACTGATGAAGAGTTAATTGAAAGACTACTAATACGGACTATGGCTGGAGCAGATTATAAACACATTAAAATTATAAATAAATTAGGGAGATTGATTTGCCCCTTTAAGGTCAATTTCTTATTCCACCCTTATGAATAAACGAATTAACATTTCACAACATTTTGTTTACAAAACACACTAATTATTAACATACAATGCAGCAACTGCAATAGAACATCAACAATAGATCCTTTATTATACTTTTATAGAGAATCTAATTTATATAACGTCTAGCAAAACGCCAATTCATTTTACTGCTCCGAATCTATTTGGAAAATATGTTCTAAGTCTGTACTGTCTGTACTGCTAACTGTACTGCTGAAAAAGCAGCTGTATGCGTGTAAATGAAAAAAGAAAACCGTTATGCTAAATGAGCAAGAAATTATTTCATATTTCATTGGAATACTTACTCCTATTCCTACTCTTAAATCCTATTTAATATTCTTTTTAATTACAAATTACCGTTAATAGTAAAATTTCTTTCTGGATGCCTCAAAAATATAATTTTAGTGCTTCTTTTTTTTTTTTTTCTAAAAAACTAAAATTTTTGCCTTATGCATTTGTTCTTCTTTTAAATAAGATCGTGTTTGGATTTTGGTCCACTTTCTCAACTCTGATCCTCATACCATTAAAATCAAATGAACTATTGCGGCTCCTTAAAATCAAAATAAGAAACACATAACTATAAATATTTAAGAATTTTAAAACATATAACTTAGGCATTCTTTAAGTTTGTATTCACTGTTTCTGTTGCTTCTATATATTTTTACGATAAATGATATATATTATATTTAGACCTAATCATAATTTTAATACGAGCTCTTATATTCAGATTCAATTAGATACACAACTTGTATCTTTTTCACAATTGTGTATTTTAAAATTAATTTAATTTTACTGTCCTTAAAATTCATATAAAAATTAATATCATGTTAGAAAAATTTTGAGTAAATTGGAAAAAAAATCACCTATTATAGAGCAAAATGATTGTGCAGATTTTTTCTGTAAGTGGCAAAGTGCAGTTTGAGAATTTTTTTAAATAAATAAAAAATAATTTATGATATTAGAATTTAAGACAGTCCTTTTGTATTTACGTTAAGTATAATTTTAAATCAATAAAAATAAATGTAATTAATTCTAGTAATGAACTTTACTGAGATATTATATGACTATTTCTTACAAAATTTTTTAAATACTGATCAGTATCAAAATTTTTCCTATTAAAATTATAGTCAGTTTAAGAGTTTACGATTGTTTGAATCTTCGGGTTATTGAGTAATTCTTAAAATAATATCATCTAAAGCTTGAAATTTAAAGTTATAGTAACACTTTAAAAAAACTGTCCTTCATTAGAAGAAATTCACAAAAATCTAAATTTTAAAGGAAAAGTTAATTTTAGTTTTCTTAGAACATGATTTATATCTATAATTCAATAAAAATATATATTAATGCATATTAAATTTGTAATTGAATTTTAGAAGTGTAATAAATTCTGTAATTGTAAGAAAAGGGTTTGGATAAAAATGCAAAATATATGTATAAGGAATTAAGTATTAATAACTTAGTAACTTCTTACTGAAGTTTAATGATTTCTTAACGTGATATATGTCCCTTATGTGTATATAATATTTAGATTTATTATAATATTTTTATTTATTAACTGCTGAGAGTTTTCAGCAAGATTATGTCTTGTCATTTGGAGAAAACTGTGCCTTTAAAATCATAAATAGAGCACTGAATAATTCATTAATTATATACTGAACCGTTCATTAATTATATACTGAAATATATAATTAATGAACTGATATTATTGAAAAATATAATTAATGAGTTCATGATATTACTGAAATGTCAAAGTATTGAGTGGTATTAACCATAATTATTGACTATAATATTTATACATTGGCATCACTTCTTTTCCTGAGGTAAAACATTCTTAGAATATTGCAAATGAAAATTTTCATAATTGATTTTAATACTTTTATAGTAGTGGAAAATTGAAAGAGTCTTACAAAGACAGTAAAGAATTGAAATAGATTTTTAATTAAACATTCAGATAATTTTGGCAAAAGCGTTTCTGTAAGATTTAATTTTTTAATATTTCAATTCCTTAATGGGATTCTTTTCATTGAAATTCGCAAATTCAATAGATTTTAAAGTTGCAGTGTTTAATTTTTGAGTTATTCGATGTCAAAATCAATATCTAAATTTTTTCTGACTTGAATTCAAATCAAATCAATTAAAATGTAGTGCGCGTACAAAAATATTTTTTTAAAAAACAGATAAATAAAAGTAACAACAGTTTGAAAGACCCTGAATTTCAGAGAAAGTCAACATTCCAACTAAACTAGATTGGATTGGTTTCAAATAAAATATTTTTTTCATTAGGAAAAAAAAACAGCTGGCTTTTGAAATTGAAAAACGAAACAGGTTATTTAATTTATTAAAATATTGCCTCCTGGAAATTTTTAATTCCTTTTTTAGATAAAGGTGACATTAGAGATATTATTAGATAGAGATTAGATATTTTTAGATAGAAATATTATTGTCGAGATATATGTAACTGGAAACGATTTTTGTTCTAAATCGTAAAATAAATTAATATTAATGATATCGGTTTCTTTATCATCTTAATGATATCAGTTTTATTTCTGTACAATAATTCTTTCAATTGTTATGATTTTTTTAAACTTTTAAGCGAATTAACAGTAATATTAATTTTGAACTACTTAACTACTGTTCTTTAATTTTGCTGTATTTTAATGTATATATTTTTGAAATGTTTTCCTTCGTTTCAACTAATTAACAGTGCCTAAATGCTAGCATAAGTCAATCGCTGAAATGGTGACAAGAAAAGTAAAATTTTTGTGAGCCAATAAAACAGATGTTCGACGACAGAAGTGGGTTCAATTAACGAGAAATTAACGAAAATTTTGCCTTTTTCTCTCAACCCTTTAATAAATATGTTGCTATTTTTCTCTTTAACACTATGTTTTCCATGGCTTGTATCTATTTCTACAAAAAGAATCAAAATGACTCTTTTCGGTGTTTAGAAAAAATATAAATCGACCTATCGATTATGAAAGCAAAGTAGAAAAAAAATTATATATTTTCAATATACTTGTTGAAGAATGGTGTGATGAAAAAGCAGTTTCTCTGTGTTAATTTACAAAAAAAGTCTTTATTTTCTAATCTTATATCTAATGTCTTTGTAGAAGATGATCGTAGAAGAATAGATAGAATCATCTATTCTTCTACTATCATCTAACATTGACTCACACGTCTTCTTACAAACAACCTATAATAGCTTCTATATGACTGACCTTCGGCTTCGGCTTCTTGTTTCCTATATACACACATTTTAGTAACACATTCTTATTTCTATATTTATACCTATAGCTATGCACGTCTCTATCAAGTCATTACATATTTAAATATACATGTATGTATTCTCAACAATATTTATTCGAATGGTCAAAAAGATAAAGTTTAAGTACGAAAAGTAAAGATTTCTTAGTTCCTCAGAAACTAAAAAAAGAAAAAGATAAGAATTGCGATTATATGTCTTATAAATTTAAGTAAAAATTAATTAAAATATTCTCATAAAGTACGGCAACAATTTTCTTGGAAAAAAAATCACAAGCAGTTTCATCAGAGAGGTGAAAATGGAAAAGACAAGAGTTGCGATTATATGTCTTATAAATGTAAGTAAAAATTAATTAAAATATTCTCATAAAGTACGACAACAATTTTCTTGAAAAAAATTAAGAAAAGTTTCATCAGAGAGGTGAAAATGGCCTCTTGGTGAACCTAGTGTTAAAATCATTCCAAAAAAAAGTTACACCTTTTTTTAAATTAAAAATTTTACATTTTCAACAATACCAATTTTATTGTGGGGCAAGGTTTCTTGCAACTGTTATTAATTCTTCAGAAGATTTAACCAATTGAATTTGGAATAAAGAAATTTATAAGTACTTCTTTGCTAAACAACGTTAAAACTGAACTACTATAACATTATTTTTTCATTTCTTCTTTATATCAATGCACATGTGTTGAAGATGGCTCTTTATCTTGACGTAAAATGTAGTTTCTATGTCAAAAATATTATATATAAAGTCCATATACATGAAATTATGCGTAAAATATAGTCATACATAAACCTGAATTGATTTCTGTGTCAGGTAGGTTTATTTTCGAATGGTTCGTGAAAATTTCATCATTCTCTCCGATTTTGATATTTAAAAATTAGAAATCTTTTGACTTTCCGTTGAAAACAAAAATAATTACGAACACAATTCATTTAAAGTTGAATATGTAGAAGTAAAAGGGATGCTTCAAGAAAACAGAATGAATTTGTTTCGAACCAAATATTACAGTATATAAAGCTTTAAAGAGTTTTTGAGATTAATTATTTGGTAACAATCGAGGAAAACTTTTAAACTTTTTTTAATTAAAAAATAAATGGATAAAAAAAGTATCAGAAGAAATTAAACTGTCAGCAAAAGTCAATTTTTATATAATTTTTAAGTAAAATAAATCAAAAGGATTTCAATAGCTCAACTTATCTTTATCTATGAATCAAATTAAATCGTCATCTACTACATAAGCGAACTTTTAATCTTTGTTCAAATTCCTGAAAAAAGAGTATGGAATCATATTTAATATTCACGGATGCATGTAAACATGCTGTGTTTAGAAAGGAAATTAGAATCGATTTACTAAATTTCGTCAAATTTGTAAAGTTTAATTGAACATCTCAAAGGTTCTGCAACAGTAAAACTGACAAATTGATAATATTTAGCAAATTAATAATCACTATAATATCAGGATGTGAACTTTAAATTAAGAATATTTTCTTCTTATCGTAGAGTGTTAAAAACTTCTTTGAAATTTTAGATATCCACATAATGAATAAATATATGAATTATAGGTAAAAGAAAAGTATATTCTATTTAGGAAAATTCAAAGAATCTAATACAATATTATGATAATTCTTAAGAAAATATCATAATCTTAATTTTATGAGCAAAAATAAAACCTTTAAAATTTATAACTCATTAAAAACTTTCATTCACTCATATTTTTTTAAAATATTTCTAAAATTATTTTTTAAAAATTCCGGTTAAGGGAAATTTTAATATTCTTTATTTAACAGAATTGATTATAATCTTTCGAATTATGGCAAGAAATATTATTGACATTTAATTAATATATATATATATATATGTAATGATATTTTAAACTCTTAATTTAACCAAATTAATTTCCAAAACTTTATCTTAATTTAGCCCATAGTAAAATATTATTCTTAAATCTTATTTCCTGATTTCATTCCACGTATGAAGCTGTGCAAAAATTACTGCACTATCAATATACGTATCAAGTGAAAATGACCCCTTCGGTGCCCTTGTCAAAGGTCAAGACGTGTATTCAATCGCCACGTGGCTGGAAATCCCATGTTATATAAGACTAGTGATCATTTGTTTCGTTCCTTCCTTCCTTCTGCTTTTGTGCCGGCTGTGGCGGATATATATATATATATAGATAGATAGATAGATATAGATAGATAGATAGAGAGAAATAGTTAATCAGTGCCAGAATATGTGATTTCTGCCGATTCTTTACTAACAGAATTCCAAATTTTATTTGTTGCATTTATACATTTATATACCATGAATTTATAAGAATTTTAAGTGTACAAATATGAGGTTTGATAAAAGACTGGTAATTAAAGATATGAGAGTTTTCTTATTTTGTTTATTTCACTACTTCTTTATTAATTTTACTAAAATTCAAGTGTTGATAAAGATGGCAATAGTAATAGTTTGTTTTATCTTTCAGTAAATATTTTTTTAATCAAAATATTTACAGTTATTCTCGAATAATCCGATTTCTCAGAAATGTCATATAAAGCATGAAAAGGACACAGTTTAATAATTTAAAGCAAAAAAAAAAAGTTAACATTTTCATTGGAAAAAATTGAGTTATATATTTTTGGACTTTGATTTCATTATAAAGGATAAGTTTTGTAGTTTATATTCAAAAGCTCTAACTGGTGAACTAAAATATCCATAAATAGAAAATTCAGACAAGTAATCCAGTTATGATCTTTATTTTAAAAACATTCAGGATTGCAATTAATTTTCTTGTAACATAAAATCTAATCCAAAAATTATTTTTAACTAGAATTTGTATTCAACTGAAATAATTTGGGTATTTTAATTCTTGAAACATGTGTATATTTCAATCATTTTTGATAGACATTCATTGTCGTCATCCGTTAAAAAGTCCATTGGTAATCTCTTATTTATTTCTTCAAAATAAGGCCAGGAGCCAGAATTCCGCTGTTCAGACCGATAATTCCTCCATTCAATAGAAGGGGCGATGCTCCAACCAATCCAGTGCCGATGATCCTGCTGTCGGTGCTGACGGCTCCAGGAATGGCGACGACAGACTGAGTTGAAATCGCTCCAGGAGTTAAGATTCCGGCATTCAGGAGTCCAGGGGCCAACACGGCGGCATCGATGACTGCAACCGCAACGAGAAAAAAAGCAACCTAAAAAAGATGAATAAAAATAGATTTTTTTTCCAGAAATTATCGGATATTTTTTTTAAGTGACAAGTTGTTTCGTACTTTTTTAGGATTAATATGACTTAGATCAATGAATTATGTTCAACTATTGTAAATTATTGACTTCTAAAGACTATTTTTCTTATATAATGCACATCTCATCACACAAAAATCATTTTTTAATATTTTTTGTAATGCAAAAATCAAACAGTACGTATTAAATGGATTGAAAAAGACATTAAACATATTAAATGGATTGCAAAAGACATTAAACATGTTAAATGGATTGCAAAAGATATTTTTATGGATGTTAGAGTATTGGTTGCTTGGTAATTTTAAGACAAATTTGATTTAGATCCTTAAATTGTGATTGAATTACTCTAAATTATTTACTTGTAAACACTATTTTTCTTATATGTCATCAATTTCATCGTAAAAAAGTCAATTTTTTTATGATTCAACAGCAGAAATCAAACAATTTACGTTTAAAGTTAGAAATCAAAGATATTTTTTAGATGCTAAAGTTTTTTCTGCTTGATAATTTCTTAAGGTCAGTTTCATTTAGATCAATGAATTATGATTCAATTTACTCTAAATTATTTACTTCCGAGGAGAATTTTCTATAGTAGAAATTTCATCTTTCAGAAACTATTTTTTTACTGATCCAGAACAGATATCAATCAATACATGTTAAATAGAATAGGAAGAGTTTTTTAAAGGTATTAGAATTTTCAAAAAAAAAAAAATTTCAATGCCAATAACTTTCCTCAAATTTTCTTTTGGAAGCATATCCAAAAATTATCTCGGAAAATTCAGAAACTACATGAATTAACTAAAATATATAGGCTCATTTTTTATACTTGCAACCAATCACTTTTCTGTTACGTATCTCAAAATCACTTGTTAAATTCGTAATTTAATGTATGAATCATAGAAATTTAAAGTCACAGAGTTTATTTAAATTTAATATTAATTTTAATATTTGATGGATCTTATGTTAGTAATATGCGTTCAAGAGTATCATCTTCCTCTCTAGTTTAATCGAATGAAATTCGTTTTTGAAAACTTATACGAAACTAAAATGTCATATGTAGGTTATAATTTTTTCAAAACCATTTATTTATTTAAATTTTTAAGCAATAATATATGAACAGTGAGATATTTTTTTCACTAAGATTAAATGAATTGACAGAAAGAAAATTTTAGAAAATCGAAATATTGAAACTCATTCCTTCAAGTTTCAACAAAACACTATTCTCCCAAAGATTCCCATCAAAACAATTTCAAATTTTAACTTTTTAAAATTTTAATACGTTAAAAAATATATAAAAGTTTTTAAGATACTAAAATTTCGAAAGAAAAAAAACTATTGTTTCTTATTTATAGATTGTTATTGGGGAAGAAGTTATATACTGTAGATAATAATTTAAAATGCTAAATGCTTTACAAAATATTTAGTTTTGGTTTTTAATTGTATTTATAACTTTTATATATTTTATGAATGTAACATTTTTAACGGTCTTATAATATTGTTAAAAAAGATGTAATTTAGTTTATGTTTTAATAGGGACACGTTATTGAATCATCACTTTTATTATATTCTCATCGGTTAAAAACTGATTCGTCGGTCTCATTTTTAAAGTATGACAAAATATTGCATATTGTCTTTTCATTGATAAGTGATGCAGATAGCGAAGATTCTTATCAGAATGGAGAAAAAATAATTATTCTACACTTAACTTATAATAATAGAAATTTTTTTTCATTCATGGAATCATTCAACATTGGTAAACAATCTTTCAAATGAAATCAGAAAATAACTTCATAAAATAGAACTTTTAGATAACTGACAATTTGAATTGTTATTTATTTAAAGTAATGGGAAATTACATGTACAATTATATAAATTTATTTGCATTAATTCATTGATCTACAACATTCTATTTTTTTTATATCGAAAACTTTGCTTTTAAAATAGAATAGTTTATAAATAGAGCTAATAAACTGGGAGAAAACGATGTCTTACCTTAGCGATCATGTTGTATGGCAAGATGTCAGCAAATAAACTGATAATGCTGATTGTAATTGAATCCAGGTTTATATACCCATCAATATCGGTGAAAAATGGAGATGCCCGATCTGCACGTGCTAAAAGAGTGATCCCCAGCAACTTCTCTAAGGTCAGTTTCTCACTCCGCCCTTGTCGACAAACAAATTAGCATTCGAAACGGATTTTGTTTACCAAAAATATCAATTATTAAACTCAATAATAAAGAAACAAAAACCATTTTCTGTCATTTCCTGTGCAGAGATTTGACAAACAGATAAAAAATAAAATGCATTATGTCAACATATTGTTTCATATGAAACATAAGGCAACATATTCTTGAATGTGGAAATAGCGCATAATTCATTGAATCAATAGATGAAAAATAGAAACGATTTATGAAAAAAATTGCTCATCTTTTCTTTTTATTCCACGAAAATAGCAGGACATTTTTTTTTCAAAAACGTTTTTTTTTTTTCTTTCTATTTTTTCAAAATTTAGAAATAATATTGGCAACAGAATTATCATCAGATAGCACAGTCTGTTGCACAATTCTTACAGCATTGTGCGATTATACATTATATTATTCAATATTCAATAATATTGAACAATATTATGAATATTATTTAATATCATACTACTAACAAAAGTATGCTGATAGGGTCTATAGTCAAAAACTCGTGCCTTGATTTCAGATTAGAATACAACATAAATATTACAAAACAAATGTCAACATTCACATGTTTATATTTTTTATTTATTTTAAGGCTTGAAAGCATAGCTTTGAATGAATTATTTTGTTTATTATTATGATAGTAGAGCTCGTAATTTTGTTTCTTTGAGAAGGTATGTATCCCAATCTGGTTGGCCGCGACAGCATAGGCGGGAATTATGGTTGACTCCTAATGACCAACACCAACCACTGTACAACTCCTCCCTTAGGAGGAGACACATCTCATCATCGGTAATGGATAATCAACCAACACCATTTTTGTACTCATCAAACAAAAATGAAATCAGAAACTTATCATCTCCTAATCTGAGGTGTCCCCCCCCCACCTCAAGAAAAGAGCATGTAGGCTGTTTCTAAAATCATTGGATGAAATTTAAGTGTAGGTCAAGTATATAAGAAAAAAAAACATTTTATATTAGAATACAGAATCGAAAACGAGAAGGGCTACAAATAAGGCAAGATCTTTGTCAAACTATGAGAGGATGATTAAAAAAATGTTCATGATAATTAAAGCCATGTCAATCAATCATTCAAGGAAATGGATTAAAAGCTTGTATGCATGTTTTATAAGGTATGTGTGCAAAAATTATATGAAAATCAGGAGTTCAATCCTCACAATTACGGTTACAATGAAGTTCGAAGACTTTTCTATATATTCTTGAAAATACCAAGACATTGTATACATTCTTCACAAGCAAAACATTGTGAAAGGCGTTAAAATAGGTTACTGTTTTTATTATTACTATTACTATTACTATTATTAAATGCTATTAGGTATGAAAAATATTCATAATGTCGCTGGAAGGTACATAAATATACTGAAACTCATAAAAGATTAGAATGTCTATACTTATAATAAAGTTCAATGTGTGTGTGTGTGTGTGTGTGTGTGTGTGTGTGTGTGTGTGTGTGTGTGTGTGTGTGTGTGTGTGTGTGTGTGTGTGTGTGTGTGTGTGTGTTCTGGCGCTCTACAGGCCAGACCGTTCGACCTACAGCTACCAAATTTGGCACATGGAGGTTGGGAATGTGCACCTGGGGTTCCTTTTTTTGAACTTTTAATTAGAATTTTAATTATTAATTAAAAACTAACTTTCCCGCCAAACAAATCTTTTCATTTTCCCCATCGTTAAATGAGTAAGGCTTCGATTTTTTTTCCCCATGCTAACGGGGCAAGGCTTAACATATTTTCGGCCGATTATTTCAAACGATTCTGTTCTTAGTCTTTGATGCATTGAAAATTAAACATTGTTAATTAAATGATCTTTCAGTTCATTCTGAAGTACTTTTGAATTAAAATAAAAAAATAAAGAAAATTAAAAATTTATAATCTGCGTAGCGTTACCCCAACTGGCGTAGAAAATTCACGCATTTGCGTTACCATAATTGGCGTTGAAAATTCACTAATTGTTGACAACTCTATTTTCAACGGATACGACTAGGTTTTGAAGGTTTAAAATGTTTTCGACCGATTATTTCAAACGATTCAGTTTATTTTCTTAGTGTTTGATGCATTTAAAACTAAACATTGTTAATGAATCGATCTGTTCATGAGGAATCTGAGAAAATTTTGCTGAAAACTTCTTGAGATATTACATTAATTAAGAAAGATATTCTTTAGTGCCCATAAGGTTTAAATACTCAGCGACTCTGTTTTCAGTACTCATATTTAAAAAAAAATGTTTCGTTTCAGTAAAAAATGTTCTTATATTTTTTTGCAGATTAATCATTTCCACTTTAATTTAAAGCATAAATTCTACGGGAGCTAACAGAAAATTAGAGATATACATATTACGTCATGGCTGAAGGCCTTAATAATATTATGAAGGAATTATATGATTATCAAAATTTGAAGCTTTAAAATATTTTGAGGAAGAAGCTATTAAAATAGGAGTAACATAAAATATTTAATTATTAAAATTTTAAGGAGCATTAAGATCGGCTAACCGGATGGTCGCCAAATTCGACTAGTATAATAATAACAGATTAGAATAGAACAAAATAAATAAGGACGAAGAGACAATTAAGGAACAAAATATTTTTTGTGCCACAGAAATTTTAAATGTAGTTAAAAAGTTTAAGTTTATAAGTGAACTATATAAAAGTCGGGCACATAATATATCCCTTTTTTTTCATACGGCAATTTACTAACAAGCAATCTTTGTAACTACCACTCTTTGAATTTGGGCACTTAATTTAAGATAAAAAATTTTTTTTTCAGCATAAGTTCTTTCAAATTAATCTCGTGATTTTAGTCTTGTGTAGTCAATTATCCATTGCAGCGTATATAAATTACATTAACTAATTAATTACATAATACATTAAATACATAGAAATGTTATTGCTTGGATTTTAAATGTCTAGTAATCTAGTAATAACAATCACAAACTATGAACAAAGGTTTTAATGTAAGCTTATATTTTGAATATAACGAAAGAAAATCGATATATTCGATATAAATTGATATAAATTACTTATAATCGATATATTCGATATAAATTGATATAAATTACTTATAATCGATATAAATTAATTAATTATCGATACAAAATTGCATAATTTATAAAATAATACAAAATTTTCTGTTTTCGTTTTAAATTCCTGACAAGGAATTTGTTTCATATATGTTTTCCATGCAATTCATGAGCTATGTCAAATCTATAAAATAGCAAATTCGTTTTTATTATAATAATAAATAGCTATAAATTACGTTTTAGTAAAGGTTTGTTAAAAATAGCTCAATTTGAAAATTATTACTAAGTTAAATTTAATTTAAACATTATAGCCCATAAAATAATAGAATTTTTTTATGGTTCATTTTAAACTCACTAAAAGGAATTTCCAATGTGTTTCATATGTGTTTTCCACACAAATCAGGAAATTAATCAGTTCCATAAAATAACAAATTTATTTGTATTATTATAAAGATAAATTGCGTTTTGTTAATTCATTGCGCATGGTAATTTCCATATTAACACAGAAAGTCAAAATTTCACAGAAAGGTGACTATTAGTTGAAAAGACCTTTGGCGAGACTATTGAATTATTTTTAATTCTTAATTTCTGAACAGTTTATTTTATTAAACCAGTGAAATCTTGTTTCTGTGTTCGTCCTTTGGAAGATATTGTGATTCGTTTATGCTTTAATGCTATATATACATCTTTAAATGCTACATTCTTTAATTCTAAATTTGTTAAAATTGTTCTTGCAAAATATCTCATGAATTAAAAAAAAACAATGTACATTTTGCGTTCACATTTGATACAATAAATTCTCTATATATTTTGCAAATTCTGAACTACAGAATACATGGCCTGCTTATTTTAAAAGATTTTACAACTGTTTTTCATTATGCGAAGAAAAATGAAAATTTCATAATACTAATCAATTGAAAACCAGAATTTAGATCAAAAGAAAACGCCAGATTAATTCATAGTTCAGTTAACAAAGTAATAATTTATCTGTGAGATTTTTAATAAATAATTTCATAAGCTTCTTAACTAAAAGATTTTTTTTCAAACAAATCATTGACTATTACATTTTGATTTCATGGGTGTTTTTTGAATTCACTTTATGCAGAAATTAATAACAAATATAATTAACACATACAGAGACGCCTAAAAAAATTAACACATAACATTTTTCAAAGGATGCATCCCAAACTCGATCATATCTCTTAAACTGTATCGTTATTAACTTCATACCTGTAGAAAATTAACCTACGTAGAAAAAGAAAGTAATTAGATCTTCAGAGATGTATGAGAAGGTCATAACTGCACCCAAACCGGATTGAGCCGGTTTAAATTTAAACTTATTTTTCAACTGAAGAACAGAAACATTTCTTGTATCTGGCATGGAAAAACAAAACAAAGATTGCTTCCTCATATGTTGAATTAAACATAATTAAGAGATCCACCGCGCCCATTTTAAAAATTCTAATTCTTTTTTCAGCCTTGGAAAATTTTTCTCATAAAATGATATAAAAGAGCAATTGGACGAACTGTTGTATCATCTCATCCAGAGTACCTGATCCAAGAACAAACCATGCTTGCGAAGGTAAGTGTATCGCTTAATAAATATTTTTCATTTAATCTTGCGAAAATTGACTTAAATTTCATATGGAATGTTATATATTTAAAAAAAATTCGATTCGTCGAAGAAAATTCGATCAAGTGGTTTTAAGGAAACTGAAAGATTGAAATCTCCAATAGTGATATACTATGGTCAATTTTGGCCGTTGTGGCTTGGTTGTCAAGTCTTGGCTTCGGAACTAGGGGGTTTCATGTTCGAAATCCGATTCCACCGAAGCCGGTCTAGTACACGCTAAATCCATCGGGGCCAAACTTCCTATAACTGATGTAGTATGGAAGTTTGGAGAGACTGGGTGCCGGCTCAGGTGTCATCCTCATCAAGTGACCAAGGTTCTTGATGAGGATGACACCTGATGAGGTGACTACGAAATCCGGCCTAAAATAGCCCTAGTTTTGCTTTAAAACGGGATGTTAATAAAATTAAAACTAAAAAGCTAAACTATGATCACTTTTCGTTAGCATAGCAAATAGCAGAGCATTTGTTTACAATAAAAAAACTTGATTCAGAATAGCACATCCAGGCAACATGAAAATCATTAAGGCATAAACAGTTGTTTAATTTAGATTAAATATTGATTCACATAAAAAAAAGTGGGACTGCTAGATTTTGTAAATCTACAGATACTACACAGTGGCGTAGCAAGGGTAATAGGTGCCTTGAGTACTCACTATATGTTTCTTTTTCACCCCTAGTCATCATCAATTCTTTAAGTATAATAGTGCTGCAGTCATAACATTATCTTTTCTTCCTTTCATATAATAATATAAATGCACTAATATTTTGGCAAAGTGGTTTTTTAAAACTGGCGACCAGGATATCCATATTCTTCTTAGCCAATGTTTTTAAATCCCTTAGAATGACATTTTAGGGAGCTTGAGATGCGCGAGGATAGAACCTGGTCCCTTGTGGTTCGCAGACCAGTAACATAACCAGGATACAAAAGCATATGCTCGTGCATCGTAGTTGTTAACTGGCTTATATGCTATTCACCACAACATGTTATGTTAAGGAAACGAAAAATCTCGAACCAAATCTGCCAGTGGGTTGTCTGTCTTTATCAACGAAGTTTTATATGTGGTGAAGAGGGACAGTAAGGAAATCATCGAACATGCATAGATATGGTGTCTAAACTAAATATTTTTGCATAAATTATGAAGATTTTAATTTCCTTTCCTAAATATGGGGTCTTCATGTTGAGAAATACAGATTGATGCCATCATAAATCTTTCAGATAATTATCCGCTAATCATAAATGTATCTTGTCAGTATCTCTGGTATTCATAATATATTTGGTATATCTCAAGTGCTGATATCTAGTCAAAATTATGGATGGAGTAAATAGTAGAACAAAAAGTTGGAAACCTTCGTCAAACTTTTAATGCGTCATCAAAGGCATTCATTTAGCCACCAATCCACCTTCATTTTTTATCGTACTTGTGAAACCGCTGAGGACGTAATCAACACACTTTTCACATCTTTGAATTCAGCTGAATGAATACATTCCAGTAATTTGAATCTTAAAATTGTAGGTTTGTTCCACATTTTTCATCCACTCTGTCAGAGGGAAAAGATTTAAAATATATAAACTATCCCCAATGTGAAGAAGCTTAACATAGAACATAGCGAAATATAGAGATAGGAAAATTTTCTAGCTAATTTACAATGAAAGCATTTATATAAAAGACGAGAAGTAAATATTTTACACATGTTTATTCCGGTGATTTATATAGTAATTTTAGTTTATTTCACAAAATTCAATCCTAGTGAAGTAATACGTGCAAATTAATAAAAATATAATTCCATAATAAAAATGAATTTTGTAAATATTCGCCGATTATTTTTTCTATTTGCATTCATTTCAAAGATTCACTTTTTTAGAAACTATTAAATTTTTATTAGTAGAATTTAGGAATCAAAACGTTTCAAAGATGTTTTGGAAAGAATTTTTCTTTTGACTATCGTTAAAATCCAATAATTACAAACGCATTAGTGAATAATTTACTTTCAAACCTATGTAAGAATTTTTGTAAAAAAAAGGATTAAAAACTAACAATTAAAGTATTTAGTTTGAAAGGAAAAATCACGCATTTAAAATTGCTAAGTCTTAAGCATTAGATAGGAATGACATGCTTGATTTATAAATAATCTTACAAATTTGAGTTTCATATTTCTTGTGAAAATTTTTATTCAAAATGAAATTAGGAAATAACTAACATAATTCTCAACTAGCTAATAAATTTCTTTGGTGGATCATTTTATTTCTTCCAGATCTTTATCCTGTGCGCTGGTCTTGCAGTAGCCCGTGCCAATCCAGTACTGACTAGTTCAGTCGTTAATACAGGAGATAGCATCAGTGCAAAATCGCAAGACGTGAGTAACAAATTTCTGCCATTCTAATACGCTTCAATTAATCACTTATAATACCTAAGTACAGATTTTTAGTCTGCATATATATATATAATTTATTGTGGAATTCGATTAGTTTTATAAAACAAATTTCTAAAAAAAATGAGTAACTAAAATAGTTTTAGAAGGTCATAATATATATATATATATATATATGATATGATATATCCTCAAAATATCTAGAATGTTACAACCACAAGATAGAAATTATTTTAATAAATAAATCTTTTACGAATATTTTTTATTATTCGTATTAACGATTTTTTTTTTGTCAAAATTTGTCCACGTTTTGAACTAAAAGTAAATACAAATCATTTTTATTAAATTCTATTGAATTGTTTTAGATATTTAATGTGCGTTTTGGACCAGCCACACTGAAATATTCATTTTTCAGAAAATGCTTTCAAAAATGTATTTTTAAATACAATAGAACAAATGCTTTTTTTTCAATTGTTTCTAATTAAATTGCCTGAACTAAGCAAAATATGGCTGGATAGGTAAAAATAAATAAATAAATATATATATATATATATATATATATATATATATATATATATATATATATATATATATATATATATATATATATATATATATATATATATATATATATATATATATATATATATATATATATATATATATATATATATATATATATATATATATATATATACTTTATAACCTTAAACTACTACACTATGCATAATCTGTGGACAACAGAAAAAAGTTCATCACAACTTGCTCCAATAACAAAATTTTTTATGCAAAATTATAAAGAAGAAATTGCAACGCAACATTTTTTCAAAACTTTCTTTAATATATGAACTGAGATCAAAACGAAGTCAGTTCCATTTTCCATAAAAACATTTATTCATTTAACTCGGCGCAATAGTAAACAACAAATCGAAAAAAGTCAAATAATTCTTGTTTTACAGTTAAATTCATTTGCAAGCATTTATTCTCGAAGAATATTTTTAATAATTTATCAAATTCTCATAAGGTTTCATGCTCATATTAATTGAACTAAATTTAAACTAAAGACAATATATTTTGATTCAGAAATAAAAAAGATTTTCTTATAAGTTTTAAAAGCTATTCAATTAAAATACTTCACCACGAAATTAAAAAAAATTTTGTGAAAAATCAAGCAATTTTTGAATAATTTTAACTTTGTGAAAAGCATACAATATAACACTTAATGGAGTGATAAAATTAGCTTGAAATACATAATAGCAATAAAAAAAATGTTCCAGATTGCTTATCAAATTAGCTTTTTTACAAAACATTAATTTTTTTTTAATGTATATAAATTGTATATGATATTGTAGATTAAACTGATATCCCTTCAAAGATTTTTTTTAATTTTAAAGTAAATAAAAATCGTTTTCATGAAATAATATTTTATAAAAACATAATAAATGTTAAGATCTTGCATAATCTTTTATTAATTCATGCCTTAGTTACTATTGAACGTTGAAAATTTAACATCGACTTTCCTCTTATCGATAAAGCGTTTCTACTAAATTTCATCAATAATTGACAAAAAAAACTGTATATTTGTATAAAATATGTACAAACATTAATCGTTATATGTATAGAGAGAGATTATCAAAATTTTATGAATGTATGGGAGTTAATTTTCAAAATAAATTTCCTGAATCATATCTCCAAATGATTTACAGGGAATTGGCAACTACGCTTTTAACTACGGCACTGCCACCAATGCCAGAGCTGAAGTCGGAGATGCCGCTGGAAACAAGCAAGGAAGCTATACCATCACCGACATCGATGGTCGAGCCCGAAGAGTTGACTATGTCGCCGATGCTGCAGGATTCAGAGCTTCCATCAACACTAACGAACCAGGAACCGCCTTGAGTGCCCCAGCTTCTGTTGCCATCGCCAGTCCCTACGCTCCACCAGTCGCCCCAGTGGCACCCGCTGTAGCTGCCCCTGTCGTTCCAGCAGCCCCTGCTCTGGCTGCTGCTCCTCTTCTTGGTGTCCCAGGCATCTCTGCCTACAGTACCGTAATTGGAAATGGAGCTGTCCTCGGCCTTCCTCTTGGTGCAGGACTTCTGGCTCCTGGAATAGCCAAGACTATCGTCTGGTAAACTAAGGTGAGAATATATCTAAAAATAAGTATTCATTCTTAAACGGGGATGCATTCAAACACTGCTTTTTTTAACATTTTAGCTTACAAAATGTTTAATTTACAGAATAAAGAACTTCATTTTTTTAATTAAGTTAAAATAAAGGCCAAGATCCAATATAGCTTAGTATTTTTATTTTTAAAAATTGTTTCTAATTTTTATAACTAAATTTTAGAACAAAACTTTTGTAACTTTTTTTACCTTAATTTACTAAATGTAGTACTCTCTTTTAGTTTATCTTACTATAGGAAAACTATAGTGAGTGCTATTCAAATATTTATTAAAAGATCTTGAGAACGCAATTTTACAATTAAAAATAATTTATGATGAATTTTAATGTTTAAATTATTATTATTTTTTTCTTTTTTAGTATATTATGAAATAGAATCAAGCGACAACTGATTCAATACACAATGCTGATTATGGGACCCTGTGAAGTAATTCATTATGTATAAAAAAAAAAGATTTTTGACCTAGGGAATTACAGAAAGAAATTTGTGTTGTTTTTTTGTATGAATGGCATTAGTAGAAATAAAATTATTTTTTTTTAAATAAATTGTTTTTACTTTCATTTTTATTTTCAAATCAATAAATATTTCTTAATTTGTATATCTGCTAGTAGATTTTTCAGCACGCTTCCTTCAATCTCTTTTCGAAATTTCATTTAATTTTTTCAACTTGTAAAAATTGTCTAAAAAATATTAAAGAATAATATAAAACTTGTTAACAAATTTACTATATAATTATTTTAGAATAATATAATTAGCATAAGGATCGGTTTTTTTGTTTGTTTTTTTTACTGGTTTCAAATGAAAATACACATTTCTTAATATAAGCAGTTTTTTTAAAGAAAAATTAGCTATATTAGATCTGCTTGATGTGAGAATTTAAGTATTCTAATATCTAGTACTCAAGGTCTATAAATTAAATTAATCGCTTGAATTCATAAATTTAAATTGAATGATCATATTTTAAAATTTAATATTTCCATTCAAAAAATCTACTTCAATGCTATATTACTGCTGCTGCTATTGGAATTAAAATTGTCCACATCACAATTTTTTAAAAATATTCCAGAGAAATATATAAAAATTTAATATATATTTAAGTATATATTCAATTTTAAATAAGTTTAAGTTGATCAGATTGGTTTCTGAAATAAATTATTTATGATTCAATGGCTAAAATATTATTTTTCAGTTAGTAGTGTCAATTTTTATTATAAGAAAAATTTGTTTTTATATTAAAATTTAATAAAATTTAGAAAATGGAGTTAATCGATTTGGCGAGTGAAGCATTCACTTAGTATTCATCAATATCAAAGCTCATTTAGTACAAAACAATATCAAGCTATAATTCATAAATTAATTATAGCTTGCAGATTGTTCTCAAACATTAAAATTTCATACCATAAAATATCATTAAAAAAAATTCCTCTCGGCTATCTGGAAGGAAAAAGTTGATTCTTTTTCATCTAAGTTAATTTTTCATGAATCTAATTTCAGGCAAAATTAAGGTTCGAAAAATCATTTTTTAGATCCTAACTATGATATTGTAGTTATCAAAAAAAACTTTAAATGCAAAAGTTGTTCGTCTTAATAAGGCACCAATTTGGCTCATTTGATTTATTTTTCTATCTTCAATATTAAGAAAGTTATAACGAAATTAAAATTTCAACCCTTTCCCCTACCATTTCCATCACCATTTTTGGTATTTTTTTTATTGTCCATCGTTACAAATTAACAGTGTTATAGTTATTTATTTTTACGAATTTTTTATTTCTCAAATTAATATGAAGAGAGAAGAATCACGTTTAAATTACTCTGAAACTGTGATGATTCGGACAAAGAGATTTAATCATCTTGGTCCAGTTCTTTGCGACATTTAACACTAATATAATACTTTTATCATATCAGACTAACTGAAATATATATTTATCATTACAAAAGAAAGTATTAAATAAGCTATATTTTGTTGATTTCAATCATTATTAGAACTGATTATTAATGAGAATGCAATTAGGATTTATAATACCAGTTCATAATGATAACCTAATGAGCCAAGAATTTGAAACATGAAATTTAGACAATTTGATAAATGTAGTTATTTATCGGCAGTTGATCAGTTTCAATAGTTGACAAGAAACATTTCGAAATATCTGCGAACGGCTCAAAGAAATTACTTGTTCGACAGTAAAATCATTGGTTTATAAGAAATTTTAAATATAAGAATCTTTTAAATTCCAATTTCCTCATATTATATTGATTTCTGTAATATATAATTTAATTCAATATATATTTGAAAGGTTCTTACTTTAAACATTTTCAGAAAAGCAAAAACATTCGGATTAAATAAGTCATTTTTTTTACCAGAATATCTATTAGAGTAAGCCTCGATGAGAAATGTTTAAGCTCAGCACTGAACTGAAGAAGAATTCTTACTGAATCTTAAAATAAAACTTTAAATGTATTATGTTCAGTCAGTGATTTCTTCAAATGAACATGATTTCTTACTGAATCATAAGAATAAAACTTTAAATGTATTATGTTGTAGTCAGTAATTTCTTCAAATGGACATGATTTCTTACTGAATCATAAGAATAAAACTTTAAATATATTATGTTGTAATCAGTGATTTCTTCAAATCGTCACTAAAACACATCTCGCATTAAAAATTGTCAAATTCCATTTAAAACGCTTAGAAAATTATTTTTTTTTAAAAAAAATTTTAAATTATTATAAATTTATCATTTTCGAATGGTTAGATCAAGATGAAAATAATTGTTTACTTTTAACAATAAATAAGAAATTTTGATTTTCACTTTGGAATACAATTTTTTTTCTTACTTTAATTCAGAAAAATGTATTTATTGAACAGTTTGGTTTAAGATTATTTTCTTTATTTATAATTATTTCAATAAAATCTTATTATTTTTAATAAGGAAAATGAAATTACATTCTTCTGTATGGTTGCTAAAATAAAACTAAATATTTTAATCCAAAATATTTAATTCCTTACCAAATAACGTTAAGCATTATTTAAATTTAAATTAGTTTACTTCTTTTATTATAAATTATTGTTATCCTTATCTGGAATTCAGTTTGGCAAATTTTAGTAAAGAAATGAAAATTTATTAGAGCACCTGTTAGCCATTACGATTATTTGAAAACAGAATTCAGAATTTCCTTAGAAATGATAAAAGAAAAAAGCATTTTCTTTGTCAATGTTTTCACTCATAAATCAAGTATACTTAAATCAATATTCATAAATCAAAGTTTATTTAAATAAAAAAGAAAAGAGACAGCAGATGAGAGTGATTTATAGAAAGATTTCATCACATCAAAGTCAAAAATTTTTGAAACTCAAATTTTATAAAATAAATTACAGAATGGTCTTGACAACACCGGGGGCTGTAAGAATTCCAGCACTCTTCAAACCGATGGGAGAAATGATGCCAGAATTAAGAAGGGGAGCACCAGCGATAAGACCGCTGTTGAGAACTGGAGCACCGATCACACCATTGGCGAGGAGTCCATTTCCGATGATTCCGGCATTGAGGAGAGGAGCTCCAGCGATGAGCCCGGTGGTACTGATGATTCTCTTATCAGTGGTTACTGCTCCAGGGATGGCGACGACGGATCCGGTAGAGACAGCGGCAGGTGCCACGATTCCGGCATTCAAGAGTCCGGGAGCCAAGACAGTAGCATCAACTGCTGCAAGAGCAGCGAGGAGGAGAGCAACCTGCAGAATAGGAGATGGTTAATTATATTTAATAAAAAATTATTATTTTAAATCTTTTTGAAAATGAGTGGAACGACTTGCTATTATACATAAAATTTTAGTTTTAGAAGCAGAAATTTTTAGTAATCATTGTTGAATTAACAGTTTCTAAACTGAGAATGATATTATTAGTTAAAAATGAGTTTATATACCCATAGCAAGAAAGAGGTACGTACCTGCACAGAACTTAACATGTGATGTGTGTGTGATCTTCACTGGCTATTTAGAGGTCAGTACCTTACCACGCCTTTTTTCAACCTGTAGAATAGCATTGAAAATATTGATGGTGTTTACAAAATAAATTAATGATTCTTTACAATCATATATTGCATCAGATATTTTAAATAGCCTTGAAAGGTCGCCGATGCGTTTGTTAAAGTATTCTTCTAAGTCGAAAATTTATTTATATTCTTATAAAAACATTCCTATGAGAGAGTTATTCTAAATATTTTTTAATGTTATGATTGCGCTCGGGATTATTTGTTTTAAAAAAATGTTACGAAATACTTATATTTGTTTTCATTTTTATATAATATATTACAAAAACCTTTGAAATAAAATTATAATAGTAAAAATTCAAAAGTACTAAAACTTGAATAAATATTTTTTTGTCTAAAAGGAAAAATTAAAAAAGAGTTGTCTAATTTAAATGCTTATAATTTAATATTTGTTTAGCAAATAACTTAAGAATTATATTATCTAGTTCCAAAATTTAGAAATAACTGTATTTCTATTCAGTCTTTGAATGCTGGAGATGGATATAATTTATTATTATTATTATTATTATTATTGCATTATAAGCAATTAAAAATTTGTAAAACTTTTTAATGAATAAATTCTTTGTCCTATCTAGAAACCGCAGAACATATTGAGAAAGTATTATGTAAAATTTATTTTAGTGCTTTTTGCATTAAATTTTATTTTATTAGTTTTTTTTAAATTTTATCAAAGATTAGAATTTCAAAAAGAAACATGTAAAACTGTAAAATAATATTAAGATTACATAAGAAAAACATAAAGAAATAAATGTAACTACCCAAACGATAAACGTAGAAAAAAAATTCACACTATTTTATTGGAAATATTTTCAAAAGTTAAAAATATCAAATGAAAAATATTTGATATTTTTGATGGAAATTGACTCTTTACTTTAAATAATAACCTAAATGATATAAATAATAGACTCACATGAAAATTAAAACATTTCAAAAAGTACTAATCATTTATCATCATTTAATACTTGTCGATCTCAAACAAAACGTTCATTCACAGAATATTTTTATAACATGATTTACACAATTTTATTGGCAAATGTTTAATTAGTATGTAAAAACAACTACAAAATTGCAAAACTTTTTGTAACTACAAAATTACAAAACTGTTATCTATTGTAACCACAAAATTACAAAACTTATCTTAAAAACATTGTTGTGACATTTTTTATGTATATTTTTCGAATTCGCTATTTCTTGTCAAGTGATGCATGTAAACAAATTCATTCCTGCGATGTTTCATAAAATTAAATTGGCACAAAACAAGCGACGCTAATGACTGAGCGTGAATCGATTCGATTTCATCAATTATCATAATAATTTATAGACAAGAAGGTAAGAATTAAATTTGAAAAAAATTATTAAAGAGCATTAAGCATTAACTACTCTCTAAAATAAATAAATATTGAAATGCATAGTATAAATTGTGCAAATTCTAAACCCAGGATATAATGTATATGTTCTTCATGTAACAAGCTTGTAAACGTTGTATTATGTTTCGTCTTATACTTTATGTGAAAATTGGTTTCATTTATATTTAATATTATACATTTTTTTCATCGATTTTTTGTGTAATGCAAGTCATAAAACATATAGTTTTTTCAGCATATAAACCTAAGAATATCGCAGTTCGAGATGTTTTGAGGAGATGCAGACAGCCAAATCAGCGGCTATCATATTAGACATTATTAAGTCATAATATTAGTCACTATTAAATAAAAATTCCTTTAAATATGTATGTCAAAAATTATAATAAAAAAAGCTTAGGAAAAATATATTTTGATAGCATGCGATTTTAATGCATTGTAATTTCTTACTCTAAATTGATAAGTTCGGAAAATAATATAAAAATATGCAAACAAATGTGTGGGGGGGATGTGTGTGTGTGTGTGTGTGTGTGTGTGTGTGTGTGTGTGTGTGTGTGTGTGTGTGTGTGTGTGTGTGTGTGTGTGTGTGTGTTCAACTGTTTAAATAATCATAAAGATTATAGTCGCAGGGGCATGGATAGGTGGCAGTCTTGCGTGTGTGTGTGTGCATGTGTGTGTCAGAGACACAGAGAGAGAGAGAGAGAATGAATGAGTTTGTGTGTGAGTGTGCAGTTTAAAATTGTTTTTAATTCAAAAATATCTTAGGCAGTATTCAATGCAATAATTCATATGCAAACAAGTGTGTGTGTGTGTGTGTGTGTGTGTGTGTGTGTGTGTGTGTGTGTGTGTGTGTGTGTGTGTATTCAACTGTTTAAATAATCATAAAGATTATAGTCGCAGGGGCATGGAGAGGTGTCCAGTCTTTGCGTGTGTGTGTGTGCATGTGTGTGTCAGAGACAGAGAGAGAGAGAGAGAGAGAGAATGAATGAGTTTGTGTGTGAGTTTGCAGTTTAAAATTGTTTTTAATTCAAAAATATCTTAGGCAGTATTCAATGCAATAATTCATATGCAAACAAGTGTGTGTGTGTGTGTGTGTGTGTGCGTGTGTGTGTGTGTGTGTGTGTGTGTGTGTGTGTGTGTGTGTGTGTGTGTGTGTGTTTGTGCGAATGAGTGATTGTGTGTATGAATGTGCACTTTAAAAGTGCATTTAATTCAAAAATGCCATGCCCAATATTCAGATAAAAAGAGAAGGTGAACATGTGTGCGCTTCAAAAATGCTTCTATTTCAAAAATGTTACGTTCAATATTTAAATAGCATAATGTCATAAAATGCGTTTTCGCATCAGTTATGTTATTCCAATGCCTATCTAAATAATGCCTATTCTAAATAAGACTGTGTTTATGGAAAGCATTCATCTGTTTATCTTTATTCAGCACAACATTTCATATTAATAACTGCATTTTAACAGGTAAAGATAAATACAGTTCTTTTATAACGCATTTATTCTTTTGGGAATATTTGCGCTTTAAATGAAAATGCCAAAACGGGTGAAATTGATAAGGCGTCTTTGATTACACGATAGATTTTGAAAAGTGACCACATAAGAGCAATTATCACGCACCATATACTAGTAAACTGATCAGAAGATTGCTATACATATTTAATTTTAAATCTGCTCTAAATTTTAATTTTTCGAAAGCTTTATTTATTCATTTTATTAAGAACTTTCTATCGAATTCATCTAATATAAACACAAACAATCATTAAGGCAACTTGTTGTCAAAAGAAGGTCGTCATTATCATAATTTGGTCCGAATCTGAACCGGATCATTCCGGTTGTAACTAAGCAACTTTCTCTTTCTCGATAATCAATGTAATTTCTTATTCTGTTTGTTCAAGAGAATAATAATAAATATACAGTTTTGCAAAACAAAAATTAAAAAATAATAATTCTCCACACCCTTTTTAAATATGCATCCACTTTCGTCCTCGAACATACTCAGGAAGAGAGTGTATAAAAACGTGACCAAGAAGCATTGACCCATCATCTTGTTGTGAGCATCCGATCTGAAAACCAAACATGATTGCAAAGGTAAACTCATTTTGGTAAAATCTCAGTTATTTATAATTTAATGAGCGTGCCATTAAGAAAGCATTCTCCAATATTGTTAGAAATTAAGTTATTTAATAGAACACTTTGTCCCGTGGCGTTTAAAACATTTGTTCGGACTTTTAAATGGAAACTTTTATACGATTACCTAACAGTCCGGAAACACAAGAAAAATAAATGTGTATAATGTACTTAGTCCGTACAAAATGGTATAGCACAATCAGCTACTCTCAGAAAATGTCGATTAGTTTCTAGCGTGATCTGTTGCCACATTATTCGGACAATCTATATTTAATTTATTAAAACTTATCCTACAGATAAAATAATCCAGTTTAGCTATGAAAAATATATTGGTGCTTTTCAAAATTGGTCATATTACTTTAAGTTGTTTTATGAGCATTTTAATTTATATAACGTTACCGTTAAAGTGCGAAATCCTTTATTTCATAGAATAACTATGTATTTCATAGAATAATTAGAGAAGTCAGTTAAAGTACATAAAATTATTGGATTCTACGATTTAACTAGGTATTCTATAGAATAACGATACTTCATCTTAAAACTATGAAAATTGATACTCGAAAGTTCTTTGAACCGGTTCTAGCTGCTTTCAGTCAATTTTGAACCACTTGGGTATTTTTTTTTTTTTTTGATAATATTAAATCTAACTATTTCTACAACATATTATTTTTTTTCCTTTCTGTTTAACTAATACCAGCAATGTGAGCAATAATAAACTATATAATCTGTTTTTTCTTATTATTTATCAATAAATCATCCGCAATAGGGATAAAATGTATTTTTCGAGAAATATCAGCTGTTTATGCTCAATTAATTTATAAAATAACTTTGAAATTGTTTATTTTTCCCTATAACGGTCTATCATTAGTTATTTCGTAGAATAACTAGGTAAAGTATGAAATTTTTCATCCGTTATATACTTTAACTGACTTCTCTAGTTATTTTCTGAAATACCTAGTTATTGTATGAAATAACTGAATTGTACATTTTAATAGCATCATGTACAATAAAACTATGAATAACTTATCAAAAATTAGTAAAATATATTGATATATTATATTTGTTTAGTTTTATTCTGCAAGATTTCAAATCTTCTTCTTTAATTCAGTTTATTATTCAAGTATCTTTAATATTTCATCTCCGAAGTAATATCGTCAGCAAGGTTTCTAATTATCGTCTGACATTAATCCGTAAAACGCTTATTAAATAATACTTAAATGAATGAAAACATTTGAGATTGAGGGATTTCAGACAGAAATGATTAAATTATATTAAATATATATAAAATAATTCAGCAAGAAGATGTTCTATGAGACCTATGGGTAAAAGCGGCATTGAAGGAATGCGGAAAAATACTTAATAAACTAGATTTGAAAATTTAAAAAATTAGATTTTTTAGGTGTAATTTTTTTCTTTTTGCATTCTATTATTTTGTTATTAAGTATTCTTTCCATAAAAACGTTGTTTTTTTTTTACATTAAAAATGTTTTTATTTTGTCTCGTATATTGTCATGAAAGCTATTTTTTTAAATCTAAATATAGATCTAATATTTTGTAGATATATTTTCTAAACTTCTATATATGGCAAATAATCTCATCCTAATAAAATAAAAATATGAAACTCGATTGAATAAAATTAGTTTATTATCATTCTAGAAACCGTTGGAATAGAAAGATTTTAATGTAGATTAATAGTTTTTCAAAATACCACAGAGATAATTTATGCATCTGATACTTAGCACATTTTAGAAAATTTAAAATTCAAAACATTTTGGAATAAAGTATTTCATAATTTCGCATACGTTATCATCTATCATTACAGGCTGCCTTTAATATTTTTAAAAATATGACCAGTATTAAGAAGTATTTCAAACATTTCATAGTAAAAGCAATAATATTTATTTTTGTAAAATTAGTTTCAAAAATCTTTCATAAATAATAATGGGAAACAAAATTTTAGAGTATCAAAAGAAATTGACACTATAATATTTGATGTACTCTTGTTCACTGACTGTACTCTAAAATAACAGAAGTAATGTATATTTATTTTAATTCAATATATTTCCGTTAATAGGCATGTTGCAATAAGTTTATATTCACTTTATTGCATGAAAATGGCTTTGATTACTGTATTTCAGATCACCCTGTTGTGCGCTGCTTTTGCAGTCGTTTGCGCCAACCCTATTCTGACAACTGCCATCGTTAACACTGGAGTAGTAGCAGCGCAAGACAGCAAGATGTGAGTTGTAATTTATATTTTTCTATAAACATTCTTTATTGCATTTGTATAAGGTATATTATTTCTATCAAGGTTATGATTTAAATTTTTATATTAATCGAATATGTTTTGCAAAAACCGATTGTACAATATTAAAAATTAATTTAAAGGTAGTTTACACTCAGCCAATCATAAGACGGCCAATCGGCAGCACATGCGTAGAAAGATTCAAAAATGCTGTTCGGTCCATGACAAGTATTTGTTCCGACGGGACAACAACATGCCGCTGTATTGTATTTTTTTCTTACTGCGCATGCGTTTGTAGAATTTCGAGGGGATTTTTTTAGCTTGAAAAAATTGATCACTTATTATAGATTAACTCCGACATGTTTTGCTCTTTCTTCTTTCTGGTGCAAAATAGTTCTTGTCTTTTTTTTTCATTTTCTATGCCATTTTTTTCTAAAGTTTTCTAAATTTAGATTTGTTGACTTTTTTTTTATTTTTCCATGTTTCTTTGTTTAAATATCCATCATTTTTGTTGTTGTTGTTGGTTCTTATGGCACTTGCCATGGACAAGCCCGCTGTTACGAAGACAGCGATTTTAAACCGGTGGGGGAGCGTCTCTTGTTTTTTTTTAGTAGCGTCAACTAGGGCCAAGAGTACGATTTTGCTACTCACGCATCACTCATTAGCTTGCACAACTCCTTTTTACAGGAGGGCACGTTCACCCATCTCACTGATAAAACAAAGGAGGAACAACCATTCCCAAACCGAGACTCGAACCCAGGATGCCCAGATCACAGGGAAGACGCGCTATCCCTTGGCCAGGTTGCCGGCTATCCATCATTTTAATACGAGACGCAGATGAAAAGAAAAATTCTATTACACCAAAACGGCAATTTATTGCCAAACATGGAATACCTGAATCCATCTTATAAAATTGTGGCAAACATAAATCAGTCCCTTTCTGCGATTGCGTTGTTTTACTGGCCATCTTGGAACTGGCCGGGTGTAAACCCACATTTACATTAAACGTAGGGCAGAAGCAAGATTTGTGTGCTAAATTGGGATACGAATGCCGAAATATATCGTGGGAACAGATGATTTACTGTATTTGTGACTAGATAAAAAATGAGAATAATACTAAGTTTTTTAATAAAAGTTTAAAAATCCTTTCTTTTACGCCTGATATTACATTTGTTTTATAATAATACAAAAAAAATTAATGTGTTATTTGGTGTTCTCTCAAATAATTAGATTCTGAAAAATTCATTAATGCAAGAATAGAGAACATTTTAATGCATGCGAGAAAAGTAGTATGTATAAAAATACTATAAAATTTCAAATCGAAATATCTGACAAATTAATAAACCTTTTAAATAAGGATTAATTTGTTTGAGATATTTATAAATGCATTTTAGTATGAAAACCATTAAATTTCAAACAGCTATACTTATAAATAACCAGGCGCCAATTAATGGTGTATCGAATCAATTCAAAGAATATAAATTTTTAAAAAATTTTCATTATATTAAACTCACAATGTTGGCTTTCACTTTTGCGTAAATGTTTGTTATTTCTATTATTGCTGTTTGCTTTGTTGTCTGTATGCAATCATGGCCTTATTTTTTCAATTTCTGTTTTTCGCTTTTACAAAAGTATATTAACTAATTTTGCAGTAGATATAAAAGATTAATTTAACTTATATTCCAGGGTCTCGGCAACTACGCTTTCAACTATGGCATTGTAGATGGTTTGGGTGCCACCAATTCCAGGGCTGAAATCGGAGATGCCGCCGGTAACAAGAAGGGAGCTTACACTCTCCCCGATATCGACGGTCGAGCCAGAAGAGTCGAATATGTAGCTGATTCTTTGGGTTTCAGGGCATCCGTCAAGACAAACGAACCTGGAACCGCCCTTAGTGCCCCTGCTTCTGCTGCCGTAGTTAGCCCATAGGCAGCACCTGTCTCCCCAGCAGTGACAGCAGTGGCTGCTGCCCCTGTTGTTGCCGATCCAGCTGTAGCTGCTGCTCCACTTCTTGCCACTGTTCCAAACACCATCTCCTCCTACAGCACTGTTGTTGGACACGGAACAGTTCTTGGACTTCCTCTTGGAGCAGGACTTCTAGCTCCTGGAATCGGAAAGACTCTTATTCTCTAAATTAAAGTGAAGAAATCAAATGATTAGAAATGGATATGGATTATATTTATGAGTAAACTAATGTCTCTTAATTACAGAGTTTGCAACAAAGAAATTAAAGCCTTGAATAAAGCTCTATGTTTTGATGAATTTGCTTTTATATTGAGTTATCTTAATTAATGGGAATTACGAGAGTTGTATCCATTGTAACAACCAGATGAGTAATTTTTTTCTGATGTGATTTTCTATTTCTTTAATATGATAATCATTAGACAATAGTTTGATTTCATGCTTTTAGGAGACCAGCATCTTATATTTAACAACATATAAGAAACTCTTAAAACGCTATGTAATCATTTTGGTTTTCATAGGATGTTATGAAATGTTACAAAATAATTGTGATTTGCCTTTATCTTATTGGTACGTATTCCAGAATGGTTGATAATCCTAAAAACATTTGGAAGTTAATTATAAGTTATTTTTTTCACTTATGAAATTTTAAAAAGTACTTTGTTGACTCTTAAGTTCTTGAGCTTAATTACTTATCAGTGACTTAAGTTTATTTTAACAGATGTATTTGCTATCAAAATACCACATATTCAACACTATCATCGGTTAATAATCAGTTCAGAATATTTCTCTTGTAAATTTGAATTTATTTCGACATAATAGCTTGAATAACTACTTTTTGCATTTGTGTATTAATTTCATTCTTACTTATTTTTCAGAACTGGTTTAAAGGAAGTAATTACCAGATGTGAAATGCTTAAATCGAACTTCGAAATCAATGAACTGTTGGAATACGATGAATAAAGAGCTTAATGGGTTGACAAGACATAAAATTCTTGTTACTCTGTCTTTCATGCAAAAATATTTGTATTAAAAAATAAATGTTCAAACTGAGAATATTTCTTGTATTCCTTTTCATCCTTTCCTGACATTAATACTTTTTTCATGTATGAAATAAATGCTTAAAAATTATATATTCTGTAATAAAGTATTTTCTGTACAATATATATAAACACATGAATTGAAGAGAAAACGCACGTGTAAAAAAAGTTAGAACTGTTGAATAAATTGAAAAAGAAATACAAATGACCCATAAAATTAATTCCCAATTACTTCATTTACCAGCAAATACTGCTTAAATTAAATTACATCCATACATTGAAGAAACTATCTTTTAACCATTAGCATGTATTATTATTTCTTGAGAGAATTTATTAGTTGATGTAATCTTGTGCATTATTAAATTATATATTTTTTTCTTGTAATGAAGACCTCAATAAAGTGTAAAAAATAAAACATTTTTAATAAATAGGAAAGACACATTGGCAATTACAGATATTTATAGTCTTTCGTGCATTCATTATTAAAATTAATTCCCCGATGGAATAAGTAAATATTATTTATTAACTTGATGAACTTTCAACTTTCAATGGCTGGCGAGTAATAGTGGCATAAAAGATTAATTCAGTATTGTCTTTTCATAAAATTATTAATTCAATATTGCTTTTTCATTTTATCACATACGAGTAGCCTTTTAACATCAAAATTATTTTTTAAACATAAGCTTAAAAAAATAATTTTGATATGTAGTGGGAATGATACATGATAAATTACTGATGACTAAATATATTCTAATTCTGAATAACTTTAGATTACATATTTTCAACTTTAGAGTACATATTTTCATGAGTTAATGAACATTTGATTTTAGTTCAGTATAATTAACAAAGAAGAATTCTAAATAAACAAGGCTTATCATTTGCATGTGCAGCATTTGAAAAGCCAATAGTGATAGGTTAGAAATTAAATTAGGAATGATGTTTACTTTTCGTTTTTTTAAACATATACGTAATAGTAAAAGGAAGAAGAATTAATGAACCATTGAGTTAGAAGGAAATCATTACTATCTCCTGAATGGAAATGGAACTATAGAAATTTCTGTTATCGAATATTTATTTTCTTCACTGTCGCGAAATACCCTTAGAGACTGTTCAAATCGGTTATACCTTCTTGCAGTTTCTTTTCTTTCCATTATATCTATCTTCCTGCGACATTACAATATTGTTCGATTTAAAAAGAATACGAATTTTTTAATAAATCTATTTATGCACATATGCACAATCTTTCAGAACATTTACTTTATTCACTAATGTAATCGTACTTATGCAAAAAGATGATATCAAAGCCAGAGTGATTAATTAGTCTCTCTCTCTCTCTCTCTCTCTCTCTCTCTCTCTGTGTGTGTGTGTGTGTGTGTGTGTGTGTGTGTGTGTGTGTGTGCGCGCGCATGCTTTCTATAGGCCAGATAAGATCTAGCCTATACTGATAGGACGACTAATTAATAACTGATAGGACGACTAATTAATAGCCTATACTGATTTAGGAAGACTAAATTTTGCATAGAAATAATTTGGACTTCGGACCGACTTCTATGAAATTTTCATTCGAATTTTAGTTCTGCGAAAAAATAGGCATAATTTTGACGTTAAATCATGACTTTCGAATGTATCATAAAAGAGTTTTATGCAATTAAACTTCGAAGTCTATTATTTTTTCTATACTTACTTAACTGATACTTCTGGGGTTTTTTTCCTTGAATTTGAGTCATTTTTTAAAAATTTATTTTTTAATGATTTTTTTTTGCTTAACATTTAAAATAAGATCATTTTGTTGGAATAAAATTCAAACCGTTTCATTTTTTCTTTCAAGATTTAATCGCGTATTTTTTTTTTTTTTACTTTAACATTTAATAGATCAGGTCAAGACAATAAAAATCATATGACTGCAATGTGAATCATAATCTGATGCATCGAAAAAATTTGTTTGCACCATAATTCAACTGAAATAACTCGTCATCAATAAAAATAAATTTATTAATATTAGCATATTTTAATTTCGACATATTAATTTATGACTAGTTCCTATAATTGATGTCTAGTGATAAATAAATTAATTTTCGTTGTAATCTCTTTATTTAGTATGTCAATTTATTACTCACGTTAAGTTACTCTGATTAAAAGGTTGCAATACGTTTATAATAATAAATCAAAATAATCCGAAAAACCCTCATATAAATGACATTCAATTAAATTATTTTAATTTAAAATTATTTAAATTTATAAATAAAACACTTTAAATAAAACATATGCATGTATTAATAATAAACTGAATGCATTTAATTCACTGAAATAATATCACCGATTTGAAATTATATATGATTTCTTTTGTATTTTTGATGTCCATTTATTAGAAATGCATAGTCCCACTACTACAGATGCAAGCACAGATTTATATACTTTGGACAATTATTTTATTCAGGAAGTTTTGAAGTATTAATAACAGAATTTTGTAAACATAAGAAATAGAAAATTTGCAAAAGGTTTATTTATAAGAAATGGGGTCTTTGTGGGAAGAAAAGAGGATTTTATGCAAAAACATAATCACTATGTGAAAACATTTCAAGTTTATATCATATTTTGTAAACAGTTCGATAACCAAATTACAATCAACAATTAACACGATAATTGTTTACATGTAATTTGGCTATCCTATTTCTCCCGTAAGAAGAATTCTTATAACAATAATTGAAGCAAATTCAATATTTTATCGTTCTCCTGATATATTTATTTAATTGCTTTATCATTTCTATCTGTGATGCCATTTTATTTAAAAGTTATTTGAAAGATGAAGGAAAGGAATTGGTTCTTTTTCTTTTAATACCATGCCTTTCTTGGTTTATTCTAAAGTAAATTAATTTTCAATCATAAATAAGGATGACATTTAAGAAAACAGAAATATTAATTTGGTCTGCAATGTAATTTTCATATCCTTCTATATTTTAACAATTGAAAAGAGAGTAAAATAAAAAATAAAGTAAGAGAGTTGAACAAAAAATCCTTTAAAAAATAGGTTATTATGAATAACATATAACATTAGTTCTCCCCATTTAACTAATTAACAGTCTTTTAGTATGAGGACAGGAAATTGCAGGTAGCCCTATTGCCAAATGAAAGGATTACGACTTGTCAACAAATATCTGAAGAGAGGCCAAGTCTTTTCTCCAACCGAATATGTGTTTTAAAAGCAGGGGAAAACCTGAAAAATCTAATACATAAACAGGGAAAAAGTGAGAAAAAAAATGATCTTGGCCTGAAAAATTAAAACGAAAAAATGGTCCATAGGACTGAAGGCTTTACCATTAATATGAAAATCCGAAAATGAATCCGATCTGAAGACTTAAGCATAATCTTGTATAATCATTTTTATATGTTAGAGCATTTTCGAGCTCTAATTGCATTGTTTTATCCAAAACATTTTTTTTCTAATGATTTGAGCTACATTATCATATCATTTTATAAAGATTTGAGTTATGTCACATCATCAGCCATTTTTGATTTTACCTTTAATAATTTTTTAATTTTCTTCTGTTTTACAAAAGTAGGTACCTGCATTAATTCTATTAGCCAATAGTAATCTAAACATTGGTTTTATTAAGAACTAATGAAGAGCTAGCTTTTAAATAAATGATGTTTTTATTTGAATAAAAGACAGAAATCCAAGACAGAAAAGGCATCTTATTCCGTTTCTTTATAACAAATAAATTCAAGATGTTCTTGATAACATCGAAGGCTGCGAGGATTCCGGCTTTATGGGCAGATCGAAGAAATGATGCCAGAGATATACCATTGATGAGACCGCTGTTGATAACTGGAGCGCCGATCAGACCATTGATGAGGAGTCCATTTCCGGTGACAATTTCTAAGCTAAAAATGATATTATTATTTAAAAATAAGTTTGTACATCCATAAACGTGCAAAGATCGTCCCTGTATAAAGCTTTACACGTGATCGCCTAGTGATTCTCGACAGCTTTTCTAAAGGTCAGTACTTTACCCCACCCTTTTTAACTAGTAAAATAGCATTGAAGGTATTGCGTTGTTTACAAAATAAATTAATCTTTCTGAAAGAAAGATATTGTGTTGGATGTAAGAGACGGCCTTCAAAGGCTGACGATAATTTTAAATTAAGTATTCATCTGATTGACCTATTTAATTATTGTTTATTTGGAAAATTTCTATTCTAAATAAAAAAAATTAAATAATATGATTAAATGAAAATTAAGAAAGTTTGAAGAAATAATTGAATGTGCTGTATAATTTTCATGCGAACATTTCTAAAAGCAAATAATAAATATTTTCCTTCTTCAAAAATGTGGATTTTTTCTTTTCTTCCAGCGATATTCCAACACGATTTATCATGTCTTAATCAAATAAAATACATAAGAATCCTAGAATAATACAATCGTCTGTTAAAATACTATTGTGCCTTTTTCTAAACTTTCTTTTAATCCATTCCGTCTATTTTAGAATTGTAGTTAAAAACAAAAACAGACAGATCAGAGGATGTTTTAAAGTTTCATTTATTTTAGAGAACTCATAGGATGATTTTTTCAATTGATTTTGTCAATCAGGAATTTTTTTAATTGATTAAGAAAGTGAAAAATAATGCCTTATTCTTTAAATGTAGTGTTTTTAATATTTATAAGAATTATTATTATATTTCATCAACATACATTACATTAAATTCTTTAAAATTTTAAGAATGATATTTAAAGTAACGCAGCATTATGAATTTTCTAGAGAAATACTTATGAGATATCGTTTTAAATCCTGAATGATTTTTTTTTAGTTTCTTCCTTTGAAAGGCAGTAATCATGTCTTTGAATGCTTGAAAACAGTCAAATGCGTGGAAATAATGAAAATATTGCCGCATTGAAAAGAGGCAGTTGGCTCTCCATGGCCGAATAGTCATAGCACTGGTCTCTTAATCAAGGGCGAATAAGAACGATAGTTTAAGGGGCTATAGAAAATTTAAACCTTTAAATTTTCGAAACATTTTATGATTTCATTTAATAACCGAAATAATTCTGAACATTTTTTTTTGATACTGCACAAGCGTGTAAGTTAATTAGTTTAAAAGATATAGTCAAAACCTTAAGGTCAGTGTTGAAAGAAAATTATGCAAAATCAAAGCAAAATTATGTATATTCTTTTTCGGTGCGTGCTAATGTATAAAAAATGTTTTTAAAAGCGTTATCATGTTCCATAAAAATTTAAATAACTCCAGTAAATCTATTAAAATATTTATCACATTGTAATATTATCAAGTTATGTTCTTTGTGAATAAATTGTTATATTAACATTTGTTAATATTAGTTAATTATTTTTTGAAAAACTTAGTGCGCAGGCAAATTTTGTCAGAATTTATACGAATCATGCTTATTTTTCACATTTATTTTAATTAATGAAAATTTTTTCTCTGACTTAAAAATTCATATTGTAAGGACAAATGTTTTATAACAGTATGGTTAAAAGTATCTGTTAAGCTTAAGAATTATTTCTTACGTTAGGGAATGTTGCATTTGAACAATTTTCGATGCTTATTTTAGCTGTTAAAGGTCCTATAGCCCCATAATTCAAAAGAAATTTAGATTTATTGATTGATCAATACATTTTAAATAAGATAATCATTTTTAACAGAAAAAAGATTAAATAATGATTTTCTTAAAAACTCATTGATTTCGACAGTTTTATTGAAACTTCAGTAAGTGACGGTTAAGAGTATATATTGAATTCCATTATAATCAAATTCTTGTTATCAACTGATAGCACATTTCATACCATTTTGATATGAATTTTCAAACGCATCAACAGAGATTTACTCAAAATAACTGTTAATATTTCGAAAGATATTAACTTTGTAATCAAATATATTCCTATATTTTTAAAATCGCAATCTCTTACTTCTTTTATTAAAAATCTTTACTGGTATTTTATATAAAATTTTCTAATAGATTATCTAAGATGACTAAAAAAGTAATCATCATAAAGGAAGCTGTCAATAGAGGTTGAAATTACATCATTTCATTCGTTTTAAACTGGATTAGACTGGTTCTAATTCAACAGCTTTCTTATTTCCTATAATCGACGTACAACTTACTTTAGTTATGTCACTCACGAAAAATAACACCTTGTTTTGTCATGCATCATTGCAGAAGTCACCGCACCCACTTTTAATGTGAGCGGCGTTTTTGTCCTTGAATTTATTCCTGAAGACAATATGCAAAAACGTGACCAAGAAGCATTGACCCGTCTACTCATTGCGAATATTTGAGCACGATTGCACAGTAGTTTCATAGCAAGAATTTTCAATTTTATAGATCCAAATTAAAAAAGCTACTCGTATTCTATCAATAATACATTTTGTAACACTATTAGCCACGAAATTAAAAAAATTGTCAACTTTTTATTTTGCCCCATGATTTACCCCATGTAGAATTGTAGTATATTGTTCTACATCTTCACACATTTTAAGTGTTTATAAATGTTACAGATTGACCTATAATTCTGGAGAATTAAAAAAAAAACCTCAAATGCAGTATTTGCTCCATCTGTTGAACGCTTTTTCGCAGCTTAATACATTTATGGAAAACATATCAAGTGGTTCTTGGTATAAAAACTATGATTGTGCCACTAGCTGGTAATATGATTCAGCATATTGTTTTATAGCTTTCTGCAGGGCCACGGTGGCCTAGTGGTAGGGTCTCGGTTCGTGAGCTGTAGGGTTTCAGGTGCGTGTAAGGGGTCTGTCGCACATTACATCTTTCAGAGCCAAACGTCCTCCCGATGGTGTGGTGTGGAGAGGCAGTGCCAGCTCAGGTGTCGCCTTCGTCATCTAACCACGGTTCAAAATGACGAGGTCCCTTCCAAAATAGCTCTAGTGTTGCTTTACAACGGGACATTAATATAACTAAACTAAACTAAATTTTGGCTTTCTACATTGGAAGTACTTGTAAGAGTAAAAGAAGAATAAGCCATAATCGTGAAAACTTTAAAAATAATGTCAGTGTATGCAGTAATTGCTCCATGAGTTGGGTAATCAGTTGGATGCTTTTCCGCAGCTTAAGCTGTTTGTGGAACACACATCAAATGATTTCTGGCATAAAAACTGTCAGCTTTTAATTTTGCCTCATGGTGATTGAAGCACAATTTTCTAAAGTTTCCTGCAGTGGAAATATTTAAAAGGGTAACAGAATAACCCATAATTCTTGAAACTTTAAAAAAAATTTCAGTGTATGCAGTAGCTGCTCCATGAGCTGGTTAATCTGTTCAATGTTTTTCCGCAGCTTAATACATTTGTAGGGGACACATCAAATGGTTCCTGACATGAAAGTTGTCAGCTTTTGATTTTGCCTCATGGTGATTGAAGCATATTGCTCTACGTCTTTTTTCCATTGGAGTTATTTTCATATATTAATAAGTGATCCATAATAAGTGATCCATTTTCATATATTAATAAGTGATCCAGCAAACTCTTATCAGAAGACATTAAATGCTAAAATAAATAATTTGTATTAAGACAATGTACATGAATCTGCAAAATATATAAATTCCAAAATAGAATTATCAATAAAGAATAGGAAATAATTATTATATCATATAGTCTTAATACTTTTATTTATGCATATTATCCTACAAATTGCATCCTTTCCAGATATATTTCAAATGTGATTCCAGAATTTCCCTTCAAATAAAGCGAACTAATTATCTATTACAGCGCATATTCTTATTATTAATTAAGATTTGATTTTAACTTTCTAATTACAAACTTTAACATAAAAACTACAAGCACACATCAAAAAGGCATTGAAGAATTCCAAATATAGTAATAACGAAAATATATATTCATTATTAAGTGAACTAATTAAATCTTTTTTTAAAGGAAAATGCAAAAGTCCTTAAGAGAATTTTTATATAATGTTTGTAAATTTGTACGATTTTTCGAGTGCAACTGATATTCACTCACCTTAACCCTTATCGTGGCAAAATTGCTTTTTTGAAGAAAAGCAAAAAAAAATGTATATAGGTAGCTTCTTTACGCTATAAAAAAACATCAAAAAATAAATTTAAAAAAAACATCGTGTAATAAAAATCGTTTAATAAAACTAATTTAAAAATTATTTTATAGTGATAATATATTTTTATAAAGTTGTATGTATGGTATACTATACAAAATGAACATAAGGGTTAAGGAACTATTTTGTTTGCACGTCAGTTATTCTGTAGATAATTTAACCCTCCCCTCCAAAACTTTTTGGTAAATTATACAAAAAAAAGTTAACCCTTTTGACGATCTAAATATACCAACAGACTTATCAAGGAATGGCTTGAAAAGTGGTAAAATTTTTTCTGTTCTTCCTCCAATTATATTTTAAAATATAACAGGCTCATAATAAGTTTGTATTAATAAAGAAACACAAAGACTTATGTCAAGAAAGCTTTTATTTAAATAAAAGATTAAAAGATGAGATCTGACAGTAAAAGCTCGATTTTATGTTCGTTCGCAATAAATAAATTACAAGATGGTCTTGACAACACCGGGGGCTGCTAGGATTCCAGCACTCTTCAGGCCGATGGGGGAGACGATGCCAGCATTGAGAAGGGGAGCACCAGCGATAAGGCCGCTGTTGAGAACTGGAGCACCGATCAGACCATTGGCGAGAAGTCCATTTCCAATGATTCCGGCATTGAGGAGAGGAGCACCAGCGATGAGTCCGGTGGTACTGATGATTCTCTTATCAGTGGTCACTGCTCCGGGAATGGCAACGACGGATCCGGTGGAGACAGCGGCAGGTCCATAGATTCCGGCATTTAGAAGTCCGGGAGCCAAGACAGTGGCATCAACTGCTGCAAGAGCAGCGAGAAGAAGAGCAACCTGTGGAAGAGATTAGAGAGGAATATATCAGAAAAGCGATAATTTCTTTGAATAGTAGAAAAAAATCAGCATTTACTATGTTTATAAAAAAAACTAATCTTATTAGAAACATACTAGCTTGCATATAAAAGTCATTACTTTAATTGGGCCACATATGAAAAAAAAGGGATGTTTTACAAGAAAATAGCAGTTTAATTAAAAACTTTATTTACTTATTTATTTATTTATTTTCTGATATATTTAGGAAATATAAAAATTTAAGAATATCGTCAAGTTTGTTTATAATGTTAAAATTATTATTTATTGTAATTTCAAAAGATTTTTTCTATTTTTAGCATAAAGTATTATGTATATTGAATTTAATTTAATGCAATCATCATATTTTTGCAATATACCAATTCCTCTGATTATTTACAGAACTAACAACTGACAGTATTACATTATTTTAAACTTAACATTATCAACTAAAATATAGTTCAGTTTAAAGAAAGCATTATGTACTTTATTACCATGTATTTTATTAACGGGATCTTCATTTTATTTGTACATGTTATTTTATGGATTAAGATAAGTTCATTAAACTTTTAAATAAAGTGAATAAATGAAACTATTTGAAGTGATTATTTACAAGGCTTGTTTATTAAAAAAAACTCATCAAAAATGATCATTCACATGTTTTTAGAAAATTCATTGCAAATACATCAATTTTAACAAAAATTTTAGAAAGACATATCGAAATTAATTTTAAGAAATCCCATCGCTTTCAAAAAATAAAATTAGATGTAGAATCTTGAATAAAACAGTCCTCTTTCCATCCAAAAGGAAAAGTAACTTATTCGTGAGATATATATTTCTTAAAATAAACTCTTCACAAACTTTAAAAAGATTGAACTCATTTCATTTTTATCTAGTTGGAAATATAATCGTAAATTTTAAAAACCAATTTATAAAAAAAAGATAAATCTTTACAGTAACATTAATCAATTTTAAGTACACAGATCAGCGGGCTTTCAATTATTCACTCTATTTTTCTAATAGAATCGAAGCTATAAAAATTATATTAAGGCCATTAATAAAATATTGCATTTGACACTTTTTATATGAGATTATTGACATAATTTGCTTAAAATTAAAATTGAAATTGAAGCATTATAAGATGTAAATAATTAAAAAATGCTTCTTACCTTAGCGATCATTGTTGTTGTTGAATGGACAACTATTAAACTGATAATGTTAACTAAGAAAGAAACAGTTTCTTTTATACTCACAATCACATGGAAAATATACCAGAGCGGCGTTTTCACGTGATATACAAATGTGCATCACCGGCACACAGGAAGGTCAGTGTTCTACTCCGCCCTTCTTAACCGGTAAAATGGCATTGGAAAAACTCAAATGTTGTTTACAAAACAAATTAATCAATCAAAATGGAGATATTATTGAAGATTTGAACAGGAGGATATATTTTTCAAATTATTTCCTACTAAATATTGAATTCGAAAGTAAAAATTTAAAAATTGTTATTATAATATAAAGAAAAGCGAAAATTAATTTCAAAATTAAAAGTAAGATACATAAAACATATTTTTAAAGAATAAAATACAAAATTAAAAAGAAATATGAACAGAATATTAATTTTTAGTTTAATTTAAAATTTGTTTACAGTTAGCTTTCCAATTTATCATAAATAACAATAAAATTGTGTTCTAAATAATAACAAATAATTCCCTACAAATAAACATTCAACAATATTGCTAAATAAAAATATATTAAAAATTATTTTGTGTTTTAACCTTTGTCTAAACTTTCCTTTGTTTATATTTAAAAGAAGAGAAAAAATTCTGAAACAATTTTCTAAAATCATTTGTTGAAAAAAAAATTATTTCTAATGAAGTTTTAAAATGTCCATTTTATTAAATAATAACAACAATTGATTAAATTTCCTTATAGCAGTAGAATAGCTTCTTAGATTTTTCAATTCCCTTTAGATTTATGAATTATAACTCTTAAAATACGAGAAGCCTCAAATGCACGCTTAACAAAACTATGGTGGGCGTCCGGAATTCCTGATTGTCACTACGAAATTCCTTCTCTCTTTCGTTAAGCGTGATTGATTGAATACCCGAGGCACGTTGTTTGTTCGTTAGAGACTCTCGCCAAGATAGAGTTAAAAGACAACGCGGTTTTTTTCAGAACTTTCAAAGAATGTCCTAGATATATATAATTGCTTAGTAACTATCAGATAAGAGGGTTCTTCTTTTTTTTATATATCAACCCTTTACGAAAACTAGCTTTCATTGCAGTTTTTCAGCAGGGGTCAGGAATTTTCTCATGTTTGAAAGACAAAGGAGTTCCAATATTCTGAATTACTTGAACCCTAGTGGTCCAAGAAATGAGAGGATTAAAAGTGTTGATTCTTGACCAGCTCCTTATTTCAACTATCCCCAATTTTTGTTTTATATGAAATCTCATGATTTCTAGATATGTTATCAAGGTTAGATGCCAATCTATTTTCATTTCTGATTGAAACTTTTTTGAAACTGCTTCATTCTTCATTTTCTGAGGAGATAATTCTTTGACATAGTTCCACAGCCAATGTAATGATGTTGAACATTTTTATCACAAAATAAAAACCTTTGACAAGTCCCTAATTTCAACAATTAAATCAATTAGATTAACATCTAAGTTTTTCATTTTTTCTAAATAACCGTAACCCATTTAATTGAATTGAAATCGACAATATTGGAATGATTGTCACAAATCATTCGGATCCTATTTTACTTTTAGTGTTTTGTTGTATTTATTATATGACCTAATATCATGAGAGTGCAAATTGGTATAATATATTGTTATATATTTAAAAGATAGCGATAAGTATATTTATGTAATGTATAATGTTATCAAAATCCAAGGCAATTTGAAATCTTATAGTTAACTTTATATCAAAAACGTTAAACAAAATAAATTTAAATAATTGTTCTACATCGGCATTAGTAAAAAAACCATTATGATTTAGTGATATAATTTTCACTAGATAAAAGAGTTTTAAACCTAATTTAAATTTATTTTAAGTAATTCTTTATATTTTAAAAGAACTTTTTTCATTTTAATAAATAGCAGATAAATTTAATTAAACCATAAATAGAAATTATTTACATCTTAAAATTAAGACTATTTAACTAATTTCATGGACACCTGAAAAATTCCGTAAGATACATATTGATTTTCTGATATTTTTTTTTCTCATTAGGCACTTATTATTTTAAAATGGGCAAAATTTCTGGTAATAGTAATTTATAATTAAATTCTTTTTCTTCTTCTTTGAGAATCAAATTTTGCAATTTTTCCTTTTATTAGTGATAATTTGACACATGTCTTCCTGTGCTAATATCACTTAGAGGAGTACTTCAATCAATTATAGTATTAATTTCTTTCTATACCAGTAATTTTAAATTAAATATTTGCTAGAAGCAAAGTCTTCATTTAAAATATACTAAGATCTATAAACCATTCAAAACCTTTGTAATTTTTTTTTGGTCTTAATGCTAAATAATCGTAATTTTTTTACTAATGGTAACATTAGTTTAATATTTTAAAAAATTGTGGACTAATAAATTATTAAATATTTTTTTTTAATTTTAATTATATTTAGTATTTATAAAAATTGTTAGATTTAAAAAAAAAGAGAGAGAGAAAAGATTACGTAAATTGTTTTCTATATTTAAAAAAAAATCTGATATTTACTTTAGAGATATACATTTGATAAAAATTGTATAAATAAAAAATATATATTTATATTCAGTTATTTTCATCTTATAGATTAAAGTCCTGCTAATTATCTTATAAGTTTAAATAACATAACTTTTTTTTAATTGAATCAAATTTCTGAAATCTTAAATACGTTTTATCAACAGAATTTCAGGAAGATAGATCTATATCTGCTTTACTTGTTCTTAAATTAAAAATAAAAATAGAAACAGTCATTGGTTTGGCTGTTTAAAGAAATTAAGAAAGAACGGCAGACGATTTACTTTTTTTGCAGTTAATTCCTTTTCAAGAATCTAAAAGAGAAAATTTTTTGCACTAAATGTTTAAAAATTTTGTTTTAATAAAATATTATTCTATTCAATTGCATTATTATATAATGTATCCTTTACAGTTGAGGTTGGATTTTAATGGCACAATAGCCAAACCTGGCCACACGAGCCAACCTTATGGTAAATACATGAGTATAGTTGTACCCTTTGCCAACCTAGAAAGTTATAATAACGGTATTGAAATAATCAAAGATTTTCTATAAATGTTAATGAAATAAAATATTAAGTATTATTAAGCAAAACTTTACAATATGTTCACAAAAATCAAATTCATAAATCAATATTTACTTCGGAAAAATCTTAGTGTTATAAATCATCACAATGGTTCTCGTACTAATAATAACCAAACTGACAGAAAATAAATGAAAATGACACATTCAAAGAAAAGATGTTTAAAAGAACCATTATAGAACCAGATCATCGATGAAGGACGTAACTTGTATCATTAATTGGCATAGAACCGGTTCAAACTGGTGCTCATTTAACTCTTTTTTTTCTTTTTGAATAATATAACATCTTATAACACAAATAAATGCAAACATGCACACACAGAAAAAAGTAAATGTGTCCTTACTTACGCTATCTATTATGCATAATTATAGAAGTCACCGCACCCTTTTTGAATATGCATCGACTGTCGTCCTTGAAGATATTCCGGAAGACATAGTATAAAAACGCTACCAAGAAGCAATGACCCATCATCTATCTCGTTGTGAGTATCCGATCACAGAAACAAATATGATTGCAAAGGTGAGTTCAAAATATTGATTTTTAATTTCTATCATTCGATCAGTCTTGATATAAATATTCTATCATTCGATCAGTTCTGATATAAATATTCTATCAGTAGCATTATTTGAAAAAAAAATCTGTTCGTACATAGTAATAAAATTTTATAACTGCTTGTGTCCATGTCTATTTCAAAATATTAACACCATAACGACCCGAATTTGTTGAAAAAAAATTTTTTAAAAGCTTTGAATTGATAAAATATTTGATAAATTGTAAGATTTTGCTAGAATATATCAAAATTAAGGAGACAGGCATTTAAACTTTTTTCCTTTGCTCTTTCATGATCTAGAAAATAAGGAGAGTAAAATATTGCAATCATAGTGACCCAAATTTGTTGCAAAAGAAATTATAAAACGTTTTGAATTATATATTTGGCAAATTATAAGGTGTTGCTATAATATTTCAAAATTAAGCAAAAAGAAGTTTAATTTTTTTCCCCTTCTGCTATTTTATAACTAGTAAAATAATGATATTTACAAATGCTTTTAATTTCTATTTTAACCCTTTAAAAAGCCATTTTTTCTAGGCATAGTATAGTAAAAAAATTTTAGGAATGAGACTGGTTTAAGGAAAGTGATTCATTTAACTTATGACAAATTTAATTTGATTAATTAATTTATTGTGTTAATGAATAATTAAGTAACAAATCAAGACACACCATTTTGAGCGAGATAAGGAACTGAAACATCTAAGTTTTTGTCTTATTGAAAAATGTGTCAGAACCTATGCCAACCTACATAATTTCATACAAAGATTGATAAATTTGGTGGGAAGTATACTTCCCATGGCTTTATAAAGGGTTAAGCCCTTTTTTTGATAATTTTCTTTACTGTATTCAATCATTATTTTTTTTTATTCCCGATACAAAAATATATTTAACTGTATGATTTTTCTTATTTTTTCAGTCATTGAGAATATAATTATATATTCTCATGAGTATTATTACATGAGGGAATCCAAAATGCCCTAGTTGAAATGTTGAATTACTCAATATATAAATTTCGATCATATATAAAATTTAACAGGTATAAAATTGTTAAAGACTAATGTTAAATAGATAGTCATGTTTCTAATTTTTATGTAGTTTTGAAAAATGTTTATATTTTTCTTAACTTCAAAAAATAAATTAATTTTTTATTATTATTATTCATATTATAAAATCGTATTGAAGAAATTTTCCAAATGAGCATAAAATAAACATAAACAAAAATAAATAATTAGATTATCAATTTTATAGTAAACATGTTAAAGTAATTTATTTCAATAGATTATAATTTTACTTATATATAACACTTTCTTATCTTCAAAATGCTTTTAAATAATTAGAATTATATTGTACAATTATTCGCATAAATCCGCCATCATTTGTCATGACGTGTATCGTTCTAAAATCTTTAAAAAATAAAAATATCTTTGATTCTGTCCGATTTCAACATATTTCTCACCACTCCCATTTGTATATCTTCCGCTTCAGGAACTCATCTCTTAACGCGAACTCTTGTTAACTTGTGCTACAACTGCTAGTTTTAGAGAAATCGTAATTTTAAACAATATATTAAGAGCAGTATCTTAAATGATGTTTATCTGATATTATTCTCATTACACCCATATGTTACAAGACGCTGCATAATCTTGAGAAAGCCTACTGCAAAAATGAAATAGCTAATTTTTCTTTGCTTTAGGTCACCCTTTTGTGCGCTGCTTTTGCAGCCGCTTGCGCCAATCCTATTCTGACAACTGCCATCGTTAACACTGGTGTCAGCACTAGCGCCAGACAACAAGACGTGAGTATCATATCTGTTATCTACAAATTACTGTTAAATTATTCTCTTTCAAAATGAAAGTGCTTTTTGAATCAAATTTATAATTTAACCATGAATTTCCGCAAGCGGTTAAAGACATGCAATCAAATTGACTCCATTGTAATTTTTCTTTTTTGTCTTTTGTAAACAGCATTGGAATTCATTTTGGAAACACAATACATTCTGGAAATCATGTAGTTACCAAAAATCTTAAAACTGTTAAATGTTATATTAATAAATGTTTGAAAGATGTTATAATAAAAACCGAAACAACTTTTAATGAGTGTTTGCTTCGTTAAGATATTACGGAATTACACTAATGTTAATAATTGTTAGAATTTAACAAACAAAAATGAAGAATACATTATTTTAAAATGTTATTTTTTCATTATTCAAATTAAAAGCAATTTTAGAGACATGAAGTCAATGACTCCATAAATAACAACAAAAACTTTAAAAAAGAATAACTCGGTTATACGAACTTGTTCATACTTAGACTTCTGCCAACATACTGCTGAATGAACAATTTGAAGGCACTGAGGAGATGACTGTATTCAAGGACAAAATACCACGTGATAATCAGAGTTAATGAACAACGCGGAGTCATTTTGACTCCTATCTCCAGTTACAGGTTAAATTCCTATATTAATGGGAGAAATTCTATATAAACAGACTGTGAATAATTTTGATTTCCTTTTAAATTAATCTTTGGATTCTAATAATGAAAGTTATTGAATATAACGTCAAATTTATTTCTTGATAATAGATTTCATGTCAATTTAAAAATTAAATATCACGCGTAGTTTATATACTAAAAGTTTAAGAATAATTTACATTGTTTGAGGGGAAAGGTAAGCCTTATGTCTTACTTTTTGTTATCGCAGCGAAAACGAAATAAATTATAAGCCGCCTTTGGCAATGCTTGTTTGTCCAGATTATTGACATTTTAAACGATTGATATGGAATAGTTAAATCATTACAATTACCCGGCTGGTTAAGTCAGTTTTGGCGCTTGATAAACTATTTTGTTGGCAGTTACTTACCGATGTTTTTTACATCTTGTTTCCTCTGACTGAATAGATTGCAAGCAATCTTCATGGAATTTCTAATAATATTTTTTAGCTACAGTGATTAACGAAGCACTGAATTAAATGCAGCTGTAAAACTGTTCAGTGAAGCACCTTGAAAAATTCGTTTAGATAGGTGTTTATATTTGCCTGTAAGTAATAAGGGGTTACTATTCACCAGTTAATATATTGATTTCAGTGCCACGTATATTGACATTTTATATATATGGATATCATAATCTTTGTGCTTATTTCATTTTTATTAGCCCGATCCTGAGATATAAATTATTCCAAAAAAAAGACTTCAGCCCATTGTAAACGTAATGAAAAATTGTAATTTCGGTTTCAAGATGATCAATAGCATTGTAAATAAAAAACATATTAGATCATCCTGAATAATAAAATTCGAATGATCACTACGACATGCATCTTCGGCCAATAAATTATTCTTCTCTTGACCCAAACGAATAGAAGAGAAACAAAATAAAATACTTTGATCAGTAACTTCTTTTATATAAAAATAACAACAATCATTTAACATCAGCTGATGAAAACATTTAATCTGTGAAACTACCCATATCAGAAGAAATCAAATTCAATAATTGTTGGTGTTTAGCAAATTACTTTTTTTTTGTGTAACAAATGAAAAAGGGAAATTTATTTCATTTCATTTCGAAACTATTAAATCTCAAAAAAGCAGAATAGAAACATACGCTGAAACTAATTGTCATTGCATATATAACAAAGAAATTACAGCAGTCTTTATTAAAATATAACTTCATCTTCAAGGGTCTTGGAAACTATGCTTTCAACTACGGCATTGTAGATGGTTTGGGTGCCACCAATTCCAGGGCTGAAATCGGAGATGCCGCCGGTAACAAGAAGGGAGCTTACACCCTCACCGATATCGATGGTCGAGCCAGAAGAGTCGATTACGTAGCTGATTCTTTGGGTTTCAGGGCATCCGTTAAGACAAATGAACCTGGAACCGCCCTTAGCGCCCCTGCTTCTGCTGCCGTAGTTAGCCCATACGCAGCACCTGTCGCCCCAGCAGTGCCAGCAGTGGCTGCTGCCCCTGTTGTTGCCTCTCCAGCTGTAGCTGCTGCTCCTGTGCTCGCAGCTGCCCCAGCTTTGGCTGCTGCTCCTCTTCTTGCCGCTGTCCCAAACACCATCTCCTCTTACAGCACTGTTATTGGACACGGAGCAGCTCTTGGACTTCCTCTTGGAGCTGGACTTCTTGCACCTGGAATTGGAAAGGCTCTCATCTTATAAATTATGGTGAGCAGAGTCTCAATTTAAAAAAAAAAAACTTTTATTAATATCTGTGCTTATAACAAACAATAATTATATCATTTATTACAATTATAATCAATAGCATAAAATTTTATAGCATATGTTATTAATCATTTGATCTTACAATATAATTGTTAATCGTTTATTATTAATTTAATAGTTTAATCTTGATAATCTGTATTTAGCTAAGATAAGTTCAATTTTATTCATATGAACAGTAAAGAAAATCATAAAAAGAGAAAAAAAGATCCTGGTTGTACTAATTAGATTTCCCAAAAAAATATATCATTCAGGAAAATTTTTGTTGACTTTTTTAATTATTTAAATATTTTTACTAGAGACGGTTTCTTTTACTTCATCCTGGTGATAAAAGTTTTATTTGCATCATTAACAAAGAGTATTCTGGATTTATATTAAATATTCATAATGTGTTTAAATATCCTTAGATTATGCTAAAACAGAACAAATAAACTCCTATTTTCGTAATGGATGTGAATTTATTTATTTTACTTCTATTTGCATTTATTGTACAGTACAAATAATTACTCATCTGTTTCAATGTTATTATTTTCAATTATTATTTTGAAATAATTTAATCCATATTTAGAAATATATTTGTAGCTTATAGTCATTGTGAACTGTATACAAAAAATTTTCGTATTTTTTTTACTTACGCTTTGAATAATTTCTTTGTTTTAGAATATTTTAAAAACAACAAAATTCTTTGAAGATCTTCTAGAACGAAGAAGAATATTGAAGTAATTTTGTTATTGGAGAAAGAAAAAGGTTGGAAAACAAATTGTGACAAATTATCATGTGCTGTCTTTCATGTAAATAATATTTACATTAATAAAGACAACTGTTCAAGTTGATATCTGTGTCGATTTCATTTTTAAGTTATCAATATCTCTAACTCTTTGCTACTGTAGGAAATCTCTTGATATTGTAGAAAGTCACACTTTTACTTTACTGGACTCTGGGTACATATACAATTTATTCATTATATATTTTCTTTTTTTTTCGTCCATATTATAAAATATTTTAAGATATAACGTGCTTTTTGTTTCCAAAGCTATTTTTTTTTTTTTGCTTTAGTTATTTGGTTGTTTCATATTTTTTTCACCTATTTTTTTAATAGATGAATTAGAGGAAAAAGAAATGGGACAGTCAAAAAGAAAGCGTAAACATTAACTATAACTAAAACAAAAATTATTGTACTTAGAATTCTCTTTTAATTATTAAATTTTCATCTCTGCATAGTAAGTAAGAACATCTTTTAACTATTCTTTTTTTCATTGTAAATATATTTTGGACAAAATATAGTATTTTAATATGAATTAATACGATTTATATCATTTAAACTTTTTTTTTAAATTTTTGTAAATATACAATTTTTAAAATCAATTTTAAAAAATCTTAGGAATTGATAAACTAACTAGAAATTCTAGAAATCTATTCTTTCTCAAAATATTCCTTTCATGGACGAAAACAAAATCAGCTAACAAAAAAAATGAAAAAAATAGGGGAAAAAATCACTCAATTGAAAGTATAAAAATACTGATGCGATATATACACGCAACACCTGATTATCATTTAAAGAATTGAGTAATTATTTTTTTTCAGATACTTTCAGTTTAAATATTTTATTGTTAACAATAATCGTACAACTGATGTTACGAAATTTAATATAGGTGCAAAATCCTTTTATAGTTGAAACGTGTTTAGTTTCAAATTATTTTCAAGGTAATTAAATGATAATGTAACAGAGATGTAAAAAAGATTATTTTCTCTCTGTGATCTCGCAGAAATAAAGATAATTAAAGCTGTTTCCACGGCAATTAAATTTTTTTCTACAATGCCCGACTGAGTAAAAAAAAAGACATTGGCAAATAGGATTATACAGAAATATATTTTCAACTTATACTACATTAATTAAATCTTTGATACATGACTTTGTAACTCAGATCAACAAATTTTTAATGAAAAAATAACTCAGATCAGCATTTTTTAATGAAAAAAATATTATATGGTGTGGAATTAATGATGAACCGTTATATTATATGTATAAAGCTATATAAGCGTTTTCACATGCAGCCAAAAATCTCCAAGAATCATTCTTTGGATTTAAAAGTCATTGTAAACATCAACAGGCATAAAAAATAAAATTTTAAATCTCTTTAATCGATGCTTAGAATTCTAGGTACTAAGCAGAGAATAGATCTTAATTTTGTTTTCTTCTCCGCTATGTATATAATTTTGATCATATTTCTTCAATGAGGTTTGGTTGATCTTACTGGGTTTTTTTTCAGATATTGTTTTACTTTAGAAATGACATATTTATGCCAAAAAGCAAAACGGTGTGAATTCTCTCTGCATTACAAGTTTACTTCTAATAACATTAAGTCATTTGATTTCATTAGTTTGCAAATTATCTAAGGACAAATCCTTGTATCTCCATAGTTAGTCAAATTTTCTAAATCAATCCACTGCTTGAACAACAATGTAAAGGCTTTGATTTGCTGCTTTATGTTTTTGTCAATTTGTCTCATTTTACTCAAACGATTGTTCAGAAAAAAGTTTTACACACTGACCATAACTCAAGATCTTTTAACTCTTAATTTATCAATGACGATATCAGAATGAGAACTCAGTTTTAGTAATAAACATTAAATTGAAGTCACATATTGAAAATCATAATTTTCTCAATATGTATTACTGAGTTCCTTGGTTCTCTTTTCCTCAATTCTAATAATGAGTAAATTCATACATTCCAAATATTCTGTTTTTGTAGTTTCATTATTTCAGATTCAGAATGAATCTCTTATCGTGAAGTTCATTCCTCACAGGATGTTTCAAAAAGAATGAAACACGCTTTATGTTTTTTACCACCTAAAAATAAGTTCACATTAAAAATTATAAAAATGTAATAAGAAATTTAATTAATCCCAAATAATATAACCCCATTATAAATTTCCAAAAGTTAAATTTTTTAAAAAATTTTATACGATTGCCTTAGACAAATTTTTAAAAAATTAAAATTGTTTTATGTTACTTAAAACTGTATCTTCACCAAAAGCTATTTCTTCTGTCCAATAATAATGGTAGCAGTTGATGAATTTAATTTGTCTCATAATAATAGTGAGAAAAGAAAATGAATATAAAACGCAATATTACTTACCATAAAAACGATGGCATTTTTAAAAAAAATAAATTAAATATATTACCTCTTCATTTTTATTTCAAGTGTTCAGATGATGATGATGATGTCGTGCCCGCTTTACCACGGAAAGGGGGTGCAGTAGCTTCTAAGGATAAAGGCCCCTGAGCACCCGAGGGCAGAAGTCTGACTTCCAGCTCATATGAAGATGAAATTCGCACTTTACAAAAGAACATCCATACCGAACCGGGATTCGAACCCAGGATGCCCAGATCACGGGGAAGAAAGTGTTCAGAAAATTTCTGGATTTGTCAATAATTTCGGTACTGCTTTTTAAACTTAAAAGATGAATTCCTTGTTTGCAAACTTTTGCTTTTTATTCTTTTTTATACGGAGTATAGAGAAAGTACAGTAATCGTCACAAAATTCGAACTTGACATTGTCACGAATCTCCACTTTTTAGACCTCCCTGAGTTTGAAAACACATTTTTAGAAAATTCCCGTCTATCTGTCACAAAGATAAATGAAAAAGCTTTGAACTAGACGGTTGAAATTCGGTATACGGTCTTTACACTAAATTTGCATGTTTATATGAAATGTTAAGTAAAATCTGATCAAAGGAGGGCCGTCTGTCCAGCTTTTCGAATAAAAGTTAGCACGATAATTATAAAACTAAGATGGCTAGGTACATCAAATTTGGTACAAAAATTTAACATCTACATTGCAAACTCCTATCGAATTTTGAGTCAAATCCAACAAAGAATCGACCATCTGTTGGTATCTATACTTTCAGAAACATGTACACGATTGCCCCCAAACACAATGACTTAAATATATCTGATATGGGGTTTTGTGAGTACAAGTGCCATTTTATGACAAGTTTGGATTTCAATCGGTTGATAAAAAAGTGTCTAAAGCACAAATTCGGTTTTTGAATAATATTAACGCATGCCTAGGCTTAATCGCCAAATAACTCGCCAAGGATGACACGATAGATTCAGTCAAAATGCAAAATTCACGCCAATAGTTAATATTTTGTAACTATTGTAGTCCAATGCCATGTAAGGCGTTTTCTTAGGAATGACACCTTTATGACAGAATATGCGAGAAAGTTTTAGGAGATCACTAATTGTAATTTTAAGAAATGGTTTGATAATGCTTGAAACCCAATTCATGGAATTCCCTTTTTTAAGATTTCGACAACATATAGATTTAGGAACTTCAAAACTGTAAGATGTTGAAATCATAGTACCTCTTCTGCGAAGAGAAATATGCCTAGGTTTTTCAAGTTTCTTTCCATAACATTTGCATTTACTTACAGAGTTTTATGTGCTCAAAGAATCAGCATTAGTATAAGATTCGCCTTGACAATTTCAAATTCTCAATATGTATATAATTCTTATATTATAATATAATTTCTTATATTCTTAATACTTTAATATAATAATTCATGTTTTTAAATTCTTAATATGGTCATTCTTTGTCATTTGAATTTGTTTGTAGTTAAGGTAATAAGTACTTTTATGCAACTTTTCATTTTTCTTTAAATACATCAGGACTGAACAATCCCAACATGATCTTTACTTAAAAGCGCTCGCTCGCTCTCTCTCTCTCTCTCTCTCTCTCACTCATGGGCCGCGGTGGCCTGGTGGTAAGGTCTCGGTCCTTGAGCCGTAGAGTTTCAGGTTCGGGACCCGATTATACCGAAGAACCGTCGAGGAAGGGGGTCGGTTGCACTTCAAATCATTCAAGGCGGCCAAACGCCCTCCCGCTGGTGTGGCGTGGTGTGGAGAGGGGGGTGCCAGTTCAGGTGTCGTCCTCGTCATCTGACCGCGGTTCAAAATTACGAGGTCCGTCCCAAAATAGCCCTAGTGTTGCTTAAAACGGGATGTTCATATAACTAACTAACTAACTCTCTCTCTCTCTCTAATTATCAATCTTATTTTTAAATGGATTGATATTCAATTGAAATAAATCAATTTCGATCAGCAGATGAAATCAGAAAAACAATTATTATTCATAACAATTAAATTAAATTAAAAATTGGAAGATGTGTCGAATGACATATATCATGATTTATTTTGATTAGAGATTTTGCAACTGTGCTCTACAGAACAGCTTACAACTGCATTCGCCAATCATTCTCGTTTAAATATTCACATGCTTCTTTTATGATAGAAAAGAAAGAGTACAAGTTTATCTTTAAAAATTGATCGAAATGTAAAAAAGCAAAAATTATTTACTTCTATTTTATTTTATTTCCAAGACTTTGTTGGTTCTGTTCGGAAACAAGTGCATATTTCGGATATTGAACTTCATATATTCTAATACTCACCAAATCACAAACCATCATAGATTTCTACTCTGAATAAACCCATTAACAGTTTAGTGATGATAAATCGAATCTTAATTGTAGAATTTGTGAAATGTTCTATGTTAAAATGTGAATTTATTTATTTGTTGCCCCAAATGCAAAATTAGTTCTTCTATTTTGTTAGATAGAGATTTATTTTCTTGGTCATGTGTAATCTATTTTATTTTGTCAATTTAAGGTGTATGTACACACTTAAAACTTCGAAAATCGTTTAAAATATCGAATATTTTTTTTATTGCTTCAAAATGTTTTCTGATCCTTTAGCTTTCAAACTATACCAAGATGTTGACAATATTCGAAATATTTCTGGAGTTATAATTATTTTTCTTGAGATGCTTTCATTAAAAACTCTAGTTACGGTTTTTTTAAAACTCATTTTATGAAGACTTTTTTTTCCACTATGTTGCTTCATTCAAACAATCATAACTCAACAAAAAATTTACCAAATACAATTATTTATATGTCAAAATAATCTGTATGAAATAGCGGATGTTTTGTACTTCAATCAAAGTTATATTTATAGAAATAAATTTTTAATAGCTATTTAAAAGTTAAAATTACAGAAAAACTCTCGCTTTTTCTATTCACCGTTGATGAAAAAAATTGTTAAAAAAACTATATATTTTTATAACGTGATTGAGACAGACAACATGAAGACTCATATTAGGCATCATTTCCAACTAGAATTGTGTATCTGTACAAATTAGAATTTAAGATATCATGTTTCAAAAAATAGGCTAATTAGCTCATTAAATATTATTTAATTAGTTAATAATTAGTGTAGTATGGTTTCTTCTCCCTGAAATGAGGAAATGAATTTAAACATATGTTAATGACCTACTGTAAAAAAACTGGATTTTTAAAGTTAAAATTTTTTTTTAAAATCTTCTAGTGTGTACGTACACCTTAAGTAGACTTGATTGGAAACAAGGATATATTTTTAAAGGTTATTTTTATAATTAGGTTGAAAATAGAGTAAGACTTAATAAATAATTCATTGAATAACAATTGAAAATGATTTTACAAATTTAAATTAATCCTTTCCAAGTGATACGTGATTAATAACATAGGATAGTGAAAGCATTTCTCACTAAGACTAATATTTCTCTTTTTTTCTCAAAAAAAGAAAAGAAACTAATAATTTTTTAATGGGCCATGATTCTATTTTAATTTGACAGTCCCATTTCACTTCTTAATAAATGAAAAAAATTAAAACATTGAAACCAAATTACAATTTTTATTACATATTCTATCTAGATTCTACAAAATAACTGATAGAAATTAACTGTAATGTTAAATTTAAAGAAAAAAAAACTGCCCAACATTTTAAATGAAAGAAAGTTCTTTAATTATTTAGCTTCTCATTTCTTAAAACAAATAAATATTCTTATCGTTATGAATTAAAGGGTCTAATGTGTAGGTGCAGGGCCGGCCATCTAGGCGGTGAGGAGGATGCTGTACACAGGGGCCCCGCGATTGAGAGGTCCAACTGTGAGCAAGAATTAAAATAGTATTCTGAACAATAACAGTATTTACACGTACTGAAAGTATACAAGTTTGTTTCCACGTGGCAGACTGAGCTTCGACTTACGCTTTTATTGGACAACGATCGCAGTGATACCTATAAAAGGGGAGGTGGGGGGGGTACTTCATTTATGAATAAGGAGATCCCATTCAGACATGTTAAGACAGAGCGGCGCGACTTCTGGACGCATGCGACTCCCAGAATTCGACGATGAGGCTGGATTCAAATGGACTTGTAAATCATCAACTATCTACTTTTTTTCTACATCTAATGTAATATCTTTTATGTGTGCATCTGTGTATATTTGTTTATATTAAGTTGTTAAAACAAAAAGTAAAACGAAGATAAATTAAACAATTAACTCCTAGCAATGCACACGGCATTACTTCTTCACCAGACACGACCGGAATAAGAAGAATTAAGGAAGAAGTTTAAATGGAGCAGTCGATGAATTTGAGAATATACAAAGTTTACAGTATATATTATAGTCTAGTGCAAGTGTGAAAATATTATAAATATAAAGTAAGTGGATTTACAGTCATTTATCTCACTTACTAGGTAATAGCGTATAGTATAGCATATATTAATTTGATAATTCATTCTATAAACTGCTTAATACTGTTAGATATAACCATGTCCATGCCAATGAAATATCGCTCTGGGTGTCAAAAAAGAAAATGATCAGAAAAGAAAAAAGAAAAAAAGTTAAACTTCACAAGAAGTCACAAATAGATCACTTTTCTTGGCTTCGAAGTAATTCTGAAAAAGAAATTGCTTCAACTTCAGAAATTACAATTCCAACTTCCCCTGGGAAAAAAATTTCTACTCCAACTACAGTCTTGCAATAAAAATGGTGAAATTTGTTAAAGAACCGTGTATTTGTATAAATATGACCGAATCAGAAAAGAAAAGACGAAAATGACAATAACAGATACGATCAAGAGAGTATAAATGATCCTGGTTTAATGGCCAAGTATTATAACTGATAAATTTAGAATGATTTGTGTTAAAGCAGACCTGTACAACACAAAGGATTTTTTCTTCTAAAAATGCAGATGGTAGATCCTTTTCCACTACTTACTACTTTAAAAAATTGTCAAATGGTGAAACCCAACTTCGAAGATGGTTAATTTATTCAAAAACGCAATATTCCGTGTTTTGTTTTTATTGTATACTGTTTTCCAAAAGAAGAAGAGATGACCATACTACACAATTTATAGGTGGCTATAATAACTGGAGAAATCTGTCAACTGTAATCCAAGATCATGAGCGTTCTAGTTGTCATTTTAATTCGTTTATTGCTTGGGAAGAATAACTAAAATGACTAAATTTACGTTCATATATTGGTAAAACAAATCAAGCTAAATGGTTCTATTTTTCTTATCTTCCACTTCGAGGAAATCGCGAAATAAAAGGATAGCCTAATAATAGAAATTTTTTTTTATGTTTGATCGAATTATTAAGTAATACGATCCTGTGCTAACGGATTATATAAACAAAATAATAAATTCGAAAAACAGAATTGTGCATCATTTAGCACATAGTTCAAAACAACAAATTACCTCTGCATTAGGAAATGAAGTCCTTAACAAAATTAAACACGATATAAAAGCAGCTATTCACTATAGTATTCAAAGGGATTGTACTCCTGATATTTCCCAAAGGGACAAACTTCAATCATTATTAGGTATGTGAAAATTGAATAGAAAAGGTTAACTATAAACGAGTCATTTATAGGGTTTATTTAAGTAACTGATGTGACCGGAGAAGGACTAACAAAAACTGTATTGAAAAGATTTACTGAGCTTGATTTAGATATTATGAATTGTAGAGGGCAAGCACATGACAACGGTAGTAACATGAGAGGGAAATATAAAGGAATGCAATCTAGAATACTTTCTCTAGATCCGCATGCAATAATGGATTCATCATGTAAAATGTTTTAAAAAACTATAATAATTATTAATTCTTAAATATAATTCAAAATTTTTCATTTTTTATAAATTTAAAGTGCCACTTAATAGTAATTGCAAGTATAATATGAGCGAAAATGTTCATTAAATTTGAATGATGCGTTTTTAATGAGTTTTTTAGTTTTTAATGAGTTTTTCAGTTTTTAATTCAAAAATTATTACTTGCCCGTGAAAGATTATTATTTAATACTCAGAATTTTTTTTCCAAACTTATTGCATATAGCGTGTTTAAATTCTTTTTTATTTTTTAGGATAAAAAAATATATAATTCTTACGTATACCTAAGAAACATTGCAGTTGTTGCTACCGTAAATACACGTTCTGCATGTTTTGAGTTTGATGCTTGTAATGAAATTTTGTGGTATTAAAACGCAAAATCAAAGGGGTGTAATTTTGTCAAACTAAATAAAAAGTTCATTATTTGTTTCATACTTGAGTAGCCTCTTAGCCGATGCAGTTTCAAAAAGAACTGCACCGTTGCCCAGGGAACACCACGTGGAGGTGGGCTACTTTTGTTCCCCGCCCACCCACCCTCCATTGCTGCATCCGAAGACAGTTCTGATCTGAAAACTGCATCGGGCAGCCGACGACAGTTTTGATGTTAAACTGCGTCCTTCTGCGACCGGTATCTCACTGGAATATCCAAGGCTAAGCAGAACTGGTAGATCGCAAAGGATTCTACAATTGGCACTCCGACAGGAGCCATCCGTGCAGGCAAACCCAGAGCAGAACACAGCTTGTAGACCATATAGGATTCTACAACAGTGATATCAGGCTTCTGGATTGCAGATGGAGCCAGTTTCGCTGGAAGTTCTAAAGCCTGGCAAATCCTAAATACCGTGTAAGAGCGAACCACTGGGACGGATTCTACTCTAGTCGCAGGTGGATCAGATGGTGTATCAACATCTTGATCCAAATCGGGATCGAAAAACAGATCTCCGATTGAGGGTAAGTGGGGGAACATGTAATATTTCAACAGTTCCAAGATCGTCCATAGGACGATCCATCCAATGATGGCCGTAGCCTCATTGAAATGTACACAAAACGCACCAAGCATAGCTCAGCAAAAAAAGTCACACAACGATCAGTTGCAGAAACAGAAATGATTCTTAACAGAGCAGCAGAAGGTGGATTCATTGTTTCATCTATTATATTGTTTGTATTTTGTGCATTTGTTTAATATTAAACAGTAATATTTCTGCTAACAACAATAATAAGAGTGATTGTTGAAACCTTCTGTATCCAATAACAATTGAAATATAACCAATGATTATTACTTAGTTAACAATGGAATAAATCTAATAATCAAGGATAGAATACTACAGGGAGCAAATAGGGGAGTTAATATTTAATTATATTATGTGGGTTTTAATTTATATATTTTTTCGAATATTAACTGGATTTCTCATGAGTGATTTAAAACGAATACTATCGATCAAGATTGAAATGGATTAAAATTTGTAAAAAATGTGTTGAGTAAAATTTGAGAACAAATTTCCTTTTTACTTAATATGTTAAGAAATAAGTTTCTGCTCTGCGCTGTATTTGAAGTAAATTGCCATCTCATATTAGTGTAGCAATTAGTTAAACAAAGAAAATGGAAGGTAAAAGAAAAGTGAAAGAAAAAGAGAAGAAACGCGCAAAAATATGCTAAAAGATAAAATTCACGCGAAACTAATGCAGGGAAGAAAAAAAAACATAAATTTAAGAAGCACCAGTTTTCAAAATTCCTTAAATGAGCGTTTAGTGCTTCGTAGAGTATTGAAGAAAACCGAATATGCATTTTGGACGCTCATTTGTGAACCAAATAAAACTCAAAATTCCATATCAAACTATTTTAATGATAAGATCAATTATCAGATTAAGTCGCTATAACTACGTTTACACGCTTGTGAACGAGCAGATCGACAGACCGTCAATCCAAATTTAAAATACTTTAGATGCTAAATCGCTGGCTTGCTGGTATAGGGGTAGCGGATCTTGCCCGCGATCTGGGCGTCACGGTTCGGGCATGGTTATTCCTTCATGTGTGTTCTATCTGGGAAGTATGTGGTAGAGCCCTACCCACTTCCTGTAAAAAGGGGGTGCGCAAGTGATTGTCAGCTTCGTATGAGCTGAAAGTCAGACTTCCGCCCTCGGGTGTTCGGGGGTTTTTACCCTCAGAAATCTACTGGACCCCTCTTTCTGTTGTGATGCGGACACGACATCATCAGCTATTAAATCTGTACATCAAATATTACTCATTCGTGTTATTCATTTTGTTACTATCGTGTTAAATAACTTTCGAATCACCGAAATGACAAATTTCCTCTGAATGCACCTCGTTCAAAATTTGATAGGAATTTAAAAATCTGAAGATATATACAACATATATAAAATATACAGAATTGAAATATGCAAAATTTCATCCATCAAGCTGAAAACGCTTTTGAATAATTGCGTTCACTCATAGGCGTGATTTGATTTTTAAAAAATAAGCTTCTGAGATACTGGGAAGTCTAAAACGTGCCGATTCGTCAAAATTTGGAGTTCGAATTTTTTTAAAACTTTTATAAGTGAAAACTACAAAACTACACTTAAATTATTATGTATTAACTATATTTTTTAACTATCATAAGTCCTGGTTAGGCACACTGTCAACCCATTCTTATTTGGTTGACTGTTGACGAGTTTTCAGAAAGTTGGTATGATTTTGTCATGTTTTGCAAGTAACTGGACATTAATCTTAAGTCTTACCGAACCTTTCATTACTGTTGAATGAAAGAGATGTAAATAACGTACAAGACATATTGCAACGCATACTAAATAATAATTGTAATGAGTTATTTCTAAATATATTAACTGTATTAAAACGTTTCTTTACGTTGCCAGTTACTACAGCAACTGCTGAGCGCTCTTTCATCAATTAAAATTAATAAAGAATTATCTTCGGTCAAACATATGTTCAGAACGTTTAAATGCACCTGCTCTATTAAGTATCGAAAAAGAAACTGCAAAAAATTGAAATTTTTCTGAAGTAATTGATGTATTAGCAAAATAATAATAATCGCGCATTAAATAAATATACATTAATAATATATGTTCAGATGTTTTTTTTTTTTTTTTTTTGCTTTATAAAAAAAATTATTGCTTCAAATGGGATCTTGCTTCCAGATCCTTTTGAAGAGTAGGCCGGCTCTGGGTAGGTGGTGCTGTGTGTATTCTTTTCTTTTGCATATCTTAAATAATCTTTCTTGCGAGATACTCACCCCCTTGCACTTATATATATAAAAAAAATTCTAAAGAAGCTGTATGATTACGTCTCTATTTTCAACTTTATCGAGTGTATTTGATAGGCATATTTATTTTATCCTACAGAATATAACTTTTCTGGCTTTCACTAGAGGGCAGCACGTCAGAAACTGACTAAACGAACTCGGGATTTTTAAATTTACTTATTCTGCATCTAAAATGCTTTTCTATACAAAAAGAGATTATCAAGTTTTCCTGACTGAATAGCAAGAAATAACTATAGAAAAAAATGTAGTTCATAATTAACATGAAATTGCTTTTTTTAATTGTTTATTATTTCAATATAAAATATAATAATTTTGGATTATTAGTAAAATTGTTCTTACACGTATTTTGATAAGAAATCCTGTATAGATATAAGCTGAAAACTGTAAAATAATTTGAATAAAAAAGAATAAAGCATACTTTGCATCGATGGATAAATAACGAATGATAATCAGCGGAGTATCAATATACAACGTGCTGAAATACTATTACTCTGTGAATGACATGAAATGTGTGACTCGTGCAGTCAGTTGCGCTCAGCAATTTAATGATGTAGAGTGCTGCAAACGATATTTTTTAAGGCTTTTTTAAATAATTATTATTAGGTCAAATTTCTTGCATTTGATATCAGATGCCAAAGTTTGAAATATCTATTTATTCTATGTATATGTTTGTATGTGTTGTATATTTATTGTATGTATTCTATGTATATGTCCTATTTATTGTATATATATATATTCTATGTATATGTATCTATTTATTGTATGTATTCTATGTATATGTTGTATATTTATTCTATGCTTGAAGTATCTATTAAAGTTTGACAGTATTCATTGAACAAAATATATCTATTTATTCTGTTCCCATTGCAATAAAACTTATGGTTTTAAAAAGTACTTTAAAACATGCACTTTTACTTATTTAAAAAGCAATTCAAGCAGTTGCGTTTATTTTATTATTTTAGATGAAAGAATAAAAAATAATTTAATAATAAGCATAAAAACAAGGTATCCTTTGCGTGACTATTAAGCGATATTATTTAAATTTAAAAAAAAAAAAGTTTGAATATATATAGAAGAGAGCTAGCTTCTTTTTTTCTCTCTCTCTTTTTATTTGAAGTTTTCTGCTTATCCCAGCAGGCCAGACATTAGCACAGAAATGTAATTTAATATTATTAAACATTAATCAAGATTATACTTGGCAGTTAATCTTGGTTCTTGTTACAACAAGATGCAGCTCGAAATATTCATTCGATTTCTATTATGATTTGAAAGTACGAAAATGTATAAGGAAATTGATATTATGAGATGTTGATATTACGTTATTTTAGATCCTCTAAATCACAGTTGAAAATTTATTACATTACTTTACTTTTTCACTGAAGAAAAAAAGTTACATATATGTTTGTAATTGTAAAAATAGATAAGAAATACTTGACTAAATTATTGAAATATGTTATTTGTTTCGCTATAATGAAAGAAGTGTCACAGCTAACGACCACATCATTTTTCTTTGCTCTCTAAATATTTCTTTATGCAAAAAATTTTTTCTATCATTAGATGCATGCAAATTTAAAAACTATTTTTACTTTCTGAAAAGAAGAAGGAACCAAAAAATGCATCCCTTCATCGAATACAGGCATAAGAATCCTGAGATATACAATAAAAAAACCAACTAGAAAAAATTTTATTAATGGCTAGAAATGATAATAGTGAGATTCAAATAAATAAATGTATAAATCTTTCAAAACTAAATAACGTATCCATTACGCATGTGATTACGCAAGAAATGGGCTCCTTTTTGTTAAAGTTATTTTTTAAAAAAATAATGTAAAAATAGAATAATTAAACCAGAGACATTATCAACTTTGATGTTTCGGAATAGAAGTTGAGATATTTTATTTCTAAAAGTAATTTCTTCTTATTTATATATATATATATATATATATATATATATATATATATATATATATATGCTTTTTTTCTTTTAAAAATTAATTAATTTAAATATTTTTGAGATTTTTTGTCTCAAAATTTCCAGATGTGTACATATTTTTCCGAAATTCAGCACAGTTAATTATAATCTTATATTAATCATAGTCTGGCAAACAGAAATACAGAGAGTCATTTTCAAAGTATTTAAATGCACAAAAAAAAAACTATTTCTGGAAGAAAAAAAAAAGCAAAGTGCCTGTTTTGAGGAATTCGTCTACTACGGCTCTCTGGATAATTGCTACGACTCTATGCTTAGTTGGAGTCCTGGACTTGGTCATCCGTGATCTGATGCATTCGAGGGAAAACGTTATTTGAATTTATATTTTCAGTCATGATGGTTGATTTTACGAATAGTGAAAAAGCAAACGTGCATCTTAGTATTGCTGATAGGAATGAATTTCTAAAATTGCGTATGGCCAACCATGAATTATTCTAACAGTTGCATCGAAACTTTTGTGAAAATAATTCAATAATTGCCAGCTCTGACGGAATGACTTGAAAAATAATTGTACAATAGCTAAACATGGCAGAAACTATCAAGAACTTTCTGTATCAAAAAACAACACACCTTTACAAGAATTATTGTTCGCCGTGTACATATAAGTCAATCATCCGTTTAGAAAGCCTTAGATGAAGAACATTTATATCCATTTCACATTCAAAAAGTATAAGCTTTGCAAGCAAGTGCAAAGTTGTTATGCTTAGAATTCTGCCAATGGTTCTGGTGATAGTTTGCGATGCGCTCGGATTTTTCAACGTATCAGCTGTTCATAGATAAAGCGATATCTTCATTAGAAGGTGTGTGTTTTTAATATGCACAATATTTATGTAGGGAACAAAAAAAATTACTCATCTACAGACATTTCAAAAATGCTTCTCTGTGGACGTTTAGGCGGGTATAACGAAAAACTTTTTCAAAGATCTATACCTCCAACCAGCGCGACTCGATATTCATCTAGTCACATTTTTCAGGAAGAAGCTTTACCGAAATTTCTGCAAGATGTTCCGACTGTCCTTCGTAATCCAGGGTGAACCAGTCCATTTCTTAATTGCTGTCCGCAATTTCCAGAATGCCAGTTTTGAGCGACGATAGATTGAGCATTCGTTCGATATCTACCCCGATAGCTAGATTTATAGAGCATCCGTTACCTATTATTATTATATATTTGCAGATTGTTGTCTTTAAATATGGAAGCTTTCGTGTTCCTAATACAGTTTAAATTAAACAGTCTTTATTGTTCTTCTTGCGGCATTCAATTATAAAAAAATGTTATTGCAATAAATGGGTAAAACTATGCCAATTAATTGATTAATACAGTAGGCAGTAGGTATATTGCAGGCAGTAGTTATTTAATGAAGTTTTTAAGAAATAAAAAATGAAACGTGCATAGTAATCTATAAATCAGAAATCCATATCAATTAATGTTTACTAAGGATTAATCAATATAATCTCAAGGCTACCATCAATCATGTTATTCAAATCAATATTAAGATCATTGTTCATTTTTATAAATCTTTCAGTTGGTGTCAATAGAAGTCAAATCTGGTTACATTAATGTGGGAAAAGGCAACGACCAGCATTAATATTTGAAATATATTTATTAAGATTAAAGTACAAAGGACAAAACATTACTACATAGAACATAAAAGATACATGAGCGTGAGCTACACGTCTTGCAGTCTCACTGCCTAACTCTCGTCTGCCAATAATGGCGGGAAAGCATCACGTGATTAATGACGTGACGCAACATGGCCAGCATGGCGCCATACAGGATACGGGATCTGTCAGCGCTTCCCACATCGGCCATCATGACAGGATAGGCGACCTCGCCTTATGGTATACAGTACAATGAAGTAAATATATAAAACAAACAGCAAATACAGGAAAATAATTTGTAAAATTGAAATATTCACAAGATAAAACAAATAAAATAGTCATACCATCCGTGACAGCATAAGTATATAGCAATACAATAGCGTGCACTGGAAATATCGAATAACTAACTGAAAATAAAAATAATATTAGTGTTCAGTATATAGAAATACAATAACACAAAATAAATAGAATAAAGACCAAAGTCTATATCGTCCAAATATACACACAAAAGGAAGGAAAATAGTTCTCTTTCTCTTTAAGTAGTGTTCAGTGTTTTCTTTTGAAACACAATTTAAGTGATATGTTCTATATTGCTGGACCATGGTTTCATATATTCTGCACAAGTTGAAGTTTTTGATGGTCCATCGAAGAAATCATACTTTTCAACATCGTATGTGTCGTTTGCTTTAATTTTGATCACTTTATATGGTCCGAGAAATTTTTGTTTCAATTTCAGACCAGGGCCAAATTGAGTGCGCTTGATTGCGACGAGATCATTCAATTGAAATTTTTGAGCATGTTTCCTACGCAGATTGTAGGTACGGCGATTTTCTTCTTGGATTTTTTTAGTAGGACTGCCCCCAAGCCATCAATTGACGCGTCTGTATGAATTTCAATGGGACTGCCTTGATTAAAAATAGTTAAAACGGGTTTATCAGAAAGTAACTGTTTTAAGCGTAAAAACGCAGTTTTTTGCTGAGCTTGAAATAGAAAGGGGCTGTCCTTACGAAGAAGATCACTAAGTGGTTTTGCTATAGTAGAGTATGAGGGAATAAATTTTCTAAAGTATCCCGTAAGACCTAGAAAACGTTGTACGTCTTTTGCATTTTTTAACTCAGGATAATTAAGAACGGCTTTAGTTTTGGAGGGTGAAGGGAGCAATTTGCCGTGTTCTACTACGTGACCCAAAAATTCAATCTGACTATACAAAAATTGACATTTTTTAAAGTTTATATCTAGTCCATAATCGCGAGCTACTTTTAGAACAGTGTTAAGGCGTTCGAGAGCCTCAGATTCATTATTTGCGGGAATGACGATGTCATCCATATACGGGAGGACAATGCCTTTTGCAATAAGATCACGAAAAACGGCATTTATGTATCGCATAAAGACAGGAGGACATGAACTTAAACCGAATGGCATATAACGGAATTGAAATTGACCTGTATTTGTGACGAAACTGGTGTAACAACGACTTTTTTCTTTTACCGGCACATGAAAAAATCCGTTACGCAAATCGAGAGTACTGAAAATTTTAGCATTTTGAAGACGATCTAAAATGCATCAATTAATGGTAGTGGATAATGGTCTTTAACTAATTTACGATTTAATTTTCTATAATCTATACAGACTCTATGTTTTCCATCTTTCTTACGAACTACGACAACTTGACTAGCATAGGGTGAAGAACATGGTTCTATAATTCCATTTTTTAACCACTCGTCTATCTGCGCATTTACTATATCACGTTCGGCAAAGGGTAAACGTCGAGGAGAGTGGAAAATTGGCTCATCGTCAGTAAGCGTTATATCAAGTGCGATGTTCGTGGTTTTAGTTTTGTTAGGTTTATAGGCTAACAAAATCTGTTCAACCTCATTGCGAGTTTGTTTAGAAATATTCGGACCTATATCAAACGTGGGAGTTTCGGCAGAAATAGCCATTATAAAACTGTCAGTTTCAACAGGATCATCAGATTTAGAAATTTTGGAAAATACAACACCGTCAGGTTTAATTGTCAAATTTGCCTGATTTATTACGTCGCAACCTATTATTAGGTCATAAGTAGTACAATTATTAGGTACCACAGAAATAAAAACAGGAAAACTTTGTTTGTCAATAATAATTTCAGATTCAAAGGAACCTATTATTTTAGTTTGGGAAAAACCGAATCCAGTTAGTGTCATCTTGTTATTCGTCAACGGCGGCGATCCTAGTTTAATCCATGCAGAATGTTTGAGAAGTGTCGAAAAACTACCAGTATCGACTAATCCGGAAAGTGTATTATTAAGAATAACAACCTCTTTATGCATATTCGACGGAGAATGCAATAAATGTAAAGTGTTGACATTATCCCGTGGGGTAGAACTGTCATTCCGAGTAGTACGATGACAATCGGAAGATTTATGTCCGAAAAAATTACAAGAAAGACATTTAGGACCACGATTACGATTAGGGCAAGACTTTGAGATATGTCCAAAATCGTTACAGTTAAAACAACGCGTCTTACTGTTAGTCGGATTACTAAGATTCAATTTTGATTCTCTTTGTTGGACAGGGATTTTATGTATTGTATCACGTCTTTGGCCGTCATTAGCATATCTAGAATACGACATCTTTGAATTATTTGCGTTCATTGCACTTACGATAGTTTCGAAAATTCGTAATTTTTCTTTAAACTCAGAATAACATTTTGCACCATAAAGAATAATTTTATCAGAAGGAGAACCCTGTATCCCATTTATTGTGTATTGAATAACAGAACATTCATCAATAAGGGTTTCAGACTGATTCGCAATTTCACGCATGGCAATAAAATATTGCATAAAAGTTTCATTCGAGCGCATTTTACGTCTTTCTAGTTGTTTATGTATTTCAATCGAAGTTACTTTATCGGAAAATTCATTAATGAATGCACTTTTAAAAGCATGATAGGAATTTAGATTTCTTTGAGAGAATAAAAAAGATTTAGCTGCGGCGGAAACTAATCTCTTTACAAAGATTAATTTTTGTTGTTCGCTTAAAGAAGGAAAAAGAAAAATTCTCTTCAACATCATAAAAAAAACTTTTAATCGAATAGGAATCATTTCCTGTGAAGTTTCTGCTACTACCACAGAGATCGCGTAATAAAAAACAAAACTGAAGGTTTATTTCATTCATCGTTTGTTTATTCGAGGGATCATTTTCGAGTGATTCCCTTTTGGCGCCAGTAATTAATGCCTGACTGTTATTTATTAATGTTTCGTCTGAAGTTACGGGGATGGGGAAGGAAGAATTATTACCCCCATTACTTGTTGAACTTTCGGTTTGAGAAATCTGTTGAGGAGATAAAGGTTTTTCTTCTGTTTCCGATAAAAAACTAGTATCTAGCGAGTTCTGAAATTCATCTAAATTATTTAGGGCTTGAAAAATATTTTCACACAAATCATTTTTGTTTCTTTCGTTTACTTCTAAATGTAATAAATCAGAAATGGAGATAAAATCAGATAAAGAAAAATTATTCAACAACTCTTGTTTATGTTTTTCTACATCTAAATTTTCAAATCTTTCAAAATTTCTCATTCTTTTTCGAGAAGAATGGTCAAAATTACTGTAACCTAACACAGAGTTAAGCAATTTTACTGAATTAGTTTTTGCATATTTTAGGGAGTTAGCGATTAATTGAATATCACCTAGTTTTAAAGACATTGTAATGAATTAAAACAGAACTAATGCACATTCACTCGGGATTAAAATTTAAAGGGAGAATGGAATAAAGTAACATACTATACTATAAATTTTAAACTTGGGAAAAAATTGCGCCTACCTGGTTGGGAGCAGTCGAATTATTCACTCTTAAAAGTTCCTTTTTTTTAAAGCAGCCAGTATATGTCAGCACAGTTGCACAAGAACACGAAGTACTTGAACCTTTAACGTTTCCACTTGAATCATATCCATCCAAAACGTGCACTAACGTCCATTAAAATATCCACGGCAAAAATCCACTCTTATCAAAATTCTTAGCATCAATTTAACGTCTTAAATTGTACTAACGTCCACAGCTTTTCAACAATTTGGCGGGATTTGCTAGGGGTATTCACGAGAAAGGCCGAGCCCCCAAAAATGTGGGAAAAGGCAACGACCAGCATTAATATTTGAAATATATTTATTAAGATTAAAGTACAAAGGACAAAACATTACTACATAGAACATAAAAGATACATGAGCGTGAGCTACACGTCTTGCAGTCTCACTGCCTAACTCTCGTCTGCCAATAATGGCGGGAAAGCATCACGTGATTAATGACGTGACGCAACATGGCCAGCATGGCGTCATACAGGATACGGGATCTGTCAGCGCTTCCCACATTAATATTCTTAGTGATTCATTATAGTAAATAAATTTTATCCGAGTATTTTAATCTATACTTATAATAAAGCTCAATGTGTGTGTGTGTGTGTGTGTGTTGGCGCTTTACAGGCCAGGTCATTTGACATACAGCTATCAAATTTGGTACATGTATACCTTAGAGGTCGGGAATGTGCACCTGGGGTCCCTTTTTTTGAAATTTTAATTAGAATTTTAATTATTAATTAAAAACTAACTTTCCCGCCAAAAAAATCTTCCATTTTCCCCACCGCCAACTTTTCCGCCAAAAAAATCTTCCATTTCCCCCAGCGCCAAATGAGTAAGGCTTCAGTATTTTTTTCTCCCAACAGTAATAAGGCTAGGGTTAACATTTTTCGGCAGATTATTTCAAACGATTCTGTTTATTTTCTTAATGTTTTATGCATTTAAAATTAAACATTTTTAATTAATCCATGTTTCAGATTCATTCTGAAGTACTTTTGAATTAAAATAACACAGAATAAAGGAAATTAAAAATGTATAATCTGCATAGCGTTACCCCAACTGGCGTAGAAAAATTCACGCATTTGCGTTACTGTAAAAGGCGAAGAAAATTCACGCATGCGCACTGTGTTCTGATTGTTGGCATGGCAACCATTATCAACGGACGATTTAAATTACTTTTAGGTTAGTTGTATGCTTTTTTAAGTAAATTATATTTATATATTTTTTGTATATGCTTATAGTTTTAAGTACATCATTTTTTAAGTAGTTTTTTTTAACCTGTTTTCAATGATTTAAATTATTCTTAGGTTAGTTGCATGCGTTTGTAATTAAATTGTATTTATGTTAGTTATATATTTTTTTGTATATGCTTATAGTTTTAAGTACATCGTTTTTTAAGTAGTTTTTTTAAACCTGTTTTCGACCGATTATTTTAAACGATTCATTTTATTTTCTTAGTGTTTGATACATTTAAAATTAAACATTGTTAATGAATCGATCTGTTCATGATGAATCTGAGAAAATTTTGTTGACAAATTCTTGAGATATTACATAAATTAAGAAAGATATTCTTTAGTGCCCATAAAGTTTAAACGCTCAGTGACTCTATTATCAGTAATCATATTATTAAAAAAATGCTTTGTTTCAGTAAAAAATATTATTATATTAATTGCAGATTAATCATTTACACTTTAATTTAAAGCATAAATTCTACGAGGGGTAACAGGAAATGAGAGAGATACATATCACGTTATGACTGAAGGCCTTTATAATATTATGAGTGAATTATATGACTCTCAAAATTTGAAGTTTTAAAATATTTTGCTGAAGAATCTATTAAAGTTGGAATTGCGTAAAATATTTAATCTTACGATCGGAGTTTAACCCCCTGCTTGGTGGAATTTTTAAAAATCGCCAATAACGGTCTTGCGAAATGTTCAAAAGCAAAGGAGCAGATGTTCAATTATAGTGCATAATAAAGATTGCCAGCTTTGGCGCGTTATCGCAACTTGACGAAGAAGGGGGTTAAACTCCGGTTTAACCTATTTAATTATTGAAATTTAAACGAACATTAAGATTGGCGAACCAGCTGGTCGCCAAAGGCGGCTAGTTTATGAAATATATTAAGCCATTTAATCGGAAAAGTCTAAACGGGGTTAACAACAAAAATAATAAGAATTTAGATAATCTTGATCGCAGAACAAAATTAAGGCAGAGGTTTTTAATAAGATCTTAAAATTTTTAGTGCTTCTATGTGCTATGTAATTCAAATTTAAATCATAATAAATCATAAATATAAATAAATATTACTAACTTGTAGAGACAAATTAAACTGGAATAAAGCGGAAAATGATGATCAATATCTGCACTCTTCCATTTCATTTACATTTTAAAGTTTTTTTCTTTGCATTTTTAATTGCAGTGACTTTGACCGGAGTCTCAAGATAAATCTTAAGTTACGCATTTTCTTTTTCTCAGGCTGAAATGTTGCAAAATTTCCCCTATAGTTATTTTAATCTATTTCAACTGAGAAAATAACTTTCAGCTGAGGAATCATGAACCACAGCTTAGCCTCTCCGAGACACCACTGGCTAAATCTGGCTGATCGAAGCTCAATGACATTATTGATGGGAACTAAGGTTGAGTCTTAAGGGCCATCACCGGCAACGGTACAATCCTTCCCATGAGAAGCACGTTCTGTGATCGCAGTGAGTAATCGACCCCCACCATTTCTTCACCCACCCGGATGGCCACCATGCCGGAAGCTTCTCATACTCATATCTGAGGTGCCTTCGAAGGAAGTGGGCAATCATTAAAGTTTATAACGAAAAATATGAAATCCAATACCTGCAATTAGAAAAGAATATTCAATATGGCATTCTACGTTAATTATCTTTCAAGCAAGATAATGCTTATAGTCTGAAAAATTGCTGGTAAATTGTGTTTTGTGACAAACATGATGAAAAAATAGTTCAAAACTTCCTAAAAGCAATGATGAAGGCTTGATAATTAATTTCTTTGAAAATAAATATTTGTTAAGTAAGATTTTTTTTTAAGTTTTGAATATATTTTTAATAAATAAATCAATAAAATGTGAACTTTATTCTTCATAATGTCAAGGCATATTTTATAAAAAAATTCAGATCATAAAACTCAAAAACTAAAAATTTTCCAATTTTATTTCCTTTCATTTTTTTTTTAATTTTGATAATTTTTAATGTATTTTTAGTTATTTTTATAGGAGTGATTTTAATTAATGGATTTAAACTCATACATGGTGCGACGTTATTGAACTCATATTTTATATGCTTTCTCTCTCCTCTGTATCATTAACCATAAATTAAAAAAAAGAATAAAAATAAACGAATCAAAATTGAAACAATTCTATTTTTTACCTTCCTGTATACTGTATACTAGTCGTCTTTGGTAACCACTGATTCATAATCGTTGAAAATTTCAATTGGTATTTTGAACATCTCAGTACCAATGGCTTTCTCTACAAAATATTTTGAAACTTCAAATTTTAATAAAAACATAACTCTTTTGGGAGCCTTACACGGTTCTGTTCATTGTATTATATATTCTCATAATTATCTGTCTATATCTTTATACAACAAAGATAATAAAAGAAGAAACAGTACTGTTTAAAAATGAACGTACTTTTTAAACAATTTCCACCATTTCTTAAATTTGAAACTAAACTTTAATTTACAACAACATTTCAAAAATTTTAATAAAAGCGTGGCTTATGCTAAAATATACTCAACATGAATAAATAAACCCAACCTTCATAACTTGATCATTAACAATAAAACAACACAAACCAGGATGAAATATTATTGGAAACATTGCAAACGATTTGAGTTTCTTTTTAACACTGAAATAAAAATATATTTTATTGAAATCAATTAAAAATAGAAAAAAAAACATGCGACAAATAAACTGATATTATCGACATAAATTTTTGAATTTTAAAAGGATTCAAAAATTACTTTTGTGCTGCAATATTTATTCAATATGTCGCAGATAAACATCAAAATTTCGTTTAATTTTTCATTAAAAACATTCTAAACAAAAGTTTAAAATATCATTCTAAACAAAAGTTTTAAGGAAATAATTCCGTACTACCTCTTTGAGGTCTCAAGATCAAGCAGTCTGCCTTGTAAAGCACCAACGCTTTATCATATCTTTATTATTAGCAAAGACGTCAGAATGTAATTTTTTTCTAATATAAGAAAATAGCTTTTGTGAATCCTGGTTCTGTTGTACCGTTTGCAGTAATATATCATACAGCTCATAGAACATAGTAAATTGTATAAGCTCATAGAACATAGTAAATTGTATTGTGTTATGAAAAAATTTCCTGATGTCTCTTCCTTTGATGATGATCTAAGAATGTGCTTACTTTAATTAATGATTTATCCTCACCTATTTGACTATCAAGGAAACTCATAAAAGACTGGATATCGAGGAAAAGATAAGCAAATGAGGTCTGTGTAAAGCAAGAGGCCACAAAGGCGGTAGAATTCAGAAACCGCATTTTATCTAAGGTGGGGCCATCAAAGTCCCCAAAAATTCCTACCGTTCTCTTTATCACTATTTTACCTTAACTGGAATGCGGAAATTTTTCTTCTTTTGGTATATCAGCTGCATATCCAGCTTAGGTTTTCTAGGTCTATCTACGTCTTTTTTTTTTTTTTTTTTTTGCTGCAATCTAAAAAAAATATTTTTTTTTATTCATAATTATTTTTAGCTGTTAAAATTTCTTATGGCGATATTTGCATCAAAAATTTTTATCTAGCAAAAAAAAAAAAAAAAAAAAGAAAATTAGAAGAGGGTGCATTACCTAAAAATTAAAAAAAAAGCGAAAAGTTAAACATCTTTTTCAATACGATCTATGTTTTGCACATACTTTCTGTGCTATATTTTCTCTTTGTATACGAGAGAATAAAAAGCGAAAAATGAAACAAGAAAAATTATATATTTATAATAACAGCATTTACAAGCATGGGAAAAGTCAAATAAAAGCATTTTCACTTCTGCATTATCATGTGTTTCTATCTCAGCTTGTAACATGTATTTAATGGCTAAATTATTTTGCATACATGTTATGCAAATATAAACATTTCTTGGAACAAGTGTATTACAATTAAGTAGGGATTGTAATACCGGGATACCGAATACCGGTATTTTGAGCCATTTGTACAATTTTGTAATACCGGTATTCACAAGTTTAAATACCGATTTTTCGGTATTTACTATATTTTATTTTTTACTCCTAACAGTTTACTCCTAATGAGGGAACGATTTTTGAAACTGAGAAATCCAATCCAAAAAGCAATAATCGATTTAAATCTGCAAATTAATTTTTCAGATAGTGAATTCGACTTAATATCCAGAACAGTCTCAGCTCTACTTCAAATAAAACTGGCTGTTGAGGTATTATGTCGGAGAGATTCTAATTTATTAACAGCTAATGCAACAATAAATTTCATGTTGCAGTCACTGAAAGAACAGCACACATCACTATCTGAAGAATTATATGTTACATTGAGAAATCGCGCAGAAGAAAGGCTTGCCGAAATAGAAAATGTCTTACGGTATTTACATAATTATAATGATTCCAAAAATGAAAATGAAAAAGAAGAAAAGAGACTGAAAATGAAAAAGAATAAAAGAGACCAATTCAAATCTGATCAAGTTTATAATAAATTTTCTTAAATTTTTTACCCACAAACCTATCCACATTCAGAAGAATTCGGTACAGTTATCAAAGATCATGATGGCACTAATGTCGATAGTGAAAAGAAATTATCTCTTGAACAAAAATTAGAATTAGCGATAAATAAAAAAAATTCAACGAACCAAAATACAATACAGAAATCAGCTATATCCAAAACCATCCGATAAGAAATTGATTTATTTGAAGATGGGGGATTTACAGGTAAATACTTGGAAAAAGTATATTGCGCATTGGTAACAGTACCACCAATTAGCGTAGATGCCGAATTCCGACGGCTGGTAATTTTTGCACAAAATTAAGTTCCAGGCTTAATGACAGTACAATTGATGCATTATGTTTTTTAAGATCACATTTCAAAAATTTGTAATAGTACCACAGACTGAATAGTGATATCTACACTTTTTTTGTGATTTAAATAAATAAGATGTTTCTTTACTTTTTTGTGATTTTATACTGTTATAATTTATAAGTTACAAATTATTTTTTGTGATATTTACACTCTCTAACAAAACTGGCAAATAAAATAAAGAAACACCTGAGTTTTCTTTCTTTTTGTAAAATTTCTACTACCGGTATTAAAACCGGTATCCCGGTATTAAGATCTAAAAAATACCGAATACCGGTATTGAACTTTTGGTCTGGTATTGCAATCCCTACAATTAAGTAAACTACTAAATATGTCTACGTTATAACATTTCGATGGCCATATGAGGGAGTATTCGCCACTCAACTTGAAGAGCTTGTTTGAAGCTACTTTGTTTGCCGCACAATAGGGAAATTCATCTCTTATTTGTATTATATTTTAGTTTTCATCACGATAGATGAATTCCTTCTTTGCGATTCGTATTTTCATCTTTTGCGCTTTTTCACAATTTTTCATTGGTGTATACTAGGTGATTAAAAAAAAGATGGTGGAAGTGTTTTAGTACCATCGAACCCAGCAAGTGTAATAAAGTTTTATCGATTTGGAGATGAAAACTATAGTTGTAGATATAGTGTTTTGATCTTGAGGGAGCAATCGGAAATACAAAATTAATAGATATATTGTAAATTTACATTTAATTGCTTTTGTGGTATTGCCTCAAAAACCTCGTATATAAAAAAGGTGATGTCTGAAGGGATTTTATTGCCAGTATTGTGGTCCTTGATATCTATGTGCCTGAAAAGTCTGGTATTGAAGAAGAAATCGTAGAAGTATGGTAATAATGTATTTATAATTGGCAACTTTCTATTCGTTATATTATCGGCACATTTATTTATTACTTATGATTTACCTATTTACAGAATTTTACGAGTTTCATCTGTTTCTATTGCTGTTGTCTTACAACAGAAAGATAATTATAATTGTAGTAAGTATTGTAGGAATATTTCATATTACTTTCGAAGAGAATCCAACAGGCAAGGATTTTTTCCGCAATTTTTTTTTTAAACTTGAGTTACCAAATGAATTTTATGCAAAGTTAGAAGTACAACAAATACCTCTTCATACTTGTGAGTGAAGTACTTCTACTTCTATTAATAATAAAGATTCTATATTCAATATTGCCTCAAGTAAAATAGAATATAACTTAAAAACATTAGAATATTAAGAGTAGCTTGTTAAACACGATAGTTAGGATTTAAAAACTAAATAAAATTATATTTTTTGTATTTTTTTGGCAATATATTCATAGCCTTAAACACTTTAGAAAAACATTTATTATGTCATTTGCAGCAGCAACCCCAGTTTCAAAGTATATTTTTAATTTTAAAGGAGCCATTCTCGTATATATACAGGTGGTTATCAAAATAATGGAGATACCTATAAATAAAAGTGACATTTTTAAATGCGGTTTGTAAGCCTTAAAATATAACAATGGCCACCAATTTTTTTTATAAATTTCAATGTATAAATTCTGGAGATATGTGTTATCTTTTTTTGAAGTTCTGCAATTCATGGATTTTTTTCCAAAGCGTAAAATGTTTTCAAAGAGGCCAAATTGTAGGAGCCCGTCTAGCTGGAGCAAGTGTGACGGAAATATCCCAATTTTTAGGCTTTTCTAGATATACAGTGTCTAAAGTCATGGCAGAACTGCAAGACAAGCTTCGCAAAGCAAAATAATGGGTTGAAAGAGAAACTCGGTGTAAGAGACCTACGGACATTGAAGCGAATTGTTATGTCTAAAAAGCAATCAACTGCAGCTAAAGTGACCGCAAAGCTCAATACCCAACTGGATTATTCAGTGATTACATTTAGAAGGCACTTTCATAAACAGAACATTTATGGCAAAGCAGCAATTCCTAAGCCACTTGTCACAGATGTTAATGGTACACATCGTCTACAGTGATGTCATACTCACAAAACCTGGTCGGTTGATGAGTGGTAGAAAGTAATATGGTCTGACGAATCGTGTTTCACACTTTTCCTTATAACAAGACGGGTGCACGTTTGGAGGACACCTGCACAAGCGAATGATTGTGATTGTCTCCTTCCTATGTCAAGCATGGTGGTGGATCTATCATGATATGGACAGCAATGTCGTGGTTTTCTGCTGGACCAACCATAACCCTCAAAGAAATGATCACTGGAGAGAAGTATATAGAAATTTTAGCTGACCAGGTCCATCCTATGATGCAAACTTTGTTTCCTGCAAGAGATGGAATTTTCCAGGATGATAATGCACCTATCCATGCAGCGAGATTTGTCCAATCTTAGTTTGATGAACACGGGGATGAAGTTAAACATCTGCCTTGTCCCGCACAGTCACTCAACCTCAATATAATTGAATCGTTACGGTCTACTTTAGAGCTCTCAATACGGAATCGATATCCTTCGCCACCATCTCTCCCAGAACTTTCACAATATCTCCAGGAAGAATGGTACAATATTCCACTAAACACTATTCAACACTTGTATGAATCGATTCCTAGACGAATCCAAGCTGTATTACATGCCAAAGGTGGTCCTACACCATACTATAAAGGATTCCTTATAAATCTAAGGTGTTTCCATTATTTTGATAACTACCTGTATACATAAATTTATTTCGTTAATCTCGCAAACGGCTCTAACGATCTCAGTCAAATTTAATATTCAGATACGATTTTCTTTTTTAAGTATATCTATATCAGTGCCTTTCCTGAAAAAACGTGATTTTACGCACAAAAAAGTGTTTTTTATAATTAACTATTAAAATAAGTTTATTAAACTGCCGCATCGAAGTGTGGGCAGTGCAATATAGATGTAAGAACAAAATGAATGACGCTTGTGTTGCGGGTCCTCGGTTCCAATCGAGCTTTTTGCTTTATTTTTTACTTATGTATTTATATTTAATATTTTTTGCATTTTAAGTTTATCTAAATACGTGTCTTTCCTGAAAAATTGCGATTTTACACACACAATAATATTTTTTTATAATTAACTATTAGAGCTTTTTTCTATCTGCTCTCGTGCTGACAATGTCCTACAGCGCCATCTCGGAACCGATTTCATCATGGTAAAACTGAGAGTAAGTTCAAAAATATAAGTAATGGTAGATAAACTGCAAAATGAATGCTGTGGTATAGCAGATTGTTTGGAATAACATGTTAAACTAGGTGCACTCATGATTTTTTTTTATTTAAATGACCAATTCATATGTAGGTAAGATTGGAAAATGTTCATATGTAATGAATATGTGATTCACTTCTAAATATTTTCTTTTCTCCGAAAAATCACGATTTTAGAAGAAATAAAAAACTGCCGATCTAAACTTGTTCTTTCAGATATTATAGAATATAAATTAAAAACATTAGAATGTCAAGAATATCTTGTTAAACATTAGGATTGGAAAATTAAATAAAATGATCTTCTTTTTAATTTTTTTAGCAACGCATTTATTGCCTTAAAAACTTTATAATAAATTTTTTTTATGATATTTGTAGCTCAAAATATATACCTATTTAAAAAGTTACAGAAATCAGCTATTAGACCACAGTCAGCTTGGGCATCTTGCATGTTCTAATTGCGCCGAGCGGGAAACGTTCGAATGCGTGATCCTCACGCGTTGTGAGTGTGATCTCCACCGGTTTCAAGTAAGGTCATTATCTCTCCCCGCCCTTGTCAACAGGTTGGAAACAATAAAATGAGTAACTCTGGTTTATAAAACTCATTAATGAATGAGTGATAAATATTACAATTCTCTGCAAATCGATAACAATCCAATGTAAGAAAAACTAAAATAAGTTTTAAATAAGATATTAATTTTTGTTACAATCTATTTGGTTAGTTAATTTTAAATCATTGGAAATGATAGCTGAAATGTAAAGAAGTGAAAATTAATTGACGACTGATCTAAGAATTGATCCGTAGATCTGAGACTTATGCTTGTTGATTCATATTTAATGCATGGATAATAAGATAAAAAATTACATATATTCTATATATTTTAGCTATATTCAATAATTTAATTAAAAATGGCTGCTTGTTATTCGTATAGATTGTATAACTGATATGTTGACCACAAAGTCATGTTTAATTAATTTGATGGGACATACACGCAATTAAAATGTATCATTTCAAATGTAGATATCTTTTTAATACATACTCTCTAATTCAAATATTAAATCGAAACTAGTGTGAGAGATCACCCCAAAACTTTCTAGCATACTCTCTAATTCAAGTATTAAATCGAAACTAGTGTGAGAGATCTCCCCAAAACTTTCTAGCATACTCTCTAATTCAAGTATTAAATCGAAACTAGTGTGAGAGATCTCCCCAAAACTTTCTAGCATACTCTCTAATTCAAATATTAAATCGAAACTAGTGTGAGAGATCACCCCAAAACGTTCTAGCATACTCTCTAATTCAAGTATTAAATCGAAACTAGTGTGAGAGATCTCCCCAAAACTTTCTAGCATACTCTCTAATTCAAGTATTAAATCGAAACTAGTGTGAGAGTTCTCCCCAAAACTTTCTAGCATACTCTCTTCAAATATTAAATCGAAACTAGTGTGAGAGATCTCCCCAAAACTTTCTAGCATACTCTCTAATTCAAGTATTAAATCGAAACTAGTGTGAGAGATCTCCCCAAAACTTTCTAGCATACTCTCTAATTCAAGTATTAAATCGAAACTAGTGTGAGAGATCTCCCCAAAACTTTCTAGCATACTCTCTAATTCAAGTAATAAATCGAAACTAGTGTGAGAGATCTCCCTAAAACTTTCTAGCATACTCTCTAATTCAAGTATTAAATCGAAACTAGTGTGAGAGATCTCCCCAAAACTTTCTAGCATACTCTCTAATTCAAGTATTAAATCGAAACTAGTGTGAGTGGTCTTCCCAAAACTTTCTCGCATGCTCTCTAATAACTTGTCATGCCAGAGAATGCCTTACAGCAATTTCAATATATTTAAATTTGGCATGAATTTAACATTTTTACTGAATTTATTGCGTCATCCTTGGCGAGTTTTTTTGGCAAAATAATCCCTGGTATGCAGTTACTAGTATCTGAAAATCTAACTTGTGTTTTTAAGCCCGTTTTTCTCAATCGTTTGAAACAAAAATCTGACACAAAACTGTACTTGAAGTCACAAAATCCCATATCTAATTTGATATACTTAAGTCATTACGCTTTTGAATTATCACATTTAAAAGTTTCTGAAGGCACAGGGCTCAAACTTTGATAAATGTCTAGAGATGTTAAATCCGTGAATCGAATCATATCTATATCCTATCTATCATATCTATATGAATCGAATCATATCCTATCTAGCTCTCTTCGTTTTATAGTTACAGACATATAGAAACAGCCAGAGAGGCACACTGAACGGATTTTATTCAAAATTTGATAAAAATTAGCCAATTTTATAAAAACACCGTATAAAAAATTTCCATACCATTTTGTAATTCCATAAAATATCCAAAAACTCCATACCATTTTGTTTAACAAGTGTTAGTAATATTTTTAATTCAAAGTTCTTAACGTGTTTTAACTACGTGTCTATACAATAAAATGTAAAAGTAATCAAAAAAGGATACTATCATTAAATTATGACGTGCTATTTTATGGCAAATGGCTAATGTTTCCTGTTTAAGATCGTATTATATCATTAGTTATTTCTCGCCATTTGCATAATTCGCGAACAGGTTTAGAGTTCAAATATTATCTGCGGTGATTTAGTATCATCTTCACTCATTACATTTAATGACGATGAAACCAGTTTGGAATTGTTATGAAATTTATGTGGTCGAAACACGTGCGCATGTTGCATAATAAATATCTCAAAAGATGTTCCTCAATTTATTGAATATTAATTAATATTTTAGAAACATTGATTCTTATTTTAGTTATTCTATTTTTGTAGTTACGGTCGTTTATAAAATTCTAATTAATTAGAGTTCAACGTCCCATTTATTAGTGTATGAAGTGATCTGATTGGATTTACATACCTAATAAAAATGTCTTTTCCATTGCAGTTTGTTTCTTCAAATAGAAAAAGAGTCATTGGAAAAGGGAAAGGTATCTTAATAAAGATATCTGCAAATGACAGAAATTTTTTTATTAAATATGAAATATGAATTTTTGAAATTAATATTTGACAGGATGACTTATGACTATGACTTTAGTATCAATATCTCCAATTGATGGCAAATTTCTTTATTAAATATGAGGCGTAAACTTTAAAAATTAATATGAAGCCGGAAGATTTATGACTGGAGCATTAGTATCAATATCGGCAAATTAAAATATATATATATATATATAACACAAGCTTTTAAAATTAATATTAGACTGGATGATTCATGACTATAACCTTAGTATAGATATCTACAAATGATTGCAATCAAATATGAAGTGTTCGATGTGCAAAGAATTTTAGGTAATAATAAATAACTACACATTAATTTTGATACTGGAATCAATGTCTTTATTCAATATACTTGGATGTCATTTAAAATTAATATTAGATAGAATGACTTATGCCTCTGACATTAGTATTAATATATGCAATTGATAGCATTTTTTTTTATTAAATATAAAATGTAAACGCTTAAAATTAATATCAAGCAGAACGATTTATGACCATGATATTAGTATTAATATCCACAAATTAAATATTTTTTATTAAATATGAAACACAAGCTTTTAAAATTAATATTAGACAAGATGATTCATGACTATAACCTTAGTATAGATATCTACAAATGATTGCAATCAAATATGAAGTGTTCGATGTGCAAAGAATTTTAGGTAATAATAAATAACTACACATTAATTTTGATACTGGAATCAATGTCTTTATTCAATATACTTGGATGTCATTTAAAATTAATATTAGATAGAATGACTTATGCCTCTGACATTAGTATTAATATATGCAATTGATAGCATTTTTTTTTATTAAATATAAAATGTAAACGCTTAAAATTAATATCAAGCAGAACGATTTATGACCATGATATTAGTATTAATATCCACAAATTAAATATTTTTTATTAAATATGAAACACAAGCTTTTAAAATTAATATTAGACAAGATGATTCATGACTATAACCTTAGTATAGATATCTACAAATGATTGCAATCAAATATGAAGTGTTCGATGTGCAAAGAATTTTAGGTAATAATAAATAACTACACATTAATTTTGATACTGGAATCAATGTCTTTATTCAATATACTTGGATGTCATTTAAAATTAAACAGAAAAACAGAGTGTTTGAATAAGAATAAAAAACACTGAAACAATTCATACGTATAATTTGTATTAAACAGACACATACAAGAGGGTTTTAGTAAGAAACGAAAATAATAATATGTGAGTATTATAATTATTTGGAAACCGTTTTACTTTTTATAATAACAATATGCAAATGATTATTCTTATAAACACGGAAGTGAAAGTATTACCAATTTATCAATTTTCTACATAACTGTCAATCATACTGAGCCTTAGCTCTGGATCAGTTTGAAGATCCCAGCTTCATGGAAGTCGTCGTCAGAACCGAGGAACCTCTACTTGTGTCTTAACAGATGAAAATTCCAGTTTAGTTTAATTACATTAATGTCCCGCTTTAAAGCAACACTAGGGTTATTTTGAGACGGATCTCGTAATTTTGAACCGTGGGCAGATGACGAGAACAACGCCTGAGTTGCCCCCCCCCCCTGAAGCCCTCTGCTTCCCAACCCAAGACGTTACCACCACGCCATCGCGGCAATGAAAATTTGAGAGTGTCAAATCCAGGATTGTGTAGTGAATGCTCCAAGTACTCCAATTCGAATTTTTGTAGTTCCCCCTCCCCTATTTTGAAGGCAGTTATATAGAAAAGCAATAAATTGATAATACTTTCATTTCCGTTTCATAATTTCATACACTACATTTTTTTATTATTGTTTCCAAGATTCTAAAATCATACTTTATATTTAAATTAAAATTTTAAAATACACCTATGCTTTATAAACTTATGATCATAGTTCAGATTGAAAACACATAATCGTGTTTTAGAATGAATTGTATAACTTATATACTTTCTTAAAAGATTACCTGTAATTCGTTCAATTAAATATTCCTTTAATTTTTGAATTGCGTTTCTAACCTATATGAAATTAATATGATGATATTTATCATCTGTATTAAGGTTATTTTTCGTAGCTCGTGAGATGCAATGTTAAAGAATGCGTCCAAAGATTTTTGCAAGAAAGTCAACAGCCATTGTGCATTCGTAACATTCTAACGGCGAACACATTTATTTTTATCATTTGAAGATTCAAATCATCTTTTCCTATTCAATCAATGCTTCTACTCAACTTTGTAATAGATTGCCAATGAGTATGATATGCAGTTTTTGAGATTAGAATATTATTTGTTATATGACATTGCAAGTTATCTCATCTTATTGTCTACTTTTATATACCTTGACTATACCAAACCTTCAAAGATTAAAGGATTGAGAAATGATCTTACTATATATAAAACATGAAACGAATCATTTCTGACAATATTTTTAAAGTAAATAATTGTACTCGGTTTATTGTTTCGATGTCCTTCTGAGACAAAACCTTCGTCTAAAAGAAATGATCGATGACAAGTATATGTTTCGTTTCGAAACTTTTGTCTTCTTGATTCCTAATTCCACTGAGCATGCTTTTTATTTCGCAACAAGAATGTGCTAAAAATATAAGATTAAAGCTTTTGGATTTGAAAATTTACTTTCATTAACTCTTTCTAAGGCCGTGAGAAGTATTTATCAATATTTGTATGAAATTATATAGGTTGGCGTAAGTTCTGACAAATTTTTTTAGAAAGACAGAAACTTAGATGTTTCAGTTCTTTATCTCACACAAAATGATGTGTCTTGATTTGTTACTTAATTATTAATTAACCAAATTAATTAATGAATCAAATTAAATTTATCTAATAAGCTAAATGAATCTCTTTTCTTATTCTAATTTCAAGCCTAGAAATATTTTAACATAATATGACTAGAAAAAAAATGGCCCTTTAAAGGGTTAAGATCTACGTTTCAGTTCAGAAGCGAAGAAATTGGACAAAAGCGGGTTTCTGACCTTGGATCTAATCGCTGCCTGATAAAAGAATAAATCTCCAGATACAGGTTTCATTATTCAGTTGGTTATTAACTAATTTGAAATTGAATAGCATCTAGAATTTTCAAAAATATGGTTCTATATAAAACAGTAAAGTATATGACGTTGAAATCGCTCTTATTTCTTATTGTCGAATGGCAACAGTCAAATGTAAACAAATCACTACACGAACATTTCAGGCTGCTTTAATGAACATTTTTATAACTGCATTTAGTTCAATGTTTTGATAATTAATGAGGCTTTAAAGCATTATTAGAAATACTCCTGATAGAACCTGCCAAAAACTCTATTCACAAGAGGAACAAAAGGGGGGGGGAGGACAGCAGCAGCAGCAGTGGCTCCCAAAAACTTTCTCGCGTACTCTCTACGATTAAAAGTTATATTTATTCAATTTTTGAAGAAATTACTATTTTAATAGATCACAAAACATTTTGATGCACTACTTATAATAAATAATTAAATGTTCGAAGCAATATTAATAGTAATATTGTTAATAAAAGCATCAAGAAATTTTACATTCAAATTGAACTGCAGCAGATTTGCTTTCCTTTTTCAAGAAACATTCAATGCAACCTAAAGTAAAACCTATTTAACTCAATTTGTTCATAAATGATAAGGATTGTTTGCTCATTTCTAATTTTGTAATAATACTAATTGGTAGATTTTTTAATATCACAAATACATACAGGAATCATTTCCAGTGATATCGCAGTCATATGACCATCATAATTGAGCAGACCATTTGCCATTTAACTGCAATTTCTCATGAGCTGTGCTGTGAAATCATATATTTTTATTATGCAAGATATGAAAAGGATACTAAATATAAATGGCACAACTTATTTGGAATGAATTACCTGAAAAAGAACGGGTTCTAAGTTTGCCTTTTTTTAGATGAAATGATAGAAATGCCATGGATAATTAATTAAAATCTATCATGTTCAAATTGAAAATTTAATATTTAATTGTGAAACCCCTTCTAAGATGTTATATGAAGTTGTATAAGTTTGGAATCATGTGTTACAAATTTCTGTTCCTCCAGATGGCGCTGTTGAACGTCATCTTATACTTATGTAAGACTTGCTTTACTTGTGTGGCAGGATACTGAATATATGGTTAGAAGGCACCGGAGTAACCTAATAATTTACACCCAAAGCAAAATTACTGCACATGATGTATATAATTTGAAGTAACTTTTAAAAATAAATTAGTGAAAAGGCAATATGAAATTCATGATCCACTGGACCACATATGAAACACCACAGTTAGAAAACGAAGACGACTATTAAGTTTTGTCTCTATATATATTTTTAGAATGCATTAATCAATGTACATTTAACCTATGATTATATTTAATGCACATAAACTTCATATACATCAGATGAGGAATCAAAATTACCACACTTCATCCATCGGTTATGAAATTTGCACTACTTATCATTAAGAAATGAGCAAATGGGAAAGCCAATATAAAATCTTTAATCGTTTCTTTTTTTTAATGTTCAACAAAATATCTAAAGTGTTTTAATTGATCTAATGGTGAAGAAATTATTGCATAATTAAAACATTTGTATACAACATTCCATTTTATTTTGTGAAGAATTTTTAATTACCGTCTCCTCGATCGGTGTCATTTTTAAGACAAAATAAACACTGTGCTTAAACTTTAATATGTTACCCAATATTTTCTATGGAAGCTATTTCTTGCGAAATTTGTGATTTTAAACATTCTCGAGCAATGTCCTTCACAAACTAGCAAAAGCATTGAGAAAATAATCGGCGAAAGGTAAAAAGTAGTCTGTGTTCTAAATTCAAAATCTCTCCTTATCAAATAGAACATAATAATAAATACAAATGCCTAAACAAAGCCTTTTTGACTAGAAACTATGTTCTACATGTTATATTTGTAACAAACTGAAATTCTCATCAATTCATCAATAGTAGACATAATCAGGAAACGAATCAGGAGCCAAAAGAAAAACCACACCGGCGATCTAATGCAATGACGGCATCACGATTATTAAATCCACGTGAATAAAAATAATCCCAATCGAAAAATAAAAGAAAGTTAATATCATGGAAGAATCAGATCGTCAAGGGAAGGTCAAACTGTTCCATCAGGTAAACTTTGCATCTTTTGTACCCAAACTGGATCAGAACTGGTTTTAATTAAGCACCTTGTTTCCTAGTGAAGCACAAGAAGAATTTGCGTGTGCCTTGCAGATGCCGAAAAGAGCAAAAGAAAAAGGACTCTACGATCATTCCCACGCATATTTGTTTTGTTTCTGCATAATTAAGGGAGACACCCCACCCATCTCAAATATGCCCGAGTTTTAGAGGGTCCTTGAAAGTTTTGTGGAAGAGTTAGTATATAAGCAAGCGAGGGAATCGTGAACCATCAATCTCACCTAGAGCAACAGATCCCAGAAACAGCCATGTTCGCAAAGGTAAGTGAAGCTCTGGAAATTTCTTCAATTCTTTTTTATAGTTTCGTTAAGAATTTAACCTTTTTTATATTTAATACACCTAGAAATTTTTGAAGTACCCATAAAGTGCTTAACCTATGTAAGCAATATGAAAATTTCAACCATATGGTATGGAGCCTATAAAATAACTGTACAAATTTTACTAGCATTCATAGAACCCCATTTTTAATCTTTTATAAACCGCTTTGTCCAAAGCTGTAATCAGATTTCTAAAACTCATTCAAGTTGATAAGGAATGCTTTGGTACTAAGTATTAAAGAAATATTTAGAAAGCCAATTTTCATTCAACCATTTTTGCTTTTTTCTTATCCTATGTTTAATCCTTAAGTTGTAAATTGAAAATATATTGAATCAAATCTCAATTTGAAAAAGGAAGAAGTTCTTGAATTTCTCGATGCATTTCGAGATAAATGATTGATGAAAAACGACATATTATGTTTTTTTAAATATATTCATTACTTTCTTTAAAAAACTAATTATTAAATGATTCTTTAAATCTTTACACTTCATTCATTCAACCAGACTTTTCAAACAGCAAATATCTGTGGAAGTCATTAGAACGAAATTTAGAATATTCTTAAAATCTCTTGTGAAATAGCTTTTAAAATGTTTAAATCACAAATTGCAATGCATACTTTCTGAAATCAATGATTGTTTTACTCACCGTAGACAAATATGTAACTTTTGGCTTTTGCATTCTTTCCCTCAAAAATTAATTCTGTTCCGTTATTTAAATCATTTGATATATCTGCTTATCCTCATATTTTACACTTTTAGATAACAATATTTCTCTCATCTAAACCAGTGGCAGTGGTTTGTGTCCTCGAAATTTTCTCGCATACTCTTTAATATGCTTGTCATGCCAAAGAACGCCTTACACGGCGTTGGCATACCATAATTGCGAAATATGAACTTTTGGCGTGAATTTGGCATTTTTACTGAATCTATAGTGTTATCTTTTGCCAGTTATTTGGCGATTATCCCCTGACATGCAGTTAATAGCATTTGAAAATCGCATTTGTGTTTTAGACACGTTTTTCCCAACAAATTAAAATAAACATTTGACATAAAACTGCACTTGAAAACACAAACTCTCATAACAAATTTGATATATTTAATTCACTGCGTTTTTGCATTATCGTGTTTGCATGTTTCTGAAAGTAAAGACAGACAGACATTCAGCATGTAGTTGAATTTGGCTCAAAATTTAATAGGTGTCTGTGCTACAGCTGTTAAATCTGAGTACCGAAATTTATTTTTCTAGCTCTCTTCGTAATAATTTATTTACTTGCAGATTTAAAAGATATACACGATTTATTGATAAATCTTCCAATTTATTTAAGCTTACCTTTAGTTCAAAATAGGAAATATCTTGAACTGAGCTCTAAGTCACGTGTACTGTTACAGAGCCTTACTGCGAATTAGCATTTTTCAGAATTCGCATATACAGTTACAGAGCTCTAATTGACAGTTTTCATGCCAATTCTTGAGTTTTGGCATGGTTTCCAGATCAAATTGATAGATATTCTTTTTCGATATGAATCGATACATCAGCTATTTGTTCTAGATCGCCATCTTGTGCGCAGCTCTTGCAGCTGTCAGTGCCAACCCCCTCTTGGCCACTTCCATCGTCAACACAGGATCAAGCATCAGCGCACAATCCCAAGACGTAAGTATAGACGCTATTTTCTTTAATTCTTTACTTTTTATCGAGACTGACAGAAACTTCTTGACAGTCTGTCATTCTTAAAAAAGGTTTTATGCTATTTCAAATATCAGAAGCTTTATTTCAAAACTAATAACTCTAATATTACTGAATAGAATTAATAAAGTATTTACGAAAAGGAGATGAAATTGTTTCCTATGATAGCAAGTAAATGTTGATGTTTATGATGGAGTCTTGTAATTAGAAAGCTATAATACATAAAAAGCTGACATTCTACAGTATACTTAAAGATTTTCAGACAAACTACGAAAGAAAACTATTTGATTATATTATATATTTTCGCTATATGTTGTATGTATTAAATAGATATTCTGTGGAGTAACAAATGTTATTTAGGCTCATCACATGACTAATTCGAAGCGATTCTGCAATACATTTCTTATTTTTCTCGTTTGTCATTCGTCAATGAGTAAGTTTGCGAAAAAAAATTAGGAAATTTGAGATAATCCTTTGCGAAAATCCGGACTTCAAACTATCTGTAACATATACATAAATTAAAGTAGAGAATTCTATATATTTTTCAAAGCTCTATGAAACAAAAAAGAAATCAATAAAAAAAATTCATAAGCTCATTTTATCTGTTATTTTCTAAGATGCGATCATGCTGTTACAGTTTAATTAATGCATTACATAAATGAGCTAAATGATGAAGTTATGTAGAACTTTTATATTACTAAACTTGAATTTTATGGTAATATTTTGCTCTTTTCTCCATAGAAAACGTTACAGCACTGTGAATTTGCAATCTATATTTAATACAAAATATTTAATAAAATTTCTTTAATTTTTAGTATGAGACAGCTTGTTCTTCGGTAAGTAAGCTTTCAAAGTGAATTTCATATCGAAATGCAATAAGAGATAAATTATAAGATAGATTGTATTCTACGAACGGATATTATTTTACGTAACTCTAGAACCGCAAGTTTTTAGTTTTTTAGTAAACATTTCAATTTCCGATGATTTTCGAAGAGAGGATCAATGACCTTTCGATCTACAAAGTTTGTTTAGTTTTGAGATATATTTAGAACAATTTCGGAAATTAAAGTAGAGGATACTCTAAAAGGTTTCGTAACAAATATAATATTGCATAAAGGAATACAACAGATTATGATTAAAAGTTATCTGAAAAGTTGAATTGAATTCTATTAATATGCGGTAAGTGTTTCAATATCACTCATGACTGTATCAGTTAAAAATGTAATAATGACCCCAAAAAGGGGGGGGCTTCATTTCCATTCTAACTTAATAAAGAATGGTATTTTATATCAATCTAAGATTTCGAATAATAAACAAAGGCGAATCTAAATCAAAATATCTGTGTTTTTAGGGTTTAGTGATGTAAAACTTTTGTGGAAGTATGCTGTGTATGTCGAAATTTGTTGCTTGATTGTAAAGTTATGAATTACATGATTACTGATCTAGATGATTTATTAATGAAAATTAGCTTTTTAATACCCAGGGACTCTAAAACTAAGCCTTCAAATAGAAAGGTTTCTGTGCCATCATGTCTAGGCTGTAAATCCTTTTAATGTAAACCACATTTTAGCGATACTAACTACTTTTTTAGTCCAAAGAAATCTACTTTTGAACTGAATTTTAGTTTTATCAAGAACATGCCACATAACGGTTAATGGGACAATAAAATTAATTTTAATTACATCATAGTAATAAAAAAAATTTCCAGATTACTTATCGAATTAACTTATTTAAAAAAAAAATTAAAATTAAAGAAAAATTTTACATCAATGAAATTGATATCACTTAAAAGGTCAATTTTTTTTTAGTTTTAAGATAAATAAAAATTCCTTTTTATGTGATAATATTTTATAGAAATATAGTTGATAAATGCTAAGATCTTGCATAATCTTTATTTAAACCTCGGCTTACTTCAGTATTAGACTTTGAAAAGTTAACAGCAACTTTCCTCTTATCCTATAAAGCGTTTTTACTAAATTTCTTCAAGATTGGGGGGAAAAAGCTGTAGATTTGTGTAAAATATTGACAAAAAGACATTCATCGTTACATATATATATATATATATATATAAAGAGAGATTATCAAAATTTCATGAATGTATGGGAATTAAATGTCAAAAGACAATTGTCTAATGAAATATATCGCCAAATGAATTACAGGCAATTGGCAACTATGCTTTTAACTACGGTACCGCCACCAACGCCAGGGCTGAAGTCGGAGATGCCGCCGGAAACAAGCAAGGAAGCTACACCATCACCGACATTGACGGCAGAGCCCGAAGAGTTGACTACGTCGCCGATGCTGCAGGTTTCAGAGCTTCCGTCAAGACCAACGAACCTGGAACCGCCCTCAGCGCCCCAGCTTCCGCTGCCATCGCTAGTCCCTACGCTCCACCAGTCGCTCCAGTAGCACCCGCTGTTGCTGCTCCAGCCCTTGCTGCTGCTCCTCTTCTTGCTGCTCCTGGTCTCGCCTACAGCGGTCTTATTGGACACGGAGCTGGATTTTATGCTCCTGGTCTTGCCAAAACTATCTTCTGGTAAACATAGGTAAGAATCTATTCTAATTCAAGAAATTATCATTGTTGTAATTAAAGGAAATTTTCTGTAGTTGACTTCATGTGGTGAATCGTTTTTAATGTTTTGAAGTAATTTTTGTAACTTGTGCACCAAGAGCAAAATGTTGGTTATCAGTATGAAGACTTCTGTTATTCTTCTTCTTAACAATTTTAACATTAACAGTTATGCATTTAAAAAATTAACGATAAAATGATATTTCTTATCATTAAATGGTTTCATTGAATGAACACTGATTTGGGAGCAGAGTTTATTCCTATTTCTTTGATTTGTATTGGATTTTGATATGAATTTAAGGTGTTTTAGTGAAAGAAAATAATGCCTTTAAAGTAACGAATTATATAGCATCATCGAGTATAGGAAATCAGTATTAGTCTTTTTGTAAGGGATTCAAATATTATGCGAATCGAGCTTTTTACTTTGTATCAAGCTGGTACAGAAATAGTACCATCACACTATAGAAGAATTATTTCTTTAAAAATGTACCATTCTACCATCAGAATGTACCATTGTGTTACTGGGGGCTGTGCAAGAATCTTTAGGTGTGTGTTGCAGAACTTTTCTTAGTCATTTGGACTGAAGCAGATACTGTGGCACTAAACTACTATGATTTAAAGAACCTCCATGTTCTAATATATCTAATTGCCCTTTTGAAAATTTTACTTTCTTATTCCATTCATTGCCCACACAAAAGATAAAGTGATTGATTACTTTAAAAAAACTGATATCAAGTAACTTCACAGGTAGAAAGGAATAACATCCCTTATGTCTCAATACTTCAAATATAGAAGGATAGCACTCTCCCAGTCCTTTGTCATATTCTTCGCTTAAAATGAGAATTTGAACATAATTTTAAAAGCAGGTAACATTCAAAGAAATACAGAAATGCGAGTCAGAATATCAAAGTGAATGTGGAGTAAATACTTTAGTTACTAGAGTTATTTCATTACATCCTTCCTTAATAATGATACGAAGGTAACAATGATCCATCCGGCATTATTATCAAAATAACTACCAGAAATGTAACTTTAATATTCTTGTTTCTGACAGAAATTATTTCCATTTGTTATAGAGTAAATAGTTAAGTTTATGATACAAGGGAATTATGATAACTTTCATTGGCTAAAGCAATCCGGAGCTCCTAGTTCGTGACTAATAATCTCACTTAACTTCAATATGTACGTGGATGCTGCCATTTTGGAAGACTTTTGCAGTAAACTGGCCAAAATTTGTGTTTGGCTTTAAAACGAAATATTCAATATCCAGCTTGAACCCTCTGAGCAATTCGTTCCTCGCAGGAAATTAGCCGGCATTTGTGTTTGGCTTAAAGCTAAACCTTCAATAGCCAACTTGAGCCCACTGAGCAGTTCGTTCCTTGCAGGAAATTGGCAGTCATTTGTGTTTGGCTTAGAACAAAATCTCCAACAACAACTTGACCCCGCAGAACCATTCGTTGCTCACGGACATCAGTTTTCTAATAGCATCGTATAGGGTTATAGCTAGAGAAAAACCAATGCCTTTTTCCTTCAGTTCAAATCCTCCTTCAATTCTTGCTCTGACCATTATGCCATTGGTAAAAGACAAACAACATTTTGAAAAAAATTATTTAATAATCAAATTAGTTAGCCAAATTTTTCAAGGCAATACTAGAATACTCAGTATAACATAACAGTGTAAACTTTTTTCTTCAATTTAAAATAAAATAATTTCAAGTAATTATTTGAAATAGAAAACAAATTTTTCTAACTAAAGAAATAAAATTATACTGTTGATGTGTTATATTTATAATCATTTCTCTGTTTCTTATAGATTTTTCTGAATCAGAACGAAAATTGAATTTATGGAATGGAAAATTGACAATGTACAACGCTATTTAAAATACCAAATCAACAAATTAGGTGTTGGCGGCAGAAACGGCTTCTGTGTTGCAGCTTCAATAAGCTCTTTGTTTTCAGTCTTTCATGTAAATAATACTTTTAGCAATAAAAAAAATTATTCAACATGATTTCCAGTAGTATTTTCTTAAGTATTCAATGTGATTGTATTTTTTCAGTTCCATTTGTGTTATTTTAAGAAATGACTGATTACTTAGAAATCATTATCACAATTCTATAAAATCATAATTATTATATATTCTAGAATATCAATTGCGTCTCAAACGTAAAATTTGATTTTTCGATATGAAAGATGCGTTGGAAATTCTAATCAAAAATATTTTTGCAAAAATGCATGTATTATTTATTAATCAGCATATTCAAAGATATGTTTAACATCTTAAAAAACGTGCCAGGTATCGATCTGAAACTTTTACCAGATATTCATTTTGCAAAGCCCATATTTAAGAGGAATGACGAAGTCTTAATTTTCTTACTTAAGCTTTTCCTCTAAGATAAATAACTCTCTATTTAAACGCAAAAGGCCAATGTTGTAGCTTTCCTATTTCTTCCCTCCTTATAAGGTCTGATGTATATGAGCATATATAGTAACCTATTTTGTTAGGTCAACCCAACAACTTCAACTTACGTAATTTTTAATTTAAACTGCGATTAATTATTTTTATTAAACTACTACTAAGCATTTTTTTTTTACATATTTGTATTTTTCATGAAATTTTAAATAAATTATTTCCCAAAGAATATTTAATTTCAAATTACAGGGTGGTAATAATTAAACTTCCCTTATAAACAGCATCCTACAACGCAAACGGAAGAACGGATTGCAACGAAATTTAGTGTATAGACTGTAGACGAGATGCGCTCACGGAATTTCAATAGAAAAAATCTAAAATGTCCACCAGAGGGCGCTTTTAAACATTAAATTTAACACAATAAATGACCAAAACAAAATACAGAAACAATATTAACAATCTAGAACAAGAATTATGAGTAATAAAATGTAAAACCAGGAAAAGCTGTCAGTTCTAGGAAAAAATGTCGAGATTTGCAAGCTTGCGAAGAAGAGGAAGCTTTATGCAAAACAAGTTAGGGTAAGAAACGTTTGCAGTCGTTGTCGTGTTTCATGTCGATGTTTCCGGCTGTAATGATGACGGTATCTTGTTGCGACATTGAATGACTTAAGAAACTCCATAACGCTTCATGTGCAAAGCATCACAACTGATCAATTACGATCTGCTGTTGAACACACTGTCCATTGACTTTAAAATTTTGCAGTTGAATGAGGGTGGTCACATGGAACATCGTCCTGGACGCGATTAACAACTGCTCTTTTTGTCCAATTTCATCCTTATCTTTTTTGTTTAGCAAACTGGACTGTTTCTTTTTCTCAAACAGCGTACTGTTATTTATTCCTTACCTTTATTTACTGTGGTTCGATGACAAGATGATCAGAAACTAGTCAATAAATGTTAATATTGTTTCTGTATTCCGATTTGGTCTTTTATTGTATTGAAATTGTTTTTCCAAAAAAGGCGCCCTCTGGTGGGCATTTTGGAAGTTAAAATTTTTTTTCGAAATTCCTTGAGCGCATGTCGTGTATAGCTTATGTACCAAATTTCACTGCTATCCGTTCATCCATTTGCGTTGCATGATGCTGTTTATAGGGGAAGTTTAATTATAACCACCCTGTACATATAGAAATATAATTTATTTGAACGGATCATTTGTCAACCCATATTTTATTTTTCAGTCGCTGTTTTCACACACTTAACAAAAAGACACAGCGGTTTAATTTTTAAAAAAAAATCTTCAAGTGTGTTCTCCTTAAATCTTTCTCGAATACTCTCTAATAAACATTAATTTGTGTTTAAGACGATTATTCTCACTGATTTAAATCAAAATTTGATACAAAACTGCAATAGCAATCACAAAATCGCATAACAAATTTAATACATTTAAAGCATTATGTATTTCAGTTATCGCATTTACGTGCTTCTAAAAATACAGACAGGCAGCCTTTCACCTTTTTCGAATATGGCTGAAAGATTTGTACGCGTCTACAATGTAGATGATACAGCTGTGTACCGAATTTTATGACATAGACTTGTAATTATTATGTTTACGTATGTCTGAACATCCGGACAGACAGACGAAAACAAATTTTGTTCAAAATTTGATGGAAATCTACAGGTTTTGTATTAAGACCATATATTAAATTTTCATTTCCAAATTTCTTTCCGTCTAAATCAAAGCGTTTTTGAGTTATCTTTTGCAAGGACAAATATTTTCCAAAAATATGCTTCTCGTACTCATGGAGTTCTAAAATCTGACGATTCATTCAAAATTTCGAGTTCGAATTTTTCACCGATTATAATACTTTTTCTATAAACATCTACAGCGTGAATAAAAACTTTAAGGCCAGTAAAAAGTTTTGAGAAAATGTAAAATGAAATAAAAGGGATTCAAATAATATTAATTATTAAAGTTCATTGATAAGAAATCAATGCCATAAACATAATTTGCAAATACATAATTATGATAAACATGTGGTTATTTAAAAAGTTAGTATTTCTGCCAGAGTAAAAACTTTAAGGCCACCAGTCATTTTTTAAAAATAAATATAATATAATCGTGTAATTACCATTGCAACTTCTGGCTTGTGGCAACGCTGCAATTTTCATATTTGTCATACGTTGCTTCGAAGTATTGGTGATCTTTGTAAAGATGGCGGAGGGTAAGAAGTTAACTGATCGTGAAAGAGGACAGATCGAAGCTTTGTCTTCGACAGAGATGAGTAGTCGTGCTATTGCGATAAAGATAGGAAGATCAAAGACTGTAGTCAACATTTTTTTTTTAAATTGAAAGACAATTATGATAAAAAGAATACTGGGGGAAGACCTAAAGCTTTGTCCTCGCGTGATGAAAGAAGAGTTTGCCAACTTGCATCTACTGGAAAGTACTCAACCAGGAAACTGATTCCGACGACAGGTTTAAAAGTTTGTCAAAAAACGATTTATAACACAATTAGAAGGTCTGGAAGGTTCACTTATACAGTAAAATTGACTAAGCCTCAGTTACTGCAGAGACACAAAATAGAGCGTTTGAACTTTGGCCAGAAAGTCATGACCTGGGACAACCAATGGATAGAAATTATTTTTTCTAATGAAAAAAAAATGGAATTTGGATGGACCAGGTGGCTGGAATTTCTACTGGCATGATATAAGAAATGAAAAAGAAATATTCTCTAAGCGCCAATTAGGTGGAGGGTCATGACTTGGGGCTGTTTTGCTTACAATGGTGTGGCCTCAATTGCATTCGTTTCAGGTAGAATGAATTCACAAGGATACCAAAATGTCCTAACAAATCATCTTTTGCCAAATGCTGAATGTCTTGCTGGAGAAAATTGGAAATAGCAGCAAGACAATGCATCAATCCATTCGAGTAACAGCACAAAAAATTGGTTCCATGTCAACAATGTTGAAACTGTAAAATGGCCAGCTAGACCATCTGACCTCAACCCAATCGAGAATCTTTGGGGTGACTTAGCAAGAAGAGTTCATGAAAATGGGAGACATTTTACATCAACAACAGAGCTGAAATCTACTATAGAATCTACTATAGAAGATGAATGGTATAAAACCGACCCCGCCCTTTGTCAAAAACTCGTTTCATCCAAGAAAACAAGAATATTTGAAGTACTTCGAAGAAATGGCTCCTACACAACCTTCTAAGAATTTGTAATTTTTTTCTTATATGTTATTTTCTATTTTGGCCTTAAAGTTTCTACTCGGGCTCAAATATTCATCTGTGTGTTCTGTAATATTTTGTAATAATAAAATATTTGTAAATTAATTTTTCTACTTTTTTTACTTTTATTTAAGCTCAATAATTATCAATCAAATGGTATTTTAATTCCTCAGTTTATATGTTTCCATTTTCTCAAAAATTTTTACTGGCCTTAAAGTTTTTACTCAGGTTGTACCAGAAAATAAAGATTGAAATCTTTGAGATTTAAAACTTGGATAGTCATCAAACTCTCAAGGTCCAATTTGTATGAATTTCAATACTTTCACTATTCCATACATCGTATATGATAAAGTATAAAAAGAAACGGCAAATACAAAATTGAATAAAAGAAGTTGTCTAGACTATGTCCCTGAGAAATGACTTTTGTTTCTTTGACTCTAACGTATTTCGACTATTCGAATTTGCATTTCATAGAAAATGATAGATAAGACTTTTGTCGGAAATCAGTGACTGTCGCAAAATTTTTCTTCCTTGAAATTTTAATTACAAGAGGAAAACAAAATTTTCATTTTGATATAAATTTCTAATCGCTTTATACTTGAAAATACTTTTCTTTGGCCTTATATAATAAATCTTGCAAACAGCAATCTTTAATAGGTGTAGGTAGAAAGAATAAGTTAAGGTAGAAAGAATTTTTATATTATTGATCTTTATAGAAAACTTGTCCCGAATGAAATATAAATCTCTTAGTGAAATTTTAAGAAATTTTGTAAGGAGATTGATGCCCTTATGTTGTTTCTGTTGACATTTTTACAGTAATAATTCAAAGGAGTAAAAATTGCATTTTCATTCTACCAGAGATAATTAATTCTTTCGCTCTCAAGAAATAATTTCAAGTTCAGTACTCAAGAATGCTAAAATAAAATTTTAGTACATAAATATTTAGGTATTACTTTTTAAATAAAAGGGAAAAAGTTTTAACACTCAGTCTATTCCATAAATGGATCAAAAGCAACTTTATTCTTTGTTTATGTTTCCTTAAGTTGTTTTTGTTGCTTCTTATGGCCCTTGTCATAGACAAGCCGCCCACTAACGAAGTCAGCGATTTTAAGCCGACTGAGCGTCTCTTGTTTCAGTAGCGCCATCTAGGGTCAAAGGAGCGTTTTGGCTACTCTTTCGCTTGCACAACCTCTTTTTACAGGGGAGAGGGGTGCACATTCACACACTTCACAGAGAGAACATAGATGAATAGTAACCATGCCCGAACCAGGACGCTCAAAGCACGGGGAAGACTTGCTACCCCTATGCCAGGATGTCGGTATGCACCCGTATAGTAAAAATAGTAAATAATATAGTAAAGATTTATGTCTATGTATTTTGTACGTATGTGTATGTCTACGTGGTGGTGAGGGTGATATATATATATATATATATATATATATATATATATATATATATATATATATATATATATATATATATATATATATATATATATATATATATATATATATATATACTTTGGAGGGTGAAAATGTGCACTTCGAAGCGACTTTTTTTTTCCAAAAATTTTATTACAATCATAAACAAAATTTAGGCAAAATTTCGGAGCTTTCCTTGATAAGTTACAATAATATTACAATACAAAAAAAATTACATGAACTTAAAAGTAAAAAATTATCTTTCTAATGATATCAATTTTTTTACCGTTTATCTTCTATATTTAATTATTTTCTACGAAATATTAACTGCTTATTGATTATATGGGTTATTAAATAATTAATATGGGATGCATTTCTTAAAAAAAAGATTCTACTTCGCAATTTGACACGACTAAAACATGTTAATTCAATAAAAACAGTTGACTGCAAATTACAAAGTGTATATATTACGAAATAAAAGCGAATGTGAAAATCTTACAACGAATTTACTTGGTGACGTGACTAATTCGTAATGACGTATGGGATTGAATTTTATCAGCATTTAAAAGTATTATTTCAAATTGTGTATTAAATTAAATTAAAATATTATTAAAATTAAGCGAAGAAATTGTACTAAAATAAAATTTATATCATTAAAAATGTAATTTTTTTATTATTAAGGTAAACAAAAAGCATTTCTTATAAGATAATTGTTTCTGAAGAATATGATTATCAATTTCCGAAGGCAAGTCATAGAGATTACGGCTAGACTGAAGCTTAATATACGGGCGCCAAAACTGAAACATTTTGGAACAATTTCTCACAAAATGCAATTGTTACAATTTGTTATTGAAACTTTAAAAGCCGTTTGTTAGCATTTTTGGTATATACTCAGGATTGCAGACTTTTAGAAAATTTGTGGAATTGGCACGATTTTAACGAGCTTGGCGAGAAACCGTGCATTCATTTTAAGTCTTTTTTTTTTTATCTGGCGACGGTTAAGCCTATTTCTGCGCTCCATTAAGCTTTTTATTTGAAGCCTATTTCTTGATTTCTTTTATATTTTCTTTCTTCTAGCTGAATGTTCTCTGTGGTGACATAGCGAACTATCTTCTTCTTCTTACGCACTTTTAAAGCAGTACTTCTAATTTACTTCTAACGCAGTACTTTTAACTTACTTCTAACTTCTAACTTAGTATTCTTCTTTATTTCTAACGCAGTATTCTTCTTCGTTGTTCAAAATACTTCTTTTACAGTCCATGAATTAGTTAAACGAGGCATTTGATTCAGTACAGCTGCAAAAATGTTTAATGAATGAAGATCGTTGGCTGTTTTATTTATATTTGACTGCTGCCATTCGGTAATTAGTAATAAGCTTAATTTCTGAGTCACGTACTTTAGCGTTTTATATATAGAGAGAGATTTTTTTTTTTTTTTTGATACCAGGTTTTTTTTTTTGTCGTATAATGGTTTTTCAGTGTTTAATTAATTTTTAAAAAAGTTTTAAGTATATTTAACAATTGTACAGTTTCATTACTGAAATGAAAATCAAATCATTTACATTGTTGATACTAATATTTCATTCTGGATTTTCTTTTCATTGCTTATGATAAAGATATGAAAGTTCCGCTTATTTTTCCGTGTTGAATATTTTCCTGTTTAATTTATATTTTTAATAAACTTTTTTTTAAAAATTTTTAATAAATTTTATTAAGGTTTTACTTCAAAATCAAGAAAATTTTTTAAATATCACTTATTTTTGAACAGCACAATTAGTTCATGTTAAATTAGATGCATAAAGATATAGACAGAAAATTAAGAAAATGCATATCGTAACAAAGAGTACGTTGTAAAACATAAGTGCATAAATAAAATATGAATTTTATAGCTATCAAAATTTAAAATTAAAAAAAATATTTTACTGAGGAAGCCATTAAAGAATAGAATAATAACACAAAATGTATAAGTTTAATCACATGAAATTAACTTGAAATAACATTCTGCATTGTGTAAAATCATATATCCAATTCCAAAAATTCCTTAATTAGCGAAGTGGAATTTGAATAATAATGAAATAAATTTGCCTTGATTCATTTAACAAAAAACAAAAGCAATTTACGTTTTATTTTAAATGTTGATGCAGCGCCATCTATTGACGTAAACTTTAACTTTTCTTCCGTTTTCAGAGAACACAAATGCTTGTAGTACGACTTTTGTTTGCTGGGAAATTTTGTTTCGTTTGCAGTTACAAAAATAAACCCGAAACTTCGTTAATAAACGAAGTTTAATTATAACAACTTTACTTATTGTTCTTTTGTCTTATATTTTTAGTGACAAAAACTAAATAATAACAATAAACAAAGTGGAAACATTATATGTATTTATTTGCTTATCATCATTTGTAAAAAGAATAATTCTTGGAATAAAAGAATAAAGGAATAATTCCCTTAACAACAAAAAGAGTCCAAACTGAAATATTTTACAATATGAAAATGGCACTTAAATTGGAAGATTATTGCTACTGATATATGACAGAATATGGAATATGTGCAAAACAGACGTATTTCATTTTAAGACATAAAATCCGCATTCGATGGTTGTCGTAGAATACCATATTTCTTTCGTATCGGTTCAATGGATGTCTTGTTATCTCTTGATATTCTATAAATACAAAAGAATAAATAAATTTGTGGTTACACAACAAATTTGGAAAATAAAAATCATCAACTCCAGATTTTATTACTATATTTGGAAAGTTCTTTTAATCCTGCACAAGAACTACTTTAATAATTTAAACTTTGAGAAAATACCATTATATTACCATTAAAAATACTTATATTACCATTAAAGCTTATTATACCATTAAAAAATCTTATTACTGTCCTGTTTAAGAAATCCTATAATGCTATTAAAAGCTTAGCATTTTTTTTCAAATAAAATTTTTAATCAACTTTCTTAAGTTTTTAACCTGCCAAGACGACCGTTCCTTATGCTTATTCAAGTATGTACGCAGATCCAGAGAATATTTTTTTCTCAATAAAAATACAGAAAATTACATTTTTGCCATCGAAAGCACTAATTATATGAAAGCATAATGCATAACATGCAAATAGTTTTCACGTAAATACTTCATTTAATATTTCTCATTTAAAAACATTTATAATTAAGTTTTTTTTAAAAAAAATTACAAAAAACTGAAAAATACAAAAACATATGCAAGACCTAAATTGAAATTATTATTTGTTAATGACAAAACAAATTTATATTTCTAAATTTAAAATAAAACTTAAATGAAACCTTCTTCTAAGAAATTTATTTCAAAAAATGAATCTTTTTTTTTTAAATTTTCTAATTAATCTATTATTTGAACTTTTAAAAAAATATTTTATGTCGACCAATAATATTTTATATAAAATATGACTTACCTTACATGCCACACATGCGACGATAGATTTCGTAATAAGGAAGTTTCTTCTTCAGAGTTAAATTTATCAAAAATTCTTTGTATTCTACAATATTCATAGTGATTTTGGAGCTGAAAATGGAAGGAAAGTGATTTTATTTATATAAAAAGTATCATTCGAAATTTTAATGCGTTTTCATAAAACATTTTATATGGTTATTATTTCAAACCCTACATATAAAATTATCATCCCTTCCATTAACTCCGTATTAGATTTTATTTAGCCTTAATATGATTTATGATTATATAAGCAGCAAGAGAATATTAAATACATTTATTTTTGAGCACATTGTGAAAGTTCCGATTAAAAATAAATTGAATCATTATTTTAAGTTTTAAAATGGCGTTAAAACCACTGCGCTATAATTTCTTATCGCCAAAAGACATCTAAATAAGAAAATGAAAAATAAATTATTTTATTATCACCGGTAGACGTCTGAAGTGAAAAAATGAAAGGAAGAACATTAATATAATCCCCTCTAATCGATAAAAACCTGGACACCGTTGGAAAATCAAAATTTTATTACATCTAAAAAATTATGAACTAAAAATTGCACCAATAATAAATAAATAGCATTAGGAGTAAAACTGTAATCATTAATATTCCCTTTTACTTTATCATAAAGTCATTTTAATTTAACAATTCCAGGAGGCTTTGGAAACCGTGAAATAAAAATATAAAAGCATTATATATTTGCTTCTATATAAATTCTGTATATAAAATGAGCCTCTAATTCTTGTAATACTTAAATTGAGCCTCTTTGCTTTAGCATCTTGAATCCAATTTCGATTTAATTCCGCGTCTGTGGCTTATTTATACATGCCATAAATTCATTGTACTTCGCGATATCAAAGAATTTGAAACTTATTTATAAGAAATCAAAATCTTTAAACAATTCAATCAATATTAGATTAAAATTAAATAGATATAAAAGTCTCTCCTCGAAATTTTCTCACACACTCGGTATTAAAGATGTTATCCCCTCTCCTCCTCTTCTCGAATGAAATGGTGGAAATTGTGCATGCCATGAACGTCACGAGAACTCCTACCTTTATTTCCAGATGTGAGTTTTGTACGTATATGTGAGTTTTGTACTTCGTAGAAAAGAAAACAGCATGTACATTTTGACACCGTTTATTGATCGACTAAATCCAAAATGTAACAAGGCGCTACAATTTCAATAACAAACTCACATACCAGATTTCGCTTATTAAAGTTATTACCTGAATGATGGCGTTTACTTCATGTTACAGTGCAAAATGACAGGCAAACAATAGCAGAAATTCAATAAATTTACTTCAAAAACTGATAAAAATATTTTATGTTAAAATTGTGTACTAAATTTCATTTATATAATTATTGCGTTTATACCCATATAGCCGCACAGATTGACAGATTGCAAACTCATTTATGGATATAATTTAACAACTGATACAGATTTGCATTTAAGATGCTACAACTGTCTACTAAATTTCATTTATCTAATTACTCCACGCGCATGCATGCAAAAGTAAAAGACAGTCAACTCATCAACAGATATAGCTCAAAATTTGATAATGGTCTGAAATTCATATATTAATTCCGTGCATGAATTTTATTTATCTTGCTATCTATACTTTGCAATAATCATGTTCCTCTGTAGCTAGACAGACGCACTTCCTGTAAATTATTTCATTCCAAATGTGATAGAAATCTATAAATTTGATATAAAGACTAAATTTCCTTCATCTTTTGAGTTCTGAAACAGACAGAAATAATTCCAAAAATGTTTTTATCAGACTCTGGGAAATTTGAAACGTAGAAATTCATCAAAATTTCGGCCATAATACTTTGGTTTCGCATACTTCTGTCCCCTCAAAAATAAAAATCAATGATTCCCAAATTATAAAACAAAGATGTATTTAGGGGTTTATTTAGCATTAGAAAAGAGTTCTTAACAGCATTGACGAAGACAGCAAAAAAGCTTTTCTCCCTATTTCCTCCCTAGGGTTACTATGAATATGCCATTTGACACGAATCCCAGTAAGGAGACTTGAAAAAAATAGATTTGCCAAAGAGTCAATGTGAAGATATCGCCTGATACGAATCAAAGTAGCGATACTTTAAAAAAAAAGTGATTCGCCATAAAGTCACTATAAATATATCTCCTTATACGAATCAAAATAGCGAGACTTCAAATAAGATCTGTTTGGCCTAGGTCATTATGACTTCTTTGACAAACGAGTCGAAAGGAAATTATCCATTATTCATACAGGGTGTTCATTAATTATTGTCGGGGTTTCCGTACCTCATAACTTTCGAATAAAAAATATTACGCAAAAACCGATTACGTATTCGTAAATTACAACTCAAAGAATTTTATTAATGATATTAAATTGTAAAACTTGCACAATTTGCACTTTGTAAGCATTCAGCTGAAGGCGATTCTTTGAGTTGTACTTTACGAATACATAATTCTTTGAGTTGTAATTTACGTATTCATAATTCTTTGAGTTGTAATTTACGAATACATAATTCTTTGAGTTGTAATTTACGAATACATAATTGTTTGAGTTGTAATTTACGAATAAATAATTCTTCGAGTTGTAATTTACGAATACATAATCGCCTTCAGCTGAATGCCTACAAGGTGTAATTGTGCACTTTAATATCATTAATAAAATTCTTTGAGTTGAAATTTACGAATACGTAATCGGTTTTTGCGTAACATTTTTTATTCGAAAGTTATGAGGTATGGAAACCCCGACAATAATTAATGAACACCCTGTGTATCTAAACAGCATTTAGAACAAATAAAATTTCATTGTAAAGCCTTTTCAAAAAATTAAAGCTTTCATAAACAATCTCTCGGAGAAGGGAAGAAAAACAATTTACGATGACATCAGAAATATTATGACTGACCCAACATTAGTTTATCTATACAAACACCTGTTAGTCAGTGCATACAAATTTAGAAATTTTCAAGGAAAAAAGTGTCAAATCGCATCATGGACCATTTTCTGTTATTAAGCATAACATTCTACGAAAATTATGACTTAAAATATGGCGTAACTATTAACACTTTTTTCCAACGAAAGGATAATTATTCCGCCCTTGAATGCGTGCGTGCAAATAGCATTCTTAGAATTGCAAGGAGGAAGAGTTTCAAGGCAGGAAGACAAGGTTTCTGAGGATCAGGCTGAGACTTCCCTCCCCCTCCCCCTCGCCACACCAATAATCCCTCTTCCGCTGTCCTCAGTTGATGAGAAAAAAAAAATTCTATTCACATGTTTTCATGACGACGAAGGATCTCCATTTCCTAAGGTTAAAAATATTTTTTTCGTGTATCGTTAAAGTCTTTAGTCTTGCTGTCCTTTGTCGTTTTTCTGTTTGCATTTTAAGAGAATGAAGTCCTAAGAAATAGAATCTCTCATAAGAATGCACTTAGATAATAAAACGCACTTTTCAGAATTGCTAAAAAGGAGATTTTTTTCTTAGTTTAATTATTTTCTATTTTTCAGGACTTTTTTTCTTTATAATACATTCTTATAAAGAAATTGCAGAATTTTAGAATAAAATTTTCTGAGATTCTTTGGCAGACGATACATGCTAATAGAGGAATCAGTGCTTCATTAAATTAATTGATTGAGTGATAATTTAGAAAAATATTAGAATAATACTGTGTCATCAAGAAAGTTTCAAAAACCTTGCATTAAAAAGCGAGCAAAAAATTAATTACAAAATTTACTTCCATAACAAAGAAATAAGTTATATTCTATAAATGTACAAAAGAAAAAAAAACGCCAATTAGAATGTTTTCCCATTGATTAAAAAATAGAGTTTCAATACGCTATATTCACTTATAAAAAAAAGGTGCAAGTTCAGATATAAATTCTTTTTCCTATTTCCCATGTAGACTTTCTATCACGGAAGCTTGACAATAGTAGAATTAATAATTCGTGTTTGTAAAGATTGAATTTTAATTAATAATTTTAATTCATTTATTAGCTTATTAAAAACAATACAATACGAAATTTTATTAAATTCTGGTCATTTATGAAAATATATCTATTTCATATTTTCTACACTTGATGGTCCTGTAATCAATTGATTTTAATTTCATGTGATTTCTTAAGTAAGATTCAATCAGGGTATAAAATAGCGAAAAAGACTGCAAAATTCCATAATATATATAACTGTAAATTATAAAATGAATTGAGGAGCAACATGTGCAAAATGAGAAAAATATTTTTTAGAGGAAGCCTGATCTTTTTAATGATCTTAAAAGAATTTTTTACTTAAAATGTGAAGGTCAAATCAAAATTATAAAAGCATGAGACCTTGAAAACAGTACTATAAGGAAATTAAGCCTCAATGAACACCCACTGACATCAAATAAAAGAAACACGTATTACTGCACTTTGAAGAAAAGTCCGAAAACATTATGTTTTACCCAATTTCCCCTCTTGAAACTTTAACGCACGTATATTCTTCAAGAAATAATGTCTTAGAATCAGTTTCAATACTTATCATTGAAAAAACAATTGTGAAAGTTTTGCAATTATGAAGATAATCTTATGGTTATATCTTGGGCAAATTTCAAAAGCTTTTCATCAAACAATTGATTTTTAGTATAGTGGTTATCTTCTGCTAACCACTAATACTTTTATAAACTTGGGGAATGTGAAACGAGCGGAAGTTGTCTCCCCAAAACTTTCTCGCATACTATCTAATAAACTTGTCATGCCAGAGAAATCCTTGTATGACATTGGCGTACAATAGTTACGAAATATTAACTCTTGACGTGAATTTAGAATTTTTACTAAATCTGTCGTGTCCTGTCGTGTCATTTTAGTATACTTGACGAGATTTTTGGCGTAACTTCCTAGCATGCGGTTAATAACATCCGAAAATCGCACTTAGACCCATTTTTCCCAATCGTTTAAACCAAAATTTGGCACAAAACTGTATTTGTAGTTACAAATTTCCATGTCAAATTTGATGCATTCAAGTTATTAAGTTTTTGAGTTACCGAATTTAAATTTTTCTGAAACTGCAGACCGATAGACAATTAACTTCTTGTTAGATTTAGCTCAAAATTTGGCCATCAAAAGCCATAATGAGTATTATTACAAAAACTCCTAAATATCTCTAGAGAATTAAAAACCTTAAATAACTGCGATTAAAATTTTAACTAAGAGCTTATTTTTGTTATATCTTTATACTTTTAACAATTATTTTCTGCTTTTTAGTATACCAGTAAAATCTTAGTTTCAAAGTTGTTTTTTTTTTCTTTTATTTTCTAAGTAATGATTTTCCAATTGCCTAAATATTGAAATCTTCACATTATACCCTCAGTTTTTTTATCGCAAAAAAGAAAATAATTTCCTCTCAAATATTCCAAAATATTCCTATTATACTTAAAAAAAAGACTGGAAGCCTAAAAAAAAAATGTTTATAAAATGAAAACTTTGGAACTAGCTGACCCAGTTTGGCAAAGGACCGCGGAAGGAAACAGGTATGCAACCTTACCCTGCGGCCTTCTTGAATTCGACGTCGGCGTCTTTCTCCGTGAGTAAATCACCGACGACTCCCATGTTGCTCATCCATTCGGTACTGATCTTGCGCGGAATCACTTCACCCGAATATCTCTTCGTGGTGGCGTACCTGGGAACGGTTTAAAACAGCCTTAAGAGTTCAGGAATCTTGTAAAAAGAAGTTACAGTTCCAATTCCAAAAACAAAATAAAATCTACCCGAACGTAATTTAGATTTAAAATCTGTCGTTTCCGAAAGACAAGTCATTAAGTGACAAGTGTGCGGAAAAAAATTGATAAAAATTTATTCACTTGGAATTTCGAAAATTAATATGTTCACAGAACAAGGGATTTTGAAGGTCAATGACTTTCTAATAATTGATTTCCTTTTATTCTTTCTTCAGATTTCAAACATTTGAGAAAGATTTACTATGAACTAAAAAAATTAAAGAGAGTATAAAAAATTGAAATCGGATATCGCAAATTTCATGTTTTCATGTGAGAACCTTATTATTTTTTAAGTCATTGTTTGTCTTAATTAATTTAAGTCATTAACCAGTTTAAACCGATTTGAAACAATCACGTGACGGTCAAATTACGCATACGTCGATATTTAGAAAACGATGGAGGTTTCTTCATCTCAAACTGCTTTGGAATGATCACGTGACTATTGTATAGTGTAATTGTCAGCTTTTAAAGAAGTCATGTTTTTTTTTCTTGTTTTTTTTAAACTTATAATCATCCGAACACCCAAAAATTTTTGCCAACTAGAAAAATTGAAAATTAAAAAAAAAAGTTTATATATATCCCTTTATTGGCCAGACAGGAGAATCGGGTACACGGCAGACACTCACGCCAAGTTGTAGCTTTTTTGATTGACTGTTGATTTTTATCATTTTCTAATAACTCTAAAAGCGATAAATCGCCCATTTTCTGTCTTACATTTTGTAGCTTCAAGAACCTCAAATCAAAACAGCATCATGTTCTCACATGATAAAATATTGAAAATGGGCGGCAGCAATTTTGCTTCAACTTAAAGGGACAGTAGGCTTTGAAATGAGAAGGAAAAGGGATAAAAATAGGAAATTTGCTTTTTGTTGTTTCATCGCTAAAATATAAATTTATATTCAACTAAAACATCATTATAAAATAATTATTTTAATAAAATAATTATTTGAAGAATCAAGAGCAAAAAATACATTTTAATGACATTTCTTAAAACGATATTCTAATTCGATTTAAACATCTCTGAAATATTGCTGGTAGCTTAATTCTGGAAGAAATTAAATAATGCTGATAATAAAAATTTCGGCTAAATATTAAAAGAAAACAGGATGCGCATTTTGTGTTTCCGAGTATTTTTTAGGCAGTTAAAATTTACTTTTAATTCAGAAAAACTTTAAATTATTTTGAAAAATCAATACACGGGCATAAAATCATTTCTAAAAAATTAACATTTGATTGGAATTACAAAATCGTACACAGTTTTATTCCAAATAAATTTATATGGGATAATAAAGAAAGAATAATGGAAAAAATAATAAATTGTCGTCTGGAATATTTTGAAATTTTTAAAAACCTTAAATCATTTTAATTCATAAAATATCTTATTCATAAAATTATAATATATTACTAGATAATTAAAAATTAAAATAAATAATATATTACTAATAATTTTTAATTGTAATATAATATATTATTTTAAAAAAATTAAATAATATATAACAATTAAAAAATAATATATAATAAGCCACTGTATAATAAGAAAACCACCTAAACTATAACTCCTATATCTTATCCTCTGCACCATACCAGCAGGAAGGCGTTTGGTCCGACAAAATTGGCCTGCAACAAGCCATCTTACACAGTGACGTTCCGACATTATCGGATATCGAGTCTGCAGCTCTCCGATTCCGAGACCTCACCATTCGGCTAAAGCGGCCCTTCTGTTTAAAACATAGCTATTATGTAGTGAATGTGAGGGGAGATGGAATGGAAATGTTCAATGTGCTAGTCTTAGAAGGTGCCATAAAGATATTTTATCGGTTAACCATTATATCAGTTCCTAAGTTATTACCTGATAAAATTATTACTAGCTAAAGAATAAGATAAGGCTAAGGAAATAGGGTTAAGGATAAAATGATTATCTGATAAAAGGGTTTATAAATTGTTATTTGATTAAATTATGAATTATCCCTGCACGCTAGTTTACTTGTTATATCAATGATGGTGAACCAAAAAAGTTATATTATAACAAGGGCGGCATTTTCAATCTTCAAACTATTACCGATGTAGTGGTTTAACTAGCGAGAGTAGTCTACCTAATCACAGTCTCTAACGAACATATAATGTTAGAGAATGCCTTACATGGCATTGGCTTACAATATTAACTTTTGGCGTGAATTTAGCATTTTTTACTGAATTTATTATGTCATACTTGGCGAGATTCTTGGCATACGGTTAAATGTATCCGAAAATCTAATTTGAATTTTAGACACGTTCTTCATAGCCGATTGAAGCGAAAGTCTGACAGAAAACTACATTTTTGGCACAAACTATTAATTTTTTGTCATCATTTCAGAGTCAACAAATTATATTCATATTTTATCCAAGATTAAGGATTCCGGGTCAAAATCCTGATATCCTTATTTGGTCCGAAATTCTCTATCTCGTTAAAATATCATTATCCGTTTGATTTAATACAACCAACTTTAATTTTTTTTTTAAATATGTCAAAGAAAATCTGCGATAAAACAAAAATTTACTAGTGAAAACTTAACTTTGAGTTCTAAAAATGGTACTTAACATATACCTAGATTTTTTTCTTTTCTTTTCTTTTGGTGGCAGTAATCGAAATAATCTTTGATAATAAAAAAAATAAAAAATTATTGAGAAATGTTGTATTTTAGCATTAATTTTCACATAATATTTGAAGAGTAAACTAAAAATGAGTCAAATGGAATGTAAAAAAAAGTGCTTTAACTTTTCTTTTTTCGATTGAAGTTACAGAAAAAAATAGTAAATATAACATACCAGATATTATTTTCAAAATTGAACAATCGTACTCGCAAGCGTAAGGTTAAGCAATCTTTTACGCGCAATTTTATAAGCAGTGGAAACTGTCTCCCCTAACTTTCTCGCATACACTCTAAGAATGTGTTATCACAGAAAATGCCGAGAATAGCAATGGCGTACAATAATTAGGAAATTTTAACTTTTGAATGAATTTAACATTTTTACTGAATCTTTCGTGTCATCTTTGGCGAATTATATAATTAAAATTTTCTTTCTTGTGAAGATGAAATTTAATCCGCAATCTATTCCTGTGAAAAGAGAACATTCTGCAAAAATCCTTTTGCATATTTGTTTCTAAAAGTACAGATGGACAGACAATCAATTCCTTGTTCGATCTGGCTCAACATTTGATAGGTTTCTAGACTATATATGTTAATTCTGCGTGTCAAATTTTATTTATCTAGCTTTCTTCGTTTTTTAATTATAGTGTTAGATTGTACTGGGATAAACAGATAGTCAGAAAGACTTCCTCTGAATGGAGTTTGCCAAAAATTTGATAGTAATCTTTGGTATAAAGACCATAAAATATTTCATTAGTTTAGATCAAAACATTTTCGAATTATCTTTGTCACAGACATACAGACGGACATTTTCAAAAATGTTTTTTTTTTTTAATTCAGGAAAGTCTAATCGGGGAATTCATCAATATCTGGTGCTCGAATTTTTTGACGATTGCTATACTTTTTGTACACAACGTAAACGATAAAGTAAAAAATCTAAATTGATCTAGTAATCGTGATAGCAAGGGAGGGCGGCATCTTTTTAGATTCAGTATTTTTCAGTGTTTGCCTTGACTTAAACATCATCTTCTAGCATTATAAGGGTTCATAAAAACACATATTTGGGGACAAAAAAAATTTCCCTTAATAGTTTAACCAAATATTTAATGAGTATTTTGAATAGTATAGGCAAACTCTTCGGATCATAAAATAGGTAGAAAATCTTTTTTTCATTTTCAAAATTTCAATCAAATCAGCTGTGAAAGGGCACTTATAATTTCCTCAAGAAATACTCCGTAAATCAAGCTTCAATACTTACTTTTATCATATTGTATTGCTATAGTGATTCTTTTTAATTTACGATATCTATGATTTGTATTCTATAGAAAATATATATATATATATCTAAGTCGAAATTTAACTGCGTACCAGGCATAAATCTATTGCCACAGTAGTACAAATACTATAATGATATCATGGAGGTTTATAATTCTAGAAGTTTTGAAATTTATGGCTGTCTGATTATATAATTTAGTGTATTTCTGAAAATTCTTAACTTTCCTTTCATGGAAGATAGTCAAACGAAAAATAAATCGAATGAAAGAAATACATAGTCCTAAAACATTAAGCTTTAAGACACGTATATTTTTTCGAGAAATAATGTCTAAGATTCAGTTTCAATATCGCTGAAGAACAATCGTGAAAGCTTTGTAATTGTAAAGATGATCGTTTGGTTCTGTTTTAGGCAAATTTGAAAAGCTTCTCATGAAAAATTCAATTTTTTTATTTAGTTTTCATCTTCTGCTAAGCACAAATACTTTTATAAGTTTCATGAGTTCGAAAAAAAAATCTTTTTCCATTATATAAAATGATATTAAAGTTTTTTTTTTCTAACATGTCACAAAAAGTGATGTCCCAGACTGTGATGTCATTTAGAGAAGGTGTTATTTAATTGTCGCCAAACTCGAAAGAGTTATTATGATAATGCAAATTTCTGAGTGAAACTTTGTCTTCAATTTTTTTTTAATATGATAAAATTAGAAAACTGAACTATAGAATTAAGAACAAGCATTTGTTTCTAATTTTGCAGCTAAATTACAAGTAAATAGATATATAAAAACATAAATGAAAAAAAGTAAGGTAATTATGCCATGACAGCTGAAGAAATCTGATTTTGATTCGCTTTTTTTACACAGTATTATTAAATTTGGAAAATACTTTTAAAAATAATGATATATTTTAAATAATAAAATATTTTACAGAAAAATTCGATAAGGCTTGAGATTAATGTACGGTATTTTCCCAAGCATGCCAAACTCGTACCAATAATCTAAAAAACTCGCCAAAAGTTTTCCATCTTGGATGACTACCAAAAATAGTAACAAACAACTTTTAAGATTATGCTAAACAATTTTGGCGAGAAATTGTCCCAAAGTAACTTAGCTTTGGTGACCATACATTAATCTTAAGTTTGACCAGGATTCCTATAGTTACCTCTTAAAATTGTATTCAAATCGCTTCCATAATTGCTCCTCTGATACCTTTGGCCTTCTTGTTTTATGAACATGTTTTGCTTTGGAGTGAGGATATATTTTTTGTCGATTTTCATTTAAATATTCTTTCCTGTTCTTGTAATCATTCTTCGGCATTTGATTATGAAACTCTTTCCTTTCCTGAAATTTAAATCTCTCCGAAACGTTAGCAGTGCGAAATTTCGGTTCTCTATTGAGGTTTTGCTTTCGCAGGTTTCGACGATACAATAAAAATTCCTTATAATCTGAAAGTTCCTTCCTCAAAAAACTGTCCGTGGTGAAACGACTGTCAGTTTTTTTAGAACAATTTTCATTGGCTGATTCTTCATAAGGTCGCTCATAATTTGACATACAGACAATATTCGATATGTACTTCATACTATCGAATAATGGATTTCTTGGAATACTTTGCTTTAAGCTCTGTTGAAAATTTGTATGGGGCATATTTCTTTCATTTGTTAGGTTTCCTTTTTCAGCAACGTACCTTAGATCGGCTTCGGAATATGAACTGCAACGATCTGTTTCATCAGAATTTCTTGTGTCTGGTACATATTTTATTTCATCCACTGAAGCAAGTGAACCATTCTCGTGAGAAGGCATTTCACCATTTCCCATTAGCTGTATCCTTTTAACTGGAATTTTCAGTCTTTTTCTAGAATCCAGCCTTTTCCTGATATTGATGTTTTTATTTCTTTGATTGCTTTTCATTTCCTGTTTTCTGTCATTATTTGAAGGTTGAGCTTTTGCAGGAACTTTATTGGAAATTGTTTTTGGATGTTCAACTAAGCATTTTCCATTCTTGAAATTGCTTTTTGTTTTCTGGTTATTATCACTTCTTTCATTTGATAAATGCTGAGTTGATGCAGATGGAAGAAGGGACGGCGCACTTTGAGAGCCAAGACATTTTCGATGAGGCCTAACAGGAAAATTATTATTCCCAATTTGTATTATTCTTTTGTCTTTGTAAAGATTTTCTCGTCGTTCTGCGGGCTGAGACACTGGATTGCCATCATCAAAATGCTGGGCACCTACATTTTCCAATTTGTTGTTGTTTTTCATTAGACATTCCTTATTTTGACTTTGTAAAGTATAAGCTTTATTGAACTGAAATGTATTTTGGGAATTCTCATTTTTATTTTCAAAGGGATTGATCTTCATTAAGTGATCTTCGCTTAAGTCATGCGAATTATTGTTCAATTCTATATCTCTATGATTAAAATGCTGATCTAGCTTTGATTCAGATGTGTTTCGGAAATCTCCTGCATACATGCTTGTATAATTCATGTTTTGGAAATTGTACAAAATTCTTAGAAATCATGGAACCTATTGAAAAATATACATAATTCTCATTTCATTTAAAACTAAAAAATACAGAATATTCTTTATATATTGATATACATACATACATTGATATATATACATAAATCCTCTGTCTGTGTGTTTGTGTGCATAAGAAAACAGAACCAGCGGAAGTGCTCTCTCCTTTCTCACATACTCTCTAATAATTTTTTTTAGTTTAGTTATATTACGTTCCGTTGTAAAGCAACAATAGGGCTAGTTTGGGACGGACCTCGTAATTCTGAACCGCGGTCGGATGACGAGGACGACACCTGAGCTGGCTCCGCCCTCGCCACGCCACACCAGCGTGAGGATGTTTGGCATTACGGATTTAACTTGCAACAGACCCCCTTACACAACAGTTCTTCGGTGGAATCGGGTCTCGAACCTGAAACCTTACGCCTCACAAGTCGAGACTTTACCACCAGGCCACCGCGGCCTCTGTTCTCTAATAAAAGTTTTATCCCAGAGAATGCCTTCCATGATATTGGTTACAGTCGTTATGAAATATTGATCTTTTTCGTAAGATCATTAGCATTTTTACTAGATCCTATGCAAATTTTTCAACGATTAATCGCTGTTATGCGATTAAAAGTATGCGAAAATTGAATTTGAATTTTATACATGTTCTTCCCAACCGATTGAATAATACGTTTGACATAGAACTACATTTGTATTCACAAAATCACATACTAAAATTGATATATTTAAATCATTGCATTTTTGAATTTTTGCTTTTACTTGTTTTTGAAAGTAAAGACCGATAGAAGATCAACTCGCATTGGATTTGGCTCAAAATGGGATAGATATCTACGCTATAGATGTTAAATCTATCTACGAATCTATTATTTTATTCACTTCAATCAACTTTGGCGAACTACGTCTTATCACAACAAAAGAAAATATTATTCAAATTTATATTTATGCATTAGTAATAGAGCCTCCTGAATGATTAGTTATACTACAAAGTGGCAAAATTAATTGGCGATAAAAATATATGAAATATCCCTACTGTTGAATTGTATGAGTTTCATTTTGGAATATTTCTCGAAACAGAAAGAAAGGGGGTAGGCGTCCACTGATGACGTATCAAAGAATCATGAAAAATTTCAAAACTAGTGTTGTTTTTGAGTATGGAGAACTCTGTCGAGGAAGTTTCCCTTACAGAATGTATATTAAAGCGGTGTTTTTAGAATTTCTCTCAAACACGAAATATTAAGGAAGAAGACAATCGTTGATGACATACATATTTAAAGATGAAAAATTTTCATATGAGATAAAAGTTTGTGAAATCGTACTTGTGGGTAAAGCTGGGAGATTGATTCTTTTGTTTTCCTTATTATTTCAAATATATAGATTATGCGGCCTTGAATCTATTGATCTGAAGTTGTATTTATTTAACCCTTTCTAGGGCCGTGGGAAGTATGCTTCCCACCAAATTTATCAATCTTTGTATGAAATTATGTAGATTGGCATAAGTTCTGACAATTTTTTTTAAAAAGTCAGAAACTTAGATGCTTCAGTTCTTTATCTCAGACAAAAATGATGTGTCTTGATTTGTTACTTAATTATTAATTAATCAAATTAAATTTCTCTAATAAGCTAAATGAATCCTTTTTCTTATTCTAATTTCAAGCCTACAAATATTTTAACACAATATGACTAGAAAAAAATGGCCCTTTAAAGGTTTAAACTATTCTATTAAATTATAACTTAATAGAATAAATTCTGAAAATATTAATTTTAATATATTGTCAATAAGAACACACAAGTGTCCAAGCTTTCAAAAACTGCAGCATGTCAGAATTAGGGGGAAAATCAATTTCAAAATTGCCTCCTTATAAACATAAAACAAACGAAAATATATAAAATCAAAATCCCTAGATTTGCACTCTGTTTTAAATAAAAAACAAATATTGTTGTATTCGTTAGAAAGATGAAGTAAAGTAATTAATAAATTTTGATGCAACTTATTCAACATAACGTAGCAAAAACAAAGATAAACTTAACAAAACCTAAGAACAATGGTAAAAATATTCAATGCTGCCTTACCTGCTTAAAACGATTATCATGTATAATTTTGTTTAAAAACAGAACTATTAAAATTTATGTTAAAAATTTGTTTACCAAAAGGGTTTTAATTTAACCGCATATTGCCAGCACTTGAATTTATTTTTTAAAATAAATACACGTGATTTACATTCACACTGAGTTGATTTTTCCTAGTTTGGTAAAATTGGGGAAAGGGGCTTTTGCCAGAGATACTCCAAATTATTTAAAAAATAATATATATTTTAAAAGCATTCCGCCAATCAAAAATAAAATTTTTTGTGAGCATTCTGCATCATTATTACCCATAATGCAATGTCATGTTGTTGTTTTTTTGTTGTTGTTGTTGCTTTTTTTTTTTCAGTTATAAGCAAGATTTTGTTTTACTGATTAATCTGCTGCACAAACCGGAACACGTAAATGAAATTTCCAATATAATTAACCCTAAACTCAATAACCATGATTTTGTCAATAAATAGCATTAAAATTTAATGCTATTTTTCTTATTTTACTTTCTCGTGTGCGTAGTTTAGAGAAAATATAGTAATCGTCAAAAAAATTCGAACTCGAGATTTTGACAAATATCCACGTTTCAGACCACACTGAGTTTGAAAAACACGTTTTTGAAAATTTCAGTCTATCTGTGACAAAGATAACTCAAAACGGCTTTGAGCTAGACTGTTGAAATTTGGTATATACACCAAATTTACAGACTTCTATCAAATTTTGAGTAAAATCTGTTCAGAGGAAGGCCGTCTGTCCTGCTGTTTGAATATAAGTTAACACGATAACTACAAAATGAAGAGAGCTAGATAGATAAGATATGATACATATATTTAACATCCATAGTGTAGAAACCTGTCTGATTTTGAGCCAATTACAACAAGGAATGGATCGTCTGTCGATCTAAACTTTCAGAAACATGTAAACATTATCATTCAAAAATAAACAATAAAGTGAATACATGGGTATGGGATGTTGTGACTGCAGGTGCTTTTTTATGTCAAATCTTTGTTTCAATCGCTTGAGGAAAACTTGTAGAAAGTACAAAGGCGATTTTTGGTACTATTAACTGCATGCTATTGAATAATCGCCAAAAAATCATCTAGAATGACACGACATATTCATTAAAAATGCTAAAAATATTTCTTAACGAATGTACGCCAATGCCAAGCAAGGCGTTCTCTGGCGAGATAAGTTTATTACAGAGTACACGAGAAAGGTTTGAACAGACCACTTCCATTGGTTTCAATTTCATGGGTGCGACTTTTGAAAATGCGAAACATTAAATTTTTACAACCATATTTTTGAATGATTTCCAGAACACTTATAAACTCTGCTGCAATTCGTCTAAAATGATAGAATAACCGCTCTGCCCACACTTTTGGACGATTCCTATGCTTAATGTAGGATACTTTGAATTAAATTGATATGCAAAATTAATTTTCAATTATAAGCTTTGCAAATTACAAGAAACTTATGAGTATACATTTATTTAAATAAAAAGAAGAATATTCAAAGAACTGAGAAAAATCGATGAATTCCAATAATGGTGTACTGATCAGATATTTTTCGAATGTGAACCCGGACCATCAAACTGAAAGGGCTTAATGACTTCCTGCAACATAAGGTTATTATAATCAAGAGCATTCCTTTCCATAAAGGAGTGCAAATGCAAATGCAAATGAAAAAAAAAAAAAAAAAAAACTTAGATGGTTCCAAAATATTTTTCAAAAAATAAAACATAAAAAGTCTAAATTTGCGATAGCAAATTTTAAGTTAGCATGTCAGAACATTATTTTTTTAAGTAGCGTTTTATCAACCCGACAGAAAAACATCATGTTCTCACACAATTCATATTTCAAAATCACTAATATTTGCAAAAGCGATGGCTTTTAACCACCTCAAAATCAGTCAAGTTCTATAAAAAATTTTCTTAAGGCCAGAATTTTTTTTCGTAAAAAACCAGTTTAACCCGGTTTTAAACAATCACGTGACAAGCAGATTACGCATGCTTCAATATTTAAAAAACGATGTTTTTTTTTTGTTTTTTTTTCTTTTTTCCCCACTTCAAAATAGTTCGAGCTCCAAAACTTTTTTAGCCTGCTAGAAAAATAGAAAAATTCAAAAAAAATATGTAATATATATACGTATATATAAGTTTCAATACCTCACCTCACTCTTTCGCATTCATTCCCATTTTCTTCTTTGTACTTCTTCGTGTGATAACTTCTCACTACCCTGCCCTTTATTGGCCAGACTGTAGAATCGGGTACAAGACGGACATGCACGCCATGTTGTGTCTTCTTGTTGGCGATAAAATGCTAAATGGGACAAATGATCTTTATCATTTTCTAATAATCCTAAAAGCGAAAAACTGATGCCTCAAAAGCGACACATCACCAATTTTTTGCCCATGCATTTTCAGTCTTCATAGACCCTAAACCAAAACAACATCTTGTTCTCACATGATAAAAAGGATTCTAAATAAACATTATACAAATTTGAAGAAAAATGTAATTATTTAAATATGTTTATTTAATGTGCGATGACTTTTGCACGACAAAAAGAATAACTTTTCAACACATGTGTGCGTTGCATTATGATTAAAAAAAGTTTAAAAATTTCTTGCATTTAAGCTTGATGGTCATGGGAGTCTTTCAGCTCGTGGGGCCGGGTGCATCGCTTCCCTCTCAGATGGTCAGTCCTAATTACAAGAGAAGTCATTTTCTGTCTAAACAAAAAGTATGAATCCAATTAGATCCTCTATTTTATTATTAGGGGAAATCCAATTAGATCCAATTATTTCCTCTATTAGGGGAAAGTGGACATATTCCACAAACTTAAAGGAATTATATTAATTGTAAATGTAAAAATGACTTTGCACTGACTAGTTACCAGTATTCATTAAATGCAAAGTGAATGTAGTTCTCGTTTGTGTAGCAGTTTATTTTTTTAAATAATCATGTTTTTAAATAATTTACTTGGTATTATCACCTATGGCTGGTAATTTCGCGCAATTAGTTGGTTAATTCCGCCTATGAGTTAAAATTTTGTAAATTATGTGTAAAAGCACTGTTTCTTATGAGCTCTATAAACTGCATGTATTAATCCAATTTGATCTAAAACTCGTATACTTAAATAAAGAACAAATTTTTAAATTAAATGACATTATTAAATAATTTATGATAACGAAGTTAAAATTCACACATGCATTAATCTTTATGGGTTCCAACAGAGCACACTGAGCAACTCATTGGCATCTTTGTAATTTTCAAAGTTTAGGTTCCTACATCAGGGAAAGCACGAACCATTGTGGCATTATATACATTCTTTCTAAGAATTTTAAAATACAGAACTGCTTTGACTCTTTTCGAAACAATAATTTTGCAGGCTTTTGCACAATTGTTACTCAGTTTAATTTTTCAAATAATTTGATCTTTTCAAAAATTGCTTGTAAGTATTTTAAATAGTCTTTAATTTTTTTTCATGGTTAAAATTAACGGAAGGTTTTTTTTAATTATATGGGCACAGTGCATTTAAGAAATAATATTAGCCAATCCAAACAATTATTATTGTCTATTTATTGAAATCAATTTGAGTTAGTTGGATTCAGTGAAATTACGAACCAACTTCTGAATACCCACAAAACAACCATGTTAATTTTAAAGTATGCACAGCTAGTTTTTTTTTCTTGTAAAACGGGAGAATGGATATTCTTCTAAAATAAGTTTCTGAAAGATTAAATGACAGACATGCGTCTCATATAAGAGGGATACAGGCATTCCAAATGTTTTCCTTTTTCCCCGATATATCAATCTCCCTGCAAAATATTTCCAATAACTTCTGTTAGTTGAGCCTAGCTTCAAGATATCTTTCCCAGCTTCAAGATTCATGTATAGTTTCGAAGACTCTACAAACACATACCCATTAGTTAAAGGATATTTGGAGTGGGGTAATAACATACTTTATTTTGATACAAGAGGGATACTGCGCCACATTTGCCATATTGCGCATAATTACCCCACACACAGCGCATTCATTCAGCTGGCATTGTTCCGATTGAAACTGATTAAATTGGCTTAAAAAATAACATTGTATTGGAAAACGTTGATTTTTACAATATGTGCAGGTAGAAGTAGTTTTTATTGCATAAAAAAGGAGTTTTAACTTAAAAATTGGAAGTCCGATATTATGAGAAAAAAGTTGATTTCTTTCAATACCAAAGAATGCTCTAATAAAACGAGAAATAGGTGGCTTATTCTAACACATATCTCTTTCACCATGTAGGCAAAAAGTCCGATACCATTTCTCGCGCTTTTCGCTACTGAAAGTTGTTGCACGCGGAATAGCTCACTGCGCGGTATTAACCCGTTCACCTCTACTTTATTGCTATACCATTCGAATAAAAAGATTTACAACCTGTGGCTTGATAATATTGCAGCATTGAAAAGTCAGAAGTTGACTCTCCATGGTCGAATGGTCATATCATTGGACTTATGGTCAAGAGATCGTAGGTTCGAATTTCGCTAGCGACTATACGATGTACAGATTGTGTGAATATTTAATTCCTTAATTTTATGTTTTCCTTTATTTCATGTTCCAGAAGATTCTGGACATTTCTTTAGTTTACCAGACAAGTGTTCTGGACATTTCTTTAGTTTACCAGACAAGTGTTCTGGACTTTTCTTACTGTCTCCAGAAAAGTATTCTGGAACTTCCCCTGCTAGTATAAAAGCAGAGGATTTGTCAGTCACTGTGTTCTCAGTTCAGAGTTGAGTTAATAAATTGGTGCACAAAGAAAAAAAAATCCCTTTTTATTTCTATATGGATGAATAAATAGAAGTTTCGATTTATTTTTTAAATGCTATATGTATATATAGTCTGACAATATTAATAAAAGTTTCGCATTTTGATCTATCTCTGTTGAAACGTATTTGATGATGACATCCCAGCGAAATTGACTATTTGACCTATAGACTTTTTATTGGGATTCAATAACAGTAATTATTTATTAACTATTCACTAAAAAAAATTCTATTCATTTTTTTTTTTTTTTTTTGAAGTTGCTATGTTTGTTTCTTCAAATGACGTTATGAACAGCAAGCTTCAAATCAGAACCCTGGGACATAGCAAAGGCCATGAAGTATTACAGTAGTGGGAAGAGAAAAAAAAAAGTCCCCCAAAAGCAGAAATGCTAATTATGGTGAAAAATAAAACTCGCAACACGGACACCAGAAATCGAAGATTTGTGCTAATTATTTCATACTCCTTTCATTGGATTAAAAAAGAGAGTGATAATAACTATTTTTAAAGTTTTTGACTTAAAACATACTTTTGGGTTAAAAATTTAGTTTTTTTTTTTTTCCCTCGTATATATAGTACTAGCTTTTACCCGCGACTTCGTACGCGTGGAAATAGATTGGAATTTATAGCATCAATGGCTTTATCTTTTGTTACTCCTGCGCATGTGTGAATTTTCAACGCCAATTGGGGCAACACAAATGTATGAATCTTCTACGCCAGTTAGGGTAACGCAATATAATCAATTTTTAATTTCCTTTATGTTGTTTTATTTTAATTCAAAAGTACTTCAGAATGAACCCAAAAGATCGATTCATTAACAATGTTTAATTTTAAATGTATCGAACACTAAGAAAATAAACAGAAACGTTTGAAATAATAGTCAAAATCATGTTAAGCCTAATCTCACTGGCGTGGGGGGAAAAAAAACCTGAAGCTTTACTCATTTGGCGATTTTTGGCGGGAAAGTAAGTTTTTAATTAATAAACAATTAACCACTCAATTAACCGGTATAAATAGTAGCCTATGTCCTATTCCAGACTATAATCTATCTCTCAGCTAAATTTCATCCAATTCTATTCAGCCGTTCTGGCGTGATTGACTAACAAACATCCATCCATCCAAACTTTCACATTTATAATAGTAGTATATATGAAGAAAGTATAGTAATCGTCAAAAAATTCATGCTCGAGATTTTGACGAATCTCTACACAATCCCCTCAGTTCGAAAACGCATTCCTAGAATTATGTTTGTCCCTGTGACAAAAATAGTTCATAAGCCTTTCAGCTAGACGAATGAAATTTGGTATACAGTTTTTACACCATATTTATAGATTTCTATCAAATTTTGAACAAAATCCATTCAGAGAAAGCATGCACACCATCTGTTAGAATATAAGGTAACACGATAATTATAAAACGAAGAGAGCTAAATAAGTAAATTTCGGTACACAGATTAAACATCTATAGTGTAGACACCAAACCAACAAGTTGTTTGCCGTCTGTCTGTCTGTACTTTCAGAGAGATGTAAACGAGATAACTGAAATACGCAATAGTTTCAACATATCAAATTTGATTGTTTGATATCAAATGTGATTTTGTATCTACAAATGTTGTTGAGTGTCAAACTGTTGTTTCAATCGGCACTGAAAACCGCGTCTAAAATACTAGTTCGATTTTCACATATTTTTAACAGCGAGCCATGGATTAATCGCCAAAAACCTCGCCAAGGATTACATGATAGTTTCAATAAAAATCTGCATTCGCACAAAGGGTAAATATTTCGTAACTATTGTATGTCAATGACATGCAAGGCGTTCATTGGGATAACATATTTGTTAGAGAGTATGCGACAAAGTTTTGGAGCGACCACTCATACTAGTTTTATTTTTTATCAATTTATTTCGTGTTTCCTTTAAAACTCTTATCTTTTCCCAAAATTTCACTTGAGCCTTTTCATTCCTTCGTGTTCTTTATTTCCATTTTTTAATGAATAATATGGGGAGAAAATTTGGGGGAAAGGGTGCAATATAGAGAATTTGCTGTAGGGTTTTTTTTTTTTTTTTTTTTTTGGCCCTAATTCCAGAACGACTTGTGATTAAGAGCTGGAAAGTTGAAAAACATACTAGAAAAAAAATTGCAATAAATTTGATGACAAATAATTATTTTCAATCCGTAAACCAAAAGCAATCATTAAATAATTCCCATACAATTCTTCCTATTCCTAAAACAGAACGTGTGTCTGTTAATAAAAAAAAGACGAAAGAGTGACAGCAGCTATTTATCAATAGATTTTACATGGATTGGTAATGACGATGAACCCCAGTAGATTGTGTGTTGATTATGAAAAACTCATCGTAAACAATAGTCTAAATCCTTCTAAATTGAAAATGTATATGAAATTATACATTATCCATACATTAGCAAAAAAGCATTGAAAATGTAGCAAGCAGATGAGATAAATTCAATAGAAAAAAAAATGGTTTTTTTTCAAAACTAAATGTTTTAATAACCAAACCCTTTTAAATTTCCCTTTGAATTAGTTATTGTATTGCAGATATGATTGGGCATATACAATTGGTGAAAAGTGGATGAAATCTTGCATTAAGGATGTGATATCCTAGTAATTTTAATACAAATATTTAAAGTATATTAATAGTTTGCCCTTTTCAAATAATAAAATCACGCTACAAATTGGGATAGTGGCACAACGTTGTGAAAAAGAATTAGTGACTTGATTAAAATCTTTATTTTCTCAATGCAATTTGATGAATATACACATATTGCTGGTTTTAGTTATTCGATAGTGTTGTTTCGTTATTTTTGTGGAATTTCATACTCAAGAAGATATGCTATTATATTAATCTCAATCAGAACGGATTGCCGAAGAAAAAAATATTTGAGCTAATCAATAATTACATGAACGAGAACAAATTTTCTGAATGAGAGTCTTCTTTTCTTTTGCATGGATTCAACAAAATCGATGTTGGACTCCAACAAAGATGTAAGCTATCCATCCCTCAAAATCGACATCTCGAATAATTGCAATAACATCATACATCAAGCATGATGTATTTATACACGTTTTTCCCAATCAGTCGGGGAAAAAAATTACCCAGAACTTCCATTGTTGTGGATTTTTTAAATGTATATTGAAAGCACAATGATGCGTACAGCATCAGCCCATATGAATTTATGAAGTGCGACCTTTTAATTTTAGTTGCAAATAAGAGAAATTCCTCCAAGTTGCATATGTGTGTCTTTTTATTTTGCGCAGTAAACAATGTCAAATTTTTCTGTTAAAACTCACATAATTTTTATTCCATTTTTATATTAGATATATAATCCATTACGAAGAATGAAATACTTTCTTGTCTAATATTGCTGTATATATTATTTTCATATTAAATACTATAATATACAAAATCCATCGTCTGAATTTTTTTTAAATAAGAATATCAGTCGAACCAAACGATTTTTAGAAATTGCCAGGAAATTAATTTTCTCCGTAAGTTAAAATAATAATTAAAAAAACTGATGCAAAATTTGATTGAATATCAACAAAGATGACTCGAAGACTTAAAAATATAATGTAATTTAATTAGTTGCAATACTAAAAATAAAGTAATATTTTCTGTAAATGTGATTTTAATTCGCAAAAATGACTTTTTAATTAATACTTAGAGCTTTTAGTGAAACTTTCACTAGAACCTCTTTTATTCTTAAATCATATAAAAATTCGATAAAAATAGAGAAAAAATTAGATAAAAATTTCTTGAGTGGCTTCTGTATCTATTGTATACAAATTATTAATTTCACTTAATTTATAAAAATATTTTTTAAATAATTTAAATCCCACAATAGCAATTAATAGCTGTCTAACTGGTACTTTAATATTTTATAAATGGCCTCATTCTTTGGACTTCGCGTGTTATAATTAAAATCGCTTTAATAAAATAAGCTGTTCTGCATTTTGTTCTTATGAAAAATAATAACTTATACAGGGTGATCAGCACTGGCAACCATTTGAAAATTTAATGTTTTAAGAAATAATATATTTGCCCTTTTAAAATTTAAGCAGGAAGAAAAACATTAATGTTATTTTTAAAAATATTCCAAGATTATTAAACTTCATTCGCAAACACTTCAAAAATTAGAAGAATATTTTTCAATCTAATTTCATTTTTTTTAATCAAAAGTACTCAACGATGAAAGGAAGCACAGAGATACATTCTGCGCATGCTTAATGCGAAATTATTTCAATTTCTTACTTTCATATTCACACGGAATTTTATCATCACGCGCAAGAAAACAGGAAGAATTTTAACAGTTTGGTGCGAACGTGTTAATAGCTCTTACGTGATCAGTCCGAAATAAAATTTAACATTTTCAGCTCATTACCATCAAAAGGTCATTGGCAAAGCTAGTATAAACACTCTACACGATCAACTCATTTTTATCTTCTCATTATTTTTGATGGCAACTGTTTGAATTAATCTATTTTTCATCTTATTTGACTGTAATAATTATCAGGCTGTTCAGTAAGGTGATTATAAGACACCAAGACTGTTGAATCCCTTCAGTCTTCATCATGATTACACATATCACGATGGTAACAAAATCAATAATATTGAGTACATAAGCTGATTTTCCTTTTTTTATTTAAAAAAAAAGAAAAGAAAGAAAAGAAAAAGTTCTGTAGTACTTGTCCGTTTTAACGGTCAACAAAAAATTCCGCCAAATGACAAAAATATTTTCAAGTACATTATTATTCATTGTGAAAAATTTTGAACGTGTAAATCACATGCTATATAGTTTGGTGATTGAAATCTTCAAATTGGCGAATTTTTTTCTTTACGCTTTTTGATCGCCTTTTCAACTGACAAGTATCAGCTCTATTTTCACAGGAATAGACTTCAGGCTAAGACCGGAGTTTAACCCCCTGCTTGGCGCTTTTTTCAGAAATTGCCAACAACTGTCTTGCGAAATGTTCAAAAGCAAGGGAGCAGATGTTCAATCATAGTGCATAATAAAGATTGCCAGCTTTGGCACGTTATCGCAACTTGGCGAACGTGTCATTAAACCAATCTTTCCAAATAGCATTAAAAAAATCAATTCGTTTTAGTTATTTTAGTTAGTCAAAAATATAAAGACATAAAAAAAATCATTAAATATATTACGCAAAAACTGTAGATGGCGATTGCAAAGCATACTACAGTTATGATTCTACATAAAGGATTAACAAAGGATGGAACCGTATACCTCTGACCTTATTATTGTATTCTTCTAAAAGACTGGATTGAGCATCTAGATTATTTATAATCTTTGTTTCATTTAACGTTTTAGATTTGATAATTTTGACACTATTATTGTAGAATTCTTTTGAACGGTCAAACATGGTGATGTATCAACTCTTAATTAAGTCTAATGTATATGTATAAATATCAGCCAAAAATAACAAATTATCTTTCTAAATATATAATAAACAGATGTTTATAAAATACCGACTGTTCAACCATCCAAAATACGCGGGCTGATTCACGAAATTCATAACTCTTATACCTCTAGAATTTTTAAGTCGTTTAAATTCAACAGACTTGCGAAAATTCTCCTTCTTGCACTCCATTTAGAAAAGAAAAATTTATACCTTGGTCTCTTTTATCTTGCCCACTTTTGCTTTAACAAGCATCTTACAGAAGAAATAAGAATAAGCCTCCAAGCCGAAAAGCAAGAAGAGAAAATTTCACCAAATTATAAAAATATACTCAAAAAGCGAATCACATCCTATATAGTTTGATGATTAAAATGACCAAATTGGCGAAATTTTTTGTTGGCGCTTTTTGGACGTCGTTACAACCGACAATTACCATAATTTTACCTTTTGTTGGATTTCTGATAAACAAGTTGTTGATATGAACGTGACAAAATTTTGCAATAACCACTTAGTATATAATTTTTCATCCCGGAATTTAATCATCTTGATTTTTTGTCTATCTGTTTATGAACTTGACAATTCAAAAACCTGTAAGCTCGACAGATGAAATTTGGTGCGTGAATTTACATTAAGTTTATAAATTTTCAATAAATATAAATGAAATCCATGCGCAGGTCGTCTCTCCGTCTGTTTGTCTGAAAGTAAATACAATAATTACAAAATATAAAGAGTTAAAAAATAAAATTTAGTGCACAGTTGTAACATCTAATATCAAATTTTAAGCCAAACCTGTCAAAAGACAGTCCGTCAGTCTATACATTAGCATACATTTTCAGGCGATAACTAAAAAATGAGAAGACTTAAAAAAATGAAATTTTCTATATGCTTGTTATAAAAATTGCAATTAAGTATCAAATTTTGGTTTTAATCAGTTGAAAAAAAGATGTCCAAAATGAATAAATCTTCCCCCCCCCCTACTTCGAAGCATGAAACTCTCATGTACTGGATTTAAAAATAAAAATCTGAACATTTGAGGCTCAGATTTTTATTTTCTGTGCTATGTCCAAGATCCCTAATTATAAGCAGGGGAGGGACAAATGAGATAGCACTTTTATTATAGAGTATGCCAGAAAATTTCGAAGAGACCACTCCACTGGTTTTTTATTTCTTTTGGTTTGCTTACTTTTAGTAGTACACTGACACTATATAAAATTATTTTTTTTTATAAAAATCTGGCAAGAGTTTAACTAAACCCCAGGGAGTTATCTCCCTAAAACTTTCTCTCTCTAATAAAGTTCTCTCTCTAAACACTCTCTAATAAAGTTCTCATACCAGAGAACGCCTTACATGGCACTGGTGTACAAGAGTTACGAAATATTAACTTTTGACAAATTTAGTATTTTTACTGAATCTATCGTGCCATCCTTGGCAAATTATCTGATGATTAATTCCTAGCACGCGTGAATAGTATCCAAAAACCGAATTTTTGTTTTAGACATGTTTTTCTCAATCGACTGAAATAAAAATTTGACACCAAACTACACTTGTAATCAGAAAATCCTATACCAAATTTGATAAGTTTAATCCATTGCGTTTACATGTTTCTGACAGTCAACCTTTTGTTGGTTGGTTCAAAATTTAACAAATGTCTACAGAATAGATGAATTTTATTTACTTAGTTATCTTCATTTTGTATTTATCGTGTTAACTTATATTCGAACATAAGGACTTATTCTGAATAGATTTTGCTCGTAGTTTAATAGAAATCTGCATATTTGGTGTAAAGACCGTGTACCGAATTTCAACCATCTAGCTGAAAGCGTTCTTTAATTTTCCTTGTCACAGACAGACAGACGGGCAATTTCCAAAAATGTGTTTTTCGAACTTTTAGGCTCTTCAAAATCTCGAGTTCGAATTTTTTGGCAATTACAATTTTTTCTTTATACTAAGTATATGTAAGTAAAAAAGAATAAAAAGCAAAATTTCGAATTTTTTATGATTACTATACTTTCTCTATACTACATATAAGAGAAAAAAAATAGTGGAAAAACATTATTATGTACAATATAAATAAACTATTTAGTAATAAAATCATTATATTTAGGAAATGTCAATCTGAGTCCTCGATACGCTTAAAGTCTATAAGAAAATTTCTGTGAGGTTCTACCGAGGATAAGGAATAATCCCATACGCATGCGCAGTAATACAATGGTAACTAAATCGAGATGCGTGATTTGTAAATGTTAAGGAAATCCGATCCAAATACGAGGCACGTGAATTTCTTTTATTCACTCGGAAATATTTTTTAGTCAGGTGATATGACGGTAATGTCACATGAAACAAGTATTTTTAGTAACGCAAATTCCATGTTGTAAAGGAAACAAGATTCTGTGATGGGTGCGGAATTATGAAATTAAATTTAAATTGATAGAAATTAATTATTAAAATAGTTTTGTAATATTTATGAATAATCACATTATTCAATAATTTCAAGAAAAAGAAATTAAAAGTTGAAACATCAATGATCTCCAAATTTTAAAAGGTATCTAATTTACACAAGTGTGTAAAATACCTATTAATAAAGAATATATTAATGAAAAATATTGTAAGTTTAGTACTAGATGCATCAATTTGATTTTAATATTATAAATTTTAGTGATTTACATTTTAAAAGTTAATGAATTATTCTTTTTAAAAATATACAGCAAAGTTTTATTTTTAACTGATGTGAAAAAGAGCTAGAATTTATATAATACTCTTTTATTTTTAAGTATATATTTTTCTTTTAATAAGCTTAAAATTTAAAAAAAAATCGTTTTAATTTATTATTTAGCAGCTCAAAAAAAAAAGATTTTAAAATTTACAGCAGATGTTCCTTTTTAAGAAAATTTTTCTGAACTAATTTTATATTATTTTAAGAATAATATGAAGTATTGGAGAGTTTACAAATTTATTTTAATTATTTCCCTATTTCAATAATGATTTGTCAAATTCTCTTTATAAACAAAAATATAAAGGGAATTTGACAAATACTTAAATGAAAAATATTTTAATTCTTAAGTAACTTAAATAGCTTCTTTTTATTAATTCTTAAATAAAAAAATATTTTAATTCTTAAATAACTTAAATAGCTTCTTTTTATTAATTCTTAAATAAAAAATATTTTAATTCTTTCCCTGTTTCAATGATTTGTCAAATTATCTGTATATTCAAAAATATAAACATAATTTGACAAAACTTATATTTATAAATGTTAATAAATATAAGTTTGTTTAATTGTGATGAGTTCGAGTTTCTAATTTTCTAATTTTGTTTTGAAAAGCCTTTGAAATTAGATAAGTGAAATTAGACTGGATATAGGAGTGATTTCTTTTCATATTTCATGAAAGTCAAGTATCTCCAATTTTTTGTTTAAGTATACCGTTGAAAGTACTCAACAAGTAATTACTTTCTTTGATTATTGAATTTTTGAATTTTTAATCAATAAATATTTTTAAATGATGGAAGTATTTTATTTAACAGCACACTTTTACTTAATTCATAAATTGATTATGAGATATAACATGTTTATACGAGGATAAAAGAATTTGTCGCTATTTCCCACTCTGTTTACATTCAAATTTCAAGTTTGAACATGTTTACATGCAAATAAAAAATATTCTTTTGAAAAAAATAGCAATGAAAATAAACTTATTCAATATAAGGTTTGCAGTTGTCAATTTTTCATTTCAAATTAATTTCATTTTGTGGAATTTAATTATTTGAATATAATACATAAATTATATTCATAAGTATTTATTATTTGAATTTATTATTAATTTTATAATTATTTGTAATTTTTTACAGCATAAAAATAAATAACTAGCATCATAAAAACAAACATCCTGAATATTTCAATTTTTAATACAATGAATGCTCATGATTGGAATCTATTGTAGAAAAGTATTTTATAATTATTAATCATTAAAAAGTTATTAAAATTTGTGTTTTCGTTTCCAATATTAAACCCAACTTGCTTAAGAGGTCCCCTGATTGCTAATGGAAACTTCCTCCTGATCGTTTTGAAATAAAGAAAAATATGAGAAGAAAACTGCTGTGTGAGAAATAATGAAAAGATGAGCGGTGCTTCTTCCTTCAGTCACGTCATAGGCAGTCTTCTTCCTTAATCCCTTCCCAAATAAAAATGACGTTTTCATTTACACGCGTGGACGAAAAAGCAGTCAACAAACGGTATTGAAAAATTACAGAGCAACTCACGGAAACGCATCCCCTATTCTGCCTCGAAGCTACTGCCTTGGTTCGAGTTTAAAGACAGAATGAGAGAGAGAGAGAGAGACAAAAATCCGGTTTTAGGTAGTCTCCTTGCCTGGCGCTCTCCTCAACAGGTAGATAGGTAAAAAATTGCTGACCTTCAATGACTGAGAGAGAGAGAGACGCATACTTCTGCTAAAGTTGCAGCAGGTTTCTCATTGGCCAGCTACCTGTTCAACCAGGTACGACCTTCCAATGGTTGCAGAGATCGTACCGACGCGGGTTGAGCAGGAAATCTCGTAGTGCAGTTGAAGCGGACACGTTTCCTCTTCGCCATATTTGTTACCATCATTTGTTATTGACGGTTCGATCGGTTTTGCTGGAAGGGTTGTTGAGTTGAAAAAGTGGAAGAAATACTCCCATATGGATTGTGATTAAGGATTTTGTGAGTGTGAATCAACGATGACCACCCCAATATGCAGGTGTCGGGTGTTGTACCTGGGGTCGGCAGTTCCGCACATCACCAAGGATGGCCTGCAGGGAATTCAGGAACCGCTCCGGGATTTGTATCCGGAACAGGGATCTTTCTCCGCCAAGGGGATCGATTCCTGGTTAAGTGTCTGGAGCAATGGGATATTGATGGAAAATGTGGATGAATCCATGAGGCAGGTAACTCGGTTTTTCAATATCGAAACCCTTCATTATTGTGCTGCTATTCGGTATGTAGTTGTTCCGGGAAATAATGGGGAAAGGGTCGAGAAATTTTTGCCTTTGGATAGCCCCTTTGCTAGATATGCTGATCCCAGTCATCCTCCTTTATTTGCCTGCATTCTCAGACGGACGACTGGGATTAAGGTTCTTGAATGTCACGCATTTATTTGCAAGAAAGAAGCTGCTGCCAATGCCTTGGTCAGATGTTGTTTTCATTCATATGCTGATATGATGCAAGCAAAGCAACTGGATGAAAATCCTTATTACATGGAAAACAGGCGATCTCAGTCTTTGTCTGGATTGAATACTCTGGAAAAAGTAGAAGTGTGGCGCTCTAAAGGAGAAGGTTCTGCATTAACTACTGCATCGAATGGAACTCATAAAGGAGGAACAAATGGAATAAAACCCAATCCACCTCCAAGAAACAATGTCACAAGTAGTCAGGATGATGATAATTACAAGATTTGGACTGGAATTGCTCCTACAGAGAGAGAAATGCTATATGTAGATGCTACGGGTACAATGCGAAGTTTAAAATCAGCAACAGGAACAATGAGGTCCGCTCAAGCTAAAATCAGACAGATGGCAGGAGGCATTCCAAGACCACCTCCACCCCCATCCCCAAGTCTTTTCAATGGAAAGGAACATAAAAGTAACAAGCCTTCAAAGCCTTCGAAATCCAAAAGTAAAAAGAAACAGAAAGAACAACAAATCCTTATGAATGGTTCGAGTAGAGTGATGAATGGTATGAGACCCGTTTCAGTGATGGGCCACTATGGATCTATGCCTCAACCACCTCCTCAATTACCATATCGCAATTCCGGATATTATACAGAGCGTAGAATGCCTAAAAACGGCCGTCTTCCCATACCAGGACATGAGGAACCAATTTACATTTCAAGTAGTCGTCCCCTTAGTCCGGTTTCAACGTACCAGCCTGGAGCATTTCCTTATGAACAATATTTTATGCAATACGGAACAGCTCCAAGAAACATGCCGTTTCGGGAGGGTCTAGTTCGTGGACGCTCTTACCAAGCATTACAGCAACAACATTACTACCAACCTCAAACATTCCATGCACCAGCACCCCCAGAAAAACCTTCTTTTATTGTAGATGCTCCTGAAGGCAATGACAAGGGATCTTCAGAAGATCAGGATGGGTCTCCTTTCAATACAGGGATATATAAAAAGAAAGGACATCTCAACGAAAGAGCTTTCTCTTATTCTATAAGGCAGGAACACCGTTCAAGATCGAATAGCTTGGCCAGTCTTCAGTTTTATTCTAACACTGACTCTTTGAATAAGGATGGAGAGGGTCCAGAAAGGTCGAGGGATGAAGACAGAAAAGAGAGAGAGCTAGCTCAGTTGGTCAGTGGATTGGACTTAAATGACAACGGTATGCCAGGAACAACTTCAAGTCGTAGAGGAGAATCGAATTTTATTAAGAAAAAATCCGCTGCATATCAGAGGTGAAAATTATATTAACGGTGAGTAGATTTCCTTTTCTATTTTTTAAATTAACCAATTTTTAGAAATGTAAAAAAGACAAATATTTAAGATTAATTAATTTTTTTTATCAAGGGAAATTGTTAGAAACCCCTTTTTATATAATAGTTATATTATATTTACTTGCAAATTATGTTATTGATATTATTTGACTAATATGAGTTCTTTGATATAAATGTCTACTTTGGATCAAACTCATTATAAAATGATGAAGGTATTTAAAAATATCAGCCTCTACAAATTCAATAAAATTCTTAAATTGATATTGATATCTCTGTACAAAATACAAAATTTGAAAAATGTAAAATTCAGTCGAGTAAGAGGAAAAGCAGACAATATTTCAGTCATTATGCTGTTAACAAAGCTATTACTATGCTACCTACAACACAACTTTATAAGAATATCGTTGTTGATATTATTGATTGATATCGTTTTATCGTTAATTGATTGATTAACGATAAAACGTTTAATTAACGATTGATATCGTTTTTATTATACTTTCTTCCAATATTTAGAATGTTTAAGAAAAGCTTCTAACAAAGTTAGAATTTAAAAAAATTATTGAATGCACAAAATTATTCTGAATGTCATATTTGTTTGCAAGAAGAAAACATTATTACAGTTGATATTCATAGAATAATACTAGAAAACAGTATTAAAACACTAATAAGAATACAAAGAAATTCTCTATAATTTTTAACGAAATTCAGAATTGACTGAGAAATAAATACAAATGCTGAATGATATCTTTAAAAAATGAATCTTCATTACATTATTATAAATGTTACAGATAACATTTTCTCACCTTGTCTTGCCCATTCAAAGTACATGGGAAAAATTGTTATTTATAAATTGATTTATATGAAATATTATTATTTATACATTGTTATTAAAAATGTTATTTATATAATATTATTTAAAAAAATTTATATACCAATATCAAAAAAAAGAATTCGGTTTTATAATTTTTTAACAATTTCTGAGTTGTTTTTTACAAAGCCATTTTTCTAGAAAATCTGAAATGAATAATTATGATACGAAAGATATTAAATTTCAAAATAAAAAGGTGACAAAAATAAATTTTTATTTATTATTTTTACCAGTAAAGAAAGGTATTTGAAAAACGTGATATTTCCTTTATGACTTTTTTGTACTTAAATCATAATCGAACTCAACGTTGATCCTAACTGCGAAAATGATTCCAAAGTTGTAATTTAGTAAATTAGATACGAATTGTGAATTCTTGAATGGTAAATCCTGTAGAATCTTGATATTGTTTCTATGATACACGTGTTGCAGTGTTTTTTCATGCATTGCAACTTTGGGTTATTTGGAATTAGTGAAGCGATTTACCCCAAAATAAATACATTCTTTTCTTTCAGTGCATAAATACATGCAGGGGTTACTGTCTTTTGTGGATTCTAAATAGTAGAATAGTGTACTCACGCGTGTAAAAAAGGAGAATTTATCTTGCACATTTATCTAAATCAAAATTCCAATGACATGGCAGATATACATTTTGTAAGCAAATAATCGCTAGTACTTAGTTACTATATTCAGAAAACAAAAAATTATATACAAAGAAGATTGTTGAATAAAAAATGAAGGAAATGAAGTATAAAAAAAATGACATCCGCTCTTTAAAAAAATAAATGTTGGGGAAAAAAAAGAAAAGAAAACATTTAACGTTACAAATATTGGTTTCAGAATTGATTTAAATATTGGGAAAATTTTAATACTTAACGGAATAAAACTTTGATGCAGTATAGAAAAATGATTCAGTTATGCATGAATTGTTTGCATATTATGTTTTTAACCGTTTAGAAGAGCAAATAAAAAATGGTGGGAAAAGGTGAAAGAACTGATGAAAAAAAATTGAATAACAAAATATTTAATTAATAATGTTTTTAATAAATAATTTCTTATTAAAAACATTAGTTAAAAATAAGGGTTTTAAAATTAATTAATTAAGAAATTAATCAAACATAAATTTCTTGAAAGCAAAATATTAATTAAAAAATTCTTTATTCTTCACAATCTTTTTTCCCTTTATTATTAAGTGAAAATAAGTTATCAGATTTCTTGGAGTCAATTGCAATTCATTTATTTAAAATATAAAAGTTAGTTTTTCTATTTTCATGAAAGTTTATTAACCTTACTATATTATATTATATTATTATTGTGTATGTTTGTTTTGGCAATATATTAAATATGCATAGTTACAATATAACGAAGTTAAAACGTTTTATGACAAAAGAAAAATATATTCATGCACTGACCTTAAAACGAGATTATATGTATGCTATAGAACATTTTTTATGATATTATAATTTTTATTTAGCAAAAAACTATTATCTTGAAATAATAATACAAAAGTAATAGTTAAATATCTGAAATTTTATAATTTTCTTTACTAATACGATGTTTGTAAAAGGAGTAACCTTTAAAAAAAGTATTACTAAAAGTATTTTGGTATTTTTAATAACCTGTTTTGGCAATAATATGATGGTTTCTATAATGCTAGTTCCTTTGTTCATTACTACTGGCCCATTTTTCAACCTTTTGATCCTTTTTTCAAATATATCTTTGAGACGAGGCGGCTTGGTAACAATGTTCTCCTTTAATGGTCCATGGGGAATCACAGTTTCACACATTTGTCAACTCAAATTTATGATAATCAAACCAAAATGTACATCATGGAGTTTTTGAAGCGGGTGTTGAGACTAAATTCATCTATAAAGCGTATTTTATACTTATATATTCTACAAAAAAAAAAATTTTATATTGAATTCGAACTTCTAGTCTGAAGAAATGTAACATGATATTGTTTCAGGCTCGAATCGTCTATTTTTATTTTATATTTTTAAAATCCTCAGCAGCATTAACGTGCAAAATGTTTTTAAAAAGCATATTTTTTATTGTTCCGACGTGTATGTGTGTAAATGTAGATACTAAAGCAATGGAAAGTATGGGAGTAAAATATACTTAAAAGTATTTTCTTAAAAAAATCATTAAAATTTGTGAAAAACTTATGGAAAAACAGTTTCAATCGTTGTAATTTTCTTTCTTTCTTTTTTTTTTTTAATTTTAAGTTGGATAAAAGATTTTTGTGAAAGAATATTCTCCAATTTCATTCAGTAAGAACACTGCAAAGGTTTTTATAATAATGTAATTTATGATGAAAAACGAATTTGATGATTTTCATCTCCCAAATATTGATAGCACCCTTTTCAAAATCAGTAAAACAAACGTTTCAAAACTCACGGCAAATATGCTCCCTCAATCTCAAATCACCAACTGTCTTTAAACATGATATTTTACGAGATAAGGAAATTGCGTGTCCCAAACCGCTAAGCAAAAGCACAACAAGACGATAATAATGAGCATCGAAGCAACAATTGCAAGACATTTTGCAGACGTGACTGGTCTGTTAACGTAATGGTGAGCAACAGATAACTCCCACGGACGAATCGTAGACAATTCGAAAAGCGACCCACGGATTCTCTTTTTTGCCTATTTGGGCCGGAAACCTATTGAGCCCACAAACGAACACCTAACTTGCGACCACAGAACCTGATTTCGAGAATGATCTACATTTATTTTTTGGTTGTTCGATTTTTAATTGCTTTTTTTTTTTTTTTTTTTTTTTTTTGCTGTTATGCAACGAACGACAGGACACAGTTCGACACATTTTTTTTTTTTTTTTCGAATTTGATGATAATTGTGAGATTGGGTGAAAAAAAAAAGAGAATAAGGCTTAAAATGTATGTTATATTATTGTGAGCTTCGGTTTATATTAGTAAATCACTGCTTTTTAATGCACTTAATTTATTGATATTTTTATAAAGATTAATTTAATGTTGTTGTAAATTGTTTAATAAATCTAGAAAGAATATTGATTTAAATTTCATGAAATAATTTCCAAACATTTGCTTTTGTTATGTTATGAAATTGAGCTTTAATGACAAATTATGATACATTTCTTAAAATTCAATAAAAATGTATTTATTTGAAAGCCTAGTAAACTATTTTATAACTTTATATTATTTAGAAAAATTATAGGAAAATAGTGATAAATTATTAAAATTTGTATTCTCCATATTCTCATCATTCTTCGAATTAATCTTTATTACGTTTATAATTTGATTTCATTCCTCTCTTTTATCATCAAAAATTAATAGTTTTTTTCTGAATAGTTTTTTTTTCTTCGTTTTTATAACATTTTTTCCTTAAGATACTTAAAAGATACTTTTTTAATGTGTGATCATGAATATAAATCCTAATAAAAAGATGTTTACTGAAACGTAATAATACATATGCGCATAAACAATTATAAAAAAATATTAGTAGCTTCTCGTAACAGGAAATCAGAAAACTATGGCTGAAAGCATTTGTAGCCTTTATTTTATACTTTTGGCTCTTTCGATTGATATTTTAACATACATTTACATGATAAAATATCAATCATACTTCTGTTTACAATGGCTAAACTCTTTGCCATACATTAAATTAATATCAAAAATATATCGACAAATTTATCCTAATATTTAAAAGATTAGCAATAAATAAATAAAGCGATTCCTAGTATTAAAAAAAATTACAGTTATGAAATTATGTAGATGTTATGATTTTTACATATTCTTTTTACCTTTTATCGTTTTAAAATTATTTAAGATATTTCATATAATATATCAAGAAAAAAAAATGATATCTCACCTTTTACATAATATTCTTTTTTTAAAAATAAATGCAAAAATATTAAAATAATATTATATAAATTATTTTTTATTCATTTTAAAATTACATCCTTGTTTTACTAATTTTATTTTTTATGTAATATATCATAAAAACATAACCATTTTTTGTTTTATCCTCGATGTCAATTAATTTTGTGATGTTAGTCAAAGATATGATCATATAATAACGACAGCCATTTAAATAAAAGAAATTTCGTCCGCAAATCATTTTAAAACTTGAAAAAAACTAAGTGCGCAAAATGAAACTCCTTGTTAAATGATTTTACAGGAAATCTTTTAATTGCTTATTCAACTCACAATTCCCAGCAATTTGCATTAGATTAGCTTTATATGTAGAGTCGTAAAACATTTTTCAAGGTTAAAAAACATGTGATTTTAGCAGTTCAAAAAGCTTCACACTTTGATATGAATACATAATAATTCCATGCATGGAATTTCTGATCCCTTATCTACGTTTTGTTTTATTTTTAGCATTTAAACTTAACATTTCATATCTTTACTTTTCTACAGAAAATAAAATCTTTTTATGCACATTTTTTTCAATAGCTTTTAATTCCTCAATTTTAGTAATAAATTGGTTATTATTAGTTATTGTTAATTATTAATTTTAAACTACTTTTTTTATTCGAATGCTCAACACAGGAGATAGAAAAGTTCTTAAATAAATGATTCATTTGATTATAAAATAGCATTTTCTTTGAGAAAAAAAAATAAAAAATTATTTTCTACATAAATTTAAACGCACAATTTATAATTACAAATTGTGTGTATAAATTTAAGTAGAAAATAATTTTAACTTACATTTTGAACACACAAAAAAAGAAAATATAATTAAAAAATAAATTATACAGATTAAAGAATTATCAATTAAATATTATTTTATTAATAAAATTAAATATTATTTCCTAAAATTCCATTTAGAGTTTATTTTTAAAATTTTCTTCAGAAAGTAAAAATTGGTGTGCAGGCATAAAAATTTAAAGGAAAGAAAATGTAAAAATTTTATTTATAACATACTAAGCCTAATAAGTTTTTTATTTGTTCTACTTTTCTTCAATGGTCCTTTTTCTCTCCATTATTGGTTTAAATATTTTTTGTGTGTGATGTTTTCACTCTTTAAAAAATACTTCCTTGTAGTTATTGTTCTGTATTATTCCCCTTCTAAAGGTTTCTTTCTTCTTCTAAATCCAATTTCTTTTGTTCTTCAGTGATACTTATTCTACGGAAATCCATTATTCTTCGATAATCAAATCACTTTTAAGATTTTAGTCCAGTTACGATGGCAGTTAACTTCCTCGTTTGATTTAACAATACAATTCAAGTATCTTGATGTTTGAAGAATGCCATTTAATTTCCTGAAGTGAAATAATGATCTTGTTTCGTTATGACGCTTACGAGTTCCATTCTTCACACGTTTATTCTTTAAATATTGGAACATTCTGTACATAGTTTATTAGAAGCATATATACATCTTGCTTTAATCAAGAAAATATTTATATTTCAAAAATATTTCCATGAAATGTTTAATTATATTACATTAATACTTCAAAAATTCTTATAACATTTTCAAACATTTATGTTTTTTTTCTAACTTTATTAATGTTATAAATAAAATTAAACTGACTGTCATAAAGTGTTATAACTGCAGTTCAATTTAATTTATTTGTAGGAAAATTATGAAGTTAATTTTAACTCTATCCTTATAATATTTTTTCTTTGCTAAATATACTATGGCAACCAATTTGTTGGTAACCAATTAATATGGTTACCAACATTATTTTCATTTCAAAGGAATGTATTCGAAAATTGATTGTTATTCTAAACTTAAATATAATTAATAAGTTTATCCATATATCCTAATTGTTCGATGTGGCAGGAATTCCTTTTATTGGTCTAACCTTCTGAGCTTGGCCTTAGCCCGTATTTTTTGAACTTGATAGTACTCAAAATGATATTTAGGTATATGAATCTGGATAAGTTAATATGTTTTTTAAAACAGTAGCAAAATAAAAATGACAAAACTTTTAACCATTTGATCTCTTTGATACTATCTAGTTGGCAATATCTTGGAATCAGGTCCGACTTCATAACTTAACCTATCTTTAAAATATTTAAAAATTTATTGGACTCAAATTAAAAGAATAAGTTTAGCTTTTAAAAATTGCTTTAAAAATATTTTTTTTAATGCAGCTAGTTATTAGTAGCTGGAATGTCATTTTAAAATCTATATAACTATCCTATCTATAAAAGAATGAATTCTGTCATAAATTTCTCTAACATTCGGAATGATAAAATAAAAGTAATTATTTGACTTTTGAATTATATTTAGGAATTTATAAAATGCCTGCACTTCATATATTGGGGGTAATATATAAGCGCATTTTGTTTGTCTGGAATATCATACACTTTACATTAAGAATAAGAATCAGCTGTTCTCGACAGAGAAGACTTATTTATAATTATTCTCAACAAAAAGGAATTATTTACAGAAAAATAATTATTCTCTTAAGAAAGAAAATAATGTTAAATTCAATATGATCATATTTTTTCTATTTGCAATGTTTATTTGACATTCTATTGAATTATCGAAAAGAGTTTTAAAATTACAAGATGGAGAATCGTTTTCTTGTTTAATTTTCTGCTTTCATAATAATAATATGGTATTATTATATGGAAGTACTTTTTTTTATTTCAATGCTATGGAATTTGCGCATTTCGTAAATACGCATGATGTAAGGTATTTTGAAACTCCTAATTGAGAGTATTACTACATCTATATGAATTCTTGACAATAATAACAGATTGTTAAGTACACGTCACGATAGTTCAATGGTCTCTTTGGCTGTTAACAGTTTCTGTGTATATATTAACACAAAGTCTCTTTAAAGTTGCCCGTACAGTTATTTAATTGTCACGCAAGTTTATACGACACGCAGTAATCCAGTTTTTGAACAGAAAGAAATAACCTAAATATCAGTGGAGCAACTGCCTATATTTTTTTTAAAGAAAGCAGACGATTTTATTTATTTAATTAAAAAAGTTTCGGAATTAGATTGAATTTTTGTGAAAATAATGTTAGAGAAGTGAAAATTTTGCCAGAACATAAATTTAAAGCTTTTTTTTCGTAAAGTAATCAGACTAAATAAAAAATAATTTTGTGTCCTTATTTCATTTATTTTACCCAATCTATGTCGCTTTTTTATCTATACGCTTGTAAAAAACAACAATTTTATTAAAAAGTATTATCAATTAAAATTCAGTAACTGAAAACTTAATATTAAACTAATTTCTTTTTTAAAGAATTTTAATTTAATTACTTAAATTATTTAAAATTTTCATTCAGTAGCTTAAAAATTTTACTTCATAATACCATTATTAAAATAATAGTCGATAAATTTGATTATTCTTAATAATATTGATCAAATGCAAGTGCATTTAATTTTCAAAAATTGTATTAATATTCTTGGGTCATTACTATTTCAGAAAGAGAATTTATTTCCCTGTTTATTTTTGCATTCAATCAAATTATAATTTATTTACATTATTTAAATTATTAAACTAGACAATGCACAATACATAATTATTTGAAACTATCCTCCGAGTTCTTTTCATAAAAATTTAAATTATTATTCCATTTTTCATAGGGTATTTCACCTTGACTGATATTAGGGAAAAAAAGAATAACAATCATCCTAGAGTTTGATAAGGATTCTTTATACTTCATTTGAAAAAAAGAAAAAAAAATAGTAGATTTTGGACGAATGTATTACAACTGTCTTATTGATTAAAATTATAACTACACGAAGCTCTTATTTTCATTCTCTAAGAAGCAAAATGAAACTGAAATTCATTATAGAATAACATCTGTCTTTAGAACTATTGCCATAATAAAAAACATAAACTTTCATATTTCTTTTACAAAAATTTAAAAACATAATTCAAATTTAGAACTTGTAAAATTAGGTACAATAAAATGGACTTTTGCTATATAAAAACGGCTTTTTTAAATCAGTTAATATAAAGTAAAATCAGTAAACATGAAGTAAAAAATTCCTTAAGAAATTTTTTATCTCGCAATTCATTTATTTTATGATTATCATCTATAAAAATAAATTTTAAGAATAAAGAGAAAATAAAATTAATTTTTATACATAACAATCATAGACTCATCATTTTCTTGAGATTAAAATATCGTCTGCAAAATTTTTGTTAATTTTTTTAGAGAAATATTTCGTTAGAAAATTTCAATTCTTCAATTCAAAACTTATTTCTCTGCTTTCTGAATTTAGTAGAATCCTTATTTCTATTGAAATAATACTTTGGTTTGCGAAAAGATGTATTCTTTTGAGTTATGGTTTGGTATGCGTTTCATATTGTAAAATATATTTAATTCCCTTTATCATTTAAGAGAATCATTATTCATTTTTATTTATATTTCAATTTTAAAAAAGAAAGTATTTTTTTCCTATCAGAATGCAAACAATTATTAAAAGCAAGGTTAATATATTCTGAAAGAATTGCAATATAGTTTAGAATTCTTCTTGTGAAATTGAATTTGTTTAGATATGCAAAAGCTGCATTTCAAAATAAGTAAATATAATAGTAATTAAAAACAAGTAATAAATATAATAACAGCTTATAGTAAATAAAATAGCTATTATTTTTTTATAAATAATTTCACTAGAAAATCTTTTTTGCTAATTTGAATGAATTTTAATCTTTAAAGGCATCCATGAATTTGTTCATTGTTGCTGTTATTTACATTTGCCATGATGCATTAAATAAATTTCTGTCGATCAATCTGTTTTCTGTCTCTTAATATATCAAGATTTATTAGTGCATTATATTTGACATTAATTAAATATATTTTTTAAATAGCTGAGTAATTGCTAATAGTATTATTTCAAGATAAAATGACGATCTGACACACCGTACATTCTCATCTGTTTTCATTTCTTGCAATGCATGGTTTTTGATTTGCTTTGAAATTAACATACGCCTATTTGAGGTTCTGTAATTAACATAATTTTAACTTGCTCAAATAACAATTTTTAGTATCAAATGAAAACAACTTTGGTTATAACTTTCGAGTTGTTCTTTTGCAAAAAGTATCATTGATTAGGAATATGGAATTACTACATAATTTGATATTATAAAATTAATTTTAATTGCTATAATCACGATATATACCATCAAAAATGCGATCATACCTCATTACGTTGGCGATCTATTTAGCAAATTTTTTAAAATTATAACAATAAATATTGTTAAAATTAGTTATATAAAGGATAAAGAAACCTTTTTACTTACTTTATTAAACAGATGATTTAGATCAAAAGAAATTTCCACTTTAGAAGTAGTTTTTTTTTTTTTAATTTCACTCAAAGGTAATTGCGTATCAAAATTGACACGATAGTAGTTAATATATATGAAACAAAAAAACATATTATCAAAATATAAAATATTGAAGAAAAAAAATCTTACTCTTTAATCAAACATTTTTCCATTGAAGAGATATAAACCCATTAGCTTAGTTATCTGACTTGACTTTTCTTTTACAATCTTATTAATTAAAACTATTAACTCCCATTTGGCTACCTTTCGTCACATGACTAAGACAATATATTTATAAGCTATAGTACCTCAAAAGTCAGTAAAAGTTATTTAGAATTTTAATTAATAATGATGTTAAGTTCTGAAATTACAATTTGCAAAACATTTTTTAAATATCATTAACGAGAAGACAATAACCAAAGAGAAGTTCTACTTAATAGTTTAATTTGAGAAAAGTTTTAATAATGCATATTAAAGGAAAATTTGTCATAAATTTATAAATTGGAAATGGTATAACTTTACGGTATATCTCTCTGAATGAAAAAAATATTTGATATAAGGTAAATATCAAAATGTTGGGCTCATTATTTTTCTGCAAATGCAGAATTTTTATAAACTCTAGTGAAAACTTAATCTTTTGTCAAAAAAAAAAAAAAAAAAAACTGACTGACTGATTTCATTTTATATGTAAATCTGAAGCTCTCTTTCTTATAGTTTGCAAAATATAGTCACAAGCAAACAAACAAAAAGATTTCCAACTTCCAATCTTATTGTCTGCAAAGTTTATATATCAGCTGTCTTGTTCGGTTTTCTTTTTATCACTTTACTATAAATTATTCCGTTATCTGTTAATTCGATAGTGTGTAAAAGTGGGTATTCTTTTTCATTCTATAACACTTCATGTTTGTGTTGTATGCCGTACTCGTTTGTGACATAGTGTATATTTTAATTAATGATATTTTGTAAATCGGTCTTAAACAAAATGATTATAATAATAATTCATTTGATTTTCTCTTTTATTCATTTTTTCAATTATATTTAATTTTATAACTTATTTTAATTTTTAAATTTTATTTTTGATTTACTTTTTACTTATTATTCCATAAAAAATTCTGCATAATGGTTTAGTTGTCTTTTATATTTACTTTTGTAAACCTCATGTTGATTTAATAATGAATGCATGTTATTGTAAACGAAACATCACATGTTAACTTCAAAACATGTGAGACCATATCTGCGAATAAAAATAATAAAAGAATCTTAAAACTGTTTTCTACCATTTGCCTCCTAATATATTTAATTAGACTCCATAGGTAGAGTTAGTATTCTCTAAAATATTAAATGAATAATGAATGAATAATTTTACAAATGTTTTTGGATTTGTAAACGACCCTTGCTTTTAAATAATTTTTATATCATTTACCAAGCCTTTTTCTTGCATAGTCGCTATTTCAAACAAAGTGAAAAACTCACCGGACGGCTTAGACTTAAATTAACCCAGTTAGGCTGTTTCATCGAATGCATTTTTTTATTTTAGCCAAACAGATTCGGAACCGGTTGTATTTCGAAACTATTCCCTGAACCGATTTAACATCATGTTTGAAACAGCCTTGAATGAAGAAATGCTTTAAATTCCCATCTCGTTTAAATATATAAAAAATTAACCTTTTCATATATCGATTTGTGTCAGATTATTATGCCTGCAGTTGCTCGCAGTCTTTCGAAATATTGCTGAAAACTAAATAGACTTTCAAAGCAAAAGTTGCTGCAAACGCTTTCTCTGACTTAAAAAAACTAAAAATTTTCAATGATTATTTATTTTAAGAATAAGCTGTCAATAACTAAATAACGCCACTGTCATAGAAATCAAATCCAACCAATTTTAATCTAGAAATTTGTAAATGAAATAATTAGTAATCACTGTCAATTATTTTTTTTTCTATATAGATCAAAATGACATATAATATAAAAGGATTTACAAAAGTAACTCAAATCAATACAATAAATAAAAAATAAATCGTATAATAAACATATCTTAAGAAATCATATATTAATCTTCAGACAATCAATCGAATAAATTAAGGACGCAGTTAATACTATCGGTTTCGATTATTTTCAGAAAATGGATATGATTTATTTCATGAAAATGCATTTCATAAGAATAATTAAGAAAAATTGTTGCATCAGCGAAATTTCACAAGTAAACATCATGCAGTTATTTTTCAAAACTTATTTGCAATGTTGCTTACTTTTATGGCTGTTTTTAATAAACTTCAAAAATAATTTTTTTCTCTGATTAATAGGTATATTACTTGCTAAAAATTCTATCACTTTTTCCTTTTTAAATTTTTTTATACTCAGTGTATTATTTCAAATGAAAAAAAAAGAGCGAAATGAAATTGGAAATATATTTGTTTGTGAAAAATACTGAATTACAAACTAAATAAAATAATAGTGAATTTTTTCAGATTACATATTTAACTGTTTCTTTCTTTTTCCAGGTTCTAAATCTAAAGTATTGCTTGCCTAATTTTTCTAAATTCTTGTAATTTTTTTCTTCTTTTTTTAATAATGGACAGTGGAATGTTAATAATGGACAATTTCTAGATAGTTTAAATAAAATAATTACTAATTAATTAAATAATTATAATTAATAAATTACTAATTAATTAAATACTTATGATTTTTAAATTATTAGATAGTATGTTGAATATAAAAATTCTTTAAATAAGTGTCTTAAATCCTAAACATAAGATATAAAACTCAAATGCCATATTCAGTCGTTTTGCTTTGAGATAATATTTTAGATTAATTGTTCGAAATTTCTGGTAACTTATGGTTTACTTTAAATGGAAAGAAAAATTAGTAACTATTGCGTTAAAAAATAAAACAAAAAATGTTTATATCCGCCATAATAAACCAAATGTAAGGCTGAAACCATAATAATTTTTTTAACAATAAGCTCCTCACAAATTCAGACGAAAACATAAATATTTTGCAGACGATTTAAAATTTTTATATTGTTAATAAACCTTACATTTCTTTTATAAAAATGGCAACAGATATCATTTAGGATTTAATACGGCTGAGTCATTTAGGCAACACCCTTATTGTTATATCATACTGTTCATTTCATAACATAACAGTAGCTTTTTTATGATTCGTTTGTTGGTGCTATTAGTTTTTAATCTCGTTTATGTAGAGGCACGCCTGTTAAAGAAAGGTCAGTTTTCCATGCAGGCGGGCTCAGTTTTATTTCCTAAGTAGAGCAATCACCTTGAGAGAAATGCAATGAGTAGAATTTCAAGTAAATAAATAATACATGAATCTTGTCTATATCCCAAACTTATCGAATAAAAGGCTATTAATACCTCCTCACATTTTTACACACGAAAAGTGTCTCAAGTGCCTAATTATCGTCACTTCTAATCATAAATGCAAGGTTAATTACCCTGACCATACAAAATTTGTCAATAAGAATGATGGATTCATCATGTAAAATGTTTTAAACAGCTATAATAATTATTAATTCTTAATTATAATTCATAATTTTTCATTTTTTATAAATTTAAAGCGCCACTAAAAAGTAATTGCAAGTAATATGAGCGAAAATATTCATTAAACTTGAATGATGCGTTTGTAACCAGTTTTTGATTTAAAAATTATTACTTATCCATGAAAGATTATTATTTAATACTCAGAATTTTTTTCCCAAACTTATTGCATATAACGTGTAATTTATTATCATAAATTTTTATTTATTCAAACAATAAGATATAACTGAAATAAATTAAATTACAAATAAATATAATGGGTAAAAAAAAAAGTGATTTTTCTTTTTAAAAAATATTTTAAATTTCTTTCATTCTTTTTTTTAAAAAATAATAATTTTTATTATTTAAAAATATAACCAAATCCTACGAAGATGTTCAAACAATATTTTTCTTACAGAATTTAATTATTGATTATAAATGGATTCAATATATTCTTATAGAATTTAATTAGTGTGACATAATTTCTTTAGAAAAAAAAAGACTTTTATTTAGCAAACAAAGCTTAAAATGTACAAATCGACTCTAATGTAAATTGCAGTGTCACAAATAAGATTTAAAAAAATGGAAGTTAAAATATGTATTTTATTTTATACTATTGCTAATTTTTTTTCTAAATCATTTGGATCATTTATCTGTATTATTATTTCATTTTTTAAGAATAATGTCTTAAATTAGGAATTAGAAACTTTCAACGAATAAAATATTTAAATGTTTCAAACAATTTTTTGAAATGGATATTGCATACTTTATTTTATTAAAAAATGATAAATTAAAAATTTATAAAAGTATCTTCTAATTTGAAAGAGATTATCTTAATTCGACTTCTAAAAATTTAAACTAAATTAAGATTTATTTAATACTGTGTGGAAAAGCAATCATTTTTATGAAAAATTCTGAATTTTTCTGAATTTTAAAATAATTTCGATTTTTATTTTCATATTTATATTTCCATTTTATTAAAAAATTTCTTTCTGCAAACATTTGAGCATATGTACATCATAAGGTTTCAACAAAAAGTATTTGTTCAATTTAATTTTATTATACTGTTATTCTCAATGAATTAACATAATTCCCATGAATTCATGTAGTTGTTCTCTTTTATGTTTGAAAATATTTTATCTCAATTCGTTTATTAAAACTCTTGCATTGTTTCAGAATATAATTTTTTATTATTATTCCGTAGACAATTTTTTAGACAGCATTTCATGAAACATATCTCCGTGTGACAAAAATTTTCCTTCATTTTTAATAAATCAATACTATTTATTTCATGCGTAGTAACGGTCTGTAATTCCCCCCCCCTCCTTTTTTCTAAAAGAATTTTGGATGATTTCCAGCATTGTTATGCTATATTTATACCAACATCTGACATACCTGTCACTTGCCGAACGCTTGCTTGCTTCGAATGGACGTGACAGTAGTTTTATTTATTTTTCTTACATTTTTAAGGCGTTACGTAACAGAAGATTCGATCAAACCACAATCTTCCGTAGCAATAACATGAAAACACATTAACGTCGACGTCACAAAAAGCAACCAAACTCGATATACGAATTATGAAAACATCAAAAATGGTTAGCAGAACTGCGTGACATCCATGAAACCTGCGCTTGTGCCTTTAAGGCTTTAGTTAGATTATAATAATACCCGGCGGTGGAATGTTTTCATTCTGTATTTGAGCATTTTTTTTATTTATTTATTTATTATCCCCACCTCCCTATCCGCGAACGCAGGGCCGAGAAAAACCTGTTGAGGTATTTCTACGCTGGAAAGAATTTGCTTTCATTCTTAAAATCCAGGAAGTCGAGGGGAAAGAAGTCCGACAACATCTGCTCTGGCGTGGAGGGTTATGCTGCAGCTGCAGGGCAGCTGAGGGACTGATTACTTTAGAAATGGCAGCTTGTTTTCTGTTTGTAGATGGCAGGATGCCATTCTGTTGGGATTATAATTCTGACATAAAACAAAACAACTGAAGTATTAAAAATTCGTACCGAAATGAAGTCAATGCATGCTCCATAAATTTAAAATTCCAATTTGAAATCCACTTAGCATCGCGCAGTTACTACGCGCAACGTTAAGAACAGTTCTTTTTTTTTTATTCTTCTTCGGTTTGGTAATTCATACTGGAATTTTAATTCACTTAAATATAAGTATTGGAATTTGTGTAATTTATTTAATATCGTTTTCTATATACATTGCAATCATTTTCATTCTTTAGCATTATTAGGATAATTCTAATCGAAATTTATTGATGTATTGCGTATTAACATTGGCGCGTTTTATCCCTTGAAAAAATTTCACCAAAAAACAATAGGTTAAAGCACATTCCAATCGATACTTAAAGAAAAATGTTTTTATTAGTTTTTTTTGTTGTTGTTGTTGTTGATGATGTTTTTTGTTTAGCCCGATTTATACAATATTATTGTCTATTTACATAACAATCTTTCGTGTTCGTTGGCATTGATGAAGAAAGTATTATCTAAATTGTCTCGACTTTTTTGAATTTTTAATATATTTAAACAGTTTTGCTTAAATTATTTTTAGTTTACTTTATAATTTTATTAATGCACATACTCTTTACGATTATCTAAAAGAACACATTATGACAATAGGCTTAAAAAGTTCTCGTCAAATCTTCGATAAACACTTGACACTTGATAAAAATCCAAGATTTTTATCAAGTGTCGCAATTTTTTTTTTCAATCGCAGATTATTTTTTTTGGAAAGTCTCGCATAAAAAATAAACAGCAATGTACAAATAGTAAAGCAAAAATAAACTATATTATAATTTCATCTTAAATCTTCAAAATTATCTCTGATTTTTGAAAACAGCTGTAAAAATAAAAAAAAATAAAAAGTCCTCAAATTTGTAACCAACTAACATGCTAAAAGTCTTTAAGTAAATATAAATAAGAAAAATTAATTATGAATTTCTTCAAGCACTTTAGAATTCACAGATAATTATCGTTTGGGTTAAATTAGAGTTTTCGTATTTAATAATAAGTAAATACAATATGATATGATATTAAGTAAATAATAATACACTAAATAGTATATGATATAATACTAAATATATGATACTAAAAAAGAAATATGATAAAATCTTGTGGAACGTTTATAAAGAAACACATTAATCAATAAAAAAGAATCATACGATCTGAAATTCCCTCTAGATGTACACGTTCACGAACTAGCTTTTCCACGATGATTTGTCTTCAGGTGACTGATTTTCCACTACCTGCTACATTCATGTAACCTTTTGAACTTGCTGTCAAACTACTGCAAACGAGGAAAAAACACTCGTGATCCTTTTGAGAAAATCATTCGTGAGCAAGAGGTTTCAGACAATAGCTGTTTAATATTCCAAAACAAAGATTGGCTATAAAGAATTTTGAACCCAATTCTTTATGTAACTATAAAAATGGAAAATGTTTATTTTAATATATTATTCTAAAATGTTGGCTAGCAGTGAAATAAAAAAGAAGACATCAGAGGCAGCTTAATTATAATGGGCAATTTAGCTGTCTTTAGTATTATTTTACGTGTTGATATTTTACATAATTCATAAAAACAATTTTTTTAAGGTCACTTTTAATAAGCACGAAGGAAAATAAAATTGTTTGAAGCAAGTTAATTCTGCTTAAATGTTTTTTAAGAAATGAAATATTAGTTTTCAAGTATAAAGTTCTCAACTACTTATAGATTTTAGTGTTACTATTCATAAGCAAAATAAAAACAGGATGGATTTACCATAAATAAAAAGAAAATTATCAAGATTGTATATTATATTTCAAAGGATCTTCAATTGTGTATAAATGTTAACATTTAATTTGAATATATTTAAAAACATGTTTGGTTTGATTTGTTAAATTATCATCTCCATTCATATATATGAAAATTGTGTTGGAACAGATCTCGTGATTTTGAATCGTGATCAAATGGCAAAAGAGATATTTGAGCTGGCTTCGTATTCTCAAAACTTCTAAGCCACATTACCTTTAAAGCCTTTGATCCAAAAATTCTTTACTTTACTCTCTTTTGCTGGATGAGTAAAACGTCACCAAATTTTATTTTGCTCTACCGAAGTTATATTCACCTCCTTGCTTATTATTATAAACAAGTTATAAATGCTGATGTTATAATATTATTCTAAGGAAATTCTTTACATTTTTTTTCACCTACTCACTATTTCTGGATGAGTAAAATCTTGCCAAATTTTATTTTGCTCGACCGAAGTTATTTTCGAATCCATACTTACTATTAATGAAAGGTTAAAAAATGCTGCTTTTATAATATTATTCTAAAGAAAGTCTGCTTCTTTTCATTTCCCCGCTATTTTTGGATGAATAAAACCCCAAGACAATTCATTTCGCTCTATCAAAGTTATTTTCATCTCCTTACTTACTATTAACAACATGTTAAAAAATGCTGCTATTATAATATTATTCTAAAGAAATTCTTTACTTTTTTTCGCTGCTCACTTTCTCTTGAGGAGTAAAACCTTGCCACATTTTATTTTGCTCTACCGAAGCTATTTTCGCCTCCTTACTTACTATTAATGACAGGTTAAAAATGCTGCTATTATAATATTATTCTTAAGAAATCCTTTAATTTTTTTCATCTGCTCATAATTTCTGAGTAAGTAAAACCTCATTACATTTTATTTTACTCTGCTGAAGTTATTTTCACCTTCTTACTTATTATTGACAGGTTAAAAATACTGTTATTATATTATTATTCTAAAGAATTCCTTTACTTATTTTCACTTACTCACTATTTCTAGAGGAGTAAAACCTTGCCATATTTTATTTTGCTCTACCAAAGTTATTTTCGTCTCCTTACTCACTACTTTATTCACTTATTTCTTTACTTTTTTTTCTGATTTTTTAATATATTTTTTCAGTTCACGTAATATAAAATATGGCCCATGCAAGTCTCACTTGATGTGCACTGGAACAATGGAATATAACGGAATCTTTCACAAGAGCTAATTTTTTTTCCCCTCGCCACTTTCCGAGAGCAATGATTCGTTCCAAACTCTTTGTAGTCCCTCTTTTTAAAAATTCAATTTCGCAATTTCGAACGTGACTCAGGTGAAGCATCAATGGCATGTCCTTTCCGGATAGCTCACCCTTTAGTCCGTGGCCTTTGTCCATCTGCTACTACAAGGTCATAATAATCAGTAGCAGACCTAAAACAATAGCACGTACAAATGGCCACACGAACACCAAACACCTTGGTGAACAGATTTGTTTTCTTTTGCGTTGTTTCCTGTAAACTTGCATTATTCATTCCAGGATAAAGGAACTAAATAACTGGGGTTTCTTTTTTTTACTTATGCATTTTATTTTATTGGAAAATTTCAATAGCTTGTACGAAATCCTTTTATCATTTCGGTGAATTGCTATTTTCTCTTAAACGCCTCAACAAAGGAGCAATTTCGAACAAAATAAGTTTCATGTTTATGTATAATCTTTCAAAATCTCCAAACTATTTTATATAAAAATAAGAAAGAAAAAAATGTTCCATAAACTGTCGCTGTTATATAATTAGAAGCCAGTTAAAAAAAACACATTTTTAGTTATAACGTTGTCTTAAAAGATTGCAATGAAAATTGTGGTACAGCATTATTTCAGACTAAATAAATTCGACCAAAACAGTTTTGCAATTGATTCAATTTTCCTCGGCTTGAATATGTTCACAAAGAATAAAGGCAAAATACTAGGCAAATTAAGCAATTTTTTACATATAATGAAAGTTTAATACCTTTTAAAGCTGTTTTCAAGGTATTTCAATTATCAGGGCTATTAAATTATTCAAATCAAAAGTCAACATTTCTGAAAAACATTCTTAGGACTTCTTCATGTTTTAAAATTCATTTAAAGATCAAAGTGGTATGTTGACTAACAAGTTAAACAGCTACTGAAAGCTTGCAGCTAGATTATTTAGTTTATTCTGAAAAAGTTTTTCTATTATTTTTAAATCAAATTTAATTTTTTTACATGCTCTGTACTGAAACTAATTCTTTTTTTCATAATTTGTGATTTATTTTTACAATATTTTCTATTTTGTGCTTTATTTATTACAATAATTGTTATTTAAAAATCAGTTGTGTTTTTTCTTATATTAAAGATACAAGTGTCTTTTTGTATGTTAGCATTCTACTATTGACTGTTTGACATACAACTTGTAAACTTAACACATGGACTTTGGCAAATGAAAATGAGCACTTCGGAGTGATTTTTTTTTACATTTAAGTTAAAATTAAAATTAAGCAAAATTTCGGCGTTTTACTCCAATAATTTCAGAAAATATTACAAAATAAGAAAATATTTTTTAAATCGTCTTCAAATTCGAAAAAAATAATTATCTATTTTCGATTCCGAATTCTTATCATCAATCTTTTGAAGTATAAATTTTGTTAAAATATATAATAATTTTTTTTCAATTTTAAGCAATTTTTTTCAACAAGAATAATACGATACCTATGAATCCTGGAAGAGTACCTAAGTTATTGAGAAAAGACATGATAAAAGTTATATTTTTTCGTTTTTGCCTCACAATACATTTCACTATCGTTATCAATGGATAAAATGGACAAAAAAAAAATAATGGAAGGGACAAAATTGCGAAATTAAATTTCTTTCTTTCAGATAATCATTAGCAAAAAGATTTCAGGAAAAAACTTTATAAAAGATTTAAATTTAAAAATGTCACATTTTCTATTTTTTGATTTCTATTTCTATTATCAAAAATGTCACATTTTCTATTTTTTGATTTCTATTTCTATTATCAAAAATGTCACATTTTCTATTTTTTGATTTCTATTTCTATTATCAAAAATGTCACATTTTCTATTTTTTGATTTCTATTTCTATTATCAAAAATGTCACATTTTCTATTTTTTTAGATTAAAGACTAGAAATAGTTGTCTGTACTCCTTTTTTTAGAAATTTTCGAAGAGCTGAAAAAAATAAGGAAAATGCATAGTAAAATGAACAGAACAGCAACAGGTTTCTAAAGTACTATGGAATAAAATACCTGCCAAAATTTGAAGCTTAAAAATATTTTGCTAAAAAAACTATTAAGACCAAGTTATATAAAATATTTAATTGAAAATTTTAGTGACGATTATTCCCAGCGAACAGCCAAAGGCGGCTAGTAGATAGCAAATTCAAATCAAAAATATATGACTTAGGAAGATGGATGGAATTCAGTTTTTACAATATATTTCATTCAGTTTATCTTAATATTTGTTATTTAAAAATCGTTTGCACAAAGATAAGCTAAAAATAACAAAAGAAAATTCCTGGTTTTAGCAGGTGGTAGGAAAAACAGGTGCAAAATGCATTGTTTAAGGGCCACCGTATTGAGCACAATTTATAAAGAGAATTCGAAATCCTCAAAATAAAGATTTATTCCTGACTATGTAATTACGCTCAATTTAGCCGCAAATTTTTGGAGTTATTTTCAAATTAATGATGAAGTATTCCAACTAAGGAACTAGTTTAAAGAAGAAAAATCTGAAATATTATTCACTTAATTTTTTTCTGTTAATCAACAACTACTGATAAATTAAATGTTTAAGTAAACGTTTTTGAATTAACTGAAATTTTTATCAAATTTTAATTTGACTAGTTTTAATTAAATCAAATTATTGCCATTTAAATTTTTTTTTTTAAATTTCCCTCTTTCAAAATTTATTATTTTGAAGAAAGCCAAATATGATTTTTTCTCTAACAGTTCGTTTAAAAATGAAAATCGCTTTTCTATTTTCATTACTTAGAATGTTATTTTAAAATTTCAGAAAATTGCTGTTATTTATAAAAAGTAATTGACTTCTTTTTATAGAACATTTAAATTTGATAGAATTTGACAATTCATAAATCATACAATTTCTTATTTGTCTTAATTTCTTCCTATAAATTTATATTTACAAAAAATTTGTATATATACTCCAGAGAAATGTATGCAATTCATCTGTTATATTCTAAAATATTTATTACTATCTATAAGTGCATTCAATATGAGAAAAAAAAATATGAAAAACTTTCTCTAAATTAATTTTTTGTTTATTTTTATTATTTGGGATCTTTAAATTTGTTTTTTATATATAATCTAATTGAGCTGTTATTTTCTTTCTGAATTACGCTATTTATTATTTTATATTTCAAGTATATTCAAAACAGTAGTTGTTCGTAAACGATAAACCACTACACTAGTTTTAGGATGGAATAAAATGTGCAAATTATTTAAATGAAATAAAAAAATAATTTGTTTCAGACAATTGTTCTACAAATTTACGGATTCTTCTCTTCTTAAAAGTTATTAAATTGATCTATTCTTTTCATATTTGTGAAATTCTAGAAAAAGGTATTCTATGCCTTGTAAGAATAGATAACCCTTTATTTTTTTCCTTTTTATTAACTTATATTTCATAATTCTTATAACAAAGGAAATTAAATACAATTTCATTTATTTGCTTTTAATAGAATTATTGAAAAATTCTGTTTATCATCCTATTATAAGGAATAAATTTCTTGATATTTATCAACTGCTTGGTATAAATAAATTTTTTTCCTGATACAAAATATAGCAGCCATCAACATTTTATCGCCTTTAACAAACAATCTAGCTGGCCTAATAAAAAACCAGAAAAATCTGATTGCGCCACACAATAGCATTGTTATCCAATAATTAATGTTTGTTCCAAACGCACTTTTAGGTACGCAAATTATACGCATATAAAAAAAAAAAGACGTGAAGAGCGTACAAAATGGTGAATTCATTTCACTTCCAATGTGACATGAAACAATGTTTATCATCTACGTTTATAGTGACTTTTGCTGGTTCTTACCTTTACTTTTGTTGAGAATTTAACGACATCATGCAATGTCGTACACGAAATTTAGTCTTACATAAATATCTAACACATACAACATAATTAAAATCGTCAGATAAGATAATGTTCCCACGTCTTTGTCACTCGTTTGTTTACTTTAATTAAAATTTTCCGCTTTAATGCGCATGTGGATTGCTTTCATAAGTGCTTATCTTCGCTCGGCTTTTTTTTCATCAAGTAGGAACGAGTTTTGGGATAGAAATAAACTGCTGGCATCTGAGAACGCTCGGTATCCTTTGTCGGTATAATAACAAATCTAATTTTGTAAGTTAGTGTGCGCTTGTATGACGATGGCAGCATATTGTTCGCTGCTATTGATGTTAAGAAGACACTTTCAATAAAAGATGAAAAGTTATTTTATTCGATGATTTTTTGTGGTAACCCCTTACCCTAGTTTTAGACTTCATTCTGTTATTTTGATTTCAGCATGCTTATTCTTGATATAGTTATATAAATGTTAAATTGTGCTCAGCTTTAAAATCAGTTATTAAAACTTATCTTTATTAATTCAAACTGCCTGAATCTCACATAAAAAATGTCGATCACAGTTTCCAAAATATTAAAATTACATTCATAAGATTAATGTTTTACAACTTAATATGTAATTCAAAATGCAATGCTTTTTTTTTCTATTCCTTTTCTGTATCAATATGCGTTTTCCCTAGGAGGTTCTCTATTGTCTGCAAAAGTCCAATGTCAATCAAGTGCCGTTTGTTCCTTCGTGCTAGGTGGGGTTGCTCTTAGACGGCCCCATTAAGTTTCCAGCATGGCCTCTGGCTAGGTCGATGTATCGCACAGTACTCATAAGATGCACCTTATGAGCTTTAATTAATATTACATTAATTAAGGCTCTACTCGCACTATAAAAATATTTTGCATTATTTGGACTTTTGAAATAAATGTGTTTATCTAAAATTTTAAAATCTACTGAATATTTATAATAATATTGAGTCCTGAAAAAGCAATGAAAGTTAATTTCATGGATTTTAAGCAGAGGCTGTACATTTATTTAATTTAACTCCCTTTTTATTTTGTGAAATCCCACTTTTGTTTTTGTAATTTTTTTAAAGGGCACTCTCAAAAAATCAAATACTTCCTAAATGTTTTGTCTGGCCATAATAATGTAAAATAATAGGAATTATGTCATGAACTAGAAAAAAATAACCAATAATTATTAATTAGACATAAAAATTTAATTTAATTTTAAATTGTTTCAACTCTAGATTATAATAGTTTCATTTTAAATATTTTTATTAACTAAGACGTGTAGAGAAACTTTTTATTAAGTAAGAAAGTAATATTTTTGAATTATCTTAAACAAGAATACATTTTTTTTAATGTAAAAATATTTTAAATGCTGTGGTGCATAGATAAGAAATGAAAATTTATGCACAATCATTAAAACCTTTTCTAATTAAAAATAAACTCATCCGAAGTGAAGTTTTTATGATCAAGTAATAAAAAATTTAATTTGTTTCATTCAATTATATTCGTACATAAAATTTTATATCGTAATAAAATCTACGTGAAAGAATATTTATTATTTATGAGGACTTTATGCTACGATTAAATTAATTTTATTGTAACCAATTACAATATGTCGGCCTTGTCTTTATTAATTTTAAATATAAGAGCGATTCAAGTTAAAACTATGTTCCATATATATTTTTAATTTGCAAACACTGAAATAAACCCATCTCTGCAAAGGTATGCATACAAAGGCATTAATATTTTTAGCAAAATTCTTTTAAGTTTACTGCTTGTTTCGGTATTAATCTCAAAGGTAAAACTATCATATGGCTAGTGTGGCCGCCGCCATAAGCATCAATTTGTGGAAAGCTGCTAAAAAAGAAAAAAAAAAATGTGATTCAATAATAAAGATAAATACCAATTTAAAAAAATATATCTTGGCAAGCCGAAAGGCAAAGGTAGATTCCATTACATTTAAGTTACTACCTGGCAACATTAAGTGTTAATGTTAAAAAAAGTCAAAATTAGAGCTTGAAAATTACTTTTCAATCCTTACCTTCTATTGCAATTATCGATAAACTTTAAATACAAAAGTTGTTCACCTTAATGAGTCTCTAATTTGGATAATTGGATTTATTTTTATATCATCAATATTAAGATCATTATAGCGAAAAGAAAATTTCAGTCCCCCACCCCCACCCACCATTTCCAACCCCTTTGAGCTAGAAGGTCCATTTACGAACTCATCCAATTTTTCTATATTTCTAATAACATATTCCAAGCCAATTAAAATCCGAACTAAATTACTTTAATTATCCAGCTCACAAGATAACATAGGTTATATGCATATACATATATAAAACTTTTGAACGAAGGGTGGTTTTCAGTTTTAGGGACCATACTCGGTAAAGAACTGCAAAAAATTTTTTTTATCAAAATCTTATCATGAGAATTATTGCAATAAGTGGTCTACCATAGGGTTCTACCTAATAAGATATTATTACTTTCATTTAATTATTTTATGTAAAAACTGTACCATCAAAAATATATAATGCATCATTAGCAGTGCTGTAGTATATGTGGCGATTCACTGATCTAGGCAAATTGTAATAATCGATATCTCGCTAGGAAATATCGAATTGGAAAATGTAATGTCTTTTCTTTGATGTATTTAATTTTTAAAAATTCTTTCATTGATTCATGTTATAGTGTGACACTCCTTAAATAACTGCTTGCAATTTAATAATTGAATTCTTAACAGACCATGACTAATAATTTTCCTCATAAGCCTGGAATAAAGTACCCTTCCAAATCTCACTACTTTTTTTTAAATGTTAAATTGTTTTTATTATTTTTTTTACATACAAAACATATTGGAACTTTATTCAAATAAAATTTCAAGCAAGTTTCAGAAATTTTAACAGATTAACAAACCGTGAAAAATAACAAACATACTTTTTATTTCATTTTCAAGAAAGTAAGAACACCTTTGCTACGCCTTATACACATTTGAAACAAACTGTTTCTATGGCTCAGGGTGTTGTCTACTTACCCAAGAGAACCATATTGAAAAGTAACCATGTTAACCGTTTTGCGTCGACAAATATGATCCCGAAATTCGGCGACGCCCTCGCATTGTGTTGCTAATCGTTCGAGCCCACATCCTCTATTTTTCACTTTTCCTTTCGTTCTGAAAACAAGATACTCTATTCGAAAAATGAGTCAGATGGGGGTTGACATTTCATTGAACTTGACAAGTTTCCAAGAAATAAACCAGTATGCGGCATGTTAGCTTTGTGTAGAATAAAAACGGAAATTTCCGTTATGAGACATAGCTATGAAATAGTTTGAGTCATGCATAAAGAAAAGTTTCCGGTTTTTTCAAATTTTTGAAAATTTGGAAGCACTGAAATAAAAGACAAAAATTATTTCTTTCTCATAGCTAAATTTGAGATTTTAAAAAAATAATAAAGAAAATTTCTTTAAATTATTATTATTGCTCATGTAATCGTTGCGATGATTCAAAACAAAAAAAAATCCATATTATCGAAATATTAATTTTTATTCGACAAAAAAAACTCCTGTCCAATGAAATATTTCTACTTATATTATAACTAGGAAGTTTTCTAATCACTTTCGTTCTCTTATACGCCACTTTAATCTTTAATATTAAGTATTTCCCCTTCAAATTTTTATTTCCTCCAAATTTTTATTTTCTCGAATACGAAGTATACAAAGAGGGAATATTGTAATCTTCAAAAAATTTGACTTGAAGATTTTGATGAGTCTATACGTTTTAAATCTCTTTGAGTTTGAAATACACATTTTTTTATATACATCTGTCTGTCTGTAAACGCGTTAACTCACAAAGCTATTAAGGAAGAGCTATGAAATTTGGTATGCACAAAATTTGTTAAAAAGAAGGAGAGTCCGTGTGTCTGCCTGAAACACGTGAACTGGATAACTGAAAAACGACAAGAGTTTCATGGATTAAATTTGGTATACGGATTTATCAGCAGAATCGTAGGCATGGATTAAATTTTAAAACAAAGGACTTTAAGGGGCAAAGGACCATTTGCTGATTTGCATTTTCGCTTCTACGTGAATGCGATAATTAAAAATACGTAACGACATAGATAAATTAAAATTTGATAATGCGGTCATGTGAAAAAATTTTAAATTCAAATGAAATTAAATGTAGAGGAAAACCTAAAAAATGCATACTGAGCTTCCTTTATTTTATTATGAAGCACAAAATGCGCCATACTGCATGTCCTTATACGATGGGAAAGAGGAACCATTCACGCTTGTGGAAGCCATGACCTTCGAGTGTTTATTGCTTCCTTCCCTATAATCTGACTCACCATATATTCGTAAATGTGAAGGAGGCAAAAATTACCCCCCCCCAAAAAAAAAATCTTTATTTTCTAAATATACAAGAAAGTCGAGGGGAGAAATTTTTCGATGATTGTCTATAGAGACATTTTATAATAGAATTAGACAGCGAAATCTGTAATGCTAGAGATCGTTAAAATATTTCTTTCTATCCATGTCATTATCAGTTGCTCAAAACTCAATTTCTGTTTTGGTTTTAAGTAATGTAGACAAAAAGATTTTTTAACGCTTCAATTGACTGATTTATCGATGTACGAATAAATATAAGAAAGAAAAATAATATAGGATAAAAAAAACCACATTTTATTTACATTTTTTATACTGGATTGTAGCAAATGTCAATGAACTGAGGACTGCAAATTTTATTTTTATATTTACACTATTCATTGTAGATTATTGCAAATCGTTTCTTTCAAACGTACTTTTATTTGGTATTTGATTACATTCGTTTTTTCTGTTAGTGAGTCACTATTTGTTTCAATCCGAATTTAATGATCAGCTTTGATTTGAGTATTCGTAAACCTTATGAATAGAGAAGATCTCATTGTAAGAGCTCAAGATTTTTGATGCTACTGTGCATTTATATTTTAAGTTTACAACAAATAATAATTTTCATTTATTAAGTACTCTGCAATGTGCATCAGATTTTTTTTTGCAACAACTTTCAATTCATAGTTAATCTGTGACAATCAGATCTAAGCTATTGTTAACAGGATATCCAGATTGATATATTTTGATAAAAGATTTAAGAAACAGGCTTTGAAGTTCAGATATATGAACTCATCTTATCATGAATTTCAAAATAATACGATAAGATATACTAAAGCTGATTTTATATTTAAAAAATTTAATAGTTTATAAAAATAATTCAGTTTAGAATTTTTTTTAATGCCGTTTCTGTTATTAACAGAAAATAGTACATATGTTGTTAAAAATAATTATTTCTATTTTTCTTAAGAGTTTGCATTGTTTTTATTTTTATATGAAGAATTTTGATTATATATATTCAGAATCCACCACAAGAATATATTTAAAATATTCATCCAAGAATTGTCTGATGAGCATTCATATTTGCTTTTTGAATTGGTTTTTTTAGGAAATAATTGATTTTAACAATTTTTTGACTAATTCTTATTCAATTAATTTACTTCGTCCAGAATATTTGCTTTTTGTGTGTACTTTTTAAAAAGAAATTTTGAAAGATTTTTTTTTTTTACTATGTATAACTTGTAACTGAGAACAATCTGAAGTATATATTTTTAATATTCAATAATTTTTTGAAGTTGGCATAATTATGGTACTTATTCAATCTTGCATTTATTTTCAAATCTAAAGCCTATTTATCTTTATAAATATTTCTCTTGTGCAACTTCTAAAAAATTTGCTAATTATATTTCTGAAATTCTCTTATCTTTGCATAAATATTTCCAGAATGAAATAAGCTGAAAATATCTGCATAACCTTTTATGTCGTATAATTATATCGCATTCATGATAATTCATTCATATCATCCTAAATTATATAATTTTGTTTACATTTTTTATAAATGAAACAGTAATTAATGATCATGAAATTACAGCATACATCTTCATTATTATACAAAATTCGTACCGAATTCTAACAGTATTTAATTTCCTATTCAATAACGAAAAAAAAAAAAACTCTGACGGTTATATAAAAAAATTAATATTTTACATATTTATACTTTTTATATTTTCTGTTCTGGCTGCTTTGGAGACATTTCGGCTATAAACTGTTTAAAATTTTTATTTCCGGTAATTTATACAAATTAACGGCAAAAAATTATTAACACTATTGATATTAAAACTCTTAAAATAGAAACTTGAAACCCATCGTCTAAGGAAATTAAATTTCAGTTAAAAGAAGCAAGAAAAAATAAGCAAATTTTCAATAAACAGCTGCGAATCAACGACAACTTATATAATTTGATGTTCTTCCAAAATAATTAATTTAATTTTTGGAGAATAAAGATACATTTCCGTAGGACGTTACCTACGTGTACATTAAATTCTGCATAACTGATGGTGTACAAAAAAATCAAAATTGTACATGTCCTTAGTAATTTCCTTCGTATAAGTTCCTAAAATCTATTCAATCTGCAAAACTAATAATCTATTTATGTCTGAAGAGCTTCGAATTCAAAATTTCAACATATAGAACATTTCTACAGTTATAAAAAATTTCAATCTAAATTATTTTGATTTTCTTGTTGACAAAACATCAAGATAAATAAACGATAAAAGTATTCGAAAATTTTTGTTTATTGTTTCTGAATGAAGTGGTTTGGTTCTGAAAATTATATTCAAAATACATTTTCTCAATACCACTGTTTATCACAATGCAGTGTTGACACAAAAATACACACCTGATGTCACTTTCCAAATGTGGAACGCCTAACTGCAGACATGCGGAGGTGGGGACCGGTTTTGGGGCTTCCCCACTCCTCTGTAGAAGCATCTTGAAGAAAGAATTTCTCCATACAAACACTTTCGCGGTATTTCTGCCAATGGAACAGGTTTATAATCCTCCCCACTTTTTTTACCCCCAAGAAGAACATCTGCATCAAAATGTTGTGCATATTTCGTTTTCTGTTCTATTCTTTATTATTATTATTTTCTTTTCCTACATTAGAATATTCTATGGAATTTTTTAATGTATACCTTCCTATTCGGCTGGTTGCACTGATTCTTTAAGTTCCAAATTAGTGCTTGTTCCAGAAAGAGTTAATGAACCAGCGAGAATTCATTCCCTTTCGACTAGAGTTAAGCGTCTTCCAGAATCACGAACACTGAAATTATCTTCTTCTAAAAGAATATGATGAAGAGAAGAAGTATTTAAGAACTATTTCAGGGGGAAATGCTAGTGATTTTTTATGCTACTTTAGCATGACTACTTAAAGGCGCTTCAATAGTTTCTTATACAGGTGAGCTTTTAAAATTCACAAGTAATTCTATGGATTGTCATAATTATTAAATAAATCATTTTTCTCGATCTGATTTAGCTCAAATTTTCGTTAATTGACACCGCCTCAATAAACTGAAGTAACACCGATGATAGAAAATTTTCGATGTTATTTGGAAACCATTTAGAATATTTTTTTAAAAAATATTGAGCAGGCAAATATTTGTCTACGTGAAAGAAGAAGCATTTAAAATGTATATTAAATAAGACATTCATGATACATTATTTATCAAGAGTTTGTGGATTCAAATACTTTTTTATTTTCAATTAGAAGACAAATAAGAAAGGGGGGGAAGCAATTATATACATGTTTTAATAAAAACGTAATAAATGAATAGCTTTAGTATATTTCGTTTGTTGAATTCTCTTATAAATATACATCATTTATTCTAAACAACATTTTTGAATCATGAAATCTAAACATTTACATTTTGTTCTAAAACACGTTTCTATTTTTCAATAGTGAAATCAACTTTATTTTTTTTTTTTTTTCATTTTTTTTTTTTTCTTTCAATCAACATTTTCTTTCTTTCGTTGTCAGTCTTATATATTTAAAAAAAAATTTTTTTTAAAAAAAACTTAGAAAAAGATAGTTGCACTATGAATAAAGAAGCGTAAAAGTTTTGCATATTTACAAGTGTAATTATTTATTATATTTATTAATAGTGTTTATTAACAATTTTTTTTTTCTTTTCATTTTCAGTGACAACAAATTCAGAAATTTGATCGTTTCAAATTTTCTTAGTTTTTATCTTATTGAATTATAACTATTTTAAAATGTAAGTGTTTTAAAAAAATAATTATTTAACTGAAACACTGCTTTATTTTAAGAGCAATGGAGCATTTCGAATATTTTTATTATTATTATTATTTTAATTCAGAAGTATTTATTTTATGTCAAAACTAAAGAGTCAAATTGCTATAAACTGATTGCTAACTATTCTGCATTTTCCTAAGTATAAAGCATATCTTTACCAACTGTTCCTTATCAAACTCCAAATAAATAAAGTTTTAATGTTTTAAAAATTTTTAATGTGTTTATAAAAAATTTATTTGATAAAACATCTAGTGGTTTTACTTTTGCTTGAATTCCACCATTTTCTTAAAAACTCTCTTGAAGCATGTTGCGTTAACCCTTTAAAGGGCCATTTTTTTCTAGTCATATTATGTTAAAATATTTTTAGGCTTGAAATTAGAATAAGAAAAGGGGTTCATTCAGCTTATTAGATAAATTTAATTTGATTAATTAATTAATTTGGTTAATTAATAATTAAGTAACAAATCAAGACACATAATTTTGTCTGAGATAAAGAACTGAAACATCTAAGTTTCTGACTTACTAAAAAAATTTGTCAGAACTTATGCCAACCTACATAATTTCATACAAAGATTGATAAATTTGGTGTGAAACATATTTCCCAAGGCGCTAGAAAGGATTAAATAGAAAACATGGTTAGCATTTACATTTTCATTTAAATGAAAAACAATATTTTTCAAAACATTATACATGGTCATTATGTCATTAATGGAATTTTCACTATCAGACGTGCTTTTAAATCTAAATTCAAATCAACTTTTTCAATTAAATCACGTGCAAGGAAATAATAAGAATTTAATAAATAGACAATAAGACGACTGAACAGCACAAGATTAAATATACATTGCCCCCCCCTTTTTTTAATTATTTTTTGATGAAAATTATCTGCGCCATTTTAGATGTTTATTTTATTTTTCTACGCCCCCCCCCCATGTTGTTTGCTTTGATTAAGGCCTTGAACTGAAACGACGAGTTCAATTCGTCATGAACTTTCTTGAGCAAACTGACAATGGTAAGCTACACGCATCAGAAATCACTGCAATCTGATGCTTTTTATAAAACGTTAGAAACGCATTCATAGAAAAATTTGTTTTTAAGTTTTAAAGTTTTTTTTAACCCCATAAGTTCATATTTCAACCCTTCCTCTTAAAACTAAGAAAATTAAATCGAGTGTCTGACACCATTTAAAGCAGTTCTGATTAAAAAAATAAATTGCAGTTCAAGGGGTTAATATCGTCATTTCATTCCGTAAAATTCTTTAATAGATGGCCATTTGTTAATTACTTCATCACATCCAAATAATGTCATATATTTTTTAATTAAAATATATGTGGGAAAAGGCAACGACCAGCATTAATATTTGAAATATATTTATTAAGATTAAAGTACAAAGGACAAAACATTACTACATAGAACATAAAAGATACATGAGCGTGAGCTGCACGTCTTGCAGTCTCACTGCTCAACTCTCGTCTGCCAATAATGGCGGGAAAGCATTACGTGATTAATGACGTGACGCAACATGGCCAGCATGGCGCCATACAGGATACGGGATCTGTCAGCGCTTCCCACATCGGCCATCATGACAGGATAGGCGACCTCGCCTTATGGTATACAGTACAATGAAGTAAATATATAAAACAAACAGCAAATACAGGAATATAATATGTAAAATTGAAATATTCACATGATAAAACAAATAAAATAGTCATACCATCCGTGACAGCATAAGTATATAGCAATACAATAGCGTGCACTGGAAATATCGAATAACTAACTGAAAATAAAAATAATATTAGTGTTCAGTATATAGAAATACAATAACACAAAATAAATAGAATAAAGACCAAAGTCTATATCGTCCAAATATACACACACAAAAGGAAGGAAAATAGCGGCCGAACCCCCAAAAATGTGGGAAAAGGCAACCACCAGCATTAATATTTGAAATATATTTATTAAGATTAAAGTACAAAGGACAAAACATTACTACATAGAACATAAAAGATACATGAGCGTGAGCTGCACGTCTTGCAGTCTCACTGCTCAACTCTCGTCTGCCAATAATGGCGGGAAAGCATTACGTGATTAATGACGTGACGCAACATGGCCAGCATGGCGCCATACAGGATACGGGATCTGTCAGCGCTTCCCACATATATGTTCTTAAATTAAGTTTAAGAAATTCCTTAAATTGCTTTGTCAGTTTTTAAAACTCGAATATAATGCTGTTTTTATATTATATACTGAGAAACCATATGACCAGCATTTATTTTGCTATATACACTCCAAAGATTTTTCATCCTTATTTTAACAAAGGACAAAAAAAAAAAAAAAAAAAAAAAAAATCTAATTCACCTGCTCATTAGAGAGCAGATGTTCAAGATACATATACTTTTTTCACTTGCTTATCTATTTTGTCGTCTGATCGGTGTAATTTTGAAAGTGGGAAAATGCTCAGTTTCAAACCAAAAACTTTTTAGACATACCACAACTGGCATATTATAATATTGAAAATTAATACGGAGAAATAGTTTGGATTGTGCCAAGATATAGAAAGATCATTTATTGGGAAAGCAAGTATTAATTTGATATCATTCATTAACATCAATTCACCTTAATTAAATGAGATTAATTGAAGCTCGAATGGTTCTACCAGTGAGTTGGTAGAACCAATTTAATTTTGATATCTGTTGTGCGTCTTGTAGGAAAGAAAAAAAAGATAAAAAAAGTGACATCACAACACACAATATGAAGTCATGTATTTCAATATCAGATGATATCACTTTGGCGTTATCCGCATATCTGTGGCTTGGTTAGGTTTCATCTTCATGTGACGTCACTGAATTGCCATTGAAAATAAATCAATCTTTTTAGTTCCATACTTCCATAAAATGCTTCTTTTTAGATAAAATACCTATTTCTATACAATTTTAAAATTTATTTCACAGAATTTAATTTATTCACTAAATTAATTGCAGAACTTCTTAAAGAATAATAGCTTTTAGTGGCCACAAGCTTATAGCTTTTCTCAAACAATTATTTAAAACCTAACTAGATGAATATCAGATGTTATCTACTGCTAACAATATTATTTTCTATAAAAACTGATGAATAATTCTACTATTTTATTTTAGAATTATAAACTTTTATAACAGTTGCAACTATAATATAATAACCGAAAAATTAAATATTTATATATTTAGTTTTCAGTCATTTGACACATCTATAAATATATTCCTAGTAAAGGCTTTATAGCTTTACAATATTGGAACTGTTTAAAAATTTTTTAGAATGGCACAGCTTGTTCTAAATTGGAACTTGTGCCAAAAACCCACACCATAACATACCATTACAGTTTTACAAAATAAAAGAAACATAATTCTAATATCATTCATATTACTGAAACACAATTCTAATATCATTCGTATTGCTGAAACATAATTCTAATACCATTCGTATTGCTGAAACATAATATCATTCATATAACTGAAACATAGTTCTAATATCATTCGTATTACTCAAACACAATTCTAATATCATTCATATTACTCAAACACAATTCTAATATCATTCGTATTGCTGAAACATAATTCTAATACCATTCGTATTGCTGAAACATAATATCATTCATATAACTGAAACACAATTCTAATATCATTCGTATTGCTGAAACACAATTCTAACATCATTCGTATTACTGAAACACAATTCTAATATCATTCGTATTGCTGAAACATAATTCTAATACCATTCGTATTGCTGAAACATAATATCATTCATATAACTGAAACATAGTTCTAATATCATACGTATTACTGAGAAATAAAAGCAATGATATGAAAAATCGAAATGGGTAGCAAAAAAATCAATTTCTCAAAGCGTGACAAACGTCACTTTCCATTGTCGAGTCTTCATTCGAGGACGAGTAAATTTGGGGTTTCGTACGTTGTTCTCATCGTTCATTGACTTCTATTCCGATACAGACGAAGTTCGAAAGAACGAAAACAACAAAGAAAAAGTAAGAAAAAGAACGAAACGAAGGGGTGAAGTTTTCTCCCTTATGTAGTGGAAGCTGAAATTCCTGCTATTACCTATCAGAGTCGCTAGCTACTTACCTGCTGAACCTGCCTAATCCGTCGTCTCAGTTGACCTGTCGGCCATATTTCTTTTTAGCTGCGGAATACGGCAACGGCGGATGAGGAAGTCTGCACGCACAAATTAAGAATCTCATGAACTGTGGAGAATGCTCCGAGTTGCCATTGTTTGAAAGTGGCAATTGGACGATTAGAAATTTGCGGAATCGTGAAATTGATGGCCAGGCATTAATGCTGATATATGCAAATCAGAAGTTAATTTAGTAATTTTTTATCTTGTGTTAGGGAGGTTAAGTTACTGATTAATGTTAATTACCATAGTCGTCAATTTTTCCATTTTGAAACCAATTCATTATAATTTCACGAATTTAATTGTGTATACCAAACTGTTAGTTCCAGAAGAAAATACCATGAAGTATTTAGACGTCTTTATAATTTAAACAAATGGATAAAAATAGTAACTCAAATTTAGTTCTGAACTTAATCGGAATGTAAAACAAAGAGAGTTTTGGAGCTGATTGATTATAATTTCACTAATTGCGTAAATGTATTTATCAAACTGCTAATGACACAAAAAAATGCCATGAAGTATTTAGACACCTTTAGTAATGAAAAAAAAACTGGTAAAAATAGTAACTTAAAGCTCTGAAACTGAATAAGAATGTAAAACAAAGAGAATTTGTCACAACTTTCTTAATATTAAATCAATTACAAGGGTAAAAAAAACACCTTAATTATTGATATCTAATTACTTACCTAAAAAAATTTCAGCCTAATAAATAGCAAAAAAATTTTTAGAAAAAAAAAAATCTAAATTTTTAAAGTATGTCAAAAAAAAAAAAAGAAATTGCATACAATAATCTAACATATCGGATAATATTATAAACATCTCTTAAGTATTAAACGAGTAGAGTATGGAATTCTGTAATTTCAGGTGCTTAATACTTAGACAGCATCAATTGCAATTAGATATTCTATTCTGAAATCGTTTCTAAGCTATATTAAAAAAACATTTAAAAGAACAATCTTTCTAAATATTACGATACTTTTTAAGGCAGTGTATCCAATATCTATGCATATTGTCGGCTATTGAACTCTTGTAATGCACACGAAACCGCATTCTCATTTTATTAACTCTTTTTTGAATTTATGCAATTTATTTGAGGTCTTAAATATTTTTGCAATAATTTTAATAATGTTTATACAAGGTCCAGAAAGTTTAAAAAGCAAATATATTAAAGACATTGACAATATATTTTTAAATATTGAACAATTATTCTTAAGTGTCAGCTGAAATTTGCAATCATATCACGTACTCTAAATCATTTTGCATGACAAATTTTAAAGATCAAATTCTTTAATATATTATGTATATATAAAAAAAAAATCCGTTTTAAATGCTTTGTATTCATCTGTAAGATTAATGGATGTCGTTCTATAGAACGGTTCTGTTGCTCAGAGCTTCTTCAGGGAAGCGGAAAAAAATTCCAAAAATACATGGGAAAATGGCAAAACCCGTAAAACATTAAATTCTATTAACATGACATCATTAAATTTCTTATTCTAAAAAGATTTCCATTAAGCCTTTTTTCCCAACGCAGATGTGCATTTATCTACAGAAAATTGCTGTGAACTTTTCACATTTCAATAGGATTAAATAAAAACTTACTGTCTAGGCCATAGTCTAATGCTTGTAACCTATTACGTTTGTAGCATGCATATTCAGTAAATTACGTAAATAATAAATTTATTCATTTCACAGCATATCAATATTGATTCTAAATTAACGGAATTTAATGGAACTACTGGTGTTTTTAATTTTCAGTTATATTTTTGTGGTTATTAAAAACATTTCCCTCCCCCCCCCCAAAAAAAAGTTTACTTTTTGTACGCAAATTTCGTAACTTTATTTTCAGATTATATATTCGGACCATTTAAATGTGAAATAAATAATATTTCATTATTTTAAATTTCATAATTGATATATATTAGTATTCTAAGAAGAATGTGGTCTATCAATATATTGGGATCAGTTTAGTAATGTAAGCCTCGTCAGCAACTTATTGTGGAATTTTACCTGAATTAAAAGGAAATTATTTATTAAATTAAAAGGAAATAATTTATTAAAAGGAAATGGCCAAACCCATTAAAATAATGGGATTTCTATGAGATAATTTTCATCTTCTAATTAACTCAATTCTTGAAAATTCTTTGTAGTATAAAATCTCTAAATAATTCGACAAGCGAACGGATTCGAAATGTATATTGGATGTTATTATATAGTCATATGATTGTAAGATAAAGACAAATAAAATTTTGTCTTTGTTGAAAAAATATAAATATATTTATTGCTCTAACAAAAATAGATAAACATAAATTCTATTTTTTATAGCATTAAAACATAATTGATAAAGATTAAAGTGAATTGAATAAAATTTCAAGTAACAGCTTGTAGCGCATATTATGGAAATAGTCATATTTTCCAATAAGTTTTTATCCTATCACATATTGTAATATACATTTTTCTAGAGAGTACCTACTAAATCTGAAATCAATACCTGAATAATTTTGGTTGATAAGACTTATAGAATTCAAAGTTTCTTATTAAAATTAATGTTTAGAAGGATAAGAAAAGAGATTTGTATGGATTTCTTCTTAAAAATGATTCCTGCAATTTTAGTAAGGAAATTCATACATGTTTTTCAAAGATAATGTTTAATTTCTCAGTAGTCAGAAAATAAAATTAAATCTACCAACACATTAAAAATACATTAGTAGATTTACATATATCAGTATTAAATACGGTTTTTTTTTAAAATTCTTGAATTGATTTTATCCCACTTTACATTCTTGGATTGATTTCAAACTAAATAACTGCAAAACAAAAAGAGACTTGGATATGAAAATTTATATTCCTTTTCACTTTAAACATTATTTTTCATTTTATTCCGTTATTTATTTATTGAATTAGTATAACAAGAATGTAATTTGTAGATTAAATCAGTTTTTTTAAATGAAATTTGAGTTTGTTGAAGATGAATTTATTTTAAAATCGCAGCTACTGTATGTTTTTCCCATTATTTCACACCAAAATCATCGCACATCATGTACTTTCACAAATGTTTAATTAAAAATATGTAGACAATAATTTAATATTAAGTAAATTTATTAATTAGCAAGACTGGAGAATATTTTATATTTTACTGCAATGCAATTTTTTAAAATTGTTTTTTGATTTTGTACTAATTTTGCTGTACATCTATCATGAGCAATTTATTTGGTATTTCAATTGATAAATGTCAGAGAACATTCCATAGTATAGAGAATTGTTTTACTCTATGCTGGTTCTCATTCCTTTTGCTTTTTGGAAAAGTGCACTCACTAGATGTCAAAAACGTCTATTCCACGTCAAATACTTGAAACATTTGACATTAAAAGATGGCAACAATAATTAGCCTCATTGCGATTAGATTGCAAGAAAAAAAAAACACTGACTTATGAATATTAAATATCTACAATACAGTGTCACGAAGGAATAACCATCTATTGGCCTAAAGCAACTTCGTTATAAAGTCTCAATCGTGGAATCGGATGATAGAAGGCTAGATATACAATTCATTGAGAATTGGTCATGTGTGAGTTTGGTTTAGTTATACTGACGTCGCGCTTTAAAACAACACTAGGGCTATTTTAGGACGGACCTTGTAATTTCGAATCGCGATCAGATGACGAAAGCGATATCTGAGCTGGCACCCACCTCTCCAATTTTCGACACGACATCAGTGGGTGGACGTTTGGCCCCGTCCAGACCCACTTACACGACGGCTGTTTGGTTGAATAGAGTCTCGAACCTGAAACAATCCGGTTTCGAAGGCGAGATTTTACCACCAGGCCACCTTCGCCTTAACAATGCATGATAACCTATTGCAGGTTAGATATACTATCACCCTCAGGTTGAAGTGGTTCCAAAGTTCCAAAAATGGAATTGCTAGTAATATTTTTGGAATATTCTCTTCGTCAATAATTACAATTCAAAATTATGTGGCAAGTCCCTAAATAACTATCATATAACTCTTAATGGGTCATATACTACTTAATAGCCAATTTAAAGAAACATTTTGTCAAAAAAAACAACAACAAATAAACAATCAGTTCTTTCTTTTGACAGAATATAAAAATACTTAATACTGATCTTTTGTCAAATATCAAAATCATGCACCTATATTGGCCATTGAAAAAAAAAAACGTAAATGAAACGTCGTGATGGAATTGTATACATTTCCATTTGAAATTAATACCAAATATTATTTTTATGAATCTACATAATCTCATTATTTTAAGAGGAAAAAGTACCACAAGATAAAAAGAGATTCAGTTATTTTAAATGCACATTTTATTAACATTAAGATTTCAGTACATAGTCTGGCAGTTTTCAGACCGCAAAGCCCATATTTTTCCTTGCCATAACTGCCAAAGAAATCCAGATATGCATAATAGATTTCCTCGTTATCCCTTTCTGTACAATTCAGCAGAAGGCAATTTGTCGAGAGACACCTCTGTAAGCTAGTGTTAATGGATTGAAGAAAGTGGGAAGTGAAAGACGGAAACGCAGAATGCGTCAAAAAATAACAATTTGAAAAGGATTCGGTTCATACATGGCTTCGTTCCTAAGCAACCGTTGAGTGAGCACCATACGAGCGGGAAGCGATGCAGGAAATATGACCGCAAAAATAACCATGCCGTATGTAGAACTAAATGTTCCAGAGTTATCTGGGATGTTATATATGGTAGATAAGTTTGACAACTGAAAATAAGATATAAATAAGTATTAAAGTGACATTTTGATATTTTATTTCTGTTTCTGATATCTTTGAAGATTGAAATTTGGGTATTTAAATGTTAAGCACGAATGATAACATTTAAATTATCGTTTGCATTATCACAGAACATATCAGAAAAGTACTGCTTGTGATTTTTATTTATTTATTAGCTATTCTTGTTTGTTATTGTTATAGAATAGTTTTTAAAAATTGAAATCCGTTATATAGAATTTTAAGCAGCAAGCAGCACCTTCATCTTTTTATATAGAATTCAAAATAGGAATTTCCATTTTGAATCCTTTGTAGGATTCCAAATAGCTCATTTTCAACTAAGGTCTTTTATTTTTGTAAAACAGCTGAAGTGAATTAAAAAAAAGAATTTTGAAAATTGAAATTTCAAAAAGTTGCTTTCGCGGCTGAATGAGAAATGTTATTCATATATTATTTCCAAATGTCTTATGTCCCAAATAAATACAATACATCAAATTCCAATATTAATAAAATTCTAGAAATCAAAGAAATAGGAGGACAATCAAATATCGCAAAATAAAAGCTTTTCATCATGTGAGAACATGTTTGAAAATAAAGTTTGTAAAATATAAAAGATGTTGTCCTTATAAAAGATAAAAGAGTAATATATAAAGATTATGGATTATTGAGGATTGTCTTCTGAGCAATTGGAGATACAGAAAACGTTAAAAGTCAGAAAAATTTCCAAATTCAAAACATTTGAATTTAATTTTTGAGTGGCAACCAACTACTTTTAACTCTAATTATATTATTAAAAGTATATCTGGAGAGAGATTAGGGTATACAAATCAATCTAATTTTTTCAAAATATGTTTTAAAAACTCAATTTTCAGCAAATAAAATTTTAAATTACAAAATAAAAATGCTGTCTCTCTCTCTCTCTCTCTCACACACACACATATATATATGCATATATATCGAATATTAATTTCCGAAGCTTTTCTCAGAAATCTATAGCAATTATTTTCTATGGCATTCCTATTTATTCATGATTAGTCATCGTTATTTCGAAAATGTTTTCGTATTTTATTTGTTGCCAATCAATGTCAATTAATTATAAAATACCTGCATAAATAATAATTTGTGTCCAAACGTCTACCAGTGATTTTCTTGCGAGAAGCACACGGGGAAAGAATACTGTGTAATGATTTTTCTCAGTTTTTAAAACTTTTTTCTTCTCAAATAGAAAAGGAAGAACACTAATAATCTGAATGAAAAATTTAATTTCACTTTTGTTATTTCCCATAATTTGTGGTTTTAATTCCGTGCTGACTTCCAGTTCTCATAATGATGTTATGTGCAAAATTTAAAGATGTCGAAAGGACATTTTTTTTTTAAGCGGTGAAGGCCTTTGTAGGTTAATGGAATGTATCGATGACCCTGCCGTTGGGTGATACGAAATAACTGAAGAATTTCAAAACCTCTTGACGGAAGTTGCGTTTTATCATCTATGGATGAAATTATCTTTATAAATAGGATGTATCAGTAGAAAGGCTGAATTTTAAAACTCCACAGAGTTATATCAGTATAACTCTGCAGCATATTATCATCTGTGAATGAAATTATCTGACTTATAAATAGGATATAGTAGAAGAAAGGCAGAGCTTTCAAGCGCTATAGAGATATATCTGTATACTTATTCATAGAAAGATGAAAGAATTTTAAAATGAAAGCTTATTATCTGCAATTTATAAAGAATAATTAGAAATCTCCAGCACAGAGTGAGAGTGATTAGTTACTTGAAAATAGAACTTCTGATAACCTCTGGATTTATTCTGTGAGGTTTGCAATTCTTTCTCACTTACACGTTTCTAAATTGTAATCACTTTTTCAGATTTATTTATACGCAATTTCACTAAAATTTAAATTTACATTATGCGATCAAATAACCATTGTATTTGTAAAAAGTCGTCACATCTAATGTGCGTTGCCTGAAAAATCTAGAAATCCATCTATACAAATTACCACTGAATATATTCACTAAAGCAAATAGCAAAGTATTTTTCCTTTCTTTTCCTTCTTCATGGGATCATCCTACACTTCCATTTTCTTCTTCCAAATGTTATTTCTTTAATAACAGAATCTTCAGTTTCAAACGTTTCTCAACTAAACAAACTTGATGGCCTTGATCCTATTCGCTTGCATAACACAGTCGAAAATTCAATGTTAGACGTTATAAATTTTTTATTTGAATCGACAGGCATTTCCTGTAAATCTTATTTAGATTCCAAGCATCACAAAATTTAAATGATAATGTCTAATTTTTAATTTCTAATCAAGAAATTGCTATTTAGAATAATTTTTTGGATACTATGTTGTCTTAATTTAATAAAAACTTCAAAAGAAAAAAAAATGATGGCGATTCGAGTTACTTGGCCGAAGCACCATAAAGTATATATATTGTCATTATAAAGTAGATATATTGTGCACACAACAAAATAAGTATAAAATCTCAACAACGGGCTTAAATATAAATGTAGTAATTAACAATAAAAAGAATTATTATAAAATAATCTTAAAAGTATTTTTAAAAATTCATTCAAATTAGAGAAAAAATGTGCGGAAATAAGATTAGTATAATTGAGAACCTTCTTTATATACAGTTGGCAAAATGTTTATTTGTACACTTCAATTTTGGAATATTATAGCAAAATAAAATAAGGTAACTAAGTTAAAATTGCAGAAATATATTCTAGTGAGGTAAAATAATAATAAAATATCAACAAAAAAACAATCATATAAACTTTAGTTGATTAATGAATAAAACTTTATAAAAACTATACAAAAAGAGTATTTGTACACTTACTTAGTGACAAATTTTAAACATAATTATAATTATTTTATAGAAATTTAATACTTTGTATGCATTCCATTGGCTTTTACAATTGCTTCAAGACGTCTTGGCATTGATTGTATTAACTTTTTGGTGGTTTCTTGATCTATTTCTTCCCAAGCTTCCATGAGTGCTTCTTTCAAACTATTTTTACCTGTAATATTTTTTTCGGACTTGAGCATCTAATAGCATCCACAAATTTTCAATTGGATTTATATCCGGGGATTGTGGTGGAGTTTCAAGGCGTCATGGGGCATTATAAAGCAACCATGTTTTAGTAACTATCGCAGTGTGTTTTGGATCGTTATCTTGTTGGAATAAGAAAGTGTCACCGATACCCAATTTTCTAGCACTGTCTAATAAGTTATGCCGCAACACATCAGTGTAACCTAAAGCTGTCATTTTTGTGTCAATAAAGTGTAATTTTCCAACAGCGCCATGAGCTACACAGCCCCAAACCATCACATTTCCACCACCATGTTTCAGGGTCTGAAGTACATTTTTACTATCAAGGGCTGTTTTATTTTTTCGCCAGATTTTTCGGATACTAGGGGGTGAAAAAATTTCAAACTTACTCACATCTGAAAAAATAACCTTTTTCCAGAAGTCCATCGGTTTGTCTTTGTATTTCATAGCAAATTCTAGACGCTTCTTTCTATTTACTTCAGAGATCATTGGTTTTTTTCTCGGAGTTCTGCCTTTTAAACCAGCACTATGTAACACTTTTCTTATTGTTTGAACCGTCACTTTAATGTTAGAAGATGCGAGAAAGTCATCTGCAATTTTCTGAGCAGAAATTTGTGGTTTTCTAATAGCTGCTTTAACAATACTTCGTTTATTTCTTGAAGTTAATTTACTCGGGCCGCCTGGCCTGCGTTCATTTTCAACGCGTCCAGTATTTTTATATTTTCTTACGATGTAACCAATAGTTGTAAAGGGAAACTTAACCATCCTTTGAATTTCGCGATAAGATTTTCCACTTTTATTAAGGTTAACAATATGAGTTCTCATGTCTAAAAAGACTTCTTTTGATTTCGTGGCCATTTCTCAACTTTTCTCTGCGAGTGACCTTCACTGTTAAAAAAGATAACCTTCAATGTTTAAAAAATACAAACTATCCAAAAAATTAACTATAATGTGGAAATTTACATGAAATGATAGTAATACTTACCGGAGATATAGGTGTACAAATATACTTTTTTCAAGAAATTTTCCGAGTTCGTTATATTTAGATTTTATTTTCAATTATTTCAAAAAAAATTTTTCGTTTACTTGGAAATAAACAACAAACTCACTCTGACACGTCGCAATGAATAAAATAGCTGCTTATATGTTTCTAAAACTTTCAAAAAAAGTGGTGTACAAATAAACATTTTGCCTACTGTATATATATATATATATATATATATATATATATATATATATATATATATATATATATATATTCGATTCAACTATAGTTGGATTAGTCTTTTAAACCTAAAAAAATAACATAATTTTAAAAATAATATTGGATGAATTTAATTTCTGCATTTTAATTGGCATCTATCGTTATCAAAATATCGTCTGAAATAAATACAACAAATGAATAAATTTAAAAAAAATTGTAATGATATTTTTGTATTTACTATTTTTGTATTTTGTACTTACTAAAATAATATAGGTGTTTTAAGGATTTTTTTCCATCATAATGAGTTTCTTAATCATTAACCTTCGTGGTTACAGTATACGTCATGGTGCATGGAAATTAAAACAGAAAAAAGAAATGAAGGCTCTTCATGCTAAAAATATTCTTGATACGTAGTACTAATGCATCCGTATTATGAAACAAATCTTTTGAATTAACTGGGGTTTTTTTCTTTTACTTAGAACTTTTATAGTACTGTTTAGGAGTCATATTTCGATGTGCTTCCTTTTATCATGGACACACCGAATGTTTGCCTTTTATATTCGTGCAAAATAATATTGTCTCGGACCAAATAATGGCAATAACTTAACTCAATCATTCAGGTTATTTAAATAGTAATAGAAATAAACAAAATAAATCCTATGTTTTTTTAGTATTTAATATTATTTTCTTTTGTTGATAATTGTCTGATTTGTTGGTATTTGTCTGACTAACAGTATTTGGTATTTGTAATTAACGAAATTTCATTCGGTTGCCTTCCTTTCTTACTGTTTACTAGGATCTTATATCTGACTTAGTGAAACGGAAGGTCAGTTATTACGTTTAAAAAATTATTCTACTAAAAATATGAATTAAATAAACATATAACTTTGTTACTTCGTTAATCGTGACCTCAGTCAACCGTTTGCTGATCATGACAATAATTCCGCAAGTAAGATATTCTGTTTTGGAAGATAAAACAAAATTCTGACTTTTAGACCAGAAAACAAATCTACATACAAATTATGCTTCCAGGAGTTGAAAGAATCTCATACTTTTGAGTTATGTCATTTCCAGCAGCAATATTTCTAATCTCAGATGCACGTGTAGTATTCACGATGGACTAATAGATGTTTTTGTTCTCGATTTACTTCATTGTTCTTCATTCTGATGGACTATCTGTTTTTCGGGCCATTTCTCATTGATGAATGCGAGATAGGGGGGAATATCACAAGCGAAATTCCTGATAACTCTCTCGGCACACGTTTCTCGGAAACGATGCGTGTCCAAGCCGCGAGATTGCTTTTCGCATCCTTGATTTTACGTCCAAATGTCACAACTGCGAACATTCTGTCATAAATAACTCTTTCTCGGGTGAAGATCAAAAGTGAAGAACGTCCTCACACTGTTCACAAAACGACACATCGTTAATTTGGGAACCCTTTACGATAGAGGAGAAATAATTTTAAAGTAATGCGACTGCTCAAAATTTAAGAAATACTATAATAATATAAATTATATTAATATCAAAATAAGAAAAATGATAAAGAGTATTGCTTTAATTCATTTTAATTAGTCTGTTAATTGAGACACATTTTCTTGGGGTGGTATACGATTATCAATGCCATTTTAGTTTTAAAGCGTAATTCTAAATTGCTATTAGAAGATTGATTTTTAAATTTATGTTTAATCTAATCCAGGTGAGAAATCTATCGTTTGCATAAAATATGCACTCTATTCTAATCTGGCTCAATAGCTTATTTCTAAACTGTTAGAGGTAGATATATACGAATACTTTCAACTAGAAACCATGTTTTAAATTATGTAAGGGATTATTTTTTATGCTGTTTGAGGCAATAAATGTAATTACAAAAAAAATTTCAAAATCCAAATTTTCGTATAATTCACTATAAATATTATTTTGTAAAATATTCTCGATGTACTAACATTTTAAACAAAAAGAAAGCCCCATTCTTCTGCAATTCAAGTTCGCCAAGTTCCGACGTTTAGAATATCACTATTTTAGATCATTTTAGCATTCGCCGTAAGGAAAATCGTCCATTTAATTTCCTCACGGGGGGAGGCAGTTGTCTGGTCTAAAAAATAATTTCAAAACTTCATAACTCGGTCAGTTTTGATTGAGGAGTGGAGCTTTTTTTTTTTATTAAAATGTTATTGGAACAAGAATATTTTACTAAATATTTGTAATACAATTGAGAATTGTAAAAAAATTTAGTTTTTTTTTTATTATTATTGTTTTTTTATTTTTTAGCGATACATATATTGTCTGAAGCAACAACAACAAAAAAATCTTTATTTAAACCATTTTTTCAATTAGCTTATGTTTAGAGTGGACATCTTGTATAACCTGAAGCCATCAAGAACGCAGACCAAATAAATAAGTTTTATTGCCAGAGAGGCTGACCATGAACTGTTTTTAGAACGGAATGTATTCCATAAATAAAAAGGGCATTTCTTTGGCATCTGCCAAAACACAATCAGTAGAATCAGCCTTAGTTTAAAATTTCAACATATCTATGGAATAAATGACAAAGCGTAATATGAATAAAAGGGTTAAAAAAATTTCATAAATGGAACAGCGATAGATTTATTTTCATTGTTAATTGTTGAATTAATTGGCATCACAGCAGTATTTAGATACATAATAAATAAACTCGTATCAATTTTGTTTCAGAAAAAAATTTAACTTCCCCAAAAGCAAATTAATTTGCCAAGCATACCTATTTCTAGGTGATAGTAAAGTATTTTATTTGTTAAAACATTGATTTTCCTTGAAATATTTAAAAGAATAATCAAATTAAGATATTTAGAGTTATTGTTGTCGCATCTTTAAGAAATTATCTTCTAAAAATAAATTTTAAGAAAGAGCTATTTTAAAAAAGATTGTGGTAATATTTAAAAAATGATATGCTCCGAAATAATAAATGAATTTTAATTAATTTCACTTGCAAAGAATTAATATAGAATCAAAATTTATAACAAATCTTGGAAACTAATGTACAATTTTTAATACTCCCCTTTAGGCGCAAGATATTTCACAATATCTTCACAATACTTTTCCATATTCTGAATACCGAATAATATCGTAAAGATATTATAAAACAATATTGTTCGGAATTTTGTGCCAATAGTTAGTCGATAGTTTTTTTTTTTTTTCATATTGAATAACTGTATCATTAGAACAAAAATACCCTATCACCTTAGAATATAATATGAACATCGTACATTTTAGGGCATTTCTGTATTTTAAAAGGCACTATAAAATGTGAAAATACTTATTTTTTTCATGATTCTAAAGTTCTTTTGTCCTCTATTAATTTTTTTTAAGTACTTTGTATAAGAAAATATGTTCAATTTTTTTTTTAAATAATTTTATATCGACCCAAATCAAGATAAATCCCAGACATAAACATACATATTTGCATGTGCTCTAATCTATATTTGTAACATTCAATAACTTTTGATATTTAGTGAATTTTCGAGGTTTGTTCAGATGGAGATATTGACATACACCAAATGAATGCTATCAATTGATCCTCTATATTTTTTATAATGAACAAACAAACAAAAGTACAAACGAACATTACAGTTCATTATAACTTTATCAACTATAATTTAATTATAATTGCTGGTTGTCACTTATTTGCGACATTTCTTCTTTATTATTATTATTACAAAATTGGATAAAACCGTGTAAAATCAACCGCATCATGCTTTTAAAATCAATTATGTATTTTTCTGTAAAATATATTAAGAATCTCTTCAAAAATAACCACTACAAAAATATACATTTTAAGAAATGTATATATTTTCATTATAATCAAATATTCCTCAGACAAATCGTTATAATTTCACGAATGAATTAAAAATAGTAGCTGTAGACTAAAACTAAACAAGATTCTAAAAAGAAATAAATATTTTTTTTTTCAAAAATTTTATATACATCTTATATAAGAATATCTACACCTTATAAATTTACATTATTTTCATATAATATAAAAATTCAAAAACTAGTTATATTTTAGCTCTGAACAATTTTGCTTGAATTAAAATACAGTGATTAATTAATGCAATTTTTTTTTCTTTTAGGAAGAACGATTAGATCCTGAAGCATACGAGTATCAAAATCTGGTGCTTTTGCCATAAAGAGAGAATATTCGCCATGAACTGCAAGTCTACATGTTCTGTGACATCTAACTTCAGTGACTGTTATTGAAGCTTAATCATTTGTTAAAAAACAAGAGATATGAAATAGGATACAGTTATGAATTACGCTTTGTGTACAACATTCAGTCATCGTTTAAAATTGACTACTTGAAAAAAATCAAATGACTATATGTTTTACAGAAAGCCAAATTTGTTTTTTCAAATTATTTATATTAGATCACTGGTCTTATCAATGTACGAATCTCTGTTGTGCATTCTGGTTGGAATTCATAACAGAACATTCACGTGTTGATGAATCACCAAACTTGGAAAAATGCCAAGGTTTTGAACTGAATTAATCGAATGACATTCGTTCTACCGTATATGTTATTGTTTTGTATCGTCAGTGTTCGTGTGTGTAAATGAGTGATTTTCTTCTTTATATTTTCCTGTGCAAAAAGAACGGGTAACCATGCTCAAATTTTAACCCCATACTGGTGAATGCTCATACGGTGGAAATAAATTAATATTGCTGTAAGTTATGACTAACATTAGAATTTTATGTAAAATAGTGTGAGAAAATTTAAACCATGTTTCAAATGTTTTTCTATCTATTTCTTGAAACTGCTTGAATATATTTTATTTGCTGTTGATAAATTTCAATATTTTGTAAACAATAAGTCTTGCTTTACTGATTTAGTTACTAAACATTCATTTATGTAATTACATATTTCACAACAAAGATACATTGATTTATAGCAGATGTTCGAATGCATTATCACTTATCTACAGATGGAAACAGTGTAATTCATATGCAAAAATGCAATTAATAACAGAAGTTCACTGTGTAAGCTTATAAAAAAATTCATGGACTATAGAAAATTATAAAAGAGTTTGATACGTCTGATTTTAATTTTAAAATCCTTTCAGAGGCATAAAAAAAGACAAAAAATACTCCGCAGAATCAGATATTAATTGTTTGCTAAAATTTCTAAAACAACCTTCTTAAAAGAAAAAAAATAACAGTATGAGAATCAAAAATTAATTTCTTGGAGTTAATTCTCTTTCAAAAAAAAAAATAATTTAGAAAAATCATTTTATAAAAAAAGAAATTTTAAACACCACTTTAATAAAGATATTTATTTCTATAAAAGATTATAGAATATATATATATATAATAGAATATATATAAAGATTTTATTAGATTATTTTCGTTTTTAAAAAATTAGAGTTATATTTTGGTTAAAAAAAATTATTTTATCACTATCGGCATCAGTACAATGGTGTAAAAAACGAAACAGAATGTACCTAGTACAAATATCGTGAAATACAATCGCAATGATTATACAATTTTACGATTCTTCTAATTTAAATGACGATTTCTCAAACTAGATGTATGCAAAAAATAGAGTTGAAGAAAGCAGCTCTTCCTAATTTTATATATTGCACTATTTACAAAAAAACATATAAATTCAGTTTTTAAAATATTACTAAGAAATCTTGTTACTTTTTTCTCTTTCAATTGCAAAATTATTTAAGATATATTTTAAAGGTTTTAGCAAAATTTTAATATGTTAGAAAAAGGGAAAGACATGATTTATGAGCACCTTAGTGTCAATACGATAATATTTCTTATTAGCTAATTACATTCAAAGTATTGATACATTCTGAGCCATATTTTTAAATAAGGCCATTAGTTAAATCATTACTATTTCATTCTTCCAAGTCTTCTGAACTAAAAGTATTACTCAAAAAGCAAACATAATGAAATTCAGGTAAATGCCCCAGAAAAGATGGTACTCAAAATGCCATCGAAAACTGCGTTTATAAATTAAAAACTATCTTTAAAGAGTTTCATATCTACTAAAAACTACCTTAACTTAATAAAACATCCGCAAGTGATTCTTAAATGTCCATTAAAGCTAATGAAATGATTTAAGGGATTCCCGGATATCTAAAATTTTAGCTGTCAAATTTAAGTTATAATCCGTATAAGACATCATCATCATGATAACTAGAAGGAAAAGGATGCATACACATGCACATGTAGAATGAAACATAATCTGTTAATAACACAATCTATATAAAATATATAAACAATTTTTTTAACTTTTCTAAAGACAATTAAGCCTAAAAGAGATAAAAGTTGAAAATATACAAATTTCTTCGAAATTTATATCTGCCTTAAATTAAATACAAAATATCATGCAATTTAATAGACAAATTTTGACACATCGCATAAATAAGCCTGCTTCCATTTCCGTTTTGTCACATATTTCCTTTGTAATGTAAATGTAATGTGGTAAATTAATGTGTGTGTGTGCGTAAATTAATGCAAATGTGGATTTATATTTTGAAATCTACAGCATACAAAATATATTTTCATTCCAAAAATTCTAAACAAATGAATAGAAATTTATGACTCATCAAATTAAAAGATAAAAATAAAAAAAGTGTAGATTTTTTTTATTTTTATTTTTACAATGCAAAAAATTTTCTATTCATTTTACATGGTGCTTGAAGATTTTAAAGTTACCAGAATTTTTCACTCCATCACATTCTATTTCAGTCAAACCACCAGAATTTGCAATGTGAAATATGCCCTCCATATGTTTCTCTTTATGTTCTTTAGTTGAATTAACTACATTCTTAATAGTTTCGAATACCACAATTCCATCATCTTTCAAAAGTCTAGGTAAAACTTTATTGGAACAATGCATCATATCACATGGAACGTAAATCCCATCAAAGTACTTGCCGAATTTTCGTGATTTGCATAAAGTATTAAAAAACATGAAATGAACTTCGACCGTTTTAGAATTCTGCTTCTTTCTGAATGTTGTAAATTCATCGAGCATATCTATGATGTTGTACTTAGAAATATCTTCACTGGTTGAAAGATATTCGTTGTTTGCTTTCTTGAAGAACTCAGCGTTTTCAATTTCAACCCCATAGACTAAGAAAGGACTAGTAGCTATGTCACCGACATAAGAGTCTAGAACGCCTTTTGTCTGCCTGAGTCGACTGTCTCGTCGTTGAACAGCCATTGTTTTATTTGGATAATTATACTTTGCACTTCTGAATTTGAAAGCGATTCCAGTTTCACACCAGTCAAGATATTTTTTAAGATTAATGATGCTGTAATCTTCGAGTTTCATATTGAAATGATAATCAAAAAGATTTTTCCGACTGTCATAGTGCTGGCCAAAGAAGGAACGCAAAGCATCATCCCAAGCTTTGCCAATGTCAAACGATTCTTCTCTGTTTTTTAAAAATGTTAAAACTTTAACCAGTTCATCAACTTCGCTTTGTTTCAACTGTTTAGTAGAAATGGAAGGCAGCAAAGATTCATTGCTTTCTGAAGATGCAATAATTTTCAAGATTTCCGCCGATGCTTTCTCAGTGAATGAAGCACTTGAAGCACGGACATATGTGTTACCAAGAATCTCTAAGAAAATTTCAGCTTTCTCAAGCAAGCTTAATTCGGAAGTGGAATCCATGAATAATGACAGAAGTAACCAATCTCTGGTAAGAGATTCTGGAAATGTGTAAGCTATGTACAAGTTCATTTTATCACTATCAAGGCGGTCGAAACGAGCTAAGGTCTTGAATATACACCCCGTACAACTTCCTATGAATAGGCAATTAACTTCTTTTTTAGTTGATTCATTTTGGTTAAACATAGAACAAAAATCATCAGTTTTTTGTTTGTAGAATTGAAAGGGCTCATCAGAATACTTTATGTTGTTATTCTTAGATGCAGGTGGATTGGATACTGCGATTACACTCTGCAAATCCAAACTGGGAACGAGAGGCCAAAAGTTAAGTAAATGTCTGTAAGCCATTCTGCTCAAAAACGTCTAGAAAAGAAAGAATATATAATTATATATATATTGGCCTTTATTTTTCACCATCATACATTGAAGACAAATTCATTTAAATCAAAATTTTTATTTTTATAAACTGCGCATGCCATTGCAGTTGACTTATACTGTTAGGAATCATCTGAAAAACACAAATATAATTTCAAGATATATTTGGAAACTCAAAAAATATCAATGTTAGAATAATCTGAAAATGTGTTATCACTGATCTAGTAGGTACACATCCTATGTTATTATAATGGTTTTAAATAAAGTGCCTCACTAAAGGCTCTACTTAGCACATTGTCATTTGAATTGTAAATAAGAATATACAGTCATTAATATTGTTCAGACTTAACCAATTTCAAATCATAAGGGAAAAAAGCTCATAATTTAGTGTACCTATAGTTAAAAGTAGGACATTCAATGCTTTCATTATATATATTGTGTCATGTGCTTGAATTGTGTAATAAGCATTTATAAACTAAAACAATTAGCTATTACTGATTTTTTTGTACAATTATGTTTCAAGCATTTATTTATTCATAGGTCAAATAAAGCAGAATAATTAATCGCTAAAAATGTAAAATTAAAAAAAAAATTTGTTAAATATGCATTTTATCTTTTTAAAGAGATTTTAATGATTAAATGAGCTTATTTGAAGTTTAAAACACTGATTACTCACGAACTGCTCTGTTAAATTTCTTACCAGATACTGGAGGTAAAAGAAAAACATGAATTATATAATAGAATGCAAATCAGTAATTTCAAAACTCCTTAAAAGAGATACGAATGATATGAATATGATACAAACAAATATTTTTTAAATTTCAAAACCCTCTCTCTAACCAGTGTTCTAAAGAGAATGATTTAGGATTCTGAAAGAGATCATAAATTCTAGAAAGAAAAGAAAAGGTCCGTAAAGTCAGAGTTCTTGCAAAATCTCGGAAAGATTAATTGTTAAAGTTAAAATTTTGATTTTAATTATGTCACTAACATGTTAAAATTTTTCCATGAAAAAAGTTCGGGATTTTATTCTTTGTAATATTCAATGTGACTTAATTTCCTTCACATATTATTTTTATCCTCTCACATTCGTACAACCTTTATTTTTACTTCCATACTTTGATATATATATATATATATATATATATATATATATATATATATATATATATATATATATATATATATATATATATATATATATATATATAGCACAGATACACATACATACAAATATATATATATGCATACTTGCATGCATACATATATGTTCTTCCTTTTAGTATATGAATAAAAGTATCTTGTTTTATAAAAAAATATATATATTAAATTAATTTTCAGCTTTTAAAGTAAAAACAAATTTTTTAGTTCTTATAAAATTCTTAACTTATAAGAACAAAACTAATGTTTTTTTGCTGAAAATTAAACGAATTTGTAATCTTTGAAGGGTTTTTTTTGTTTTGTTTAGAATAACTTATATACGGTTTTAGAACAAAGTCTGAACAGTTCATTTGTCCTTGATTAAACATTGAAACTTTAAATTAATTGGAATAACTAACTATAAAAATATACAAAATTTCAGGTAAATCAAAAAAGTAATTGAAAATCGATTTAAAAAATTGTATATTTACAGCATGAAAAACAAGTTTTACAAAAAACCTAACAAGTTATAAGCTAACAAAACAAGTTACAAGTTTTTAAAAAAAGCTAGTAAAAGCATGAAAAAATTACAATGAAATTATTGAAGCCTTTTCAAATATTTAACTATAAATCAATTTTACTCAAAATTAAACGAATTTGTAATCTTTGAAGGGTTTTTTTTTGTTTTGTTTAGAATAACTTATATACGGTTTTAGAACAAAGTCTGAACAGTTCATTTGTCCTTGATTAAACATTGAAACTTTAAATTAATTAGAATAACTAACTATAAAAATATACAAAATTTCAGGTAAATCAAAAAAGTAATTGAAAATCGATTTAAAAAATTGTATATTTACAGCATAAAAAACAAGTTTTACAAAAAACCTAACAAGTTATAAGCTAACAAAACAAGTTACAAGTTTTTAAAAAAAGCTATAAAAGCATGAAAAAATTACAATGAAATTATTGAAGCCTTTTCAAATATTTAACTATAAATCAATTTTACTCAATAGTAACAAACTGTAGTTCAAGGAATATTCTTAAGCTGATGAAAATTTCGGTTTAAATATTCCTGATAAAATCTAATAAAATACAATCCATACTTAGAATAAAAAGAAAAAAAATAATAATCCTTCAAATTAAATAAAATGTACATAGCATTTGCACAGAAATTAATAAAAACTCAAATAAGTTCTTAGTAAAAATATAAATTTTTTTTTCAGTTTATGGAATGGGCATATGAGTGCATAAGACTACTGAAATAAATTATTTAGAATGAAATGCTGAATTCTGAAATATATGCTATTTATGCAAATATTTAGAAAATATTAAAGAATTGGATTTAAAAAAATTAATAGTCAAAATTTTTAGAGTTTCTGATATAAAATTCCTTGTTTCAGAAAGTATAATTTTTCATAAATATGTAGAGAATAATTCATATTATGCAATAAAGTCTACATTATTTTACTTACTGTGTTATAATACTATACCTACAATTTTTATTAAAACACCATAAAAATTAATGTTTAACGTTCGTACGCAAACGTTTCTATTGTCTCTTCTGTTAAATTGTTCGGTAAATGCTTAACAATCTTAAATGAAAGAAAATTTATTAAGGAGAAATTTTAAATTTTTTTACCGTCAAAGTTTTGAAAAAAAAAAAAAGAATGAAAAATACAAATTTATATATTTTAGAAAATAAAATTTGACATACCTCAGCATAAAAGTAACGACCGTTCTTTTAGCTTGAAGACCTCAGATAATACTCTTTTCCATCCAAAAAAAAACCTTGATTTAAGTGTTGCCATGGTTACTAAGAGAAAATAATTCAACAAAAGTAGAAGTCGATGCGATCACAAAACTGACAGAAAAGATAATTAAAAACGCAATACTGACTCATATCTTTTAGAATGTTTGATTATTAGAAAAAGATTTTTTTTTCAGATATTAAAATCATAAAACATTTGCAGAACATAAATGCAACAGTGTTCTTACAAATGATAAAATAAAAATTAACAAAGAGCAGAGAAACAAGATGGGTATTCTTATTTTCATAACGAAATAAATATCATCAACAATTTATTAAATATATTTTTTAGTAAACAAATGATATAATTATAACTACAAAATTTATAATTTCAATTAGTTTTCATCAAAAATTTTAAGATTTTAAAAAAATTCGTTTATGATCTTTTGCGTGGCAACATCTTTTAATAGAATAGGATGAAATGTGATTAATTTAGTGAAAACAATTGTTTTAAAAATAAATAAAGGGAAAAAACTATTAAAAAATAAAATTAATATAAATTTTGCTTAAATTTTTATATAAATTTTAATGACCTATTGGTCTCATGAAACAAATCAATTGAAATGTATTTCTATTGAATCAATTGAAAAATCTGTATTTATTTTTTTTAATACATATTCTGACTGATGGAAAAAACGACAACATAAATTCTAAGACCATTAAATCGAATAAATTACTCTCGGTTTAAAGAAAATTCTACTTTGTTCAATGAAAGAGAGATTGCTTATTTTTATATTAAAAGGGATAAAAGTGAATGGACTTGAGAAAATACATCATTATTTTCTAATCTTTTATATAAACAGCGTATATAAGGCTACATAAACAATGAATAGACGTGAGAAAATACATTATTTATTATTTTCTGTTTTTAAATATACATCATACATAGAACTGTAGCTTTATAAAAGAATCCGATTTCCAAATATATAAATGTATATAATGTGTTCCTGAACATTGAAACGCTTTTAGAAATAAAATATTCCAAAATAGATGACTTTCTTGGTGTAACTGAGACTGGGAAACTATTATACAGAATTAAATCTGAATGTTTGGAATATTTTGTGTGCAGTCTGTATTGCACTAATGCATGATTTATAAATATTTCATACTTATAGACAGATTCATTAATTAATTCATTAAAATTTCTTACTTTTTATTATATGAGGCATTCAAAATTGATTTAGCAAAAAAATAAACAGTTTAAAAAATCTAACATACAGTGGCTCAAAAAATTGAGAGTATACCTTACTTTCACTTGATAAATTCGACTTTCAATATAAATAACACATTACCGAGAAATGCAAACATGTTTTTATTTTTACACATAACAAATGGTTTAATTTAGAGTAAAAATAAAGAAAAATCAATAAAAAACTTCTAAATTGAAAAGTTTCAGAAGCATTTTAAATAAACATGTGCAGAATTTTGCATCAAAAAATTGAGAATACACCAATGAATTTTTTCAATATCATGCATAGAAACAAAGTGTCAGTATTTAGTTGCATGTCTTTTGACTTTTATAATGGCCTCTAAACGTCGTGGTACCGATTCGACCAATTGTTGGTGATATCTGAAGATATTTTACCCCATTCTTCTTTAATCACTTGTTTTAAATGGGTTTTGTTTCTAATTTTGTGTTTCTGGACCACTGCTTCGAGTGTGGCCCACAGATATTCAATGGCATTGATGTCGGGGTACTGTGGTGGTGTGTGTAACTTCTGTTTACAATGAAAAAGACACCATATTTTGACGTTACGTGCATTCTATTTGGGGTCGTTTTCCTGCTGGAAAATAGAATTTAAATCTAAACTCAAATTTTTAACACATTCCTTTAGATTGCCGAGACCATATGGCTCATCCAACTGTTGCAGAAATTTTTCAAATTATAGGCAGAGGTTAAATGTTGAAACTGCGCGAAATGCAGTTAGACAACTTGGATGTAAAAGTAGCATTGTTAGAGAGAAACCGTTCATCAGCTTGCAAATTCAGAAAAAGCATTTGAAGTTTACAAAAACATCAATTGAAGACCAATAACCTTTGGAAGAAAGCTATATTTAGTAATGAAAGAAAATTCAACATTTTTGGCAGTGACTGCCATCGTACTGTATAGAAAAAACCTAATACTGCTTCGGATTCAAAAAATTTACGTCTTACAGTTAAGCATGATGGTGACTCCTTCAGCGGAAATTTCCTCAATTATTAAATTGGCATCATTAAAAACACAATTTTGTATATTTAAAAATGGTATAAAAACTCATTTGTGTGAAGAAACATTTAAAAAAGTTATTGAAGAAAAACGCCAAAATTTAGGTTAATTTTTTAGTTAAAATTTTAAAAAATCGCTCCAAGTTGCACATATCTAGCCTCCAAAGTATACATGTACCAAATTTGATGTTTGTGTATCAAATAGTCTTGCGCGTAGAGCGCCAACACATACACATTTATCTTTATTATTAGCATAGATATTGTTAGATACACAGTGGCTCAAAAAATTGAGAGCACACCTTACTTTTACTTGATAAATTCGACTTTCAATATAAATAACACATTACCGAGAAGTGCAAACATGTTTTATTTTTACACATAACAAATGGTTTAATTTAGAGTAAAAATAAAGAAAAATCAACAAAAAAACCCTTCTAAATTGAAAAGTTTCAGAAGCATTTTAAATAAACATGCGCAGAATTTTGCCTCAAAAAATTGAGAATACATCAATGAAATTCTTGTAATATCTCGCATAGAAAGAACATGTCAGCATTTAGTTGCATGTCTTTTGGCTTTTATAATGGCCTCTAAACATCGTGGTACCGATTCGACCCATTTTTGGTGATATCTGAAGATATTTTACCCCATTCTTCTTTCACCACTTGTTTTAAATGGATTTTGTTTCTAATTTTGTGTTTCTGGACCACTGCTTCGAGTGTGGCCCACAGATATTCAATGGCATTGATGTAGGGGTACTGTGGTGGTGTGTAATTGCTGTTTATAATGATAAAGACATCATATTTTGACGTTACGTGCATTCTGTTTGAGATCGTTGTCCTACTAAAAAATGAAATTTCCATCTAAACCCAAATTTTTAGCACTTTTCTTTAGATTGCTGCGAAATATATCTAAAATTAAAAATATTTTTAAAAAAATATTTTTGCAAAAAGCAAAAATATTTAAAAAAATATTTTTTGTTTAATTTCTAACAAATATTACATTATTGCCCTGAAATTCAAATCGTTTTCATTGTATTATCAAATATTTGATCGCATGATTTTCTTGCGCTGTTGAAAGCTAAAACTAGAAAGATTCTGTTTAATATCTCTGTAGTTCAATATAAGTACGTATTTATGTTTTAATTAGTGTCATATTCTTATAGGACTGGCCTCCATTAAATTGGTTTAAGTACAAATAAACAGAGCATATGTAAAACAGTTAACACGGTTTTAACGTTGACAGTTTGACAGCAATTATCTCTCTTAAAAATATTTTTGCACAATAATTTTTAATTTGCATCTAATTTTTCATTTTAATAATTGGTCACAATAATGGAATTTGAGTGTAGCTATTATTTTGCGGAATTTCACAATCTTTAGAACAGTTTAATTATTCCTAACACTTTCAATGCTACCGACGAGATATCTCGTCCTTCAGATATTATTACTTTTGTGCGCTAAAATTTGTCTCTTATGCCAGTTTAGATATACAGGGTGGTTATAATTAAAGTTACCCTGTTTAGACCTACGTAGTGTCCTCTAGTGGAAGGATGTCGAAGAAACTTGATATTTAGGTAGTATGGATCATGGGAAAAAGAAATCTGCAATAAAAAAAAATTAGTTCAAATTTCGGCCGATAAATGGCGGTTTTCAAGTGTGATAAAGGCCGTTATGCAAATTTAGAGTAATTTAAAAAGCCAGTACTCACTGCCGCAAAATCATTCTTCGCCATGTCGTTAGAGAAGAAAGGAAGAGCTTTACTGATAAAGTTGCTTTATCAGAACAGCATAATTTGTCAGCTTCATTGCGAGAATATCGGCGCTTGAAAGACTTACGAAAAGGGTCTATGTACAGGCAGGCTTGGAAAAAGATGATTATTAAATTTGAAGAGACTGGAGAGTTTGGTGTGGTACAAGGAAGAGAACGGAAACGGATTTCAAATAGAACTGTGGAAGAAGTCGCTCTTGCCGTGGTCGAAAGAGCGTCTGATTCGTAATATTCTTCATCAAGTGCTCAAGCGGTGACACGTGATTTGTCCCTCCCTTGGTTTACTGTACGAAAAGTTCTTCGACCCATTGTAAAGTAATATCCATACACATCCATCATGTGCAAGCGCTGAATCCTGCAGACCCGGAGAAACGAAATCAATTTGCTAGAATTTTTTAGCCAGAATAGCCGTTAACAATTCATTGCCTTGGAACATTTTGTGGTCGAACGAGGCTCATTTTACCCTAGGCGGAGCAGTTAATACTCAGAACTGTCGCATATGGGGTACTGCAAGTCCTAATGATGTGCATGAACAGTCTCTACATCCTGATTACATTAATGTATGGTGTGGTTTTACTGCTGATTTCATTCTTCTTCCCTCTTTTTTTTTTGAGGAGAACACGCCTCATGGCCCTCAAAGGTGTTCCGTTACGGGTGCCTGTTATCGCGACCTTCTTCAGCAGCAAATCATCCTTGCGTTACAAGAACGAGAATGTTTAGGGACTACTGTCTTCATGCAAGTTGTTGCACCACCTCACATTGCTCGACCAGTGACGGCATTGATTCGTGCCTATTTTGAAGATCAACGGGTAATTTCAAGAAGTTTTACAACTGTCTGGCCTCCACGTTTTCCGGACTTGAATCCCTGTGATTTCTGGGTGTGGGGATTCCTAAAAGATCGTGTCTATGGAGGAAGCATACAGACTCTGTATGAATTGAAAGCAAGTATAACACGCCCTGTTGCTGCGATTGATCGAGAAACCCTTCGTGCCACTATTGAACACGCCATAACACGCTTTGAACATGTGTGTAAATGGAATGCACATTGAACATATATTGCAATTAAATACAGTTTTTAAGTTCCAAATTGTGTTTTTTTGTTTTTCTTGCGCCGCCTTCTCACCTGGCGGTTGAAATTTGAACTAATTTTTTTTTTTTAATTACAGATTTCTGTTCCCCATGATCCATACAACCTAAGTATCAAGCTTCTTCGACATTCTTCCACTAAAGCGGACACTACGTAGGTCTAAACAGGGTAACTTTAATTATAACCACCCTGTAGGTTGAACTTTCTAATACATATCTGAAGAATGCTTTTACTTTTTTTTTTTTTGTATACAAATTATCAACAGTCGGAAGAATTGATATTTATCTTTTCATGGAATTTTTATCTAATTCTTTCTTAGCGATGAATGTGTTAAGAATGTTTTTTAGCTATTTTTCTTTGTTATTTTGCGATAATAGTTATATCTCAAAAATGTATTTTGTAATTGTTTCCTATTGACAATAGCATCTGATTATGTAACAGAAATTTTCCCAGAATCTTTAAACAACACAGGACCTAAATAAGCGCGTTTAAGCTCTCATTTATATTCGAACATTCTCACTTTTCAATTTAAAAACGTTCTTAATATGCTAGTCTATATACTTATAATAAAGCTCAATGTGTGTGTGTGTGTGTTGGCGCTCTACAGGCCAGGTCATTTGACATACAGCTATCAAATTTGGTACATGTATACCTTAGAGGTCGGGAATGTGCACCTGGGGTACCTTTCTTCGAAATTTTAACTATTAATTAAAAACTAACTTTCCCGCCAAAAAAATCTTCCATTTTCCCCACCGCCAAAGGAGTAAGGCTTCGTTTTTTTTTCTCCCAACAGTAATGAGGCTAGGGTTAACATTTTTCGGCGGATTATTTCAAACGATTCTGTTTATTTTCTCAATGTTTTATGCATTTAAAATTAAACATTGTTAATTAATCCATGTTTCAGATTCATTCTGAAGTACTTTTGAATTAAAATAACACAGAATAAAGGAAATTAAAAATGTCTAATCTGCATAGCGTTACCCCAACTGGCGTAGAAAATTTCACGTATTTGCGTTAACGTAACTGGCGAAGAAAATTCACGCATGCGCATTGTGTTCTGATTGTTGACATAGCTACCAACGGATGATTTAAATTATTTTTAGGTTAGTTGCATGCTTTTGTAAGTAAATTGTATTTATGTTAGTTATATATTTTTTGTATATGCTTATAGTTTTAAGTACATGGTTCTTAAGTAGTTTTTTTTAACCTGTTTTCAATGATTTAAAATATTTTTAGATTAATTGCATGCATTTGTAATTAAATTGTATTTATGTTAGTTATATATTTTTTTGTATATGCTTATAGTTTTAAGTACATCGTTTTTTAAGTAGTTTTTTTAAACCTGTTTTCGACCGATTATTTTAAACGATTCATTTTATTTTCTTAGTGTTTGATACATTTAAAATTAAACATTGTTAATGAATCGATCTGTTCATGATGAATCTGAGAAATTTTTGTTGACAAATTCTTGAGATATTTCATAAATTAAGAAAGATATGCCCATAAAGTTTAAACGCTCAGTGACTCTATTATCAGTAATCATATTATTAAAAAATGCTTTGTTTCAGTAAAAAATATTATTATATTAATTGCAGATTAATCATTTACACTTTAATTTAAAGCATAATTTTTTACGAGGGGTAACAGAAAATTAGAGATATACATATCACGCTATGACTGAAGGCCTTTATAATATTATGAGTGAATTATATGACAATCAAAATTTGGTTTTAAAATATTTTGCTGAAGAATCTATTCAAGTTGGAATTGCATAAAATATTTAATGCTACGACCGGAGTTTAACCCCCTGCTTTGCACAATTTTTAAAAATCGCCAACAACGGTCTTCCGAAATGTTCAAAAGCAAAGGTGCAGATGTTCAATTATAGTGCATAATAAAGATTGCCAGCTTTGGCGCGTTATTGCAACTTGGCGAAGCCGGGGGTTAAACTCCGGTTCAACCTATTTAATTATTAAAATTTAAACGAACATTAAGATTGGCGAACCGGCTGGTCGCCAAAGGCGGCTAGTATTAAATATAGAAAGATAAGCAAAGAAAAGCAATGAATTTTTTCAAAAAAAAAAAAAAAGTCCAGTTATTGTTGCACCATTAAATCCTTTCTCATTTCATTTTAAATTTAATCAAATTTATTACATGTAGGTTTTTTCAAAGCCTACTAATGAACTATATGCAATGGTCCAGTAACTACTTATCGTGTTCTTAATGCAGAATAAAAAGATGAAAATGGCATTTAATCCGATATTCTCAAATTTGTTTAAATAGCATTTAAAAAGCGATAGATTGAACACACGTTAGCTTCATACAGAAATATTCTGTTGAAACAGAAAATCAGATTCTGATCTTCTGATTAAGCACATCTAAATAAGAAGATCAGAGAGCTTTGGAATTGCCTATTCAAATTAGCCATTCCAAATAACGACTAATGATTAAGGAATCGTTTGGAATAAATCGACAATAATGAATTCATATAAGTGCAGCCGAAACATTATAAACAAGTCTTCTAATTAAATAAAAATATTTTGTTGGCATAAATTTATCATCTTAGGCAATTTTTAATATCAATTAATTGGTTGGATAATTCAAGTCTTTGTAATCACACCTTAGTTACATATAAAGATTTTGGGTGAAATAGAAATATTGACTGTGATCAATATTATTAATCCGCAACTAAGAATTAGAATGAAATAATTTGAAAATACATTAATGAAAAATTCTGCGTGCGATAATAACTGTCACCATAGCCCAATGGCAAAGGTGTGCCCAAGACAAATTGCGTCCATTCCTGACTCTCTCTCTCTCTCTATATATATATATATATACTAGCCGCCTTTGGCGACCAGCCGGTTCGCCAATCTTAATGTTTGTTTAAATTTTAATAATTAAATAGCTTGAACCGGAGTTTAACCCCCTTCTTCGCCAAGTTGCTGTAACGCGCCAAAGCTGGCAATCGTTATTATGCACTATGATTGAACATCTGCTCCTTTGCTTTTGAACATTTCACAAGGCCGTTGTTGACGATTTTTAAAAATTATGCCAAGCAGGGGGTTAAACTCCGGTCGTACCATTAAATATTTTACGCAATTCCAACTTTAATAGATTCTTCAGCAAAATATTTTAAAACTTCAAATTTTGATAGTCATATAATTCACTCATAATATTATAAAGGCCTTCAGTCATAACGTGATATGTATCTCTCTAATTTTCTGTTAACCCTCGTAGAATTTATGCTTTAAATTAAAGTGTAAATGATTAATCTGCAGTTAATATAATAATATTTTTTACTAAAACAAAGCATTTTTTTAATAATATGATTACTGATAATAGAGTCACTGAGCGTTTAATGGGCACTAAAGAATATCTTTCTTAATTTATGTAATATCTGAAGAATTTGCCAACAAAATTTTCTCAGATTCATCAGGAACAGATCTATTAATTAACAATATTTAATTTTAAATGCATGAAACACTAAGAAAATAAAATGAATCGTTTAAAATAATCGGTCGAAAACAGGTTTAAAAAAACTACTTAAAAAACGATGTACTTAAAACTATAAGCATATTTAAAAAATATATAACTAACATACATACAATTTACTTACAAAAGCATGCAACTAACCAAAAAATAATTTAAATCATCCGTTGATAATGGTTGTCATGGCAACAATCAAAATGCGCATGCGTGAATTTTCTTCGCCACTTACGGTAACGCAAATGCGTGAATTTTTCTACGCCAGTTGGGGTAACGCTATGCAGATTAGACATTTTTAATTTCCTTTATTCTGTGTTATTTTAATTCAAAAGTACTTCAGAATGAATCTGAAACATGGATTAATTAACAATGTTTAATTTTAAATGCATAAAACATTAAGAAAATAAACAGAATCGTTTGAAATAATCCGTCGAAAAATGTTAACCCTAGACTCATTACTGTTGGGAGAAAAAAAAAAAATAAAGCCTTACTCATTTGGCGATGGGGAAAATGGAAGATTTTTTTTGGCGGAAAAGTTGGCGGTGGAGAAAACGGAAGATTTTTTTGGCGGGAAAGTTAGTTTTTAATTAATAATTAAAATTATAATTAAAATTTCAAAAAAAGGGACCCCAGGTGCACATTCCCGACCTCTAAGGTATACATGTACCAAATTTGATAGCTGTATGTCAAATGACCTGGCCTGTAGAGCGCCAACACACACACACACACACACACATACATTGAGCTTTATTATAAGTACTAGCCGCCTTTGGCGACCAGCCGGTTCGCCAATCTTAATGTTCGTTAAAATTTTAATAATTAAATATTTTATGCAATTTCTACTTTAATAGCTTCTTCATCAAAATATTTTAAAACTTCAAATTTTGATTATCATATAATTCATTCATAATATTATAAAGGCCTTCAGTCATAAAGTAATATGTATCTCTCTCATTTTCTGTTAGCACCCGTAGAATTTATGCTTTAAATTAAAGTGGAAAGAATTAATCTTCAATTAATATAATAATATTTTTTACTGAAACAAAGCATTTCTTTTTATAATCTGATTACTGAAAATAGAGTCACTCAGCGTTTAAACTTTATAGGCACTAAAGAATATCTTTTTAAATTTATGTAATATCTCAAGAGTTGGTCAACAAAATTTTCTTAGATTCATTATGAGCAGATCGATTAATTAACAATGTTTAAATTTAAATGCATCAAACACTAAGAAAATAAAACGAATCGTTTAAAATAAACGGTTGAAAACAGGTTTTAAAAAAACTACTTAAAAAACGATGTACTTAAAACTATAAGCATATACAAAAAATATATAACTAACATAAATACAATTTTCTTACAAAAGCATGCAACTAACCCAAAAATAATTTAAATCATCCATTGATAACGTTGTCATGGCAACAATCAGAACAGAATGCGCATGCGTGAATTTTCTTCGCCGCTTACGTAACGCAAATACGTGATTTTTTCTACGCCAGTTGGGGTAACGCTATGCGGATTAGAAATTTTTAATTTCCTTTATTCTGTTTTATTTTAATTCAAAAGTACTTCAGAATGAATCTGAAAGATTGATTCATTAACAATGTTTAATTTTAAATGCATCAAACATTAAGAAAATAAACAGAACCGATTGAAGTAATCCGCCGAAAAATTTTAACCCTAGCCTCATTACTGTTGGGAGAAAAAAAAACTGAAGCCTTTCTCGTTTGGCGCTGGGGATAATGGAAGATTTTTTTGGCGAAAATGTTGGCGGTGGGGAAAATGGAAGATATTTTTGGCGGGAAAGTTAGTTTTTAATTAATAATTAAAATTCTAATTAAAAATTCGAAAAAAGAAACCCCAGGTGCACATTCTCAACCTCCAAGGTATACATGTACCAAATTTGGTAGCTGTATGTCAAACGGTCTGGCCTGTAGAGCGCCAACACACACACACACACACACATTGAGCTTTATTATAAGTATATATATATATATATATATATATATCTGAAAACGAAGTTATTTTTTATCTAACTTTTATGCTAAAAAGTGCGAAGACAGAAAATCCAAATAAATCTAACTAAGAATATATAAAATATTTTGTAATTGATGTGATTCAAACATTACAACTATAATTAACTTCATAATAATCGTTGTCCTTAAATTTAAAATGTGTAGCAAGAATATTTAAAAAAATGTTCGGAAAACAATTGTTATAAAATCAGTTCTTAAGTTATAAGCTAAACTTATAGAGATAATTGTCTCTATTCGAATTTGAATAATTTAAAAAAGGCCCAAATAAAAAAAAAATAATTGTTATTGTGGATTTTTTAATATATTAGAGAAATACTAATTAAATATGATTTCTATTTATATTATACTAAAAATTGAGTAAAAATCTTTTTAAATATTGAAATATTTTGTTAGCACATATTAACATTAAAACGCCTTAATAATTGAGTTAATATCTGTGATAATATGCAGTATTATTTCACACATATCGCCAAATTATCAATTAAATTGTACTATTCATTACGTTTAATAATACATAAAGCATTCTGTAACAAAATTAAAATGCTTTGCATGAAATAAAAAGCTACGAAATCTCACAAAATCTCAAAGATGAATTAAAATGAACACATTATTAATCTATCCTTGACATGAAAAATTGCACTTTATTATAATTTTAGAAAAAAAAAAAAGGATTTATATGCATATGAAAAAGCATACATTACTTCCGAAAAATTCTGAAGGCTTTGGGTGTTGGAAATGGTAATAAATTCGCCTTTCTCTCTTTTATCGATGCGAAATTACCTTACACTCCCGAGTATCCGGCCTAATATGGCGGAAGAGCTGGCCGGGTATAAAAAAAGCCGGATAAGCCGGAGTTTTATGAACTAATTTATTTGCCCATCAGAAAGACCAAGTTTTTATACCAAAACTCACTGTTAAAATATGCATTTTCACACTTCTTATTGAGTACTAAGCCCTTCATTCATCCCAAGCGTGGTAGAATATGAACGTGGCCTGCCGCCTTGTGAAGCAGTTGGCAGTAACGTGTCGAATTAAAATAAAAGTCTTTATACTGATAGCTAATTTATGTTTATATACTGCACTGCAAGAATTTATTAAAGAAAAGGTAAGTTAAAGGATATAAACTGTTCATATTTTAACATGAATTCAGCATACTTCACTGTGGAATACTTAAAAAAACATTAAGCATATCCCAAGAATAATTTACGAATCCTGTACGTACTGTAAAGTTATAATCAGGAACAGCGACAACAAATGAGGTCCGTTACACATTGACAAAACAATGAAAACCGAGAAGAACGCTGCTCTTTTTCTGTCATAACTTATATTTTCCACACGACACATAAAAGGTCGTAACAGACGCCCACTTCCAAAGTCTTGTCAATGTTGCCAATGCAATGCCTTGTCTTCCCAATTAATTACGATAAAGAAAACTTGGCCGGATAATGCGGAAGGCGGATAGTCGTGAACCGGATATTCGGGAGTGCACTGTATAAGCTTTAGTTAGCTAAAAGCTCTTTAGCTTGATGACGCTATCGTCAAAAGTAACAGCACAGCTACCTCATAAAATTTAAAAGTAACGAAATAAATTTAAGATTGTACGAGTTTGGTTAAAATTTCACATTGATGTTTAGTTATTATATTTACACCATCCTAAATCATATTATATATTTTTGTTGCTTATGATTTCCATTATAGAACTTTTAATTTTAATGAAAATTATTTCTGTTTTTCCGCATCCGAAAGAATTAATACAAATTCCAAAAGATCAAAATACTATTGATTTGATCTTTTTTTGTCCTGCTTAATAGAGGTTTTAATGAATAAAAATAAACGTATCTCTGAATCTTATTTATCTCTAGTCTGTTCAGCAGTCGCCCCCCCCCCATCCTTTTTTTTTTGATACTCCAAAGAAGAAAAATTGTGAAATTCAATTTTATTATGAGCACCTACTTTCCATTCACTATTTTATCTTAAGATATATGTCTCAGATATATCAATCTTGAATATATTATTTGATATTCATGATTTTTTCAGGCATACACGAGGCCATAAATAACTTCCCTGCTTGGCGGCAATTGCAGCTAAAACGAATGAACGAAATAAAACAACATTTCATATACAGACAGTAAAAGTCATAGGAAGATGAATTCCGCTGAAAAAAAAAGGTACCGAAAGCTGCCAATAGGGAAAATGCTGGCGCTGTGGGTGTGTAGGTATGAATGAATTCATGAAACTCACAGAAAATAATCTTTTATTCATCAATTTTAAGGTCCCCTGGACGCCTTGCAACACTTTCAATATTCTGACCTTCCCTATGTACAACATATTGCATATGGTGTATGACGTTTTCTACTGCTGCGTGTAAACTGTCAGTTTCGATTGTCACAACAGCCAATCTTATGTTTTGTTTCAAGACATGCAGGTTTGTATAAGAGCAGCCACGACATTGCACTGTCTTGTGTTGAACAGTTTTCTAGTAAAACATGCTGAGGTAAGAAGGGTCCATATTAAGCTCACATCAACAGTTAGCCACGAACAACAGTTAAAAACACATCAATAGTCAAGAACGAACTGCTAACAGGTCGTTTGCTCTTCTCTTTTTACAAGGAATACATGGCTCTGCAGTTACACGTGCTCTAGGAATTTTATATAATTCGTCTTGATATGCAAATTTCCTCGTTCTACGTAACAGCAGTACCAATATTTCCCCTAACGAGAACTTTTAGTACTAATTTTTTTTTTTTTCCTGCGGAATTCATCTTTGCATGCCTTTCACAGTTTGTAAATGAAATGTGATTTCGTTTCATTCGTTTTAGCTGTAGATGCCGCCAAACAGGGAAAGTTATTTTATGGCCACCCTGTAGTTTCGACTATCTGTTTTACTGACCAAATATTTAAAACAACGACTCATTTTTGATACACATATGACTGTCAGTTTTAATTTATACCATTTCTAGCTATGCTATTGTAAAATGTGGCTTTTGCAAAAGTCAAAAAGGAAATATCTTTTTTTTTTGACATAAATCTAAAATAGTAAAAGTATCTAATTCTTAATTTCCATACAATAAACGTTCTCTAATATAAATTTTGATATAATTTAACGCATAAATAACCACAAACTATAAGCCCTTATTCCAAATTAGGGAGCCTTTAATTTCTTCTCGCCTTACTGAAACCGTTTAAATTGTTAAAAATCTTGGGAACAAATTTCGTAGAAAATTTTCTTTTAAATATAACTAAATAATTTCTTTTTTTTGCCCCCAGACCACATGCTCTGCTTGCCCCACCCAAGTGACGCTACTGTTATAGCCAGGTTTGCCAGCTTGTGCCGACGGCCTGTGGCCTTTAGGGATATGATCATAAATCTGCCAACTGATCTATTGTTGGATCAACCCCGCTTGTGGACACGATCGGGAGCTTCCCGCAAATTGCCGGCAAACTGAACAGAGATCAAAGAACCCCGGAAAAACCACAAGAGAGGGGAAAGTGTGCCTGTCCCGAGATGCGCACAGGTCTTTGGAACTAGGCTTTACACGGATGACAGTCTCGAAGTCTCTTAAAAACATCCAAAAGTCGACACAAAAGGTTTCGAAATCATTTCTTCTTCAAAACAAATCCTAACGTCTTCTTCTTTTTTCTTTATATATATATATATATATATATATATATATATATATATATATATATATATATATAAACGAGTAACTAATAATGAATATTTAGGCTTCACTGAAAATTCAGTAAAAGTAATCAAATTGTTCGGTTTTTTTTATCAATCGATTTGTGCTGATTCATACCTTCGAAATAAAGACTTAAAGAAAACATCTATGATCAATAATCCGTAAAAGTTAACTTCCATAACTGTTAACTTTTCTGAGATTAACCGCGTCGACACTGATTTTATTTAACCTACTATTATTGTTATCATGAAATTTATCTTTCTGAAACACAAAATGCTCTTATTTTTATTTTAAATGAAGCCATTTTTTAATTTCAAATATTTGTAATATGCAGTAACAAAAAATTTTGACATCTTCAATTAAACATAAATAAAAGTTTTATTTAGAAGTATATTAACCACAATTCTTTTTTTTTTTTTTCATTTTGTATCATTCTATCATAAAAAAATCATAAGGTGATAACCTTTTAAATGGCTTGGATTATATATACATATATAACAGCATCAATCAATATGAAACGAAATTATAACTTACAAGAACAAAATATTTTATTGGTTATTTAGAAGAGTTTCAGTAAAGTATTTCGGTTGTTTGAATGCATGTAGCACAACTTATATGCATGTATGTAAGAATGCTATGACTTTGACTTAATATATTTAATAATTCAAAGGAAAAAATGTTTTATATAACTAAATAGTAAAGGAAGAAATGTTCTGCATATACGATATGATAAAAAGAAATCTTAAAATATTTGTTGTGTTTATTTTGAAATGATGAAGGAGGTTTCAAAGTCATAGTAACAAAATACGAAGGTTCCCGAAACTACTGGAATTTTGACAATTTCAGAAATAGAAATTGTCGTCTTCTATAAAATAAGCAGGAAGATACGATATTTTATAGAAGCTTCTTTGCTCTAACACATAGATTATATAAACCTGAGACAGTTGTGAAACGAGTAATCGAGTGAATTCTCGCTTTGGAATATTGATCTCTCTTGAGTTTTCTCTCGTCTCTTTGCGCTGTTGCGGTTGTTTAATACCGAGTAACTGCTTGTGTATTGTTGAATTTTGCGTATGCTTTGTCCGTTTTCATGCAAAATAAAGAGCTGTTGTCCATTATTGAACTTTTCACTGTATGGACTTTCTGCAACAATATGAATGAACATCAACTACATCCACAATGAAGTAACATTAAGACAGTCGGTTATTTATTTTTCAAGCAAAGCCATGCTAGACTAATTATTTGTAAAATACAAACTATGACAAAAATCACTGATCTTTAAGCATCTTTTTGAAGCTCAACGGTCACTCTGCATATCTTAAAGTACTGAAATATAATTCAAAACTGACAAATTAATCTCATAAAGCTCTAATGATAAAAGTGCAACTTTTAGAAAACAGATAGGGCTACAATGACCTTGTAGCAAAATCAAGGACATGATAGCAGCTTCCACACAAGAGTAACTATTCATTTGGGCATGGTGCACATTAAATGTGTTGAAGGACAGTTTCTTCTATTGATGTGGAGAGGTCTGAAAAAGGAAAGTTCTTGCTCAGGCGTCATCAAAATGGTGTTCAAAATTAAGTGGTTATCATTCCTCAAAATTGGATGTTAATACAGAAATGAGAAAAAAAAAAAAATCTAAAATCCTCTAGTAGTAACAATAAAAGGGAGGAGGAAATTTCACTAGAAGAAAGTATATTCAACAGTCTTTCATATCCTGCTATTGAATGGAATGCAACATAACAAACCATTGCACCCAATTTCATTTTTGTTTCTATCATAAGCAAATAAAATTGTTAAAGCAATATGATTGGGAACATAGCAATAATGAAAACAAAGAAAAACAAGTGGTTTAAATAAACAAATACAAGTTAAATTTTGTATCCGAAATATGAACACAATATTGCTTATTTATTCATCTTATGATTTATATTCAAATCATAAGATGAATTGAATAAGATGAATTAAGAACTATCAGTAATTAAATTCAATTTATGACTATTGGAGATGAATGATTCAAAATGGCTAATAAACTAAAATAAACTTTATGGCTGTAGATGAATATGAATTTACTGATGATTCATGATACAAACTGCGAATTATAATACTAAATTAAAGATATCAGCAAGTTTTTTTTTTTTAGTATAAAATTTGTTTAGTTTCCTTTACATAAGAATTTGTTTAAATTACACTTTCAATCAAAAATTTTATGAATGAATAATTAAGAATTCAAGTAATAAATATGGATTAAATTTCATCTAATTTTTGAAATAATGATTAGAATTTTTTTTTATTTTACTTATATAGAATTAAAATAAATTTTAACTAAATTATAATATGTAATAAAATTCTTGCCTTGGGAGCTTAAAGCTAGATGAAACCATTAAGATAATTTTTGTAACTACAAACATATATGAATTTTTTTTAAAAAGTGATATAAGTGCAACCAAAAGTAACAGAGAAGACTAAAATAATAATAATAATAATAAAAAACCACAATCATTTTTATTTAAACGGTATTATCAATTTTTCTAACACTTTTACAACTGAAAAGAGAATTTTATAAAATGTAAATAAAAATTAAACAGCAGTTGAAAATAATGTGTTGTTACATGTCAGGAAATCTCATTATTCATATATATGGAACTTAAGCTTTAGAAAATTATCTGACAATATTTAAAATAATCAATTTGACAGAAGGACAAAAAAATGGTACACAAATGTCAAACTTATGCATTGACATTTTCTTCATAAATTACATCCTGTTATGCAAAAAAAAAAAAAAAAAAAAAAAATCTTGTACAAATGAGACTGAAATGTGGGTTTTGCTTATGGAATTACAATATTTGGGATAACAGATTTGACAGAGGACAAGAAATGGTATAGAAATGTCAAACTCGCACACAAACATTTTTTGTAAATATAAAATACATCATTCATGCAAAACCTTTTTTTCCACAAATGAGACTGAAATGTGGGTTTTGTTTATTGAATTAAAGTATTTGGGTAACAGATTTGACAGAGGACAGATAAGTCAAGCTTACACTGACAATTAAAAACATCATTTCATGCAAAAAAAAAAAAAAAAATCTCACGAATGAGATTGAAAAAAATGTTTATTTCACTTGCTGAACATTTATCACTTCATTCTAAAGAATTCTTTGATAGAGTTTTCCTTCAGATCCTTTACACTGATCAACATTACAATATAACAATCTGATATTTTTTAAAAAGAATATCTGACTACAATTACCATTTAGTTGATACAATTTACAATTGGGTAATGAAATATAACAGATATCACACAACAATAATAAAAATTAAATTCCATATATGCATTTTGCATATACGGTTCTTTACCTTTCTTGAAAATGAGTATTTGAGTATGAGTATTTCGCTAGATGAAAGTAGTTTACATTTAGAATAAGTTTAAGAATTTAACCACATGTTATTTTAAATAAACTGTAATACTTTCGCATTGAAATTAGAGTAAGTAATGTTATAATAAACACACATCAAAATATTACTTAATAAATATTCTTTTTTATTTGACAAATCATAATAGCAATAGTATAACAAATAATTATTTTGAAAAGGAATAAAATGCAGAGTATCAAAAATAATGACACTGAAGTAATAAAATTTCAGCTAACAAGGTTGAATTCATACATCAAAGATAAAAGAATGCAGTAGTTTGAAATTAAGAAATTTTGCTGGCATATTGTCTGTACATCACATAAAACCTACACTTTAAGGACATAAAAATAATTTGCTACAATGCAATATTTCATAATTAAAGATTTAAGAACAGTGCTTTCAGGAAGATTAACTAGCAAATCCACCACAAGTGAAGTAGCACAATTCCTACATAAAGTATATACAACAATGTAAAATTAATACCTGCGAGAGTTCTTATGGAAAATAGATTATATATGTTTCAATAATGCATATCAGAATGTGACACTTAAAAGATTTGTGAAGATCAAAAATGAAAGAAAAGAAATCACTTTACCTGTCTGTATAAAAAATTTAGCTGTCAGAAAATTTAATTAGTACTTAGTTTTGTACAATATAAAAGTGATATGTCATTTTTTGAAAAACTATCATTAATAATAGTTCATTTAATTTTATGTCTATGAGTTCTGGATGCTGCTTCTTTCATATAAATGTCAGAATGCATATCACAAATATTTCAAGTAGAGGAAAAGAAGCATAAACAGCTTTGCTACTATATTTAAAAATTTAACTTCTTGCAATTAATTTCTCTATCCACGATCAGAGAATTGCCCCGTAGAAAAGTTATTTTTCTCATATCAATGAAAACAAAAAATATTTGCATTACCTCTTAAAGGAAAGTTCAATAACCAGTTCTTATAACAATATCAAAATTGAACAATAATTTCTTACTTTTGTCACCTGATTGTCACAGTGCTTTCAGTGATGTCAGAGGATTCCACATCAAATAATATATGCCAGTACTATTTATGAAATTCAGAAAGAAAAATAATCAGTCTCATCATTTAATTGATACACTGCATATGACAGAAAAATAAAGTATCCCCAAAGCTCGGTCATACAACACAAATATTATTTTCATACATGGGAGAGAAATGCCAAGTTGAATTCAGAATTTCCCTTTACGTTTGGACACAGATCTTTAAAATAAGAAGCACTAGTTCAATTGTACTTTGTTTTCATCAAACAAAAATAAACAAAATATTTGCAGATATATACAAATTTTTATATGAAAACAATGATTTCCTTAAGAACACATGTAATGACAAATAGTACAATTGAATGGATATATATATATATACACACAATATATAGATAAATATGTATATATTTACAAACTGATGTATAAGATTATAAATAAATAACTTTCATATAAAAATACTATGTTATATCCATTCTCTCTGGTGGTTCTGGACTAGTTAATATGGAAAACCCTGGTCCTTTACGAACAAGGGGAATTGCATGGTTTTCTGAAGAAGTTTGAGCTGTTGATGGTAAGTTCTTCTTTAAGGTTTTGTTAACAACCGGATCCTTATGTCCAATCTTCAAACTCATCACGGGACATTTCCTGTAACCTTTAACAGATTCACCCTCTTGAACTTGTTCAATTCTGCTATCAAGATCAACACTTATTTCAAAATGCCCCAATGGTTTGACACACAGTTCAATACTATCACTATGATGATTGTAAGAAAAGGTCTGAAAGAAAAGAGAGAAAAAAAAATGTATAACAAATTATTTCTTCTACAAGTAGGCAATAACTATAAAATGAAAGTATAGAAAGAAAGAAAAACATTAATTTAAAGTTTTATGGTATTGCCATATACCAAAATATATCATCTATTGGATTGGTATAAATAGTCAAACAGTTTATTTATTATTATTTTAAAGCAGTATGCAGTTATATTATTTTTCTTGAGAATTAAAGTGATCTAAACCACATAGGTAAAACAAACAACTTCATATTGTGTACTAAATTCAGATATGGAAGACATTGTTGAGACCTGGGACCTCATTTTTTTCTGATATATATTTCTCTGCAATTTAACAGTTCTATCAAGTGGGATGTGGTGGGATATGTAGCAAAAGTAGTAAGAACTTCCTATTTTTTTCTCCATAGTAGAAAATTCCTGACATGTGAAAAATTGGAGAGCACGTTTTTTTAATGTTAAAAAAGCTGAAAAAGAAGATAAATAAATACAATAAATCAGATCGATGGAAAAAATTATGTCCCAGTACATGATATATTGCCTAGAGAAACAATCTTTCATTCGTATTATTATGAATGGTTTCAATTTCATGAACTAAACATTAAGTATTGTATCAGATAAAAATTTCTAATACTTATCCACTGCACTCATATTTTGTCTTAAGCTAGATCTTTGTTTTAAATTTCGTTTTAAGTAGCAATTGTAATTTCAATCAAAATTGTTCCACATTTTTATCAATTAAGCTCCCTTTGATAGAAAAGAGCAGTAAAGCTTTGCTCTAAGTTATTATTTTTTCTCAAATAGTAATAAATATATCAAAAAGTTTACATATCGTTCTTCTAAAAAACTTCAGTCTATATGCAGTTATTATCAAATTTCATTTTATTGAAAGATGTAAAATACATGATCTTGATAAATAAAAATATTTTGTGGATAAAGCCAATTTATGTCTACTGTTATCCCCTTCTCAAAATAAAATATTTATTAATTCTTTTAAAAAATTAAGATTAATATTTGTTTTTAGTCTATTGTATTAGCTCAGTTAGAGTTCATAGTTCTTAGCACTTAATCCAAAAATTTGAAATCAGATTTAGCTTATCTATGGAGAGCGAAAAATTTCCTAAATCTAAAACTATAAAAGCTATGTCAAGAGCATTACTGGATTATATTAAATTTTTCATTTCATATCAAATTTTAATACCATTATAAACTATAATTCATGAGCTAAATGATTCCTCTAAAATACTGCAATCAGAAATTATTTATTCAAGCTCAGAAGCACTTAGCTTGATATTCATTCCATTTTTTTTTTCTCACAGATAATTCAATTGATAAATTTTGCAATACATACATTTAAAAATCAATGTTAGGCTTTTAATGGAGAAGGGGAGGAAGAAGAACATTTCAATAGTGCAAACACGATGACTTAAACCTTTTTATTTTAAAATAGCTGTATATACTAATATAGGAGATTAACAAACTTCGTTATCTGCTATATTATTAAGCTGCTTAAAATGTGCATTACTTACTTATATGCATTCAATTAAATAATAAAACAATTTCACTGGATTCATGGATTACAGATATTCCAAACTTATTTAGACTGTCATTCATGATTTAAATGAAATCAGAAAAATAACAATAATCACAGGTTAACAAATGGAGTCTACAGATTACAAATAATAGTAAAATCAATAAAATCTTCATGCAATGAATAAAAAAAAAATCAATCTTAAAATTTTTTCAAACATTTTAAGCTTTTAAATCAAAAATAGGACAAATACATAAAATTAAAAAAAAAAAAAAAATGAAGATGGCATGATTTTTTTTCTTTGTTAAAACAGAATTTCTTTACCTTATTTGGAAAGGAATCGATGAAGAAGTGTACCATATCGTACAAAATTCTGGAACCTGCCACTTCTTCATAAAATTTTCCACCTTTCCGAAATTGTTCTGGAGACAATTTTGCTAAATTCCACAGCACATCACTTTGGTACGTAGTGTAAGGCTTTTGAGAAGAAAAGTCTCTAGCAGCATTCCTGGCAATGGAAGCACCTACAATAATCAATTAATACACATTAGAAGTTCAATAAATCCTACTAAAAGAATGCAGAAGTATTAAACAATTTTGAATGAAAATTAACTCAATTAATATATGTTAGAAGTTCAATTTATTTTATTAAAAAAATGCACAAGTATAAAAAAAAAACATTAAAGAAAAGTAACTTTTATGATAGTTAAAAAAAAGTATTTGGGAGTTTTAAGAAAACATTCATATTTAAAGATAACTAGAAAAAAAATATACAAATTTAAAAAGACATCTCATTACTTCAAAATCGTACAATTTTCTTCTCCAATATTTATATTACTTAGAAACTATTAATGCTTTCAAACTATATTTAGTTAAATAACTTAACACATTTTTAATTTCAAACACATTTTTAATCATTTAATTGTAGTTTGTGTACATTATAAGGCAAACAAATTATTCTATTTTTAAATTTAAAGTAGAAGCAAATTATTTCTAGGTCCAATAAACTGAAATAAAAACGTGAAATTCTCATACATTTCAAGAATTCAATGGGTTCATGGGGTACTAATAAAAACATTTTCAAAATGCAATGTGTAATCTAATCAGGAAGCAATAAAAACAAAGTTAACAATAGTTAGTTTTAACTATTGCTCTAAATAATCCGATTTAATATTTGCATATAGTTTCAAAATTATAAAATAAGCACAAAAATAGAAAAAATAAGATTCTTTATTTTTTATTGAAATCTGGTTACTTATAATGGCTCCTAATTACTTACTTGATGGTCGACTTGTGATTTGCTTTGGACAATTTTCGACCACTAATCTATCTCCATGCTTCAGAGGTAAAGGTTGTGTACTGTCTACAGGCGGTTCCAATTCTTTTGGGGGGAAACCGATTTTTATTGTTTGGTTTGGAATTGGAATGGAGAACTTATCTTTGATCCATTCTTGAAGTTGAAAGTAAGATATTCCATTTTCACTTAAAGAAAGGTTTGCCTTAAAAAAAAAAAAATAATAAGGTGGTAAAATGGTTTTCAGCATTATAAAGGACTAATTACCAGTTTGATATATTTTCATAAAGTTGAAGTTTCTTCCTTTCCAAAAACAAATAATGTGTTCTTATACAAAATGAGTATCTATATCACAAATTCATTAAAAAAAAATCAATCGTTATCTAATTCATAACTACAGGTATTCCATTAATTGAGAAAAATGGGCAAAATAACAAATAATATATAGAATTCTACCCTTGCTATTCTTTTTAGATAGGAAAAACTAATGACTACATTTGTAAAAAAAAAAAAAGTGCAATTATACAATTTGAAATTAATTAAGAAAATAAAGCAACAACTTATAACTAAAAGAAAATCCCATAAAACTGTTTAAAACATTATAACTATATATTTTCAGTCCACACCTCATACAAATGGTGATGACGATTTTGAAAGAAAAACTCCTTGAAAAATCATGAAACAATATTTGAAGTGGCAATCAATGGATTATAAGCTCTCACTTAGAAAAATTAATTAAATAAATGGATTTCAAATCTTTCCATAAAAATATATTAGAGAAAGAGCAAATCTAAATTATATCTTCTGCAGTCAAAGAAAAACATCTTTTTCCTTTCTTCATTCATTAAATAAAAAGTGTGCAAATAAAACTGCCCAAACTATATATGATGTATATAGGGTTACATATAGTGCACTCTCATTATGATCCAATAGCTGTTTTTTGAATCATTAGAGATAGGATTGGAAAAATGCTTTAAATGATAGGAAGAATTATATTTTGTTTTCAAGCCAATAAATGAATTTCTAAAAGAATTATGAATCTGCTTTTCTTATATGCCTCTATCAGTCATATTTGGTAAAAAATTGCAAATATTCTAAAACATATTAAAAAAAATTTCAACTTTTTATAATAAAAATTGCCAGAGTTATAGCTGTTTAATCTAAATAGAAGTCACATAAAAAAGTTTTATTTTAAGGAACAATTTGAAAAAATTAGAAAGCAGTGCATAATTTCAATTTGCAAACGACCCCTCTAGAGGTCACAAATTTAGCTCTAAGATTTGTTAAAATTAGAGATATTCAATATTTCATAATTCTATCAGTTTAATTTGCAGAAGGATAAATTTTTCTTTGTTAAAAATGTTACAGTGGTAATTATTTCAATGATTAGAAATAACTATTCGTCATTTAAAAAAAATCCTTAAGACAGCTAAACAAATTCCATTAATAATCAGAACATACTTCAATGCTGTTGAAGAAAAATAAAATAAATAAAAAATACATTATTGGAACTACATATTTCAAGGTTGTCTCTTAAAGTTATCTTTTCTTCTATTCTAAATTGTCATACAATACTATTCATGGCAAAGAAATAGACTTTTAGTCTACAAGCCTATTTCTAAAATAATGGGGGGGGGGATAAAAACTTACTACTTGAGCATTTTGTGAAACTACTTTAACAAACTGACGATTGGAAGTGGATGGGCACGACTGAGTCTCAGTTGAACTAGGATTTGTAGAAGCTGTAAGCTGTTTCTGTGATGAAGTACTAGCAATACATTCCTGTACAGATATAAATAAAGTCATACATAAATTTACAAATTATTAATAAAAATAATGCTTAAAGGCTAAAAAGCGAAATTGTATATTATGTGAAAACATTATTACTTTTGTCATTGAAAACATTATTTAAAAAATTCACCAAAAGGAAAAGTGAAGAAAGACAACTTCTAAATTTTGAAAAATATGTAGTAAGTTTAGTTTCCCACTTACATAAGTTTTGTTCGTAAATTTTTCACAGCAAAAATATACATTTTAAAAAACAATATTTAGTTAGCTAACATACTTCCAGCTTTATTCTTAATGGAAAACAAGAAGCTAAGTGCAATAACTTCTAAATTCTGAGACAAAAGGAACGAAATAAGCATTATTATTATAAAATAAATGCAACATGGTTTCTTATATAAAGATTCTTCTTTTTTAAAGTAGTTTGTAATAATTAAAATAATGACGATCATATATATTTCCAATATATATGCACTTATTCTTGCTCCAGGTAATATGTTCTTTTTTAATTTATTTTTTCAAATCTGATTAGATTAAAATGGTTTTCTAATGCAAATGAATGAAAATTAGATCCTCTATAAAAGGCATTGCAGTTTTGAGGTTTGCTTCTTTGAAGCAATGTTGTTGAATGAGAAATATAATAAAGTAGGAAACACAAATAATTTTTAATAAGAAGATAAAGTAAACGTTTTCAGCAAAAGTTGATAAATTAATCAATAAATTACATGTTACCCAATATATTACATAAGTAGAGCCTCTTAGATTTATTCTTTATTATGTTGAAATAAAGAAATAAATTTTGTAAATTACAAAATATTACTTTTATTTTAAAACTAAAAAAAAAAAAAAAGTTAAAATATTTGCAAACATTTTCTAAATTAAAATTGAAATGACTTTCTATTGGATATCATAAGACATTAAAATTATTTCTAAAAGAAAACAAACATTTTTATGATTAAAAAAGATCAAATAAAATAAAAATTTTAAATTAATTTCTTTTTGTGTTATTCACATGAATTAGTCTAGAGACATTCTCTAACATTTTTTTTACTTTCTTCACATCAATTACCTCTTTCTTCCTAATATTAAGTTCATCTTGTGATGGTAATGCACGAACAGTTGATATCCCAGCTGTTTGTACAATTTTTTCAGCAACAAAAGTATGCAAAGCAACATTGTGAACATGTTCTGAAAATATTATAATAAAATTAAAAATTGAAAGTCAATATACAATGAAAAACAAAAACGCATCAAAAATATTTTATTAAAAACTCTACTAAAATATTTTAAATCTTATGATTCATAATATAATATTAAGAATGTTAATAATATACATATTTCAATAATATTAAAATATGTGCTTGGATAAATAAAAAGGCTTTAATAATTTAGAAAATTAAAAAAATAACTGTAACTGCACCAAATGACAATAAACATAAAACTTCTAAATAAATTTTATAAATCTAAACATATATAAGTACATTTTTTTTAATTCTTAAATATAAACTATATTGAAGAAATAATCTCAAAAGACTTATTGATAAAATTTTCATTTTTATTTGATTTAAAAATTTTTTCTCTTATATACAATGCTTAAAAATAATTTTATTTTGAAATAGCTCAATATACAGAGCTATTAAAAAGTTCAGTACATTATATAAAATTGATTTTTATTGATAGGATATTTATATTGATATTTTAAAAAAACATCTAATAAATAATCTGCACCTGTGTGAAAATATTAACAGAAAAAGAAGGAAATGTTACACACTAATCAACAATGCCTCCATGCTAGTAATTAGCCACAAATCCCGAGCAACAGGTTTTTCACCCGTTAAATTTCAATATAATCCTTTCTTATATTCGAACTTTTATTCTTTTATTAAAAGTATAAGGTATAAAAATAGAGAAAAAATACATATACTAAAAAACAATAATGAAAATCAAATCAAAAGTAAAGAAGCCATTGCAAACATAGTCTTTTCTCTCTTATGATTTGTTTAGGGATGAACATTAATTAACTCCAAGAAGACAAGTCATCTACTTCATAGGTAAGAAAAAAAAATGTTTTAAATAGTATTTTAATTTGTTAAATTTATTAAACATAAAATTTAAATACATGAAAAAGTTAAAAAAATTAATCATTTACATATTACACACTTAGTGAAGTACTAAAATATTTTAAGCATACCTTAATATTTAGTTAATTAGTAAAAATAGGATTGATTTAAAATGTTATGAATGGGAGATACTGTTTCAATATATTTGATATTAATTTATAGCAATGGGGGGAAAAAAGGGTGTAGGGAGAGGACAGTGGAAAACACATAATATATATATATATATATATATATATATATATATATATATATATATATATATATATATATGGATAAAAAAATATTGAGTCACAATCAGATGTACTGAGATCCGCTCTCCAAACTTTTACAATCAATATATAATGTTTCACTCTGAGTACTAGAATTAAAATTGTAACAAGTTGATGCAAAAGATGGATTTTCAATTGAATAATGTTTGAAAGCCCTTTAAAAGCAAAAATATTGCTATTAATCTACAATGGCATTAAAAATTGTTAGAGAACCAGAAAAAACTTTAAAAAAAAAAAAAACCCTCATGTACTATTTATGAAAAATAGCAAAATAATACAAAATAAATAAAATAAGCCTCCAACAAAGAAAATTGTTAAACTTACTTGGAAAATGTTTGCATATAAAAGATGAACAAATCGCAACTACTGCTTTTCCAATGCATTCTTTTTTAACAAGTTTAAAATCTGGAATGACATCTTCTGCTTCAAGATCACCATACTTAATCTTTAAAATCAACCTAAAAAAAAGTTGGAAAGAAATGCTAGACAAATGCTAAACATTGACATATATAAATTAAATTTATACTTAGGGCCAAAAGTTATACCAATCACTTTGTTAATTTTCTTTGTCTAATTTTCATTGCTCAGCTTACTTTTCTCCTCCAAATTAAGGGGGGGGGGGAGAAGTAAAAAAAGATGAATACAGGAAATCTCTAGTTGGATATTAAACAGATAATACAGTGGAACTTTGCTTAATGAACATTACTTATTTTCTTACCTTACTTTTAATGATAAACAACCCTTTAAGCAAAACAATTTCCCCCCCCCCATACGAATCCATGTAAAATAGGACTATGTGTTCAATTTTGGAAAAAATACTTAAAACCAATTTTTTAATAATGAGATTTATAATCTACAATGCTTTTCTACAAGAAAGTTATCAGAAAATATTTGTCTTTTGTTAAGCTTCAAAATCTGGTGAAAATAAGATATGATATTCTTGTTAAATAAATTTGTTGAGCACATAGCTGCTATCTGGTTAGGGCGACGCTTCTCAATGTAAAATGCAATAATTTCCCACACTTTCAGTATATCTTTTATTTTGCTAGAAGATTGTTGTTTTGCTGAGACTATTATTTTCTCCTCTCTTGACCAAATCTCATTGACAATATTTTGCTGTGAAACAAAAAGCAATTCCATAAGCTGCCCAGCAGTTTTGGCTATGTCCTTCAACCAACTAATTGATATCATTGCCAGCCCTCTTGTAGTCCCATAATCTTGGCCAGACATGCAATCAAGACTTGTCAATCAAAGTTTCATAGGCACTTTCTTAAAATCCTAGGAATCGTGTACAACAAAACTTTTCAGATAAAGCCTCATCCATGTAAAAAATAAGATTCTCTTCAAACAAATAAATGCTCAACTTAGACTGATATAGACCAATGTACAAGCCAATCCTGCATAGGACATTATAATGGCTCCACTGCTTGTTCTGCGAATAATGCAAATACTTATTATGGAAGGTGCTTGTTAAGTGAAGTATGACTGTATTATAAAGTAACATGCTCACTAAATTGTCTTACATTGTTAATGCATTTCATATTTCAATAATCAATACACACAAAAAAGAATTAAGATATAAATTAGAGAGAGAGAGAAAAGAAGAATACTTAGAATATTGGTCATTAGAAGGGGAAAATATTATAATATTCAAAAAGAAGCCCCCCCCCCTCCTCTCAGTGGCCAATGTGTTAGAGTTAAAATACAGGTCATTATAGCCCCAAAATATGTTGCAATAAGAAACATAACCTAAAATTTAAAAAAATATACTAACAAAAAATTATATGCAATATAACATGACTGACAGAATCATTAGTAGACATTGAATACTGAAATATTTTATATATTACTTATTCTTGATAATCAAGATTTTGATTCAAAGATAATAGATTTTGAATACCAAAACATTTTATATCTTACTTATTCTTGATTATTATTTGATTCAAAGATTTTTAATTTGATTTTGCTATGCTAAATTTATTCAACTGTCTATTCAATAACATTTATTTAGTACAAATGATCATAATTCCATAATTTCAGTATGGATTATATTAATTTCCTTCAATTTCTCTTTGGGGCAGTTGTTATATGATAATTCATTCTTCAAATTATCGAGAAAGGATTATAAAGAAAGGATAAAGAAAGATAGCATAATTTGAAAAGTAATATTTCAAAAATAAGTAGCTGTGAAAGTGAAATTTGGATTTTAGCTAGCACTTGAAAAACTTAGAAATTAAAGATAGAGCAGCAAGATATTTTTTTAATGTTATGGAGAATTATGACATTTAATTCTGATATGCATGGATGTATTTATTTGATTATTTTAATATGCATTTCTGTTTCATAACAGTCATGGAATCCTCAGTTTATCCCTTCAGTATATTTGATTTTTCTGTTTTTTTTGCTTGCATTGCAAATTTTTAAACAATTCTGCCAATATTACCATACTTTTAGCGCACATTTTAGAAACTCCTGTTGATCTTTTGACATTTGATGTCTTTGATTTTAATCTTTGACCATATGCATGGCGCAGTTTAGCCAATTATGGCTCTTGTGCCAAAAAATTTCAAAAATACCAAATACCTCAGTTTATCCCTGCCTACTTTCTTAAACCACAAATTAATTAATCCTTTTTAATTTGAAATTGCATTAGAAATATATTAAAATAATAAATATAGTAACTAATTGCTTTTTGTTATACTTAATTAGATTGTTATAATTCATATGGTAGGTATTCATGATTGTTTTCAAGGAATCTAGTTTTCAATAAAAATGTTATGGCCACATATTTACTTCACAGTTTAAACTCTAGATAACTGAAAAAAAATTGTCATCTTGAAATATAATTAAGTTGTTAAGAGCTTGTTTACAGTTGCTTTTTGCACCAAGAAATCAAATGATATTTTTCCAGCTTTTAGACATATCTATTGGTGCAAAATTAATTATTTCATTCTAGACCTATAATGAAAATTACAATTACACACATAAAAAGAGTAAAGGCAAAAAAAGCCATTCAGTTAAGAAGTTCTGATATGCATTCTTCAGTGCCATATCACTAAAAAATTAATGCTAATTCTTTCAAATAAAATTCCAGCCTTTATTAAGTTAAATTCCTTTTTTTTTTTTTTTTTTTTTTCAAATTTAGGGTTAGATACTTTACTTATATATATTTTTTTTATAAATAAGAAGAGGAGATAAGCATAAATATTGGAAAAAATATCTGCTCCCCACAGAATCTGCTAACAGTTAAACTATTTTTCCAATATACTTATAATACTGTCCTTAAAACAAATATTAGAAATATCATTCATGATTAAAAAAAAAAAAAAAACAATGAAAAGGAACAATGGATAGTCGACTTACATTTCTGGAACATCTTCACTTTGTTTTTCAGATAATTGACCAATTTTATCAAGTCCCTGAGGATTCTTTTTTTCATTCAAATCACTTTCTGATTCACAAACAATAGATCCATCGGCTCTAATTCTCTTTAAGAAAGTACTGGAAAAAAAAAAGTGACTAATAATTTTTATAGCAAATGTTTACTTAACTGAATAATTGAAAAAAAAATTGAATAATAATTCATAAGTAATTTTATAAGACAAATGCAAAGAAAGAAAAAAAAAAAAAAAAAAATTAAAAAAATTTTTTTGACTCCATATATAAATGTATAAAATTACATCAATATATTTAAGATGTTACAGAAAAATGCAATAAAGAAGCTTATTCATATTTTATAACCATAAATATGCCTTGAATTTTTCCAATGAATCTAAACATATTAGTACTTTGAGAATACAATTTCTAAACATACCTCTGACAAAAGCAACACTTTTCAATGAAACTTGAATTCATGTTCGGAATAAAAACATCTTTCAAAGGCTCATATCTGCATTCATAATCTGTAAACATATATTTTCAGTTTAAACACATTATTTAGAAAATCAAAATGACAAATATTTAAAATATATATATATATATATATGCTAGTCATCTCTGACGACCAGCTGATTCATTAGGGATATTGGTGATATTCAATTTTAGTTAAATCCTTAAATTGTAAAACATTGAATCATTAATTAAAGAAAAAATCGTTTTAGTTAATTTCTGTTAAAAAATTTAAATCAAATTTTTTGTCTATGATTCCACTAAATTGTAAGACATTAAAGCCCTGCTATTTTAATTAACTTCCATATGTGTATATAAACCTTTCTAATAAAGACAGATCCATAACATCATGGAACTATTAAAAATGCAATTGAGGGTTTGTTAATCTTATAAATTTTGGAATATTATAACTTCAAGTTTTCATTCCTCTCATAAATTGCACATATATTAAATAGAATCCTTCTTTAATTTTCAACAATGGAAGAAAACCATGCAATCAGATTATATATATATATATTGATGAAACAGTGATTGAAATTCAAGGTAATGTAATATATTACTAAAAATTTGGTAAAAAAAAGGTCAAAATTTAGGAAAATATTACAGGACTGTTAAATTGGTATCATTAAAAAGTCAATTTCTTAAATTCTGAAACGATGTTAAATTCATTTTTCTACAATATTTTTAGAAGTCATCAAGGGAAAATGTCAAAATTCAGTGTAATTTTGAATTAATTAAAATTTCAAAAAAATTGCTCCAAAGTGCATGGTATTCTGAATGGAAGAATATGCCTATCTTTAAAAGCTTTGAAATTAGGTACAGTGTGATTAGAATAAAACCTCTGCATATTTGTATATTATATAGGATTTAACTTCTTTGCTTCTTTGAAATGAAAGATTTTTACAAAATTTGTTACCATAATAGCGTTTTCTTTTTTTCATTTGCATACTTCAAATGTAAAGGGGAATTTGCTTCATGTATAGACTTTTTCCTTTAACATATATATATATATATATAAACATTATAAAATCTTACTCTTAAATAATATTGAAAGACATAATATATATAATTTTAGCAATTTCTTTTTGATTTCAGATTTCTATGTAAAATGCTGACATTCTAACAGATTTTGGATATTGCAACATATCTATTTGGCAGAAAAGGTTAAAATTTAAATAATAATGTTGTAAGTTTTTTTTTTCTTTTGGATTGACAACGAAGCTCTTTGTATTCAAAATGTTTTAAACTATGAATTAAAATATATTCCGAATAATTTAAAGGGTTTAAAATTATTAAAACTGCACAACTTTTATTCATTTATTAAGCATTTTTTCATAAAATGGGAATTAATGTTAACGACTGATAATATCTTGCCAAATTTGGTAGCTGTAGGTCAAATGGTCTGATCTGTAGATTGCCAACTTATATAATATTCATTAAAATTTGGTTTCTATCCCCCTCATAATAAATTATTTATATTTCACTAATCATACTGATTACACTGATAATTTATCTTGTTTGCCAGGTATTTAAATTAAAAAAAAATATTATAGATTTTTGAGAAATTTTTTTTGGGGGGAAGGGAGGGGGGCAGGAAGGGATTTTTTTCCTTCAAAAATATTTAAATCGTGGAATCAATATATTTACATTAATAACACTGCTTGATTTCTGACTACATTTATCGGAAAAAAGTGAATTCTAGTGACAATTTAATTTGTAAAGTTTCATAAAAAGTATTTGATAACAAATGTACTTATTGAATAATAAAAACTGCAATACAGAAATATTTTTTACAAAAAGATTCCTCTGTGCATTTCTCACACAAATTAAAGTCACCATAAAAGCTTCATTAAAACATTTTTCACTAATGTTATACAAATTTTTGAGGATGATGCTTTATTTAAGCTACTGAAAAAATATGCTGAGTAATAAAGAAATAGTTTGTTACAATGAAGCTTAAAAAGTTTCGATATTGCATGCATGGAAGTTGAACATCAGTGCAGAAGGGAGGGAGGGGGGAGACCTATGATTTTATAAAGCAAAAATAAAGAGGCTTTAAAGAGGAACAGCAGAAGAAATTTATATTGTTTATCACAGCAAAAAAAAAAAAAAAAAATGTAAACTTTTTTTTTTTTTGATTTTATGATGTAATTTGTTTTAACAGAAAATTATTCACTAAACTTTAAATTGTTATTATGTTAACCCTGAAGATTGATGTACAGTAGACTCCCGATTATCCGCGGAATTGGGTGGCGCGGCCGCAGCGGATAAAAAAAATCGCGGATAATCCGAAAAAAGCTAAAAACGGGTATAGCAAAAGAGAAAACAGTCATTCCAACTTTGAAAAATCGTTTTATGTACAATAAAACGTAAAATAAACAGCAGGAAATGTTTAACGCTTAATATGTTAGTCTATCACTCAAAACTAACCTAAAATGCATTTTGTTAATGAAAACAGAAAAGTGCTTTGTACTTACAAGAGGCGTCAAGGATACACAGAAAAATTAATACATATGTACTGTTTTAATACTGTAATGTATTATGTAATTACAAAAGCATAACTGCAAAACTACACCTTTTTGAAGAAATCAGTCATTTGTGTTTGCTTCTTGCTTTGGAAGCATTTTCTCTTTGCTTGGAAGAAAGAAAAAAAAAAAAAAAAAAAAAACTTAGTGCGGCAGGTGCGGATAATCGGGAGTCTACCGTACATCTATTTTTAAAGTAGTCTAGCATGAACGTAGAAGCACAAATATTATAATATATAAAATAATATATAAACAAGATAGATAATAGAAATGACAAATTAGAGAACCTTTATTTAATACTTCATGATTGTACCAACAATAAATTTCAGATACAACTGCATTGTCAAAAACAAAAAAAAAAAAACCAGTAGAGAGAGAGTGGGAAAAAATTATTTAAAAAACAAAAAATTATAAAGTAAAATAACTAAATGTTTTTTTTATTTAAATGTATTGATTACAAATCTTAATTTAAAGATGCTTCAGAAAAATGAAAGCAAATCTATGTGGCATGATTAAAAAAGAAATGTTTTAAACCACTAGCCTATCACTGGCTAGCTTGATTTTTTTCAAAACCATTGTCCAGATTATATTTAAATTTGATTATCAACTATACTAATGGAATTTTAAGCTTTTGCATTAACTGCTATACTAGATTTTTTTAATACAGTAACTTATTGGTCAGTGGAAATGTTGCTCAGTAATGAATTGGGATTTCCATCCTTGAAATAAACTTCTCAGCAGCACTTACACAGCCCAAAAAAATCAATTATCTATTGTGTTGCACCCCATAGGGTTATGAAATTTCAGCCAGTAGATGCTAAAATCAGTGTTGGTGTTAATAACTTCTATAAGCCATATTTTGGTGATCTTCCTCAAAAGAAACAGACTTAGGGTGTATGGAATGAGTAATTTTAATTTCAATTATGAATTATCCTTGACCAAATCGAATTGCTTCTATATAAATATTCCCTAATTTTATGATATAACTTATTCTATATCAATAATGCTAATCTTCAATAGCAATTTCATGCAGAGAAGAACTATATGACAATATTTTTAGCAATGGAGCAAATTACTTCTCAATCTCATATTATCATAACTATAAAATTATTCTAAAAGTAGTAGTTATAAACAAACTGCAAATTATATTAACCTACAAACATGAAATAATGAATAAGCAATAATTAACATCTGTATATCAAACTCTAAGCTAACCATAAGCAAATTTTGCTTTTTTAGTTGAAATTTAAAAAAAAATATTATTATAATTCAATTACCAATTATATACAAAATTCTAAGCATATTTTTTGAAAATGTGATGCATGTAATGTATAATAGAAATTTTCATCAAAAACTTAAATAGCCAACATTCATTTTATGCATTAATAATATAGTAAAAACTTTACTATTTATTTATATTACAAAAATTCTGAATTATGTTACGTAAAAACATATAATATTTAAATTTTGTATGTAGTATATTAATATTCAAACATGAATTATACTTTTAATCTATGGAAGAACAATGTAACCTGTGTGATACACAAGGAAAGAAGTAAACATTTTGAACTAGAAAATACAAGCAACTGGAATCTTAAAATATTATGAATAAATTGACATTTTGTTAATAAAAAAATAATTGCTTGAAATATAAGAGTAAAATGAGTTTCACATTGCAATATCCAAGCTTTAAAAGAACTAAATTCATAGTTTCATCAATCCTTGAGAAATTTATTCAATACCAATTAATTTTCATATTCCAAAATAATCACAGAGCAAATTTTTATTTATATTATCTATATAAATGATTATAAAATTGGTGATTTTTTTCTTTATTATGCCAAATAATTATACAACAGAAAATTTGATAAAATTTATTCAGTATTATAAAAGTTTAACAAAATGAGTGAATTATATTTTAGGAAAAAGGATGAAGTAAAATTGTGATAAAAAGTCACTTCTAAGGCTCAGGCAAGAGCAGAGATGCTAAAGAGAAACTTGCTTATCACAGAGGAGACTGATAATCCATTAATACTATGGGTGGTCAAAATTGAAGCATCGTTAATGTGATTTAAAAATATGAGATTACATCATAAAGATTTCATGCACTAATAAAAATTTTTCATTAAATTAAAAATTAAAATATTATCCCAGATGATTACATAATTATTATTCTATTCAAAATCATGAAAAACAATCTGAATAAAATAGAGATTTTAGTTTTTATCAGTGAATTTGATGGAAGAAGACAAATATACTTACGATAAATTGAATCAATAGTGATATCATAGTATTTCCCAGGTACTAAATTTTTATTTATTTTGAATAAAGAGTTGTATAAAACACCACCACGACAAAACCAACTAAGATCAAAATGCATTTCATTTAGGGCTTTGCAATGCATGCATTTGAACAGACGTTCCTCAGCAACAAGTGCTTTGGCCTTTTGAATAACAGTTATAGCTTTTGTATTCAGAAGAACTGAAAAAATACAAATAAACACAGTTACTATTTATTGACATGATTTGAAAATGTGCACAACAGTTTCTCCCATCATTATTAACTTTTCTTGAATATATATATTTTTTAATTTCAACATAAATCTTAATCATGCAAATAGATATTAAACATATAATGTGATCAGTTTATACCATCATATTAATACAAAAGCAAAAGAAAAATATCAACATAGTTCACATACTATAAAATATTGCTAAATACACACTTAAAAATAACAATTTAAAATTAATAACATAGCAAGCAAAGACAACCAAGTTAATATATTCACATTTAATCTTCGCAGAAAAAGAATACTCCAAAATCGGGACATCCTTAACTGTTGGAGCCTAAAACCTTATTTATTGGATAGTTATAATTCATTTCCATGGATAAACTGAAAACATTCCATAATTCTTGGCCTGTTTTGTTTCAGAAGTCAATATACTATCTCAAATTTCTAAACAAATCTTAACTGGTATATCCACCCATTAACTAGATTTTGACAGCAAAGTGTTGCTATTTTTTTCTGGTTCATTTTTGGGTAAATGCAAACAATTTCTAGGTTAGTATTATTTTTTGATATTTTATATATTAAATAAACTTATCTGTATACATTTTTATCTTTTTTAATAACTTTTTAAAAAAAAATTTTTTATAGTTACTTTATTCTAAATATTTTTGAAATAATTTTAAAAAAGCTTTACTAAAATCTGTTTCTTAAATTAACCTGTGAGTAAATGAGTTAAATAAAACATTTATTACCAGGCCTAATTTCTTGGTTTATATATATATATATATATATATATATATATATATATATATATATATATATATATATATATAATTTTTGAAAGCAGAATCATGGTTGGAGACATAGAAGACACTTTGGACTTTTAACTTTGTTTTATTCTCTCCTGGAAGGCACGATTTACTTACAAGCAGAGCGGACAAGGCACATCTGTTCACAGTGCAGCACAAAAGCAGAAGAAGGTAAGAAAGGGAGAAATTAATTATCCCTTGTCTAATATACCATGAGATTTTGATAGGGATTTCTCTACATGCATCAAACCAGGCAAGGGAAACACAGAGATCTTTTAGAAGAATTTGTTTAGATCTGCAATATTCTATCCCTTCACTCGGAGCATGGGAATCGTTGACTAAAGCATTTTACATAGCTACTCTGGAATTAATTAAATAGAAAAAGTAGAATGGGATCAGGAAGTAAAGAGATTATTTTAGGATGAAGTTAATATGGGTTGAATTACGATAAAACTTTGGAAATTAATTGGAATAGAAATTACAGTTTAAAATATCATTACACACACACACATATATATATAACAGCTACATATCCATTTTCTCTCCGTTAAATAGCATTAAGACATTTAGAAGTGCTAGATTAACATTTATCCAAAGATAATGTCTGAAGCACATATCGAATTTCATTTTAACTTTCAGTAAACTTTAGAAATTTTTAAAAATTAAACTTTAATTTTAATATAAAACCTTTACATTAGAGAAAATATTAAAAAAAATTGCACAATTTGCAAAATAAATGCAATAAACAAAATATTTCCTATATATATATATGTGTGTGTGTGTGTTTTGAAGAAATAGTCGTAATATTCTTTAATGATTATTCTTCATAATTTCACAGAAATAGCCCAGTTTTATTTTTTGATAAGATCTCATTGTCCAGGCCTTGGTGTGAACAATGCATTGTACCCACCAGGAAAGCAGACGCCAAGAAAGAAAAAGCATGAGAAATATCCCAAATTTATATAGTTTTTGAAAGTAATATGCTGGCACACCATTTTGCTTTGTGGGAAAAATAATAGCCCACATAACTGAGAAGTCAAAGTTACAATGAAGTCAGAGTATGATTGATTAGGAAATTTTGAGGACAATTTTTATTTGTATAGCTCAGTTTTTGCAGTTTGCATTGCTCTTATGAATATTTTATTGTCCCAAACAGGAAATAATATTTCAAAATAAGTCAATAATTTATTAGAACATCTTCTTAATGAGCCTTACCTAAATCAAAATAATAACCTTCTTCAGTTATATACAGCTCTTAATAATGGAATGCTTTCAGGATATACTTAGAGAGATTACAGGTTAATTTCATTCGATTCTCTTTAATCTCTGCCATTATTTCAAAAATCACAGTCACTTATTTTTTTTTGCACCTTGTTTTGCAAATATAGAATGTATACTGTGAAGGCGTATTAATATTTTGAAGCATAAAGGTTTTACTTTTCCTAATTTTTGTTTCTGCCACTAGTTTTCTAAATTGCCTTATAACATCCAATTCAAAATTTGCATTTATTATTTGACTACATTTAATGAACTAATGAAAGAAATGGCTGTTTGGTTGGCTGTTGGAATGATTGGCTGTTTGTTTCAATGCCATTTTCATATTCCCAAATTTAATTATCAGTTATGACACATTAAAAAGATTTTTTTTATTCACATTTGAACAATTTAATAACTTCTAACATACCGAGGCACAGTTATTAGTCAAGAAATATGGATCAATTTTAAAGCAGCATAATCCATTTGTAGGTTACCAGTCAATGTTTTCCGACACTAACTTTTGATTACACCTAATTCTCATGGATATACACACATGGATAAACTAGGTATATGCCCATGCTTGATTGTTCATTGATGAAGAAGAGTACCAAGCATTCACATTGTCTTTGAAGGATGTTTTACTCAATTTTAAGCATTGATACTATCCATAAAATTAGAAAGCAATTAAAATTCTTTCCATACACAATTTGCAAAACCTGAAATGTTTCGGTATGAAGTCAAAAACCTGAAAAGTTTTTGCTATTTCAAAAAGATATGAAAAAGATTTAGCTATCTCATTGCTGATGATTTTTGGTTTTAGAAATATAAATAATCACTAAACAGGTCAATTACTGGTTTACTGTATCATTCATAAAATTACAACAAAAATAAATGCCATTTCCAAGAAAATAAAAGACACAAACTTAAGATTAACGTTCTACTATTGCTATTGTAATGTGATTCATAAATCAATATGCTAGAGTTCTTGACTTCTTTTCAGATAGCCCTCTTCTAAAATAAAATATAATGAGCAAATTTATTTAAATTAAAGAAGTTGAAGGCGACAATAAGTCCTTAAAAAGGGATATTTTTCAACAGAAGAGTAGTAACAAATTTAGATTTTTCCCCCTCTCCAAAGAACTTTTTACAACTGTTTTGGGATAGAAGTATTCTTAACTTGTTGCAAATAAGCAGTTGTGATAGATATTATATATGTTAAAAATATATGGCTAAGATATAACAAAGAATCATACCATTATCTGCACATAAAAACAATTTTGTATCTGCTACTAGTGAGGGATGAATCTTATAATGTTCAAAGAATTGTCCTTCCATTGCAACAACCAGTCGCTGAATGTAATTATCACTTAGTACTCTGCAACCACCTATGGTACAGTTGCCACTGTCATCAAATTCAATATAGGTATTTGTTTCAGACTGAGGCATACCCCAAACTTTAGGTAATAAGGAGAGAGGTAGCACAGGCAAAGGCACTAAAATGAAGCATACAAAATATTAACATAAAATAAGAAAAAGTAAAAATTTTTGCACAATGTAAGTGGCAAATATAACCCAATCAAATTTTTATATTCACATATATTAAAAACTAGTTTGATATTTTGATACAATTTGGTTTTAATGGTAATCAAAAAGAGTAAAGAAAAAAGTTTAACCATATTATAAAAGTATACTCAAATATATTATTATTATTTATTATGAAAAATTTTGAATATGTGAAACACAAGCTAAATAGTTTGATGATTGAAATTAGCAAATTGGTGAGTGTTTCTTAGTGCTTTTTGGCTTCTGCTACAAACCAGAAGTACCAAAGATTTTATGTGTAATAACCTTTTTAAACTAGCCACTAAATGGAATAATCATTGATTTGATTTTAAGGCATCATTTCATGAAGACCACTAAATGTGATAATAGCATTAAAAAATATTTTAACTTTTAAATGTGTAAAATAGAACCCAACAGATATGAAATTGAAATGCTCATGGTATTCAGCAGTCATTAAAAAAATCAAAAGACACAAATTTAATGAAACAAACAAAATATAAATTTGTTTATGCAAGGATGCAATATCTGGAAATAAATAAAACAGAAGTAAAAACACTGTTGTAGAACTAAAAAAAGAAGAAAAAAAGTGTTAACTAATAGTTATACAGAACTGCAAAAATAATTAACACACAAACAATAATTCAGCTTTCAACTAACAACTTTACCAAACTTATTTATCACGTGAACTTAAAACTTAATCACATTTAATACCACAAAATATAATAGGAGAGAAAAATCTAAATGCCACAATTTTAACAAAATTAGTCAGAAACTACCAACCTTTGTTAAACTATTAGGTAAACGAATACATCCAATATATATTTCAAATTATTTTTTCTATAAAACAACATTCAGTAATATTATAGAAACACATAAATAAATGTTACCAGATAGTAAGATAATTCAAGCGGATTTTTATTTATAAAATTGCATAAAAAACAGATTTATTTATTTATTTATTAATATTAAATTACATTTACATCACACAAATATCATCCAGCCTGAAATCGCTATAATAAATGCATATAAAATAATTCTGTTGTAAAACACCAAAATAATTTTTGAAAATAAACGTTTTTAAAAAAGGAATATATAGGTAATTTTTTTAATTCATATATTTATATTCATTTTTAATTACAAAATATCTTGTGATCTATTTCAGAAAATATATATCTATACTTATATATAAAGCTCAATGTGTGTGTGTGTGTGCGCACGCTCTACAGAAAAGACCATTTGACCTACAGCTACCAAATTTGGTATGTGTATACGTTGGAGGTCGGGAATGTGCACCTGGGGTCCCTTTTTTTGAAATTTTACTTATTAATTAAAAACTGACTTTCCCACCAAAAAAATCCTTTCATTTTCCCCACCACCAAATAAGTAAGGCTTCAGTTTCCCCCCCCCCAATAGCAATGAGGCTAGGGCTAACATTTTTCGGCCTATTATTTCAAACGATTCTGTTTATTTTCTTAATGTTTGATGCATTTAAAATTAAACATTATTAATTAATCGATCTTTCAGATTCATTCTGAAGTACTTTTGAATTAAAATAAAACAGATTAAAGGAAATTAAAAATTTCTAATCTACATAGCGTTACCCCAACTGGCGTAGAACAATTCACGCATTTGCGTTACCGTAACGTTGAAAATTCACGCATGTGCATTGTATTCCGATTGTTAACATTTCATCAGAAGCGGACTTGATTTAAATTATTTTTAGGTTAGTTGTATGCTTTTGTAATTAAATTGTATTTATGTTAGTTTAAGTTCATTGCTTTTTAAGTAATTTTTTTAACCTGTTTTTGACCGATTATTTTAAACAATTCTGTTTATTTTCTTAGTGTTTGATGCATTTAAAATTAAACATTGTTATTTAATATACCTGCTCAAGATGAATCTGAAAAAATTTTGTTGACAAATTCTTGAGATATTACATAAATTAAGAAAGATATTCTTTAGTGCCCTTAAGGTTTAAATGCTCAGTGACTCTGTTTTCAGTAATCAGATCACAAAAAAAATTTATTTGTTTCAGTAAAAAATATTATTATATTAATTGCAGATTAATCATTTCCACTTTAATTTAAAGCATAAATTCTACAGGAGCTAACAGAAAATTGGAGAGATACAGATTACGTTATGACTGAAGGCCTTTATAATATTCTGAGTGAACTGAAATTTGAAGTTTTAAAATATTTTAATGAAGAAGCTATTAAAGTAGGAATTACATAAAATAGTTAATTATTAAAATTTTAACGAGGATTAAGATTGGCGAACCGGCTGGTCACCAAAGGTGGCTAGTATATATAATAAGAGCAAAAGTGACAGTTTAATTCTATAACGATAATTTGATTTTCATTTAACATGGGAAAAAAATGGTCTCAGACATTTGATTAGTTTTAAGAGGAAGTAGGAATTTAGGATCATTCTAGTGATTAGTCTTTTCAGAGTTAATTTATCTTAATGAGCAGATTTTGCTACATTGTTTATTAATGCTCATTTCGAAGCACAAGAAGGATTAAATGACTCTGAATTAGTCACTAAAAGGGAAATATCATATTAAGAAACCACAAAGCAATTATTCACTGGAATAACAGAAAGTATAAGACTGTCCAATATGAGTGACTCTAGTTTATGTCTACGAAAGTTTCATTATTAAAAGGGGTTTCAGATACTATTTGCAAAGAATTAGAGGCAAAATAATAAATTCTAATGTATCAATTACAAAAACTTACTATTTCGAATGCCAACTAATGGAATATAATGATTATGGCTATAACTGCTCCAAGCAATACATATTGGCTTGTTTAAGCTTTTGTCTCTTCCTCTACAACCTTCAGCATCTACTAATCCAGGAAGGAAAATAGCTGTAGATAGAAAAATAAATTATGTATAAAATTTTTGGGTATAAGACATTCTTAAACTATAACTTCATAAAGCAAGAAAATTATTCTTTCCATACATATTAAAAATATTTAATAAAATAATTAATCAATCTTTTATTAATCAAGCATTTTCCATCATATAAATAGTGCACTGGAGTTCACTTATTTCTATTTCTGATAAAAAATTCATATCAGTACCTTATGGCTCAAATAAAAAGGAAATTGAAAATTAAATCAATGAAATAATGAAAAAAAGCATTAGAAAAGATTTATTTCCCCAAAGCACAATGCTAATGTTAGAATATGCTTCTTTTAATACATCCAATATCAGCAAGTAAATACATAAAATAAAAGATGTTAAGATAATATTTTGCAAATGAGCCACAGAATAAAGAAATGTGATACTATGAATATTTCAAAAGATGGGAAGGAGTGATTCCATACAGTAGAAATATGTATGACTAAAATTTTCAAATATTTTTCAACCGAAAATCTGCAAGCTAATACTAATTATTTTTATTACCTTTAGAAATACATGGGAGAATTTAATAAGATTAAAAATAATCTAATTTAAAATATATTAAAATTAGGTTGGTTACTAACAGAGTAACAGAGAGAGAAAGAGAAATGATTTAAGCTATTTATATTTGATTTTGAATAAATCAAGAGCCTGGTATAATATCCGCCATATTTCATCTCAAAAAATGTTTTGAATTTTATTATTATTTATAAGATTTCTATCATTCTAAAAGGATAATATAAATAAGAATAAAAAAAACATAATAATAAGTAAATATATAATCCATAGTTCTTATCAACAGTTAACAAGAAATTATACATCTATATTCAGCATCTATGGCCTGGCATGAAATACAAATTATATGCAATAAAAAGTATAATCATTCAATGAACTAGAAAAATGAATATTATATTGATTACAAAATTTAATGACAAACAATCAAATTCATCATAATATGCTACAATTAAAATGCACAATAAAATGATATAATGTGACATCAAAAATGTATAGTATTTCATAATAAAATTGATGATATCAAATCAAGTATTTAAATTCTTGAAACTGTATCACAAACATTTTTTTTTTTTTTTTTTTTTTTTTTTAAATTCAGCAAACTCCTCTAACTATTAAATGAAAAATTCACTTTCATACAAAAATACTTAATGATAATAAGAAAATTATATTTTGGGGTACAGTAGTGATCAATAAAACTATAGCATTTTAAAAAGAATTTAGCAATACAAATTTAATTAAACAGTAAACAGTTTGAAAAGAAGATGATTTTAATAGATTTGTAATATGAATGCATGATTGCATCATCAATAATGATGTAATCATGCATTCAGATGATGTGTTTTCTGGGCTGTAAATGTTTAATTTTTAAGAATACTTTTTGAATGGCATTTAAAACTATAAGAAAAAGATACTGGGGAAAACAAATTTAAAGAAAAGCCCCCCCCCCTCCCCTCCAAAAAATACTACAGAGGAAAATAAATTACAGCCCATATATGACGTAAAGAAAACTTTCCTAAATTATTCAATAATCTGTTATAAAAGGCAAACATTCTTTTTATTATAAATATCAAATTTACAATTATGCATATTTAATATTATGATACAACATTAATGGAATAACTGCTCCCAAATTAGCAATTGCAAAACAGAAATGCCAAGACAAAAGCTAGAATTTGAAAATATATTTTAGTCTTCTGCTAAATACAATTTTCAAAAACTACCAATACAGAATTTGAAAATGGCCCATATGAAAATAGCAATTTGATCAATTTATCAACCATCTTTTTTTTTTCCCTCCAAAATTTTGAATTGTAAATATTCCTTAGCCTTGGAATGTAAATGCTTGATTATTATATCATAATTCCATCAAGCAGTGGACAATATTTCTCCAAATTTGAAAATTAAAATCTAATTAAATAATTAATAGAAACTGCAAATCATTCTAAATTTTATTACTTTAATCATAATAAACTTTTTTTTAATTTATAAATAATATAAATGTTTTAAATTGTATTACCAGAATAATCTCCACATTTCTTCATGCATTCTAAGGAATCCAGCAATATAATAGGACGTTTCAGAACATTGGCCAATCCAAATATATGAATGTTTCTTAACCCATGAAGTTCACCCTCAGGTGGTTTGAATTCAGGATCACATTCATCAATTATTGATTGCCATTCTTCAGTATCAATAAAATCTTTGAATAGCTCCTTTAAGAAAAATAAACAAATAAATAAAATAAATATAAACTCAAAGACATGTAAAGCACTGAAAAATATTTTGCTCCCATAATAATAAGGAATGATAAATATGTAATAACTTTGAGACATACTGTCTCATGACAATTACATGGAGAAATTTGGCCACTTAAGGTGGACAATAGTAATGTAGAAGTCAACAAATAAGAGTGATATTATCATCCACTTTTTATGTGCAATAAGCTATGATCTGTTAGGCATTACAAAATATTATGTATAAATATGGTTTATTTTAAAACCAACATATATATGATTGATTTTTGAGAATTAATCAGATATTAATACAGTGTTCTTGTAATTTCAAAATTTAATTGGATTTAAAATAATAAAAGATTTAGAAATATAATTGTCATTTTTATTGATTTCTATCCATTAATAGGCAGTTGCACAATATATTTATTAACAGACTAAAAGATGATTTTAAACACAATTTTTCCTCTTTATTACATAGTTTTTTTTTTTTTTGTTTAATGGGACCTTTATGATAATTATATGGAAAAATTAGGCCACTTAAGTGAGATAAAGGAATGAAGCTCACTTGTTTTCATTTATATTGTTAAAACTAATATGTTATTAGAATTATCAGTACAATATCATGATTATAAAATAAGTACATAACCTAGTATAATGTATATAAATTACACTAAATGAAAACAGATTGAAACTCCATCAAAAAAATTTTATGTCCATAATTTAAAACAAGCAATTTTTTTAAAAATTTGTTTCTCTATCTGAACAATAAAAAAAAGCACACACCAAGAAAGATTCAAAGTATATCAATATCCAGAAATTTTTTTGCTTAAAATAAAATTATTTGCCAAATAATACATTTTAAAAACTTTTCTTTCCTTTCCAGACAAAAATAAAATATTACTAAAAATATGAGAGTATGATATTCAAGAATTTCAAAAATAATAAAATACTTTTTAATTTTTAGTTATTAATAAAAAATATAATGGACTAACTTTGTATTTATCAAGATTGGTTTCAAAATGCTTCTTGAGACAGCATCTTAAAGGATGCCAAAACAATTCTCGCCCAACAAGAGCGCGAGATATTGCATGAACTAAACAGTGGCCATCACCATCAGTATGGATGGGTAACAAACGTTCTTCATTTCCATTTGAAGATCTGATAAGTTTCAAAGTTTCAGATAAATAGTTCATACTTCCAGTGATATCCCTTCCAAACCCTGGAATATTTACATGTTCTGGTTCAATTAGAAAAGCTCTGTCACCAAACGAACTGCAATCAAAAATTTCCCCTCGATTCATATCCTTTAAAAGCTTTGCTTTCCCAGTTTCTTTATCCATTCCGTATCTTGTTAGAAAAGGTGACAGGAGTTTGCAATAATAATTTGACAATCCCAGAACTTTGACCATTTCAGGTCCCCTTTTAGGTAAGAAGGAAGTCAGAAGCAATCTACGAATGTATAAATCTAGCCCATTTGCAAAGTCTTCAGGCATTACTCCTTGGACGTTTCTTAAGGAATTTTTCAGAAACTTTTGGCCACACTGAAAACATTCAATTTCTATTTCCAGTGACGACACAAACATTATATTTTGACATCGTCTATCGTTACAAACAACTCTCTGAAGGCGGAAATCACTATCACCGTCGCTAAGCATCTTGAAATTAGTATTAGCACTACGATCTATCTAGCATGAATAAAAAGTATTCAAAATTTAAATTTCAAAACCAACATATGTCGTTTTGATTGCACATATGAAAAAAAAATACATAAAAAAAAAGGCCTTTTCACTATTCTAAGGAAACTGAAAACTATAAGCTTGACACATTCCTGAAGTTACTCAATTAAAGAAAACGATCGGAATTAAGAAAAATGCAACACACAAATAATATGAATTCCTTTTAGTAGCAGCTATGTAATCCACATTACTTCATAATTTTGGTTCCCAATTAATGGTTTCATTTCAGATCAGATGGTAAATATTGTCAAATATCTGATGCCAATCTTTTCCACTAAATTCCTATTTATTTATTCACTTGTTTAATTAATTACATTTTACAAATATTTACAAATCTTAAAATATTTTAAAATAAAAAAAATGTGCACATTTAATAATCTGACATTTTCAAGAAATTTTAATATTTTTATGAACATATGAAGAGATAAATATATGTATACATATACGACGACCCCTGACGCTATATTTGCACCATTGTTGATTTTGAATCTCCAATAGTTTATTTAGCTGTTGTGTATTTATTGTTAAGTTCGTCTTATCTACGATTGTAGATTGTTACTACTTGTAAGTTTTTTTTAAATTATTAAATTCAATTAAAAAAAATACCTGGTCATATTTAAGTTCAAAAATTCTTGTTCTAGAGTATAATTTCAGCTCGTAATTGTCTGTGGAAAGGAAAGGAAACTGATATCTAACCATTAATCTCAATTGATATTAAATAAAATTTAAAGAAACTTTCTATTTCTAGCTTATAAGCATTTTAATTATCAACAAACAACTAACATTTGAAATATACTATTGTGGCTTGATGACTTTTAAATAGAGTTGCTTATTATGTGGTATAAGTAAATTTCAATAGTTCCTATTTCCTTATTTTTTTTCTACCATCTCCTCTTTTAAATATAACGTTTATGCTGCTTTTATAATTTCAAAACTCATACATACATAATTTGTAGTCATATAAAGAAATTCGTTTTAAATACTATCATTGACAGTCTGTTATTAATTTCTTCACTTGACGAAAATGATGCATTGAGAAAAATATTTCTATGATTAACATTAGCATACCTATCTTAAAAATATCCATTTATATACCATCATGAAATAAAAAAACACATTTTTTTAATAATTTATTTCTGAATTTAATCTCAATTTATCACCAGATTATTTTGATCCCGTTTAGTAGAAAGTTTGATAGATATGTATATAAAAATAACCTTCAAACTAAAGGAAATACACATTGTTTTCTTTCTAAAATTTTCTGTTACTGTCTCCTAATATGCTATTGTGATTATTATTATTATTATTTTGCAGTGATTGATAGTTCTAATAATGATACTTAAGCATCATGTTATGGACCCTTTAAGGGAGGAAAGAGAAGGAAAAGTTCGAGAAGTGGGACCTCAAGCTGTGTGGTCCTTGTCATCTTGTAAACCTGGTTAGTTTTTTCCCCCCCCTCATTCTTAATACAAGAGTATGTATGTTGAGCTTTCTAAATTGTTTTATGTAATTCTTGCATATTTTTAAAATGTAATTTTTGTGCATGTTTCAATTTTAACTATTCCCTCTACACAGTAGGAGTTGAAAGTAGAGTATGATGTTACAAATTATCACATTATTTGTGAATGACATAATGTGTCGCCACGGCACCAGAAAAATCGGGAAAACACATTGCATTTTCCTTAAAAACCCGGAGACTACAAAAAATTAATTTTTTCTTTCATCTAAAAATTGCCAATCTCTTTAAACATCGCTCTGAAAATAAATACCATTCTCAAAATCTCATCCTTTTCCTTCATAAATCAGTCCAATTTTCAAGACTGAGAAAAAATTTTTGTACTGGAATAAGATTATTTCTACTTAAATACTAGTGGAGTTACTGAAACAGAACAAAAACACTTTTTAGCAAAATTTCTTATGTTTGTAAAAAATGCTGCAAAGGTGTATACCTATGTGATCTTGAGGTGTATACTATTTAATGGTTATATTTCAATTTTTTTATATACCTATCTCAAGAGGTATGCTACAGTATAGAAAATGAATGCATATGAGGTATTATGAAGCTTTAGAAAAGTAGAAAAAATTTCAGGAAGAAGAAAAGAGAGAGAGTGAATCCAATAAATGTAAAGCAGTTTTGCCAATTTAATTGTTACAAAATTTAAAAAAAAAAAATTATGACTGAAAAATTTGCAAAGATTGAAATTGATGCTCAAGTATATAAATTGGCAAAATAAATAGTGCTCTTTGTTAATTAATCATTAAATGATTTGTATCATAATAGGGAGAATGTTTTTTTTTGTGTGTGTGTGTGTGTGTGTTTTACTTCGCATGCATTCTTAATTTTATGACTTTAAATGAGAGAGTAGGAACAATAGCTATTTTTTTCTTCTTTAACATGTTGAATTTGTCTTAAAATTTTAGGCAATAGTAATATAAAAAAAATGTTTATAAATATATACGTTAATTTAATATGAGGGAGACTTCTGGCCTTTCTTAATTCTAAGCTTACAACTCAATCCCTCTTTCCGGCCTGCTTACTATCTTAGATAGAATTCTGCGAAACTGAACAACTCCCCTTCCAAAATATAGAATTTCATTTCATAGCATATGAATACATGGAACCAATCAAGATTGAAATTGAACCATACCTTGCATTGAAATTCTAGCCTGCATTAAAATCTTAAGATTTATTCTCATTAAATCTTAAGTCCTGACATATATGGAATGAATAATAACCTAATTAAGGGTAAAAGTGTAATTTAGTGTGTCCCTGGCTGCGTCAAGGATGCCAAATCGGCAATAAAGATGGCAGACATAATAAACAAACACTTATGTGAAACAGTTACATTTACCACTTTCAGCATTAAAATTTTGATTTTTACCATTAAGTATTGGTTTATCCTAGTTTTTTTTTTTTTTTTAAACCTTTGCCATTACTATTGTTGGTTATCTTAACAATTTGAAATAAAGAAGTTTATACAAATTGGCTGCGTCGGTCTGTTGTGTAGAGAACAAAATTTAGAGCATGTGATGCCTTCAACATCTGAAGAAGGCACTGGGCAGAATTTTTTAATTAAAAAAAACATCCTATGGCTTCAATAGCAGCAGGAGTAAGAAACTAATATCTTTGCTAGCACATATGGACTAAGTGGATAACAGAAACAGTACATAACCAAAAAAAAAAAAAAAAAAGTGGAGGAAGAAGCTATTAAAATATTCTCCATACAAAATTTAAAACAAGCATTCTTTTCTGAACTTCATCAACTCATTATATATTTATATATATATATTTCAAAATATTTCATGCCATTCCATTCACCAGACATCCATTCTTGTACAATTACCGACATAACAAATTATCAAGGGAACCATCAGAGCACAAAAAGAATTACAAGAACTGCAAGGAATTCCATCGCAGAAGATTTTGAAAATAAAAATTCAGATGATTTCTTAAAGTCTATACTAACAGTTAAAAATTGCAAAAGAATAAATATTTTGTGTTTGTATTCACATTAAAAGTAACATTGCAGTGTCGTGTTAGTAGTAAAAACAAAAGCTTTTAATTATAATACACAACTAAATTTAAATCTTTTATTTTTATTTTAACATTTTTCATAAAATAATTGTAGTTCATGTACAACTCAACCATTGTAAAAAGTAGTAAACAAAACAGCATTAAGGTTGCTAGAATATCATTTTGGTGGGTTATCATATCGACAAAAAACTCGGGGGGGGGGGTTAAACTACATTTCAACCTAATTAAGAAGTTCCCTTTCAAGCAAATCTTCCAAATAATTTATTTTTTACTTAAAATCAAATACTTTCCAAACTCTTGAAAAACAGCTATTTTTGTTTCTGTCCCTTAGCTAGGTGATATTTAAACCAACTTGATAGCTGTCATCCAGTCGGCCTCCTACTTAGCCTTATCAGAATTGTAGAACAAATCATTTTTAGCATAATAAATGATCATGTAGAATACCATGTCTCATCATATTTGTTTGGGTTGAGGGAAAAAAAAAAATGTTTTGACTGTTGGATAATTTCTTAGGATATCTGAGAGTGTAGAGCAAAACAAAAAAACTAAACTCAGTCTCTCTGCCAATGGCACAGACTCTGTACTAATAAAGATCTAAAATTTGTAATAGAAAAACTAATTGCATATCTTAAATTCATAGAAAAATGATTAATACGTTTGAAGACCCAAATCAATATAAGTAAATGCCAAACATGAACAAAGGAATCTACCTTCTCCATTAAAATTATTCATTAAAAACATCTCCATGACAAAGATACAATGTACTTTGGTGTCATTCTTGACAAGAACTTAACTTTTTAAAAATACATTTTAAAAAAATCAAATGCAATTACGACGGAACTAAAGTTAAATGTTACTCAATTCTCAACTCCAAATCCAGGTTTTGAAGAAAAAATTAACTACTCATCTTCCAGTTGTTGCTTGTATTTTTATGTTGCTTGTTGTTTTCTGCAAGAAATAATAGTTATCTTTAAATTTGTTCAGAGCTCTGTTTCCGTTCAGATTCTTTCTTGAATTTGCATTGTTCATTCGGGCATTCATCTTTATTATACATAAAGATTAAGCGATTAAACTATTTAAATAAAGTAGATTAATGAACTGTAAGTATCAATCATTGTTTTTCTCTTTTACAATTGCAGTGATTTTTTTATTGAATTTGTAAAGTTTTAAATCTGCTTCAGTTCTAAATGTGAACAATGGTATGCGATTGAATTGTAAATTAACATATTCTAAGTATCCTGTGGGATGATAGTGTGATAAGAGTTATAAATTATTGAAAATGTTATGATTACAATTATATGATGAAAGATTTTTGTTTATCTATAATGCTTGTTATTATTCTAAAGCCATTGACTTCATTCTTTAAGCTTAGCATCACTTATAGCATCTGAAATTTCTATAAAATTAAAAAAAAAAAAAATTCTTTCCTTTCTATTTTGTGATGAGTTAAACTACAAACGACAACTATTATATATATACTGTTTGCTTTATATATCATGAGGGAAAAAGTAACATGTCTGTGAAAGTGAAAATGTCTCAGTATCTTTTGAGGATTGACTTTTCAATTACTGAGAATTTTACCATTCCAGTTATTCTCTAATATAACTTGCATCAAATATGCTGATAATGATACATCAGTGTCCTATTGAAAGAAAAAAAAAATTACAAATGGTTAAGTTCTCACTGACCTATGCAATTTCATTTAGTTCTTTGATACATTGTGATTGTACTTAAAAATTTTCTTTCCGAAAGGATTTGGAGTTGATCAACTACGTGACCAATGCTTAGAAACTTATTGGCAGTCGGATGGGCCACAACCCCATCTAGTGAATATTCAGTTTAGAAGAAAAACCACCATTCAAGATGTTTATTTGTATGCCGATTATAAACTGGACGAAAGTTATACTCCTAACAGGTAAATAAATGCATAAACCTCTATTTGTGAGAGTGTAATGGTTTCTTTCTTTTTTCCTTGTACATTTCACATTGTCAGTATCTGAAAACAGTATAAAATTAAGTAAATGCAGTAATTATTATTATTTAAAATACTATTTATTACATCTAAGTTATTTTACATTATTTCTTATTCTTTACATTTATTTTCTAGATTTTTAACTCTTTGCACTTCTTTTTTGGTGAAAAATCTGTCTTTTATAAAATTAGACTATCTTTTAGATGCATTTTTAAATGGTTCTTTTGTTTTGGCATTTTATGATTTTGATTATCAGCAATAATTATAAGAATATATCTGTGCAGAAATTCGTCACTAAACAATATGAAATCAAAAGGTTCAGCACAGATTGTAGCAATTTTTATTTTATGTGTATAGTAGATTGATGAGATTCTAAATTGAAAGAAAATTCTTTTGATTTACTCTTTAAATTTTGAATACCTTATGAATTAATCTTTGTCATAAGAGAAGAAATTTACCTGATATAAGTGGATAAGTATTAGAATTCAATGGTTGTGTTTGTTTTGAACTTCCAATTGAAATTTTCAAAAATTCCTTGAAAAAACTTTTTATTAAAGTTTGAATGAATTATGGTTCTTGAAAATTATATATTTTATGTTGTGTATGTATTAGATATTTTTACTTTTCTGTAAACTTTAATATTTTACTTTTTTATTTTTACTTTTTTATGCAATATTTTTACTTTTTAGTAGTAGAAGCAAATTTGTAGATTTCTATCATGTTTTGGGTGAAATTCATGTAAGAGAAATCTAATTAATAACTTGAAATTTCTAAGAGCTATATGGATGAAATTTGGTACATTGTTTTATCACTAAAAATGTAGATGTGTATTAAATTTAAGGCTAAATGGTGTGATCATCTGTTGATCTGTTTATTCGCTGTATGTGAACATTATAACTCAAATATGTAACAACTTGGGTAATTGTAATTTTATATTTGCTTTGTAGCTGAAGCTGTAAATCAATATTAAAATTTGCATCCAGTTGGGTCAAAAGAAAGTCAAAAATTAATATTCAGTTTTCTTTGTCTAATCACAAATTCTGGTATATTTTTGTTATTACAACTGGAAGTTAAAGGGTGCTTGTGGATTATACTTCAGGTGTGTTCATCCTCCTTGAACATTTATAGCAAAAAATTCAAGAGAGAAAAATCTAAAAAAATCTATTATGTGGTCGAAATATATGAGAAAGTTGAAGGGAAGACACTTTCAGGGATTTTTTTTATAGAAGACATTATCATTTTGTTTTATTTTTATAAAATTATTGTGTATTGCATGCAATTTGCATTGCAAGTGGCATCTAAATGCCATGTCATAAATTTTAGACATAGCATACTGTAAAATAAGAAGAGTACTGTAAATTTTCTCCCACTTTATTCTTTTATCATTTTATCTAAATTGTCTAACTCTGCATAAGTATCATTGTAATTGATATTGGCATTGCATTTTCAGACAATTAAATCATTCAATTTGTTGTAGTTCTGATTCAATTCCCAAATTTAAATAGTATGGTAGAATGTTTTTGAAGTTGATGAAGTTCATCTATAAATTATAAGAATCATATTTAATATTTCTATAAATATTATAGAATATGTCTATAAAGATGTATAATGTTTGACTTTACCTCACAACATTATATATTTTACTAAACTTAAATTTTTAAAATTCTATTTAGGAATTAAATGAAAAACTAGCTAAATAAATAAATTGCTCGCCTCATTGTAATAATGAACCTACACTTGTGTATAGAGAAGCATAACATATAAAAACAAGTTGAATATGTTTAAACATAGTTTAATAGTGTTACTTTTCAAAATTGTTCTTAATGGTCAATTTAAAAAATGACAAATAATGGATTTTTTTTTTGTCCTTTAAATATATTTGGCCTTTATTTGTTGTCTAAAACTTTTTATTCTTGTTTCACTCTTATGAAATTCCTGTTCAGAGCCAGTTGTTATCACTTTCTAATTTAAATTAATTCTTTATATATTTATGGCTCTGTAAATAATTGCAATATGTTTTGTTTATTTTCAGGATTTCAATTAGAGCTGGTACCCATTTCCATGACTTGCATGAAATAGAAGTTGTTGAATTGAATGAACCAAGTGGTTGGGTGAGAATAACTTTGAAAGATGTTGTTGATCAACCGATTAGAACATATATAATACAAATTGCAATTCTGTCAAATCATCAGAATGGACGAGATACTCATCTTCGACAAATCAGAATCCATTCTCCTGTAGAGAACTATTGTTTTGCTGCTATAAAATTTCCTATGCTTACCAGTGTGGAATGTTCTGCTTATAGCTCCATACGGTAGAAAGATATGGTAGCCTGTGCCAATATTCAGTCATATTATTTAATTTCATCTAGAGTTTTCTGTTCATTTTCTGCATATATTGCTTTTTTTTCTTTCTTGAAAAAAAAGGCTGTTTTGATATTGAATGGATTATATGATGTTCTGCATGTCATTTTGTAATTAAAATGTTTATAGCTCAAAACCAGAAAATTTATTGTCATTTTTGAATATGATTAATTATTTAAGTTGTCTCATGTTATGAATGTTATAACAGTAACAAATAGTGGTTGAAGAGTTGCAAATAATTTTAACCAGAAAGGTTTCTGGACTGGGTTACAAATTCATAATTTTTCATATAAAATAACTTTTAATCGTTTAAGGTTTTATTGAAAAGATAAATATATTATTTTTGTGTTTTAATGGAAGTCTTCTGTTTAATAAAAAAACTAATGATGGAATAATATTGTTTCTTCATCAAAATCATGTTATTTTGAATTTTTGGTGAAAACTACATTCCTGTTATAGACTTTATTAATCTATTTTTTAATTTTATTTTTGAAGTTTACTTTTGAATATACCCCAACAACAATGATACGCACATAAAGTTATACTGAATATTTTCATATATATTTAATATTGGACTATCCAATATTAAAAATGGTATATGAGTCATTTTTTGCAATTTTTTTAACATTTTCTGTGCAACTAATTAAAAATGTTGTTTTCAAAGCAATTTGGAAAGAATTATTCACTGTTAATTCTTCAGGTGTAATTTTTATCTTTCGCAATCAATTTTATGACAGGTGCAAAGAGATGCTCCAGTTATGAGGATTATTGATCACAAAAAAATTTCTTCACTATCATTTTTATTTAAGCTAAATGGCAGTAAGAAGATTCTGATGGATCTTGAAGAAATTTGCAATTCAATGATAACACCTTTGCCAAAAAAAAAAAAAAAAAAGAGGATACAAATATTTATAAATTGTGGGTGTTGATTCGATTCGGCATCTTCCCAAGATATTTCTCTATGTGCTTCAATCTTTTAAATACATTTTAAATAAATCCATTGATGAATCTATGGTCAAATTTAAAGATTGTTTTTTAAATTTGACAGTAATGCTTAAAACATTAATGCCAATAAAAAGGAATTTATCAATTTTTTAAAATCTACTCTGGAGAAACAAAGGAAGCTGAAAAGAATTTAGGTTAAAGAGTTGTGCAAAATCTCTCGCAACTTATTTGAGGCAAAAATTATCTGTTATATATAAATGGTTATTTTTCCTCCAACAATGTATTTTAATTTTTAGAAATGCAGAAAATATTTTCTTATGGGATAATTAGAACATTGAGAAAAAAAAAATCTTCCAAATTAACAGATGATAAAGGTCAAAACATTGAAGAATTCAATTGGGCTGTTAGTAATGACTATGTATATATCTAAAATGGAGAGATAAAAGATGAGTGTCCTTACTACCATGTTTGGCCGACTGCACAGATACTGTTGTGATAATACAAAAAGGGGTGGAAAAAGGAAATAATCGAAGTTCAGTACCCCAGAATGGTATTGATTGTAATAAAAGTATGAGTCTAATGGGTCATTTGAAGAGCCTATAGGAAATAGATTGCAAAAATTAAAAGAATTTTCAAAGAATGTTTTCCATTTCTTAGAATGGCAACAATAAATGCATACTTATTATACAAAATGGCTGCAAATATCAAAGAAGATATGAAAAATTTTTGAATGAAGGTAATTGTCATATATCTCCAATTACAAAATTGAATTAAATGAGGGATATGATTGTGTGAAAGAACTTTGGCTTCTATGTAGATCAGTAATAGAAATTATTTAAAAAATGAAATTTTTTCTCAACCCCTTAGTGGGAAAGTTCAATTAGTAAAATGTTTTTCTTGGATTCATCTATGCATACATAATATTTTATGCTTCTCTATAAAATTTACATAACAAAATTACTTGACAGTTGCTTATCCTTTAATGTGTAGAAAATAGATTTAAAGTGTTAGGTAATTATTTGTATGACACAGACATAAATTTTTTTAAATATGTGAAAGAATTTAAAATATAATAGTATCAATTCTTCAATTTTTACACAGTATATGACAAAACTTGATGGTTTTTTTTAATGAGTATTTTATGTTGACGATGAGCTTGTTTTAAATACATATATTTTTAGTTATTTTTAATAGTTACATTTTCTCAAAGTTATATTAGTTATTAGCTTAAAGAGTTGAAGCCTTTTCTCTGACTTCTTTTTCTCAGCTGTGAATTACTGTCTTTTAATTTCATTACTTTTAAAGAATGTTGTTGTTACTAAATGGCTATCTAAATATGTTTGGAACAAATAAAAAAGAGTTTGGGGAAATCAAACAGATTATTAAGTAACTAGCAGTAACTCCCAATTTTATTTCATAATTTTATTTTATATGTCATAAAGATACTTTTAAACTCATTATTTTTCTCTTGAATATAAAACAGAATAGACTCTAAAAAATAAAAATAAATCGATTTTCAAATTTTTGAAGAAAAAAATCTGTTATAACATAATCATTTCTTAATATAAAAGCATGGTTCATATTAAGATAACTTTTGACAACTATATGATTTATCATTTTATTTAATTCCTATGAATTAAATTACTTATACATGGTTTCACATACTATTTAATCTCACAAAAGTTACAAAAAAATTCATAATATTTTTCATTAATTGATCAAATATGTGCCTTCTTGTACCACATGACTATATGAGCTCCATCTTGTAAAATGATTGTATCGGGACCTAGAATAAATATTTATTTATGGTTAGTCAATAATGATACATGCTTGTTAAAAATTGCATTATTAGAAAAATATTTTCTAATTTTGATAGTTGCTGAAACTGAGCTCTCTGACTAATATAAAATAATCCTTACAAATATGAAATATTTTTACCATTGCTATATAATATGAAATAATCTTTACTTTAAAAAGAAGAAAAAAAAAAGACATGTTTCTGTTTTTAATGTAAAATATGTGAATTACCTAGGATGAGAAAAAGAAGGAAAAGTAAAATGTATCTTTTTAACTTAGCAAATTAGTTTTTTACAGTATTTTGAAAATAATAAAATATTGAATCAAAGCTAATTTTTATAAAATTTCAATAATATAATAAGTGCTGTTTATTATTAAAAAAAATTTGAAAAGGTTGGACATATTACTTTTATTAGTATGTGTCATAGATTCAGTATCTTTTCCAATGTACAACAACCAAAATTTTCCATCCTCGAAGTCATTGATTATGCCTTTTATATCATAGATGTACAATTTCTCTGCTGATTTCTTTGCCCGAAATCTGAGAAAAAGGGGAGAGGTATAATATGGTGATTAAAAGTACAAATAAACAAATCTCATCAAAATAATTATTAATAAACAATTTTAATAGTTTACTAAAAACTGAAATGTTTTAATTTTTTTAATCTTTAATTTATGCTTCATAATTATAAATATTGAAATCAATTTCTTTTCATATTCATTAACAGTAGGTATCACTAGTTTTAAATCAAATTTAATCCGATCAAATTAATTAATAATTATGTACTGAAAATATTAAACTAGTATATTGCCATCAAGAATTCACAACTTGAGAGCACTCAAAATGAGAATTCACTGCATTTTGAAACTCTTAATAAACATTATTTATTTGTATTCACATCACATTGTTATCTATGAATTTCAGTATCAGTGATAATATCTATTCATTTATAAAAATAAAATACTTCTACATTGGCAAATGGCTTAACCAGGTAATCAATATTTAATTAGAATAGAGTCACAGTATGAGCATTTTATTTGATAAAGATACTCTTATTGAAATAATTTTCCACTCAATATTTTCATCATCATAATTTTCTAAATTAATGATGATTTATGAACATAATCAGTGGTGATACATGCATTGGGGGTGCTGTAAATTATCCTACTTTGTGCAGTAATGTCTTTTGCTATAATTTAAATCTTGTCTTTTCTAATTTATTTTGAATAGTTTGATTATTTGCAGTAAATGAATAACAGAATTTTTTGATTGATTTATATAAGCTTTAACAAAAAAATATCTATTTTTTAATAAAACTTAGTACAAATAAAGCTTCAAAATAAAATGTTTTCGTTTATTTCATTTTTCAATTTCTCGTTTATAAACATTTATTCAACTGCTGGTGAAAAATAAAATGTCTTTAGTGTATAAAGTTTAAATAAATCTATATATATTGGGTTGTTACTTTTTAAAATTCTACAGTTTTAATTTAATAGTATAACATTTTAAAATTAACTTTTGTTTGTCAATAATCATTATTGAATTTTTATTTATTCTGAATTTTCAAAATTGCGACAAAATTTGCTACGAAAGAAAAGCCATTTAAACACTTCTAGCATTTCTGGTAGCTAATGAAGCATTGTAATAACTTGATCCTATCTTATCAAATAATGGGTGGCGTTTATATACAATTTTCTTTATTTACAATTTTATTTACATAAAAACAACTCTCTCATCTAGGTTAAATGAATGATGCTATTTACAACACGAAAATTAAACAAGAATAATTCCTCGAACAATTTCGAGAAAACAACTTCACAAGAACAGTTAACAGGTTGTTGGCGTCTCAGGCTATTACAGGGGTAGCTCTCAGAATTTACCGAATTTCCTTCGGGTGGAATTTTACTCGGAAGTCCGATTCACACGAAGCTTCTCTCGCGTTTTATTTTTATCTCAAACTTATGTCCACATTGGTAGACTTGGGCTCCCTTATACCTAATCACCGTTCAGAACAAACCTAAATGGTCTCCGGTCGACCGTGGAAATGTCCATTGATGATAAATCCTCCACAATGTAAATAATGAAGATTTACATCTGGAGGGTTTTTACACTCTCCCCTTTCGAAGACACGATTTTTTCCCCTGTAAAACGTGCATGTGGTTCCTTATCTGGACTCACACTAATTGGCCAGATGACCGTACTTAAAAGGAGGGTCCCCCATCTAGCAATCTGGAGGCACTTAACACTGTGGGAGTTTCGTTAATGATACAACTGGACGGGAATGTCAATTATCGAGTGTGGGAAAAAGGAACGTCACAGTGATCAACAGAGTTTCAGGGCATTTGAGCTGAATCGTTACAGTATTATATTTGGGATAATGCTTCCTTCCCTTCGCAAATGATGGAAGGGAACGAATGCGCTTTCTTACTGCACTTGCGCCCGGTTGGAATTAGCACTAATCTTTCAGCATCTTCCGTTTATAAGCTGGAGAGGATATGAATGCGTTTTGTTATTCATGTATGTGTGTTATCTTTACAAACGCATGCGATAGAAATCTATACTTTTTTGGAAGTTTTCTGTTCACGAAGAGAATATTCCAACCGCACTCCGCCAGTATATCGAAAGCCGTAAAAGGAATAGATGGATTTAGATATCGCATACAAACTTAAATAAAGTAGTGATTGTATTTATTCAACGGAAACAGTTGTTGCTGGAGTTCCACAGTGCTTGTACACAAGCCACTGCTTAATAAAACCATGATTTTGGGAAATTTGTTTATTCTGTGATATTTATTGGCGCAAGGCTAATTTTGGTCCTATTGCGCCAAACAAAAGGTAGAATCTAAGAGCAAATTTTAAAAATACATTTATTAAAATATGAAAGCAATTGAAATCATAATGAAACGCCTAGTATATGACCATGCAACAAAAATTGGGCAAAAAATTTCAAATTTCTGTGTCCTCAAAAGATAAAAGGAGGCCCATTTGGTTTAGGTTTAGGTTTAGATTTCTGGCGCAAGATCCTGTTGCAGAATATGCTGCGCCGAAGCAACTTAAAAGTTTCACAGCAAGATAACAAGTAGTTTATCGTTACGAGAAGTGCAACTGACAGTGTTCAAACTAGTCAAAAGTTAAGGAAAGAAGGTATTAAAACTGCAAGTTAAATTTCATGGATGATACCAACATCTTGAAAGTACGAAAAAACGTTTGGATGATGCGACTCACCCAATAAAAAATCTAAGGTAAAATTGTTGGACTTAAAATGCTTCCAACGAAGATCGGTAAAACTTGCGCATTCTATCAAAATGTGTCGGATTGTTAAAACATTTCCACAATTAAAACATACTGGCGGTGGCTCGGCAAAAAGTAAAAATCTATGTGTCAAGTGAGTGTGACCAATGCGTAGTCGGGATAAAATTACATCATATTTCCTGCTTAGTTTGGAGACCCATTTGGAAATAAATTGCAAGAATAATGAGGCCCAAACGTTAGCACAAACAGAAAACAAAGTTTTAAAAATTTTAAATGCAAGTACAAGAATTAAATAGCTTGTAAAATGTTTGAATTATTTTTGCCTCACCAAGTGTTGCAAAATCGAGTGCGATATCTGGTGAACAGATAAACATACACACACATACAAAAGTTCAATTGAAAGATGACCCTTCGATTAAAATTTGTTTAATATTGTTGCTATTAGCAATAGCGAGGACCGAACTCGCAATGTTTGGATGTGTAGCCGAGTAACAAGAACACAAGACAAAAGTAATTACTCATGTCCCGTAGCTGTTATCTGGCTTATAAAGCGGCACCACAATATTAAAAGCAGCATGATACATGAGTGTCTTATTGCCAAATAGAGGCTGCGAACGGAGAATGGTAAGTTTTATAGCAATCTCATGTATAAGAACATAAGTTACAAACAATGTTAGATTTCACATTTTTTTTTTTGTGCAGAATAAACATTATTAACAAAACAATATCGGGAAGATACCACAATAATATAGTAGACACTTCGTACTAAAGATATAATTGTTCCACATCCCTGGTAGCACAGCCTGTCCCACAATATTGAACAACATTGTACGATATTATTTAATATTATTCAATATTATGCAATATTGCGAATATTGTTTTATATAATACAATATTGTACAATATATGTGCGCTACTAGGGATATGGTTTAATTTTTCATTCTAAGTATATAGAAAATAATCATACTTGTATTTGGAATCTGCTTCTTGTGCCAGTTGCATGACCTCGAAAACTGTAATATTTACCGGAATTCGAAGCGATATGGTGTGGACGATGTCCTTCTCATCCCCTATGTAGAGAGAGTACTGGACACGCATTTTGGGACCAAGCTTGTCTTTCGCTTCAGCAACAGGGTCGCCTTTAAATAATTAATGTAATAATTAATTTTTTTCCAAAAATATAAAAAAATTATGCAGATATTGCTAGTTTTAATGCACAATTATTCAGAAGTAAGGGTTAATTGTACGTTATCATCACGATGTTATTCGATCTTCTGAACGCTGGACAATATCGTGGAGATATCTAACAGTGTTATTGGGCATTTTGTGCTAATAGGTTACTACTAATTGTGTGCTAAATTTCTACTCTCTGCTTTAAAAGATTATAAAGAATAAATCGTAAAAAAAAAGAAAAAAAAATGCTAAATTTGGTATTTCAAAGTCAAATGATCTGGATTATAAAAACCCTCCCCTCGCCTTAACTTATAACATTCTACTTTATTAGTAGTATAGAACAGATATGGCGAATTTTCATTGATAGTATTTAACTTACGTTGCATTATAGTTGAACAGTCTGTGTTTCCAATGTGTGGCAAGGATTTTCCATTTAAAATTGGTAGAATCAAGTACACGGCTAAGAAATCAATTGTTGAGGAGTTAAATTGTTGAATTAAGTGGTTCACTGCTTTATTGTAATTCCAGTCTGTACTGTTTTGTTGACCAGCTGAAAGCAATGCCTAAAAAGAAATGAACAAAAAAAATTATTTACTTAATTATAAGAAGAAATTTGTAAGACATTTCTGAAAAAGAAACATCCTATATATTAAAGAAATAGAAAATGGCAATATTCTAAAGATGTAACATATATATATTTTTTTCAGAATTAAAGAATATCAGGATAGTACTTATAAATTTGTTGAAGTTGAAGTTGTTTTAAAATTTAAAATATATTTCTATCTTACTTGCGTGACAACTGCTGTCGTGTAGATGGTTCCAAAACTTCCATCTTCGAGCTGAAGCTGCTTCAATTTCGTCAGAGCTTCCTGGTACTCGGTGTGTGGAAAAAACCCGTTTAAGATTCTCTCATTATTGACTTGTAAGCAAGAAAGGGCCATGATAGCCACTGCTTGAATATCTGCGAATGTATTAATTGCCTTTAACAATGTTCCCCGGATAGATTTAGCTTTATTTTAGAATTAATTAAAGTAATTCTGAAAACAGTATTTACCGGCTGTGAAATAACTTTTATTTTCATATTTATTTCTGAAGATGAATGCAAGTGATTGAAGGTACGTTAAAAAGTCGATTATTATTTTAGAAATTATAATTTTTTTTAATTTAATATTTTTAATATTAGAAGAGGTTTCTTTATAAAATCGTTAGAATTTAGTTTATTAGTCTATTTTTTGGGAAGATACACTGATTTTTATATTTACATTTATATAAGTTTTAATGCTATTTTATATCTTTGGATGCTATTTTCATCTTTGACCGAATTGTTTTATGGAAACCTCATAAATTGAGACCTAATGCACATTTTTTTGTTGTTGAAATTCGGTATAATAATTTTTCAATATGCTCTGCTGTTCTTGAACTAGATAGTGAATATTCTATTTATTTAGAAATATTTTATTGTCTTTCACAATGAAAAAATTGAAAATTTATAATTTATAAATCGAATCACAATATTTAAAGAATTCAGAGACTTAAAGCTTATTTATTTAGTTCTAGAACTAGATAATACATTTCTTAAACTATCTGTAAAATTTTAAGCAAATCATTTGATAAACCTCTAATGTAGAAAATTTTCCCTTAATATTTCCTTTTAACCAATAATAATAATAATAATTCTAACAATACCAATAATAATATATTAACAATCCTGCTACTACTACTACTAATAATAATAATAAAGCCCCTTTTTTTCCAATTTTTTAAAATAATCTTTTGCCACTTAACTGGCATATTTTGGTTTTATAAATGTTTTTTCAATTTTTTTTATGCAAATATTCAAAAGTATAACTACTTTCGAATGTTTTACAATAAATTCATCCCGAACGCAGTCACATACCTAAGTAAGGATTAGCATTCTTAGCAATTTTGGATGTAAAATTATTGTCAATTCTATGAAAGGCATTTTGATTTCTCTGTTGTAACGAAATTATTAGGACAAATAATAATAAGTTAAATTGTACTTCGTTTTAATTTTTGAAATTTATTTAATAATAAATAAATGATTGTCAGGCTTTTTTTCATTTTATTCTGCGTACATTAAAGCCAAAATGTTTTTAAAGAATTAATCATAATTAAATCTTTCAATTACTGTCAGCTCCTATTCGAATTACAATCAGCCTTAGCTGAATATAATCAACCTTTTATTTTTTTTTTATTATTAATTAATTGTTTAAAATCTAAATATGGACAATCATTCCAGATTCGGAGTAAAACTTGGATATTCTCTTAAAAACTAAAAAAATAATTCAGAGTAACATGTGTCATCTAGTCACATTGGTACTTATTCTAATTTAATATTTAGCAATTGCATCGTTCATTTTATGGAAACGTATTAAGATGAAATAAGAATGAGGCAGGGATTGTAAAAGCCATAATATCAAAAAACAAATCTACTGGTTGACACATCGGAAGGCGAAAAGATACTAAACGAGAAGATACCTTTGAATAAGATGAACGAATTTGAGAATGTTGTCAGGAAGGCAAGAGGAGAAGCGAAGGTAACATTCTCCCGGGCTTATTATAATTTTTTTTCAGTCTTAGTCATCGTCAATGATTCAAAATATAAAAAGTTCTCACGGCATGGCACTACATTTTTGCCCTCCCCCATGATATTTCATTAAAAATATTGATAATAATGTACTAATTGTTTATCTGATAGCGCGCCAAGAGATTGGCACCCGAGGCACTTATATCTCCCCCTCCGACTACTATCACACCAACACATAGATTTTTACTTTTTGCCGAGCCACCGCCAGTATGTTTTAATTGTGGAGATATTTTAACAATCCGACACATTTTAATAGAATGCGCAAGTTTTACCGATCTTCGTTGGAAGCATTTTAAGTCCAACAATTTTACCTTAGATTTTTTATTGGGTGAGTCGCATCATCCAAACGTTTTTTCGTACTTTAAAGATGTTGGTATCATCCATGAAATTTAACTTGCAGTTTTAATACCTTCTTTCCTTAACTTTTGACTAGTTTGAACACTGTCAGTTGCACTTCTCGTAACGATAAACTACTTTTTATCTTGCTGTGAAAATTTTAAGTTGCTTCGGCGCAGCATATTCTGCAACAGGATCTTGCGCCAGAAATCTAAATCTAAACCTAAACTATCACTCCTGGAGCCACGAAAATTGATTATAAAAGCGAATGTAATTATATGTTGTCAATGGCTGTAACTAATTGTCAGTATTTATGAATTATAATTGTAATACTTTATTTTCCTATCCGGCATAATATAATTGTCCCAAATATTATGCGTGTACCCACACTGTTTCTGGGTAACTGGTCGTTTCTTTGTGTGCTATTAAGCATTAGTCAATGAATAATTAAGGACAGCATTTCTACAGGAAAACGTGTGCAAATTCATCTATTCTGTTTTACTTTATTTATCAATAATAGTGATAATTATTACCATGTATCAGTTACAGTTTCAAGTAATAAAGAAATACAACTTCTATGGCCGACAGTTACAGTTTTAGATGAAACTTACCAAGAAAAAAAGAATATGCTGAATCAGACTTCAACAGGTTACCGAGATCGTGGGTGGCATTGACTGGTAAAGTTTCACCCGCGTTACAGAGCGTTAGATACGCTCCAGGACGGGCGATCAGGGATGAAACTTCTGTTTGGTCTTTCAACAGTTTCACTAAATCATTGGCATAAAATTTATACGGGTTCTGGCACGACACAGTTAGAGCATTGACGAACATACTCAACTGATTTGCTGTCAATGGATCTGTTTCTTTTCTATAAAGAAAGAAGATTGAAAAAACACTTTAATGATTTGTTTCTTCTACAAAATGCTTATTACTTGTTAATTTTCAACACTAACAATATTATGATGGATTGAAGATAAAAAAAAAAGCAACTGTTTTCTGTTTTATAAATGGAGGAGAAATCTAGGAGAAAATATGCACATTGTCAAGACGAAACTGAAACCACTGTCTTGATGAAAACGATGGCATAAAATTGTTTTTCTAATACTTAAAATTTTTGCATTATACAACATATGAAGATTATAAAGAAAACTTATAAAAAAAATGAGAGGGCACACTGTTACTCCTGGCCTTCCTCCCCTTCAAATAAATAAATAAAAACCCCAGACAAAAATTCTTTTTATTCATCTTGAGCAACTATGTTACGTCTCGAGAAAGATATCCAATGACTCAAGTTAGTCAGTTTGCATATTTAATATATTTACATTAGTATATTTACATTTAGTATATTTAGTATTAGAGTTGGTATATTTACATTTACATGAACTTAAATTTTGAAGGCATACACATTTAAAGATAACAACAACAAAAAAAAAAAACCTTTTTTCCTTGCATTTATGATAAAAAACAACAACAAATCTCGAATTCCAAAATAAAACATAATCCCAGAATAATACATCCGGTGACAACAGAAAAACCTCAATAAGTCGTCACCCCGTTGAAGCCGTCCTTCCCCTTTGGTCCGGATAAGGTCTCATACACAATAATGCAAAATAACCCTCTTTTACCCATCGCTAAATTTAATTCTACTCCTGATAACACGTCAATCTCAAAAACAGCTAAAAGCATCTTTCTTCTCCATTTTGCATGCCATCGTGTTTATCTTGTCAGCTTTGCCGCTTCACTTTAAGAAAGTTCTTTTACAGGGAATTTTCAATCACGTTTGTCACATCAGCAAAACACCTGTAGGTCCCTATAGTTATTAAATATTCCTTACCGTACAACAAACATTTTATGGATCTAGAATTTCTCTATGTGCGTACACCATACTTCTTGCTACTAATAGTTCAAAGCTCATTTCTCGCTGGGATTCTCTCGAGTATAAACGTTTTTCTTGAATCCTCCTGAGTTTGACTTCATTTCATAGCGAATAAACCCCGCTTCAAGGGCTATTTTTTCTCTTGCAATTTTGTGGTTCGATTATGCTTTTAACAAGCCAGTGAAACGAAAATTCATAGCTTTAGCTTTTAAAGGAAAAAAAAAAACTTAATTGCATTTTTTGAAAACAACTTTCCCAAAGGACTATATTTAATTGATATTCTTTCATCGGAACAAGTCATTAAAGAAACTGACTGCAAGGATAAAAAAAAGAATGGGGGGACATCGAAGTTTGGCGAGATCGAGGAGGTTTTAGTTCGATGGCTAAAACATGCTAGAGCACAAAATATACCAATTTCTGCCGTGATTTTCAAAGAAAAAGTCATAGAAATTGCTGAGGAGTTGAGCATTAAAGATTTCGGTGGTAATAATGGTTGGTGGAACGTTTCAGACAGATATTGATTTTCTTTTAAAATGATTTGCAGAGAAGCAGTTGATGTTATGGTTGTTTTATAGATGACTGGAAGAACAGTGTTCTTCAGTTTCTCATGTTACCTATTGAGATAAACGTGTCATACTGCACTTGTTTACATACAATGCTTCAACGATTCCGAACTGTTTCAAACTAGGCTATTATGCTGCAAGTCCAGAGTGGCTCCTTTAAAAAGATTAATCATTTCCGGGAGGAAGAGAACTAAAGCTTTGCTATTTTCGAGATTAGTTTAATAAGTTGTGCCAATTCTACAATTAATCACTCATAAAATTTGGTTGCAGATAGACTCAATAATTGCTTTGATGTGGAACAAGATGAACTTCATAAGCTCAAAAGATTTGCCAGCAATAGGTTGACGGAGATTCAAACACTTTCAAAAGGCATGTACAAGAGTCATGTAAGTTCCAAGGACAATCCTGAAAAATTAATGTATAGAAGTTGCATTGCAGATGAACTTTTGAAGAACGAAATGTGTATCTTGATTTACAAATTGATGAATAAAAGAACTATGGAATTCTTTCAGATCCTGCTTATATTGAGGAATTAAAATGTGCTGCGAATTTTTGAATTACTAACAACCATTCAAAATTTTATGATGAAATTTTTAAACTTATAGATAATATTTTAAAACTAATTTGAATTTTTAGCTTTACTTTTAAGAATTTTTATAAATAACATCAAAGTTAGGGAATCTTGTAACAGTATGACAGTAAGTATTTAACTGCAGATGGGTTTAAAAAAAGTACTGAGTTTTTAGCTCGAGTGTCACCATTGATCATTTTTTAGATGAAAATTCATTACTCAGAGTTGGCGGATGACTTCATAATTCTGTTTTACCATTTAAAGTCAAAAATCACGCAATCTAGTCGAGTAAACTTAAATTTATAAATTGCATTTTTAACCTGTACATAAGAAGTTTCAGCGCATCGTTACACATGATCAAATCGGAATGCAATATTACTCATTAATAGCAAGAATATTGGAAGAAAATCAGTATACGAATGTACTGGATGCTCTAGATTAAGATCTACTGGAGTGATAAAATAATGGGAAATATACCATCAAAGTAGGTGCTTCCAAACGCACCGTTTTTAAACTCTGGGGTGAATTTTTGCGGCCTTTTCCAATAAAATTTAAAAATCAAGAAAAAGGATTTTTAGAAGGTATTTTTAAAGATTTATGTAGCAATTTTTGTATGCTTGGCCTCTAAATATATTAATTGAGACAATAATAGATTTAATAAATGAACATTTTATTGCAACTCTGAAAATTTTAAATGCCTGAATTTTAATTTTAATGCCCGATCACACATTTAACTTTAACGATGCAGTTTGAAAATTAAACTGTTTTGGAAAATTAATTAGCAACAAAAACGAAACTTCAGCGAATTATTTTGCTTCAGAAGCCATCCAGTGAAAATTTATCCCTTCTCTCTCTCTCTCTCTCTCTCTCTCTCTCATAATTTCAATGGTTTGTGAGAGGCATATGTGAAATCATTTAAAAGCCATCCCACAGAACTTTTGATAATAGACAAAATAATTATTGAAAAATTTGAAGCCATAATTTTATAAATTGAATATTATACTTAATTCATGCTCGTTATTTCTATTGATAGATAATATTAAAGAATATGAAGTTTCAACCCCAAGACACTTTTCAACTGGTCGCCCTATCTGTCTAATACCAGAAACGAGATTTTAGTTATTTCAGGTAATATGTTTCCTCAGTGGCAATGTACAACCAAGTGTGTACAAACTAGTTGGAAGTATTGGGAAAATTATTATCTTAAACATTAAAAACAAAGAAATAAGTGGCAATTTCAAAAAGATAATGTTATTGTAGGATGTTAAGTGCTAATAGAAGAAAGTTACTTACTTCTCAATAACTGGGCAATGATAAGAATTTTAGAAGTTATCTGTGGAAATGATGATGAAATCAAAGTACTTAAAGTGAAAACTTCCATGGACATTTTCACGCGTTCGATTTCTAAGATTGTCTTTTTTGATGAATAAAAGATAACCACTAAATTAAATTGCCATGTGGTAGAATTATATATCATACTAGTTTAGAATATATTATTCATTTGAAAGTAATTATTTATATATTTGTAAACTTTTATGTGGGTAGTTGTATATTTAAGTATATTGTGAAATATTGCATATTTCAATACCGGGGGAATTATTACATCATCTATATGGAAAACTCATTATACTTCCATCTATAAAAAGAAAAAAAATATTAAAAAAAAAGAGTGAGCGTTAGCTGTATCTGAATACTAGTGGGCACACGAAACACCTAATAAAGAGGTTCAGCTTAAAACACATTGGTTTTCATCCAAATTAAAGTCCCTTAATATGATGAAACAGTGGCCAAAGCAGTACAATAATTATATGTACAAAGATTGAATTTTTTTGATTTATGTATAGATTTTATAACTCATTTGAACGAAAATACTGTAGAAAAATATAAATCCAATTTACATTCAGTTTCTTCAATTTACCATCTGCCAGTCGGAGCAGATCTTAGTAGAAATCGATGGCCGTTTTACACGAAAGTCGCAGTTAATAATGCACAAACTTTAATTCAAAAATGGGAGATGTAGGAGGAGGGGAGGAATACTCAGACTATAAGAATCATTTCTGAAATTCTGGATACTTCTTTTCTTATACTCACCTCAAGAGATAAACCAAAGCCTGAACCTCTAGTTGTTTTATCATTAGTGTTTCTTCTACATTTTTATCATTTTTCTCGCTTGCTAAAAACAATGCAGTGATTGCTCTGTGAGTGTTTTCTTGCCAACCGGCTGAGTGAGACCATCTCTTCTTCAGCCACTGAATTCCGGCTCTGCGGGTTTCTTTCATTCTGCGATCCAATAATGCTGTGTTATCTAAAATTATGCAAAAATTCGAGAAATGGTAAATAAATACTTGTAAATGTCAGAGAATCAAAGACCATTATTTAAAGTAATTTCGGAAATCAAACTCTTTTGTATAATACAGATTTTTGTCCAACAATTAAGTAATCTGAATTTCGATGGACAATTTTGCAATGTATAATAGACAGAGAAGGAAACTAACAACTTATTTATATGAAAATCAATATTCACAGATTAGTGACTTGCATATGGTATGACGATATATAAAAGGTGTTCAAAAATTAACGCAAGATCTGAATTTGCCACCATTTGTGCAAGAAAGAGTTGGCAACCGTATTAAAAAACTCATCTGACAGCTGATAGTTGAGGGTTAGTAAAAATAGAGCGTTGCAGGATAGAACAATGTGTTTTCATTGTTGAACAATATTTCAAAAATAACGAAAAATCTGGCGGCCGCATTTCGAAAATTTGAGAACTAGCCCCCTAGATCGTGTGATTTAACACCACTGGATTTCTTTTTATGGATTATTTGAAGTCAAAGATCGATGCCAGTAAGCCTACAAGCACGCGAGCATTGAAGGAGGAAATTCAACGCTGCATCAACGAAATTCCACCACATTTATGCAAAATGGTCATGGAAAAGTTTGACAAAAGAGTGCGTACGTGCCAGCAAAGCTGTGGAGGTCATTTGCCCTATGTTATATTCCATACCTAACCCTATCCTATGTGTCTTTCTATTCAATAAAAATATTGTTACGAATCTGTGATGCGGCTTCCCAGCATAGTTGGTTCCATGGGAAATCCCAGAGCTTGGCGACAAAATTGGCGACCATTTGGCAACTTGGCGACGAATTTGGCGACTTTGGTGCCAAAATAGATTATACCCAAAACATGGAGAATTTTCCCGACCCGTCCAGTAGGAACCGAGATACGCCTCGAACGTTCCTGATTGGTTGAGAGGCTTCTAGCCCCGCCTCCTGAGACCTATAAAAGGAAGCAGCCGCAGCTGCCGGGCAGTCGTGAACCAGAGTAGTCGGAATCGAAGGTAAAGAACTGGCCTTCCAGAGGTAAGCGGAGCAGCGACGGAGTGAAGCTAGTGCTGAGCTAGGCTGTGTGCTACTGTCTGCAGTGGAGTCTGTTGTATGATGCTGTTGTATGCTGCACGTCTCGGCCTAAGATAATCGTCTTCTGTGCTGTATATAGTTGTCGTCTTTGTGCTGTCCTGTGTGTCTTCTTGTAAATAAACGTCGTTGTTTTATTTTCTACTGCCGCCTGGTGATTGAGCGTTTTTCACACCATATAACTCCCACTATAAAAACGAACCCCGGAAATTTCGTAACAATATAATAATTGAAAGGGGAATACCCTGTGTTTTTTATTTAATTCAAATCTTGCGTCAACATGTTGTTCTATCGTGTAGCACTCCATTTTTACTAACCCTAAACTTTCAAACCCTTTACACTTTTGTGAAATGGATTTTTTTAATAAGATTGCCAACTCTTTATTGTCGGAATGGTACAAATTCAAATCTTAATTAATTTTGGGACTCCCTTTATAAAAAAACCTAAGTTGAAAGTAAAAGTCCAAGTGGTTGTTTGAATTTTGATTTAAAAGGATAAAGGCTTCAAGAAAGCTGGTGAGAAAGAAATTTACACAAACAACTACCAGGGACGATTATTTATTCTAAATAGATAGCCCTATGTTTCTTATAATATGTTTAAGCCATCGGTTATCTAATTTCTAATTTATGTAATTTAAAAGAAGGATTCTGACATACCACATCCCTTTTCATCGATTCCATCGGGGCACTGAACTGTTCCATCACATACTTGAGAACGAGGAATGCACATGACATCACTGCATTTGAAGATATTATCTTGAGAGCAAAGCGTATTTTCTGAAAACAATCCATCTTATAAGCACACAGAAAGTTATATCGGTTAATAAAAATTTCATACTTTAGAATGTTAAACTTCCCAACTTAACACTTTTTTTTTATCTAACAGATTTCTGTATAATTTAAAAATACTGTATGAAATAAAATGCATAATTTGAAATATAATTCAACGCCGTTGTATACGTCCCTTACATTTATAAAACTATTTTCCAGAACCTCCAGATTCATTAACAATAATTCTATTGATACCATACTATAATGGTGAAAAAAACACAAAGCATGGCTATGCGCCGATTTTTCCTTTCTAAAGTTTCCAAATTTTCTCCTTCAATTTTTGTTTCTCCGTTTCATTCACGGAAGCAGAGTTTTTCCTTCACTTGAAGAATCAACAGAAAATAAATTGTCTGGTGTTAATTTGATGATGCAGATGAAAGTAATGAAGATATTCCACTTTCTTTTAAAATTCCTAATGCCTGTATTCCTCCATCGAAATTATTTTGTTTGTTGAAAAAATAAAGACTCATAATGAGTTAAATTCCATTCATAATGCTTCAAATAATGCTAAAACATAATGATTAATGTTTTTTAATTAAATGTCTGCTTGTGTAGCATAAATCATATGAAATATGAAATGACAAAATATGAAATGCAATCGATAAAGAAGATTCATAATTTCAGCTAAGGAAAGGTTGCTCGAGTCGCATTCCTTATGAAAAATCATGAATTGATCGGAAATATACAATGTAAAAAAGAAACAGCTTTTTTTATTATCAAACTTTTAGTAAAAACGCGTTCTTGCCACTTTCAAAATAAAAAAAAAATCCCCCTAAAAATGCTTACATATCTGATTAAAATCATTAATCTATACTTATATATAAAGCATGTGTGTGTGTGTGTGTGTGTGTTGACGCTCTACAGAAAAGACCATTTGACCTACAGCTACCAAATTTGGTACATGTATACCTTAGAGGTCGGGAATGTGCACCTGGGGTCCCATTTTTTGAATTTTTAATTAAATTTTAATTATTAATTAAAAACTAACTTTTCCTCTAAAAACTCTTTTCATTTTCCCCAACGCCAAACGAGTAAGGCTTCAGTTTTTTTCCCCCAACAGTAATGAAGCTAGGCTTAAGATTTTTCGGCTGATTATTTCAAACGATTCTGTTTATTTTCTTAATGTTTGATGTATTTAAAATTAAACATTGTTAATGAATCGATCTTTCAGATTCATTCTGAAGTACTTTTGAATTAAAATAAAACAGAATAAAGGAAATTAAAAATTTCTAATCTGCATAGCGTTACCCCAACTGGCGTAGAAAAACGCATGCATTTGCGTTACCGTAACTGGCGTTGAAAATTCACGCATGCGCATTGTGTTCTGATTGTTGACATGACAACCATTATCAAAGGATGATTTAAATTATTTTTATATTAGTTGCATGATTTTGTAATTAAAGTGTATTTATGTTAGTTATATATTTTTTGTATATGCTTATAGCTTTAAGTCCATCGTTTTTAAGTAGTTTTTCAACCTGTTTTCAACCGATTATTTTAAACGATTCGTTTTATTTTCTTAGTGTTTGATGCATTTAAAATTAAACATTGTTAATTAATCGATTTGGTCATGATGAATCTGAGAAAATTTTGTTGACAAATTCTTGAAATATTACATAAATTAATAAAGATATTCTTTAGTGCCCATAAAGTTTAAACGCTCAGTAACTGTTTTCAGTAATCATATTACAAAAAAAAAATGCTTTGTTTCAGTAAAAAATATCATTATATTAATTGTAGATTAATCCTTTCCACTTTAATTTAAAGTATAAATTCTACGGGAGCTAACATAAAATTAGACAGATACATATTACGTTACGACTGAAGGCGTTTATAATATTTTGAGTGAATTATATGACTATCAAAATTTGAAGTTTTAAAATATTTTGATGAAAAATCTATTAAAGTAGGAATTGCATAAAATATTTAATTATTAAAATTTTAACGAACATTAAGATTGGCGAATCGGCTGGTCTCCAAAGACGGCTAGTTCATAAATAAAAAAAAATGTGATTATGGGGAATTGCATTGGAAGTCGTATCACGTATTGTTTAAATCATACCAAAGAATAAACTGAACCTAAACTATCCGAACTTTATACCATTTCTTCATTTATTTCACTGTGCACACCTGATATAGAAATATTTTCGTCTCTTTGTCATGCTAGCACATTAGTCATGCACCCGTGTCTTATGGTTTAGGCTCTGAATTGTATTTTCTTCATGATTTTCAGCTCAACGGCAACAACAAAAAAACAATCGCCCTTATTTAATTCAGCTTTCGTTTTTGTAATTTCTAGCTTCCTTTTAACTATCCCTTGAGGTTTGGTTTTCGTTTCGAGCTCAGCGTATTGGTGTGAAGATATTGCCACTATAGATGAACATACAGCTTTGCGAAAACGTGAACTAACATCTATCAATGTGGAATGTGATAAAAGCGTTTAAGAGCTCTCTTATTCCACTGAATGTTGAACTTGATGCGACAGACTCTCAGGTAGAAGTACCGATCAGAGATATATGAGTAGAGATAATCCCTGGGTAAATTGAATCGATTGACGAGCTTTTATCAATTGGTAATGTCTCAGCTTAAAAAAATAATTCTCTATATAATGAAATTTGGAATTGAAACGGAAAGCTCTTCATCCTGAAATATGTGTCGGCTGCAGGTCTGTAAATCTGTAGATCCGACATCGCTTCAATCAACATACATATGAACGGTTTTGGGTTATACAATGCCCAGTAATTCCGAAACGGTAGTTTGTATAACCATATTATCCGGATTTCTTCAAAACCAAGCAGATAATTCTTCATTGTAGTAAATTATGAAAGATTAAAAAAAAAAAAAAAAAGATCTAGCCAAAGACTGAAGATGGAGAATTATATAAGAATTATTCCTACATCGTACCAGGTACTAATCTAATGTTGGTACAATTTAAAAGGCTACAACATCCATATTTGAGCTATTCCTGGATATCTATATTTCTAACGAAGCAATCTAGGAATAGTTCATAAAGGATCAAATAACTTTTTAATTAGTTCAGAGTGAATACCTGCAAAAAAGGTATGCACCAGCAAATAATCTACTAATTACAAATCTATAGTATGAATATGAAAATTGAAGAAAAAGCAGCAAAAACTTATTTTTGAATGGCGTTTATAGAAAGTGGTCTTTTTTTTCTGATGGTCAGTTGAAAACAGTGTAACTGATTCATTGGAATATCATATTGTCTCAAAAGGCACTGTTTCAGAAATTTTATTTAAAATATTGATAATTTAAAAGATTTAGATAGTGATATTAGAGATGATCAACTACCCGCCCCCTCCTTTAATGTATTTTGACATTGTATGTTTAATATAAATAATATTTATATACATCTGAAGCAGTGTGTACATAATATTCACTGATTATAGTACTAATTTTATGTATATACATCCATCCTCCCCTCCATACCCCCCCACACAAAAAAATGATAAGTTGTTTTTAATTCCCAAAACACTTCCAGTGAAGAATTTATGGCAAATATCAGTTTTGTGTATAAAGAGAAACCAAAAATATGGAAAGATGAACAAAATAATCTAATAAGCCTTTCTCGTATTATCAAAATAATATTCTATTTGTAATAATGGAAGATATATCATTTTATTGACGTACACTACAACTTCAATGCAAGTAACTATGCCTTTAATTATTAGGAAAATGAAATAAGAAACATGTGTAGTGTTATGAAAAATTCAAACTCCAAATCCGAAATTTAACATTTTAGGTGCAGTGGGTGTAACGGTGAAATAGTCCAACAGGTTCAATAAAAAAAGTACTACGCTTTATTCTACAAGAAAATATTGTTACGAATCTGTGATGCGGCTTCCCAGCATAGTTGGTTCCATAGGAGGTCCCAGAGCTTGGCGACAAACTTGGCAACCATTTGGCGACTTGGCGACGAATTTATCGCCAAAATAAATTATACCCAAAACATCGAGAATTTTCCCGATTCGTCCAGTAGGAGCCGAGATACGCCTCGAACGTTCCTGATTGGTTGAGAGGCTTCGAGCCCCGCCTCCTGAGACCTATAAAAGGAAGCAGCCGCAACTGCCGCATCGTCGTGAACCAGGAGTAGTCGGATGCGACGGTGAAGAACTGGTCTTCCAGGGATTAGCAGAGCAGCGACGGAGTCAAGCTAGTGCTGAACTAAGCTGTGTGCTACTGTCTGCAGTAGAGTCTTGTATGCTGCACGTCTCGGCTGAAGATAATCGTCTTCTATGCTGTATATAGTTGTCGTTCTTATGCTGTCCTGTGTGTCTTTGTGTAAATAAACGTCGTTGTTTTATTTTCTACTGCTGATTGAGCGTTCTCCACGCCATATAACTCCCACTATCCAAACGAACCCCTGGAAATTTCGTAATAATATGAACAGACAAAAACGCAATCGGAACGTGCACTAGAACAGAATTTACAATAATCAGCAAGGCATTCGCAGTATATCGGTTGTAAAAAACCTTAACAGTACAAAGCGCTCGGACAGAGCATAAAAAACAAATTTAGCACGATTATTCAAGTCTCTCAAACGTTTGCTATTCTTCACTGTCTACTGATTTCAGCTGAACTCGATTTCTAATTGTCTTCAAACATAATACGTGACTCAGTGCTGACTGACTACTCTGTATACAACTTGTCGGCAAATTCAATACTCTCCCGGTGCGATACTTGACTGACTGACTGCTGCTGCGTTACTCGTTGGACTCAAGCACTTTCTTCGTCTTTTTATCGTTTCTATGACAAGCATCAGAAGGTTCTAGAAAGATCATCTTATCCAAATGGATGTATCACCAAAATTCTGATATCCTTCATTTTGTAATCAAGATTTTCATCAAGGCTGGAGTTATAAATCCGTATCGATCCAAACCAAAGTAACATTACAGATTCATATTCATTATATTCCTAACTAAATTTCCACATACATAATATATGGTCTTTTAAAAGTTTAAATTATTGAAAGCAAAAGTAAACTATCGCAAAATTAAAACAATTAATGGAAAACCATGAATGAAAAGCGGACACATCTGTTTACATTAATTTTAAAACAAGAATTATTAAAATTGAGATAGGTTATGATAACCAAGAAGAAAAACAAATAGGAACTTTCAAATTGCAATAATTTTACATTTAAACATGATTTATATCGTGTCAAAGTGCCTTACTAAGAATGGTTTCCTCTTTTGTTTGTTCGGAAACTGTTGTTAAAAATGTACCATTCTAAATATCAAAGCAAAATTACATTACGCTCATACATATTTCTAGTTGAAATTCCAAAGAAACAATAACAGTGCAGAGATATGTTTCTCGAACAGTGCAGATTAAGTTAAAAACTTACCGCTTTCATACTTAATTGAGAAACCGCTACTTGTAATGTCATAGAAATTTGTTATTGTGTGCTCCACTATGAAGTCACTATGCAAAACTATGGGTTTCCAAGAATTATCAGGGCAGAATAGATATTTTATGTCTTCATTGACTGGATAAACTTCCACTTTAGTATACTCACAAGTCTAAGGAAAAGTAAAAAAATATTTTATCACGTTGAAACTTTATAAAATTCAGGATTGTACAAATACTCCTACAAATTTAAAATTACTCCATTAAAAGTTTTATTTAACGTAGGAGCAAGATAATTATTCAAGGTAGAAAATGTGATATAATTCAGTTAATATAATTAAAGTATCTAGGTCAAATAGTGATTTTGAATCCATCTTTATTAGAGGGTATTAGAGCAAATCCATCTTTATTAGAGGGTACGTGAGAACGTTTTGGGAGATCACTGCCACTGGTTTCATGGTACATACACTTTTAATTTTAACTCACAATAATTAGTAGCACATTGAATAAATAAACTGAATTGAATAAATAATTTTTTTCAGTTGTATCATTTAACAAGGCGAGATTTAAAAAACAAAAACAAATCCATTCCATATTCATAGTTTAAAATTCATCCATCAATAATTAATCACAACAATTAATAAATTCAATTCTATATTCATCAATAACCTAGAGAACAGATAAGTAGCCAAAGGCGACTGGTTGTTTGGAAAGTGGCATGAATTAATAATATCTTGAAGAAATTGTTGTATAAGGGTAAAATATAATTAAATATTTTTTGTGAAATATATCATCGCCCGAAGAAATAGAAAGCCCCTAGTGGTTAATATTGGCAAAAGATTTATATGATCATTGTTTAATTTCAGAAATATTGATGAATTTTCCTTATAATAAATCAGACAGTTGTGAAAAGTGTTATTTCGACACATTCCATATTCTACAAAGAGGAAAACTGTGAAACCACGCAGATTGACCGAGTCTGGATTCATGTTATGTCTTCGTTATAATTTAAATCGTTATTAGAATTAAAGCAAGGAATTGTTATCGGTCACCTAAAAGTTAATGTACTTACGGCACTAGGATTAAATGATTCCATAATGACACGTGTGATGCTATTCAGGGGTACCCTAAAACGCCAACACTTTGAATAGTAATGACCCTCTTTTTCGTTTGCAATTGTTCCAGAAGTCCCAGTTACCAGAGTGCATCGATCTCCGGTTATCATACCTATAAGAGAGAGTATGAATTAATAAGCTTAAAATGATTGGGCACCATATTTGAATCTTTTAAATAATTTTCCTAAATATTTTACTAAAAATGTCATTAAAAATACAGAGGTACGACTATTTTTATTTGAAACAACAATGGAGGAAATATTCCAGAATGAATATTGTAATGTCCTGATCTAGACTGATCAAATAACGAAGCAGAATTTCCAGACAATTCTTTATTTTACAGCCCTATATATACAAAGAACAACTTGTTCCAATCTTGGTTAAATAAATAGTTATTTACACCAGTAGTAGGAGATACAAAAGTCAAAATCGAAGGTTTTTATTGAAAATCAGTTCTCCATCATGTCAACACGACCACTCCAGGGGTAATTTCTCAGACTCCCAACTCGTGGGCGTATTCAAACCGTCTCATGCCATTCGTTTCTTCTCTCCCCTAACAAAAAATCTCCGCGCTTTATTTCGGCGACAATCTCCACCTCTTAATTTACATTGGTCATTTGAGCTCTCCTTCGGCCAATCGGGGTTCAGCCATATGCTCTCTCAGCGGCACCAGTGGGTCGTGGGAAGGTAATTTCACAAAGAGAAACATCTAGCATCCAGATGTTTGGACACCCCTTTCTCTTTGAAGGTACTATCAATACCTCTTGGACGAGGAATTCCACATGTGGTCTTTCACTGTAGTCGCTAATGAACAGATGCGAGACCACCCAGATGAAAAGATCCACCATCTGGCTATCTCGAGGAGTTTAGTAAGTAACAGCGACGACACAGCTGGCTGTAAATGTCTTATCAGTACTGGGAAACGGGGAATGTTATAATATTAATAATAAATAAATTTTAAATAATTTGAGAATAATTAATATTTGCTGATAATAAAATAGCTAATTATTGAATTTGTGTAAATATAATTCTGGAATGAAGAAAATCGAGCATTTCAGATACATCGTCGAACCTTTTATATCGGCAAAATTTTTAAAACAGCACTGGTTAATGGACTTGAAAAATATTATTAGATAGAGGTCGTCTGGAGAGAAGTCATCATATTTCGAAAAATTTTATCTAATCAAAAGAAAAAACGATTTTTTTTTTTGTCGTGTGACTATTTTAAGCCAAGTTTTTGCACAATAGCTTCTGAGGTAAAGACTCCTGAGCACCCGAGGGCAGAAGTCTGATTTCTAGCTCATATGAAGAAGAAACACGCCCACACTAGCTTGCAAAATCCCTTTTCACAGGGGGCTCATTCACGCACCTCACAGATAGAACACAGGGTAGCGAACAACCATGCTCGAACCAGGACTCGCACCCGGGACGCCTAGATCACGGAGAAGACGCAATACCCCTTGGCCAGGACGCTGGCGGAGAAAAAAAAGATGTAAGAGATATCAAGAAATGGGGGTCAAATGGAAAGTTTAAACCATCGTAAAAATAAGTTTAACCATAACCAGATGAGTAATCACTGTGATTTACTTTTAATAATTTATGACCCTGTCTTTTAAAACTATTATTATAAAAATGCAGTTTTTACATTATTTTAAAACTCAAAAAAATTACCTTTTTTAAGATATCAATTTCATTTCTTTACAATTGTTTTTATGTTTTTAATAAAATTTTAAAATGTAAAAAAATAGTCTGTAACTATAAATTGTTAAATTGAAGTTAAATTTTACTAATTTACGCTACCTGCAAAGCATGTGTCTTAAGTATTAATGTACTCTTGAAAAAATGAATCAACTTTTATTATTTAAAGTTTCTTGTTTTGTTGATAACAATTGCCACTTTTCTTGCAATTTAATTTAGCACACATTCATAGAAATTTTTAGTACTTAGAAGGAAAAAAAGTGTATTTATCGCATCTTTACCATTACGATTTTATTCATTCAGTGAGTTTTGTTCTAACATCAATAAAAACAATTTAACGGTTTGCAATCCAGGCTTCATGGAAGATATAGCATCACTTCTCAACTTCACACGAACAATTTTCCACGATTTTTTAAAGAGATATACGATTATCCATTACCATGAAGAAACACGATTCCTAAGCATTTTGTCGTAGTTCAGGATATTTTTTTTTGGTTTATCTAGCTTCATTAGTGTATAATATTTTATGCTTTTCGAGAGTCAGTCAAAAAGTTAGTAGCATTTCTTGAGAAATCAAAACATGATAGAAAATTTTCAATAACTTTATTTGTATCATAACGTTTCATTCAAAATCTACTTTTAAACTTAATGACCTCTGTTATTTAAGCATTTATCGAGGCGCGGTACAAGTTTTTCGATGCCTTCTGTAGAGGAATCTCTTTCGATGCCCGATAACCATTCTTGGATTGCAGCTTTCCTCTCATCATCGGAATGGTATTGTCGTTTTGAAAGTTCTTCTTTCATGAGACCAAAAACATGGAAGTCTTAAGGTGAAAGTTCTAGGCTATAAGGAAGGCTTCTAGCAAAGTTCTAGGCCATCACTTCCTTATAGCCTACTACTAGCCATTACCCGCGACTTCGTTCGCGTGGAAATTTTGATGTGTGTGTATGAGAACTGACGGTTTTATCAAAATGTAAAATGTTATCAAACCGTATCATTATAGCGTTGTTGAAAGCAAAGTCTCATATATTGTTACAAACCTGTAATTTTGCTTCCCAGTACGACTAGTGTCATCGTAAGAAAGACAGGATGTACGATCTGTACTGTGCGTGCTGAGCGTCAATGAACTCAGAGCTTGGCGACTAACTTGGCGATGAATTTGGTGACTTTGGCGACAAAATGGATCATACTGGAAAGTTCGAGAAGTTTCAAGATCCATCCAGTAGGAACCGAGATACACCCAGAGACGTCCTGATTGGTCCGAAGATTCTTGCCCCACCTCCCGGAACTATAAAAGACGGGCACTCTGAAGCGGCGAGGAAGAAGAGAGTGGTGTAAGTGAAGTCGTGTGAGAAGTAGCGAGTCGGCAGCTAAAGCGAGAAGCTCAGCTGTTGGAGAGACGGTAGAGAGAAGCTCCCAGGAACCCCTCTCCTGCTGGATTCTGTCTATCCGCTTCGTGTGCTGCTGTCTACTGAAGTGTGCTACTGTGTTCGTCTCTGCTGTATATAGTTGTCTTCTGTGTACTCGTTGTCTTTGTGCTGTTCTGTCTTCATGTAAATAAACGTCGTTGTTTTTTTCTACTGACGCCTTCTGATTGAGAGTTCTCCACACCATATCACTTCCACTATCCAAACGAACCCGGAAATTTCGTAACAATATCATCAAGAAACTTGTAACTGATTGAGAAAGGTCTACGGGAAAATTTCAACATTTATTTTTATTCTAATGGCATAATATATACAACATTAAGCCCTGGGATTTGTTGATCGTCATTGTAAAAGCCAATTTTAAAGGAAATTGCAACCTCTTGAAACAAAATGGTAAGTTGTTTGAAGTAACAGGTATGCGGTTAATTAAAATACTGCCTCCTTTAGCAGCTAATGTAATAATGGTAGCTTTTATAATATTACTGCCAAATTCTCTGATACGAAGCCTTCCTCCAGCCTAAGCACGATATCTTCTTACAAAGTGTCCTTGTATGTATCCCACAACTGGAGTAGGTTTTACAGTCCGCAAGTGTTCACTAAAATTACAAACAGGTCTTCTAGCTACTTTCATAGCCGGAACTTAATTACTCCTCTTCGAAAGATTAGATTTGCGTTTTCTGGGCATTTCGAAAAAGTATCAAATAATAACAAATAAAAAAAAATTAAAACTAACCTAAAAAACGATGTACTTAAACTATAAATAAATTTATTAAAAATATACAGTACACTCCCGATTATCCGCGGAATTGGGTGGCGTGGCCGCCGCGGATAACAAAAATCGCGGATAATCCGAAAAAAAGCTAAAAACGGGTATAGAAAAAGAGAAAACAGTCATTCCAACTTTGAAAAATCTTTTTATGTACAATAAAACGTAAACAGCAGGAAATGTTTAACTAACGCTTAATATTTTAGTATATCACTCAAAACTAACCTAAAATGCATTTTGTTAATGAAAACAGAAAAGTGCTTTGTATTTACGAGAGGCGTCAAGGATACACAGAAAAATTAATACATATGTACTGTTTTAATACTGTAATGTATTATGTAATTACAAAAGCATACCTGTAAAACTGCACCTTTTTGAAAAAAACAGTGAAAAAAAAAACTTTGCGTGGTAGGCGCGGATAACCCGCCCGCGGATAATCGGGAGTCTACTGTATAATAAAACAAGATAGAAAATCAAGTCAAGTCTATTTTATTTATCAATCGAGTTTGAGATAGCTACAACAGTATAATACACATAATTTTTAAACTTTTAATTAAAATGAAAATACAATTGTCAACAATCAGAATACACCGCGCATGCGTGAACGCTAATTGGCGTAACGCAAATGCGTGAATTTTCTACTCCAGTTAGGGTAATGCAATGCAGATTAGAAATTTTTTATTTCCTTTATTCTGTTTTATTTTAATTTAAAAGTACTTCAGAATGAATCCGAAAGATCGATTAATTAACAATGTTTAATTTTAAATGCATCAAACACTAAGAAAATGAACAGAATCATTTGAAATAATAGATCGAAAATATCTTAAACCTTGCCTCTTCAGCGTGGGAAAGAAAAACAACTGAAGCCTTACTCATTTGGCGGTGGGGAAATAAAGACTTTTGGCGCGAAAGTAAGTTTTTAATTAATAAAAAATTAACCCCTCAATTAACCGGAACAAATAGTAGCCTATGTCCTATTCCGGACTATAATCTATCTCTGTGCTAAATTTCATCCAATTCCGTTCAGCCGTTCTGGCGTGATTGACTAACAAACATCCATCCATCCAAACCTTCACATTTATATAGTTGTATAGATGCTTGTAAGTTGACTAAGCTTGTCACTTCCTTCCCTCCTTTGCTTGTTTTGCTGTATGTAGTCTTGTATTGTCATAGGGGAATACAATGCCTTTCGAAAGTTTACCTGACTGCCGATTTTAAAGGGATAGTCACAATCGTTTTATATTTCACAATAAGAAAATGCATTTATTGTGACACACTTCGGCATGAATTTGTGTGCACCAAACTTTCTTTGCTGAAAAACAGCGCCATCATTCCTTTCCCTCAGATGGAAAGTTCGACCTTTTATTCAAGTCGGGGAAGTGCAATGTTTCCACTCGAGTGAGTTGCGTTTCGTTTCAGATCATAAATGGCAAATTCAAGTATCCTTTCTGGCTACAATTTTGTTCCAAAACTTATTTCCTTCCTTTTGATGTTGCAGAAACTCAAACGCACTTTCAAAACACTTTCTTTTACTGTTCAGTATCCTGAGACGACCCCGTTTTCGATAATTCTATCTCACGAAGCGGTGAGACACAAAAGGCTGAGCGAAATTTACTTGATTTTTAAATTTAAACATTTCCTCCTTTCATCTATCGTCTCACCCCTATTTTGTGGAATTGAACTTATTCTATCACATGCGCAAAAGCGCGGAGGGATTTAGAATCCGTTGGCAAACAATATGCTCTTCCATCAACAGACGTGACACTCATTGAGCACAAGCTTTATGAAATGTAAGCTGTACGACAGTAATTTTATGCAAACTTCAAATATCCAGTTCGTTTGAGGTGTCGTCTATTGTTATGCGTTTGTTTGCAAGAATGTATTCACTCACGTGAGCAGCGATTTCAGAATTTGGCGCAGTTGGTGGTCTTCCTTCGCGATTAATGTCATCAATACCTGTACGTCCATTCACAAACATGTTGCACCACTTTCCCGATTGTTCGACGTGACATAGCCGTTCCACCATACACTTCATGCTGATAAAGTTAAGTGCTGTTACACCTTTTTGCCCGTAACAAAAGAATCACTGGTGGCATTTCCAATTTGGACGCCACTTCCAACTATCGAAACATATTTATTACTGATTATCAGAAAAGCTAAAGTTGCCTCATGAAAACGCTACATCATAAGATAAAGATAAATGTCCGAAGTGTTGAAATACAGTTTCATCAAAATAGCCTTTGGCCGAAATTTTTTTCGAAATAGAGCAACTTAGTTTATGACTGACTTACGTATTTAAAAAATTAAAAATACAATATACTAATGTTATGGTAAACAATCTATTTGTAATAGACATTTATAAATTCATTTTTGGATGTCTCAAATACAAATATGGTCGAAAAAATTAAATATTTCAGTACTTTAATATAGAAACAGACTAGATTGATTTGATGAAGTTAAGAAAATGGCTTTAATTTTTCAAAGCGATAAAATTATTGCTACAAATTATGTTTAAAATTGGAAGAAGAATAGTAAAAAAAAGGTAGCGAATGTCATTGAAAATTTTAAATTTTAAAATAGATTAAAAGTAATTTTGTGAGATAATATTGTCGGAATAAAAAGTGAGCCCCCCCCCTGAACTTGCTTAGTTTTTAATTAATTGATATTTTAAGAAGTCAATGACCTTTGGAAAATTTTGAAACATTTTGAGAAGAAGAATGATATTCTACTTTTTTTTTTTTTTGGAAAATATTTACAAAAATACACCCAGTTTTGAGGAAAATTGGAGATTTCTTTAAGGATATATACTCACACACAGACAAAATCTAGACACAGACCTATGTATCTTTACTTGTAATAAAAATGGATATGTGCGTTGGCGTTCTATAAGTCAGAGCGTTTGGCTAAAAGTTACCAACCTTGGCGCATATATATTTTGGAGGATAGGGATGTGCACCTTGGAACGATTATTTTGAAATTTTTATTAGAATTTTAATTAATTAATAAGTAAACGTGAATTTCTCTACAATAACTACCGAAGATACTACAGCAAAGATCAATTTTTACATAATTTTAAGATTTAAAAAGTTACCTTTTCAAATAAATCAATTTTTTTTGCTGTATGAACATTTTTTTCTAAATTTAATGTATTTTTAAAAATTTTTTAAACATATTTCCCAACAAGAATCGTAAGGATTCTGAAAACATATTAAAAGTATCACGGATAAAGAACAAAATTGTGTCATTTACAAATACAAAATACATTCATTTACAATACAAAAATGTGCGAATGATATTAAATGTATCATTAATTTTTACATCATTTTAAAATTCACAAAGTTACCTTTTCAATGATATCAATTTTCTTTTTGCTGTATGAACATTTTTTTTTCTGAATTTAATGTATTTTTAAAAATTTTTTAAGCATATTTCCCAACAAGAATCGTAAGGATTTGAAAACATATTAAAAGTATCACGGATAAAGAAAAAAATTGCGTCATTTACAAATACAAAATACTTTCATTTACAATACAAAAATGTTTGAATGATATTAAATATATCATTTAAAAATATAAAGAAAAGAACTAAGGGTTTTGGAAGAACATTAAAGTTTTTGATAAAAATTACTAATATATTTTTGTTTTTGCCTTACAATACGATTTATTATTCTATTCTTAACACAAATCATTATTGAAAAAGAAGATTTCTGGAAAAAGCTTATTCTGGGAAGAATCTGTAAAAGGTTTAAATCTATTTTTAAAATACTATTACTTGAAGAAAAATACAACATGTCACATTATGTTTTTAGGTTAGAAATTAGTTTGCATTTTTAAAATGTATCCATTAAAATGTAACTTCAGCGGAAAAGACATAAAAAAAATGAGAAAAATGCATAACGTAATGAATAGAATAGTGTAAGGCTTCTAAGTATCAGTCATGTATATCAAAATTTGAAGATTAAGAATATATTACTGAAGAAACCATTAAGACAAAGTTACATAAAATAATTAATTAAAAGTTTTAGCAACTATTAATTCCCCGCGAACCAGTTGATCACCAAAGACGTCTATTTTTACTTATAATAAAGATGAATTATGATAAAGATTAATTCTCACTGCAAACTAACCATAGGGAAATGCAAATTTAGCAAGTAATTGTAAGAAACAAAATGAATATGAAACATGATATTTTCTCAAAAGGTAAATGCAAAAAAGTTTCTGAGAATCTTAATATCTGCATTATTGTCCATAATTAGAGTTACTTAAGGCAAACATGATTTAATATACATTGTATATCCCCTTTAATCGGGTTCTCAATAGCTAATTTCTGAACCCTGATTAACATATAATCTAATAAGAAAAGTAATTTAAATAAAAGTAAATGTGTTGTATCTAGTTTGAGTCAATAAACTTGATAAAGAATAACGAATTTTATATTTTTAATATCTGGATATCTGCCTAGCTTTGCTCGGAAAATGTTTTTTTTTTGTGTGTGTGTGTAAAATCGTCTTTTCTTGGTCAATTTTTTAAATCGTCTTTTCTTGGTCAATTTTTTAAATCGTCTTTTTTTTGGTCAAAATATTTAGATACGAATCGCATACTATTTACATATGAATATTTTTCAATCTTACCTACATATGAACTGGTCATTTAAATTTTAAAAAAAACAAAGCGAGGACTTAGTTTATTTGAAACAATCTGCTATTTTAGTTTTCATTTTACAGTTTATTCAATTACTTATAATATTGAACTTGCACTCAGTGTTTACCATGAAGAAATCGGATTCGAGATGGCACCATATGACAGCATGAGAGCTGATAGTAAAAGGTTATAATAGTTAGTGGATTCGCAACACAGATGTCCTTCATGCTGTTCTGACCACCATATTACACTACCCACATTTCTGAAGTGGAAGTACATTTATTCTAAAAGAAGTTATAAATTTTTTCGTGTAAAATCGTGTTTTTTCAAGAAAGAAACCTATACAGACAAACTTAAAAAATGAAAACTTCATCTAAATATAAAATTTGATCTAAATCGTTAGAGCCGTTTCCGAGATACATGAAATAAATAAATTCATATATATACAAGAATTGCTCGTTTACAGTTAAAAGATACAGATCTTCTGCCATGTGAGTCATATTTAGGAAATATTATTGAGACACTGATATTTTAATTAAAAAGAAAAGTTCACTTTATTCTGACTAATAATTATGGTACTATGAACATCTGAATATTACTTTTTATAAAAACGCGCGATTTTTAGACCACCATTAACAATCTCAAAAAGACATATATCAGCGTCCAGAGCTTCTCCAAGGCTGAAATTATGGAATTGTTCATTTCCTAAAATAGTGACATTAAAAACTTAATAACTCGGTCAGATTCGATAGCAGAAGATCGAACCATTTTTTTAAATTTAAAATTTCGACTATCAAGAATATTCCTTTGGATGCAATTCCTTTTGACCAAAGGCTGTATAAAATTTAAACTCCTAAAATTTTTACAGAAATATATTTATTAATTGAAAAAAGCAAACAAAATATTATCATTTGCAGAATTTAAATCCTTTTGATAGTATAACTAAAAACTAAATTTTATGATGAATCAGAGAAATTTTTATGGAATAAATCCTTGAGATATTGCATAAATTATAAAAAAATATTGTATTGCACCTAAGATGCAAAAGATGAATGATTCTGCTTTCTGTATTCATATATATAAAAAAACATATCTGGTTTCAGGAAAAAGTATTTGATTTAACTGAAGTTTAAACTCTTAAATTTAAATTCCAAAGAATTAAATTTCTTTCAGAAAATTAGGGGCATACATAGTACAATGAACAGAATGGCGTTAGGATTCCATAATAGTATAAGTTATATGATTATCAAAATTTAGAGCTTAAAAATATTTTCCTAAAGAAGCTATGAAGATATAAATTAATATAAAATACTGTATTGTACATTTTAGAGAAAATTGAGTTTGATGAAAAAGCTGTTCGCGAAAGGCGGTTAGTATTTACATATGTAATTAAATGATTCATAATGTTTATAGATAATTTTTTTCATTAATTATTCCCAAGGGAAGGAAATAGTTCAGGGTTACTTACATATTTTGCACACAAATACTAACAAAAGGAAGATAAAATAGGAAGCCTTCAGCATTTTTTCGCAACTACTTTCACTTTCTGCTTTTTAACTCGAATCTAACTTGGTTAAGACTTCTGAGGCACTAAAAAGTAACTCCATAAGATCATGACCTCAAGATTAGAAGTTTGTCTGAAAATAAATACTTAAAAATTGCCATCACAAGCAATTCACTAATGAATCATTAAAAAAAATATTATATAAAACTCCACTTAGGTTTTTCCAATTTAGTTACTTTACACACGATATCAGCTAGGAATCTGATTTAATTAATTGCGAAGAGAATTTTTCAATTAATTTACTTGCAAGTGATTTATGAATGGTCATACTATCTAACGACATTATTATTTTACTTGAAGGAAAGGTCAAACTCAGCAAAATTTAAGAGGCTAGTTGCAACACATTAAATTTTAAAATCAATAAAATAATATTTAAAGTAGATTGATCTAAAGATAATTCGAGCAGAAACATGCTTCATAAAAGGAAATGAATTTATTTCTAGAGAATTTTTTTTATTCAACTTTTAAGTTTATACTATGTTTACAAATAGAAATATTATGCTTAAAATATTTTACATGAATGAAATAAGAATGTAATCCATAAATAATAATAAGAATCCGGTTGAATTATGAAATAAGAAAACATTCCAGAAATACAAAATCTGATTTAATTAAAAATTACAGAAATTTTATATGGAAAAGAGGTAAATAAAACAAATGAAGTTTTTAATGGATGTTATGATGATATTTATAGAACGCATAATGGAAGCATCTTTCATTTCTTTTATTTGCATGAAAATGTAAATTAATTTACAAAGGAATTTTCAGATAACCGTTTTTGTTTCATAAATTCCCCTGAAGCCAAGTTCGTGGAAATTTTGAAACAGTATTTTCATGAACTTGATATATGAGCATGAAATCCAATATGGCTTATCGAAGTGGGGGGGGGGGCATTCTTATTTCAATAATGGCATAAACATTCATAATATAACGCGTTTCGTACTTGATTTTCTCATATGATGAAGGTAGGAATATGAAAAGGGAAGAAAGTTGCATCAAGTTTGGAGCCTTCTCCTTTGCCAATAAGATTCAAAACTTAATACAGATGAATAAGTTTGGTACAAAGGCCACATACTAAATTTCATCTATTTATCCACTGATAGAAACTTTACTTTTGGAAAGGTTTAACCCAAAATGTGGCAGAGATTGACAAAAAGAAACTGAAAAGATCAAAGAAGACATATCGATTTTATAGACTGCTATATTTTTGAATAATCGCATTTACGTATCCATGACTAGAAGAACTAATAGAAAGTTAATTCGTTGACAAATTTTTTACAGCACTACGTTTACTAGGACAAAATCATATAACAATTTTTATCTGTTTAATTCGTAGCACTATTCAGTTGCAGAATGTAGGTGTACTGGTAAGGGGAGATAGAGAGATATAAGGTGGCTTTTGTCCACAATTTGTAGTTCGAGTAGGCTAATAACTTTTATAAGAAGAAGGTTTATCCAACTTCATAAGTTTAAAACGTTATCGTGGGATGAAAGTTTACTGAATAAAGACAAAAAAAAAACCCTTGGTAGAAAAAAACACATTATATATATGAATAGTTTTGCTTGTTTTACAAAATTTGTTATGCTAATGATCTTACCACATATAGCTGAATAAGTAGAAATCTCCCTTGGCTCAGTCGACAGAGCATCTCATTTACGATTAGTTGGTTCGTGGATCGAATTCCAGCCACTGAGTTTTATCGAAAGACTGAAATTCTTTAGTTTAAATTGAAAACTATTATTTATCTAAGATCTGGAAGGTTCTTGATCTTTCTTAAATATTCATTTTGGATTGTTCTCGAATATTCTCTATGTGTATGAAAGCTGAATCCCATCAGTGTTGGGTAACGTCTCAGTCTCGTGCTCTTGTGAGTTGCTTTGTTTTAATAAATTTAATCGTTTGCTTAAACTAACAGAGTTGTTGTTGTTTCTAATGGCACTTGCCACGGACAAGCCCGCTGTTACGAAGACAGCGATTTAAGCCGGAGGGGGAGCGTCTCTTGTTTTTATAGTAGGGCCAAGAGTACGACTTTGCTACTCATGCATCACTCATTCGTTTGCATAACCCCTTTTTACAGGAGGGCACATTCACACATTTCACAGATAGAACATAGGAAGAACAACCATGCCCAAACCGGGACTCGACCCCGGAACGCGCAGATCACAGGGAAGACGCGCTATCCTTATGCCAAGACGCCGGCTACTAACAGAGTAGTTCTTTGCATCATTATACTAATATTAACAACATTGCATCAGGTGAATAATTAACAACTAAGCTGTACCAGAAGTATTTAAATTTTTTAAAAAATATTTCTGTATTAAAGTTTATATTTGGCATTTACTTGCGTTATTATTGAATCAAAAATATTATGCGATAAGCTGGATATTCATTTATGATATTTTTTATTGAAGAAACCGATAATGCTAAACAAAGATTTTACTTTACAGAAAATTCATCTTTCATTAAACCTCTATCTTTGTTGAGGAATTATTTTAAATTAAGCCTTAAATCATATGGAACTATTTACAAAGTTCTTTGACGTTTGAAAACCTTGACAAGAATAATGAAAAGACAATTCAAAATTTGATCCAATTGGACAATGGAAAATACATTTGCACAATTTCGTTCAAGCGTTTTAATGTAGAACACCGAACGCTTGAAATCAAACTCAGAAATCGAAGGCCGGAAGCTGTAATTTTGAGGAATTAAGTAGATAATCAAAATAACCAAAAATGATAATAAAAAAATCAAATAATTAAAAGCCACTCAAATAATAATGAAAAACCAGCGAGGTTGGTCTTTCCAAAACTTTCTTGGATACTCTGTATTAAACTTGTCATGCTAATGAATGATTTACATGGCATTGGCGCATGATAGTCACGAATTACTAACTTTTGGCGTGAATTTAGCATTTTTACTGAATATATCGTGTTATACTTGGAGAGTTATTTGGCGATTAATAAATATCCATGATTACAGTTCTATGGTGAAAGAATTTTGTTTATATATCTTTCTTGTTGTCATTTTATTTATTCTTTAAGCTTAACGTCACTTACGGCATACGAGATTTCTATAACATTTAATTTCTTTCCCATTCTTCATTTTGCGATAAATTAAGTTACAACCATTACGTATTTGCTGTTTGCTTAAAATTCTGTAAATTAATACATTGCGAGGAAAAGGTTAACATGTCTGTGAAAGAGGAAATGTCTCACTACCTTCTGAGGATTGATTTTTCAGTTTCTGAGAATTTTACCTTTTCAGTTATTCTTTAATACAACTTGCATCAGTCAATCTATTTATTTAAACCATAAAAGATTTTTAATATTGATATGGTCACTATAAGATGTTGTTAGGTTAGCTAATTACGTAATAACTTAAGACAGAAGAACCCTTAAGTAGGGACTGAATAAATGGACCGACTTGGTATTACATGGATCTCACAACTTTTTACGATAGAAGAACTGAGTTGCGAGACTTGGTTTTTTTTTACAAGTTATGTTTTTGATGGCATCTGATTTCTTTTTGTAGATAGTCCTTTTGTTATTTTTGTATGTAGTCTTCCTCTTTTTTTTCCGGTACTACTTCTTGAGCTTCAGCTACAGTTTTTCTCAAAGCCTACTCCCTGTCTCTATGGGTTTTTCTCGTAAGCTTTGATGTTACAATTTTTGACAAGTCTGGACGGTAAATGCTTCTTAGTCTGTTGTATTCACAAATTGAGGATTCCTGCGCTTTAATACTTCCAAAGTCGACATTAATTAGATGTAAGCCGTCCAGACTTGTAGCTCTCGAAAGTGCCACGTAAGCTTGACCGGATGTGAATACTGCAGAACTGATATCCATCAAGGCATTATTTAGACTTAGGCTCTGACTTTTGTGTATAGTTATAACTAGGGATTGCAATACCGGACCAAAATTTCAATACCGGTATTCGGTATTTTTTAGATCTTAATACCGGGATACCGGTTTTAATACCGGTATTAGAAATTTTAGAAAAAGAAAGAAAACAAGGTGTTTCTTTGTTTTATTTGCCAGTTTTATAAGAGAGTGTAATATCACAAAAAATAATACGGAACTTATAAATTATAACAGTATATAAAGAATCACAAAAAAGTAAAGGAACAACTTATTTATATAAATCACAAAAAAAAGTGTAAATATCACTATTCAGTCTGTGATACTATTACAAATTTTTGAAATGTGATCTTAAAAAACATAATGCATCAGTTGTACTGTCATTAAAGCTGAAAAGTAATTTTGTGTAAAAATTACCAGCTGTCGAAACCGCTCTTTCGGCATCTACGTCTACGTTCTTCAGATAGTGATTTGTGCTGTTTTTTCATGATTGCAACATGAAATTTATTGTTGCATTAGCTGTTAATAAATTAAAATCTCTCCCACATAATGCCTCTATAGTCAGTTTTATTGGAAGTAGAGCTGATATAGTTCTGGATATTAAGACGAATTCACTGTCTGAAAAAATTAATTTGCAAGTTTAAGTCGATTATTGCTTTTTGGATTGGATTTCTAAATTTCAAAAACCGTTCCATCATTAGGAGTAAACTGTTCCAACGTGTCTTAGAATATATTATTAACATATATTCTGTTTTATTTTCAGTCAGTATATATTTTTTAATATGGAGTTTTTTGTATGGAAAAGTTTAAATATCAACAATTTTTCGAACTTTATAAATTATAGGAAGCAATTCTTGATGGGTTAATATTTCATCCTCATTAGCAATATCTTCTTCCACAATTACATTGCCATTATCTTCATTGTAAATATCACTCTCACTCTTACTCTCTTCAATGTCGGAATCCGAAGTTTCTATATCCACAATATTTGGAATCTTCTGTTCTTTATTTTTTTTGGTATAATACATCTATTACCCCTAATTGAAATCCATGAGCATAGGACAATTGCTGATTTGCACCAATCAACTTACCAGATTTTTTCATAACTGTTGCTCCATTAGTCGTTATAGATACAATATCTTCTTTCAGGGATAATCCATGTTTCGCTAAATAAGATTTAAGCAATTAATTAAGCCATTAATTAGCTAATTAATTTCGCCAGTTTGGGAGACATAAAAGCAAAAACGTATACTATTTTGCTATGTTTGCGATCCCTGAACACATAGTGGAGACAATTTAAAAAATTTCTAGTAAATACTGAAAAACCGGTATTTAAACTTGTGAATACCGGTATTACGAAATTGTAAAATGGCTCAAAATACCGGTATTCGGTATCCCGGTATACCGGTATTGCAATCCCTAGTTATAACATAGGCTATACATATGTGAAACTGTTCACGATGAACATAAGCTCTATTAATAATTTCAAATTTAGTTTTCACCGGACTAAGCTCGTAAATATGTTCTTTATTAAATGTAATGTATATTTTCTTAATTATTTTTGTATTTTCCAGATCAACCTTTACTCTTTGCACTATACCGATAGAACCATTAACTAAACCAAGACTCACGTCAATATTTCGCCTTAACATGACTTTTTCTCCTATTTTTATAATGATGTTCTCTTCCAGGCCTGCAGTCAATGAAGTATCGTTTTCATATTTTTTTATGCATTCACGAGCTCTTTTTGTTAGGTATCTGGGGCAATCTATGCTATCTACAGCTGTAAGTTTTATTTCGGGATGTGGAAGAGATTTAAGTATTGCAGTATTTAATTGTTGACACATGTTTTTTGAAGGTAATAAGCAAACGATATCATCAGGAAGTTCCGAGAGGTGTTCAATTATTTCAATTAATCTGTTTTCATTTGAATTGGATTTGTGAGTTATTAATCTAGCCGAGAGTAAGTCGCGGTCTTTTTGTGTAGCCACATCTTATTCTATTTAGCATTTCAACAAAATCAGAACCATTGAGCTGTTGCATGTTAATTGTAAGTTCATCGTATATAAACAGTTCAATCCACAGATTCGGTATACCTAGGGAATAGGGATTGCAATACCGGTATACCGGGATATCGAATACCGGTATTTTGAGCCATTTTCACAATTTTGTAATACCGGTATTCACAAGTTTAAATACCGGTTTTTCGGTATTTACCAGAAATTTTTAAATTTGTTTCCACTATATGTTCAGGTATCGCCAACATAGCAAAATAGTATACGTTTTTTTTTTATGTCTCCCTAACGGGCGAAATTAATTAGCTAATTAATGGCTTAATTATTTGCTTAAATCTAAATTAGCGAAACATGGATTATCCCTGAAAGAAGATATTGTATCCATAACGACTAATGGAGCAACAGTTATGAAAAAAGTTGGAAAGTTGATTGGTGCAAATCAGCAATTGTTCTATGGTCATGGAATTCAGTTAGGAGTAATAGATGTATTATACCAAAAAAATAAAGAACAGAAGAATCCAAATACTCCGGATATAGAAACTTCGGATTCCAGCTTTGAAGAGAGTAAGAGTGAGAGTGATATTGACAATGAAGATAATAACAATGTAATTGTTGAAGAAGTTATTGCTAATGAGGATGAAATATTAACCCATCAAGAATTACTTCCTGTAATTTATAAAGTTCGAAAAATTGTTAAGATATTTAAACGTTCTTCTATAAAAGATGACATATTATTAAAATACATACTAACTAAAAATAAAACAGAATATATGTTAATGTTAGATTTTAAAACACGTTGGCACCGTTTGCTCCTAACAGCACACATCACACTCGAACAGCACACATCACTATCTGAAGATTATATATTACATTCAAAAATCGCACAGAAGAAAGGCATATCGAAATAGAAAATGTCTTATGGTATTTACATAATTATAATGATTTTAAAAATGAAAATGAAAAAGAAGAAAAGAAAAGAATCAATTCAAATCTGATTAAGTTTATAGTAAATTTTCTTAAAATTTTTTACCCACAAACCTATCCACATTCAGAAGAATTCAGTCCAGTTATCGAAGATTATGATGTCACTACTGTCGATAGTAAAAAAGAATTGTCTTTTGAACAAAAATTAGAATTAGCGATAAATAAAAAAAAAAATTCAATGAACCGAAATACAATACAGAAATCAGCTATTCCAAAACCATCCGACGAGAAATTGATTTATTTGAAGATGAGGGATTTAGAGGTAAATACTTGGAAAAAGTATATCTCGTATTGCTAACAGTACCACCAACTAGCGTAGATGCCGAAAGAGCGTTTTTGACACTGGTAATTTTTACACAAAATTACTTTTCAGGCTTAATGACAGTACAATCAATGCATTATGTTTTTTAAGATCACATTTCAAAAATTTGTATTAGTACCACAGACTGAATAGTGATATTTACAATTTTTTGTGATTTAAATAAATATGTTGTTCCTTTATTTTTTGTGATTCTTTATATACTGTTATAATTTATAAGTTACAAATTATTTTTTGTGATATTTACCCTTTCTAATAAAACTGGCAAATAAAACAAAAAAACACCTGTGTTTTCTTTCTTTTTCTAAAATTTCTAATACCGGTATTAAAACCGGTATCCCGGTATTAAGATCTAAAAAATACCGAATACCGGTATTGTAATTTTGGTCCCGTATTGCAATCCCTACTAGGGAACCTAGCAATTTGTTAGTTTCAGCAGTTGATAGTTTTTCAAAAGGTGACTTTTCACTGTAAGAGATCTCCAAAAACTACAATATTTTTTTTTACAAACCACCCATTCGTATCGTAGCGTTGTGTTGAATATTTCAGATAAGCGTAAATGAATATATGTTAAAGTAACATTGGATATCATCGACACTTCGTCTATGATAAACAACACTACTTCTTTCAAATCTGATCTCAGAACTTGGAGCACTTCATCAGAAAGTGGCTTGTACTTCGATGTTTGCTTGTGTTCTACAGGCACTGCAATAGTCTATGTATAGACAATCCATTCACATTGAATGCAGCTATTCCTGTTGGAGCACTAACTGCCACTTTTTTGTTTAAATACGTCTTAACCAAAACTTTAAGAGTTTTTATTAAAAAGCTCTTTCCAGTGCCACCAGTTCCACTCACAAAACAGCGTAAAACGTCAGCGTTATTATCAGTTGTGTCCATTTTATTTGTGATCATATCGAAGACTCTTTTTTGATCGGCATTAAGTTTTGCGATCATACTTTGAAGATCAGTTTGCTCTTCTTCTAACAGATTGATTCTCTGAAAGTCACCCATTGCGTTTGCAGCTTCCACAGCTTCAAATTGAATTATTTCATATTATATATTGTTACAAACCTGTAATTTTGCTTCAAAGTGCGAATAGTGTCATCATAAGAAAGACCGTTTAACAGTAATCTGTATAGGATGCTGGCGGATGCCGAGCCAGTGATCCCAAAGCTTGGTAACAAACTTGGCGATCATTTGGCGACGAATTTTCCGGCAAAATAGATAATACTCGAAACTTCGAGAAATTTATCGATCCTTCCATTATTACAAGTATATTTTAGTTTTTCCTTGATTTATACACTAAACACTAATTGTATTCTAAATTCGAAGCTTCTATGTCTGCTAGAAGTGATATCGAGTTTTGATGATCGGTCAGTCAGTCAGTCAGTGACAAAATTCACAAACTTTGACTAGTTATAATTCTTAAACTATTGGTTTAAATTTAATGAAATTTGAAATACACTGTGTTATATAATGCCTGCTTGGCTACTGAAAAGTCAGGCTTCAAGTTTTATCCACAACGATGTTATAGGGGGTCGAAAATGGCCTGAACTGCTTCGAGAAAAGAATGGTACGGCCGTGCCGCTTGTTTTTGCTCGACTTGGCGGGGGCACTGCCTTACCCCCAGATACTAGAAATAAAGACTACAAATTTAGAAAAAAAATTGATAATTAATATTATAATACATAATTCATTATGAAGTGAAGTAGATAATGTGCAAAGATGAAGAACATATAATCAAGAATATATACAAAAGAAATGTTTTGAATTTTATCTGCTCCATTGTGATATTTAACTACTTGTAGTGGGAAAATGTTCCACACAAGTAGAAAAGCTCTTATCTCAGAATCGCCATGCAGAAGTAAAAATGATGCGAACCGTCAACAGAAACTGTTTGCCAGAACATAGTTTACAGAAGCAGAGTTACAAGTCGAAAATTAATTCCCTTAGAGCATTGAAATCTTTTTCCATTTTCTGTAAGCTATTTAATACTTGGTGTGGCCACGCTGCGAGTCACAGTGGAACGCACACGCACGTTTGAATTGGCACACGCACGTGTGAATTCCCTGTCACTGGAGGTGATTAAAATTCATGAAATTAATCACAGAAAAGATTAGCGATAATTAGATAATTCTAAACTGATTTTCAACGCTTTATACCAGGAACAGATTTTTTTTCATAGAATAAATAATGGACATCAAGGACAATACCTCAAGGACAATGTAATTCAGTATGTGCGTGTGTGTTTGTGAGTTGTATGTTATTACTTAAGAAGCTAGATCGTTTGATCTAAAACTACAGGGTTTGTTTGTTTGTTTTAAATTTTAATTAGAATCATTATAAATGAAATATTTTGCAAGCAGATATTCCTTATTCACTATACTTTCCGAAAATATCATCATACTAAAATTAAGATTACACAATTTAAATTATAGCAAAAATTTACCGTTTTCATGATACTAATTTAATTGTTATATACAAATATCGTGAATTTGACAATTTTTTTCGATAGAATTTTTGCAATAATGGTTTTCATAATTTTAATAAAATTCAAACCATCTTCTATATTTCATTAAATGCTTAATCACTTGATTTTTATTAATCGTGATCGTAACTGAAGACAATAGATTATGATTATCATCTGTTTAAAGTTTATATGATGCATAAAAATGTGTCAATATAGCGAAAATATTAAACTACTAGCTGTTCTACCCTCGGCAAAGTTCTCGTCTATTTGCTCTATGTGTGTATATGAAAAATAAACACAAATACTTTAATATGGAATTAATCACAGTTTATTTAAATCAGCCTTGGAAAAATTTATTGAAAAAATGAAATAGATATTTAATTTTGATTAGTTTTGCATATTTCATATATCTAAAGAGGTAATTTCATAATAGATTTTTAGCTCAATTCTTTATATGGAGAAATTCAGAAATTCCGATTAGTTGTGCGTTTCTAGTGACAGCATAGAATTACCATATTCTTCTTCCTTTCAGCCAAATTATCCATTTTAATATTGAAATGCAAATCTGATAAATTATTGAATTTTTAAAAAGAATATCAAACGCAAAAATTCATATCAAAACAAAATGAACAAAAATCAAAATTATTTATTTCAAACACTATTGAAAATAAAGGCAACTAAAAATTATTTTGAATTAAATTTATAAAGTTATATAAGGTATGAAATTATTAATTAGACATTAGGAAATTGTATCGGTTTACATAGTTTTTTCAAATACAAAACTGTTCATATGAAAGCACATGTTCGGGAAGGTGATATTTCTGATTGCGCTCTGAATAATATAGAATTTTCATCACTCATTAATATGCTTATTATATCTTTTGTCATTCCTGTATTCCTCAGCACTCAGTTAACTATTTAACAGGTCTCAGGCAGTCGAAGTAGCAAACTAAATGGTTTTTAATTTGTTCCTCCTCGAATAATCAGTAGAAGAATAAAAGCATTTGCAAGCACTCATCTTTCACTGAATAGTTCTTTGTATTCTCGGCAATTTCAGTGGACAACTGATCTTGACTTAATTTCCAGAATTAACATCTAAAGAAGCGTAGTGAACTCCACCATTGTGTCATCATTGTATGACAAATATAACAGATAAGAAGCAGTAAAAGAATGTGTCGAAAATCTATATGAATGATTATCCCTCGCTTATTGTTGTTCTTTCAGTCTTCGGTTGGTCCAGGGTTCAGTAGTTCTCAGCCAACTTCTGAGCAGTTTCCTGGTATTCGAAGAAACAAAGCGAGTACTTTCTTTTCTTTTTCCTCCAATAAGTAGTAGAAGAGATAGGCGTGAAATTATGGTCATACGTAAACAGTTTATTTAATAGTTCTTTGTAAGGAACTCTCACCCAGCTTCCCAAAACGAATTGGCATTTGAAGAAACAAAGTAAATTTCACCAAAGTTTCATCATTGTGTGACAAATATAACAAACAAGCAGCAGTAAAATAATGTGTCGAAAAAATATATGAATGATTATCCCTCGTTTATTGTTCTTTCAGTTTTCGGGTGGTCCACGGTTCAGTAGTTCTCAGCCAACTTCTGAGCAGTTTCCTGGCATCCGAAGAAACAACGAGTACTTTCTTTTCTTTTTCCTCTAATGAGTATCAGAAGATATAAGCGTAAAAGTATGGCCATACGTAAACAGTTTATTAAATTGTTCTTTGTAAGGAACTCTCACCCAGCTTCCAAAAAAGAATTGGCATTTGAAGAAACATAGTAAATTTCACCAAAGTTTCATCATTGTGTGACAAATATAACAAACAAGCAGCAGTAAAATAATGTGTCGAAAAAATATATGAATGATTATCCCTCGTTTATTGTTCTTTCAGTTTTCGGGTGGTCCAGGGTTCAGTAGTTCTCAGCCAACTTCTGAGCAGTTTCCTGGCATCCGAAGAAACAACGAGTACTTTCTTTTCTTTTTCCTCTAATGAGTATCAGAAGATATAAGCGTAAAAGTATGGCCATACGTAAACAGTTTATTAAATTGTTCTTTGTAAGGAACTCTCACCCAGCTTCCAAAAAAGAATTGGCATTTGAAGAAACATAGTAAATTTCACCAAAGTTTCATCATTGTGTGACAAATATAACAAACAAGCAGCAGTAAAATAATGTGTCGAAAAAATATATGAATGATTATCCCTCGTTTATTGTTCTTTCAGTTTTCGGGTGGTCCACGGTTCAGTAGTTCTCAGCCAACTTCTGAGCAGTTTTCTGGCATCCGAAGAAACAACGAGTACTTTCTTTTCTTTTTCCTCTAATGAGTATCAGAAGATATAAGCGTAAAAGTATGGCCATACGTAAACAGTTTATTAAATTGTTCTTTGTAAGGAACTCTCACCCAGCTTCCAAAAAAGAATTGGCATTTGAAGAAACATAGTAAATTTCACCAAAGTTTCATCATTGTGTGACAAATATAACAAACAAGCAGCAGTAAAATAATGTGTCGAAAAAATATATGAATGATTATCCCTCGTTTATTGTTCTTTCAGTTTTCGGGTGGTCCACGGTTCAGTAGTTCTCAGCCAACTTCTGAGCAGTTTCCTGGCATCCGAAGAAACAACGAGTACTTTCTTTTCTTTTTCCTCTAATGAGTATCAGAAGATATAAGCGTAAAAGTATGGCCATACGTAAACAGTTTATTAAATTGTTCTTTGTAAGGAACTCTCACCCAGCTTCCAAAAAAGAATTGGCATTTGAAGAAACATAGTAAATTTCACCAAAGTTTCATCATTGTGTGACAAATATAACAAACAAGCAGCAGTAAAATAATGTGTCGAAAAAATATATGAATGATTATCCCTCGTTTATTGTTCTTTCAGTTTTCGGGTGGTCCAGGGTTCAGTAGTTCTCAGCCAACTTCTGAGCAGTTTCCTGGCATCCGAAGAAACAACGAGTACTTTCTTTTCTTTTTCCTCTAATGAGTATCAGAAGATATAAGCGTAAAAGTATGGCCATACGTAAACAGTTTATTAAATTGTTCTTTGTAAGGAACTCTCACCCAGCTTCCAAAAAAGAATTGGCATTTGAAGAAACATAGTAAATTTCACCAAAGTTTCATCATTGTGTGACAAATATAACAAACAAGCAGCAGTAAAATAATGTGTCGAAAAAATATATGAATGATTATCCCTCGTTTATTGTTCTTTCAGTTTTCGGGTGGTCCAGGGTTCAGTAGTTCTCAGCCAACTTCTGAGCAGTTTCCTGGCATCCGAAGAAACAACGAGTACTTTCTTTTCTTTTTCCTCTAATGAGTATCAGAAGATATAAGCGTAAAAGTATGGCCATACGTAAACAGTTTATTAAATTGTTCTTTGTAAGGAACTCTCACCCAGCTTCCAAAAAAGAATTGGCATTTGAAGAAACATAGTAAATTTCACCAAAGTTTCATCATTGTGTGACAAATATAACAAACAAGCAGCAGTAAAATAATGTGTCGAAAAAATATATGAATGATTATCCCTCGTTTATTGTTCTTTCAGTTTTCGGGTGGTCCAGGGTTCAGTAGTTCTCAGCCAACTTCTGAGCAGTTTCCTGGCATCCGAAGAAACAACGAGTACTTTCTTTTCTTTTTCCTCTAATGAGTATCAGAAGATATAAGCGTAAAAGTATGGCCATACGTAAACAGTTTATTAAATTGTTCTTTGTAAGGAACTCTCACCCAGCTTCCAAAAAAGAATTGGCATTTGAAGAAACATAGTAAATTTCACCAAAGTTTCATCATTGTGTGACAAATATAACAAACAAGCAGCAGTAAAATAATGTGTCGAAAAAATATATGAATGATTATCCCTCGTTTATTGTTCTTTCAGTTTTCGGGTGGTCCACGGTTCAGTAGTTCTCAGCCAACTTCTGAGCAGTTTTCTGGCATCCGAAGAAACAACGAGTACTTTCTTTTCTTTTTCCTCTAATGAGTATCAGAAGATATAAGCGTAAAAGTATGGCCATACGTAAACAGTTTATTAAATTGTTCTTTGTAAGGAACTCTCACCCAGCTTCCAAAAAAGAATTGGCATTTGAAGAAACATAGTAAATTTCACCAAAGTTTCATCATTGTGTGACAAATATAACAAACAAGCAGCAGTAAAATAATGTGTCGAAAAAATATATGAATGATTATCCCTCGTTTATTGTTCTTTCAGTTTTCGGGTGGTCCACGGTTCAGTAGTTCTCAGCCAACTTCTGAGCAGTTTTCTGGCATCCGAAGAAACAACGAGTACTTTCTTTTCTTTTTCCTCTAATGAGTATCAGAAGATATAAGCGTAAAAGTATGGCCATACGTAAACAGTTTATTAAATTGTTCTTTGTAAGGAACTCTCACCCAGCTTCCAAAAAAGAATTGGCATTTGAAGAAACATAGTAAATTTCACCAAAGTTTCATCATTGTGTGACAAATATAACAAACAAGCAGCAGTAAAATAATGTGTCGAAAAAATATATGAATGATTATCCCTCGTTTATTGTTCTTTCAGTTTTCGGGTGGTCCACGGTTCAGTAGTTCTCAGCCAACTTCTGAGCAGTTTCCTGGCATCCGAAGAAACAACGAGTACTTTCTTTTCTTTTTCCTCTAATGAGTATCAGAAGATATAAGCGTAAAAGTATGGCCATACGTAAACAGTTTATTAAATTGTTCTTTGTAAGGAACTCTCACCCAGCTTCCAAAAAAGAATTGGCATTTGAAGAAACATAGTAAATTTCACCAAAGTTTCATCATTGTGTGACAAATATAACAAACAAGCAGCAGTAAAATAATGTGTCGAAAAAATATATGAATGATTATCCCTCGTTTATTGTTCTTTCAGTTTTCGGGTGGTCCACGGTTCAGTAGTTCTCAGCCAACTTCTGAGCAGTTTCCTGGCATCCGAAGAAACAACGAGTACTTTCTTTTCTTTTTCCTCTAATGAGTATCAGAAGATATAAGCGTAAAAGTATGGCCATACGTAAACAGTTTATTAAATTGTTCTTTGTAAGGAACTCTCACCCAGCTTCCAAAAAAGAATTGGCATTTGAAGAAACATAGTAAATTTCACCAAAGTTTCATCATTGTGTGACAAATATAACAAACAAGCAGCAGTAAAATAATGTGTCGAAAAAATATATGAATGATTATCCCTCGTTTATTGTTCTTTCAGTTTTCGGGTGGTCCACGGTTCAGTAGTTCTCAGCCAACTTCTGAGCAGTTTTCTGGCATCCGAAGAAACAACGAGTACTTTCTTTTCTTTTTCCTCTAATGAGTATCAGAAGATATAAGCGTAAAAGTATGGCCATACGTAAACAGTTTATTAAATTGTTCTTTGTAAGGAACTCTCACCCAGCTTCCAAAAAAGAATTGGCATTTGAAGAAACATAGTAAATTTCACCAAAGTTTCATCATTGTGTGACAAATATAACAAACAAGCAGCAGTAAAATAATGTGTCGAAAAAATATATGAATGATTATCCCTCGTTTATTGTTCTTTCAGTTTTCGGGTGGTCCACGGTTCAGTAGTTCTCAGCCAACTTCTGAGCAGTTTTCTGGCATCCGAAGAAACAACGAGTACTTTCTTTTCTTTTTCCTCTAATGAGTATCAGAAGATATAAGCGTAAAAGTATGGCCATACGTAAACAGTTTATTAAATTGTTCTTTGTAAGGAACTCTCACCCAGCTTCCAAAAAAGAATTGGCATTTGAAGAAACATAGTAAATTTCACCAAAGTTTCATCATTGTGTGACAAATATAACAAACAAGCAGCAGTAAAATAATGTGTCGAAAAAATATATGAATGATTATCCCTCGTTTATTGTTCTTTCAGTTTTCGGGTGGTCCACGGTTCAGTAGTTCTCAGCCAACTTCTGAGCAGTTTCCTGGCATCCGAAGAAACAACGAGTACTTTCTTTTCTTTTTCCTCTAATGAGTATCAGAAGATATAAGCGTAAAAGTATGGCCATACGTAAACAGTTTATTAAATTGTTCTTTGTAAGGAACTCTCACCCAGCTTCCAAAAAAGAATTGGCATTTGAAGAAACATAGTAAATTTCACCAAAGTTTCATCATTGTGTGACAAATATAACAAACAAGCAGCAGTAAAATAATGTGTCGAAAAAATATATGAATGATTATCCCTCGTTTATTGTTCTTTCAGTTTTCGGGTGGTCCAGGGTTCAGTAGTTCTCAGCCAACTTCTGAGCAGTTTTCTGGCATCCGAAGAAACAACGAGTACTTTCTTTTCTTTTTCCTCTAATGAGTATCAGAAGATATAAGCGTAAAAGTATGGCCATACGTAAACAGTTTATTGAATTGTTCTTTGTAAGGAACTCTCACCCAGCTTCCAAAAAAGAATTGGCATTTGAAGAAACATAGTAAATTTCACCAAAGTTTCATCATTGTGTGACAAATATAACAAACAAGCAGCAGTAAAATAATGTGTCGAAAAAATATATGAATGATTATCCCTCGTTTATTGTTCTTTCAGTTTTCGGGTGGTCCAGGGTTCAGTAGTTCTCAGCCAACTTCTGAGCAGTTTTCTGGCATCCGAAGAAACAACGAGTACTTTCTTTTCTTTTTCCTCTAATGAGTATCAGAAGATATAAGCGTAAAAGTATGGCCATACGTAAACAGTTTATTAAATTGTTCTTTGTAAGGAACTCTCACCCAGCTTCCAAAAAAGAATTGGCATTTGAAGAAACATAGTAAATTTCACCAAAGTTTCATCATTGTGTGACAAATATAACAAACAAGCAGCAGTAAAATAATGTGTCGAAAAAATATATGAATGATTATCCCTCGTTTATTGTTCTTTCAGTTTTCGGGTGGTCCACGGTTCAGTAGTTCTCAGCCAACTTCTGAGCAGTTTTCTGGCATCCGAAGAAACAACGAGTACTTTCTTTTCTTTTTCCTCTAATGAGTATCAGAAGATATAAGCGTAAAAGTATGGCCATACGTAAACAGTTTATTAAATTGTTCTTTGTAAGGAACTCTCACCCAGCTTCCAAAAAAGAATTGGCATTTGAAGAAACATAGTAAATTTCACCAAAGTTTCATCATTGTGTGACAAATATAACAAACAAGCAGCAGTAAAATAATGTGTCGAAAAAATATATGAATGATTATCCCTCGTTTATTGTTCTTTCAGTTTTCGGGTGGTCCACGGTTCAGTAGTTCTCAGCCAACTTCTGAGCAGTTTCCTGGCATCCGAAGAAACAACGAGTACTTTCTTTTCTTTTTCCTCTAATGAGTATCAGAAGATATAAGCGTAAAAGTATGGCCATACGTAAACAGTTTATTAAATTGTTCTTTGTAAGGAACTCTCACCCAACTTCCAAAAAAGAATTGGCATTTGAAGAAACATAGTAAATTTCACCAAAGTTTCATCATTGTGTGACAAATATAACAAACAAGCAGCAGTAAAATAATGTGTCGAAAAAATATATGAGTGATTATCCCTCGTTTATTGTTCTTTCAGTTTTCGGGTGGTCCACGGTTCAGTAGTTCTCAGCCAACTTCTGAGCAGTTTTCTGGCATCCGAAGAAACAACGAGTACTTTCTTTTCTTTTTCCTCTAATGAGTATCAGAAGATATAAGCGTAAAAGTATGGCCATACGTAAACAGTTTATTAAATTGTTCTTTGTAAGGAACTCTCACCCAGCTTCCAAAAAAGAATTGGCATTTGAAGAAACATAGTAAATTTCACCAAAGTTTCATCATTGTGTGACAAATATAACAAACAAGCAGCAGTAAAATAATGTGTCGAAAAAATATATGAATGATTATCCCTCGTTTATTGTTCTTTCAGTTTTCGGGTGGTCCACGGTTCAGTAGTTCTCAGCCAACTTCTGAGCAGTTTCCTGGCATCCGAAGAAACAACGAGTACTTTCTTTTCTTTTTCCTCTAATGAGTATCAGAAGATATAAGCGTAAAAGTATGGCCATACGTAAACAGTTTATTAAATTGTTCTTTGTAAGGAACTCTCACCCAGCTTCCAAAAAAGAATTGGCATTTGAAGAAACATAGTAAATTTCACCAAAGTTTCATCATTGTGTGACAAATATAACAAACAAGCAGCAGTAAAATAATGTGTCGAAAAAATATATGAATGATTATCCCTCGTTTATTGTTCTTTCAGTTTTCGGGTGGTCCAGGGTTCAGTAGTTCTCAGCCAACTTCTGAGCAGTTTTCTGGCATCCGAAGAAACAACGAGTACTTTCTTTTCTTTTTCCTCTAATGAGTATCAGAAGATATAAGCGTAAAAGTATGGCCATACGTAAACAGTTTATTGAATTGTTCTTTGTAAGGAACTCTCACCCAGCTTCCAAAAAAGAATTGGCATTTGAAGAAACATAGTAAATTTCACCAAAGTTTCATCATTGTGTGACAAATATAACAAACAAGCAGCAGTAAAATAATGTGTCGAAAAAATATATGAATGATTATCCCTCGTTTATTGTTGTTCTTTCAGTTTTCGGGTGGTCCAGGGTTCAGTAGTTCTCAGCCAACTTCTGAGCAGTTTCCTGGTATTCGAAGAAACAACGAGTACTTTCTTTTCTTTTTCCTCTAATGAGTAGCAGAAGATATAAGCGTAAAAGTATGGCCATCAGTAAGCAGTTCATTGAATTGCTCTTTGTGAGGAACTCTCACCAATCTTTCAAAAAGAGAAATCGGCATCAGAAGAATAATAGTGAGCTTCCTTATAATGTCATCATTTTGTGTCAATATCACAAATAAACAGTAATAGATGGAAATGTCAAAAAATATATGAAATAGTTGCCCTTCGCATTTTGATTTGTTCTTTCAGACTTCGGTTGGTCCAGTGTTCAGTAGTTCTCAACCAACTACTGAACATGTTTCTGGAATCCGAAGATGATAAATTTTCCATTTAGGAACGGAGTTTGGCTTTGATTTCTAAGGATGTGCAGATCATGTTGACATCCTTCGAAAATACGATTGGAATTTCGCCATTTTTGGTGAGCTCATAATCATTTGGAAATTCCAGTTTGGCTTTCATGCTTAGCTTTTTGCAGAAACTCCAAACTGTTGAAGAGCGCACTGTTGGAATTGATGTTTCAGAGAGCTTTCCAGTCTCGGTATCAGTAGTATCTGCCAGCTCTGCTTTTATGCCCAGAGCATGACAGAACAGAAATACAGATCGATTTTGTACTACGGGAACCGCAGTGTTGTTCTCTGCGTTTTCCTCAAAGATGTCTGTTTCGCACATTATCATAGACTTTGCATATTTAAAAAGTTCCATTAGCAAAGCATATGCCAATATTGGGAGTACAAAAATAAATTCTCCGTATGCTGTGATCATCACACAGCACAACAAAATATGCAGATAAACTGCTATAAAAACAAAGACATCCATAGTTTTTTTTTTGTTCAAAACTCAAAATTCACTAAAATAAATTATGCAGCAAATTTCACCAGCACGGAAGATCACTCGCTCAAAAACAATTATAAAACATTCCATTATTTGATTATTATTGATTTAGCATTGTTGCAATTTTTTAAATGGATCATTGTTAATAAAATAATAATGTGATATTTTATTCTTACATTTTAACAATATTGCTATTACTGATAAGTCTCAACAATATACGATTGGAGATTTATATTTCAACAATATTTAAATGTGCGAAAAAATATTTCCTTTCATAATTATACTAACTATTGTTCATAACATTTTTAGTGATTCAAATAAGTTGAAGAGCTGGAATCCGAAACTCTATGAAAACTCTATTAACATGAAATTTGTTCATTTGATTGTAATAAAATGATGGGACAATTTAAAAAAAATATTCTTTCTAAAAGGAATTAACATGGAAGATTTTAATATTATTTAAGATTAATATGACTTTAAAAGTTGGTGCAATATAATATTGAGTTATTCATTAACTGCCTGCTTTATTATTTATTGAATCTTTATTTATTTAGTAAATTGGCATGATTAGAATTAGATTTTATCAAAATAGATGTGATATCGAAGATACAACAAACGCCTATATTTGCTTTGCCATAGAGCAAATCCCAATTATTAGTGTATTTTGACCCAGAGCAAGCACAGTTAATCAGTAAAATTGCATTAGCAATATGAATAATACGCATTTAAACTTCGGGGTTAAAGGAAAAGAAATAGTGCAGAATTTACAATTTATGAGATATTAATTTAATATAAATTGTATTATGTTTTCTACGATATTATCCTTCCAATACTTGAGATAATTATAAAATTACATTGATAACAAGTATATTATGAAATTTCAACACTGTTTTGTGATATGCATAGATATATATTTTAACCTCTGTTCCCCACCTCCAACCATTTATTCACTCTATACAATACGGGTGCGTGGAATAGTAAGTACGCTTTTTTTAATGGAACGCAAATACATCCTTTACGAAACTTCGATGTCCATTATATTGATATCTTTCTTTTGTTCCGATTTAGACGGAGGGCCTGATATCAAATGGCATGTTAGTTAGGACCCAATTCTTTCATCTGATACACATATTGTGGCTCAGCAATTACCGCTTAATTGATGGTTACATCCTATGCTCTACGGAAAATTTCGAATTCTTCTCAACGAAATTCGAACAATCTACAATTTAACCGATAGCACGAGTGCATTGAAAGTGTTTTCTCGCTACAGCTATAGGATGTCTTTAATTGCAATCCGAACTCTATACACTTCGTTTTTGTAAGCTGGTCCAGATTCGAGACGATTCCATCTCTTACATTATAATGCCATGTTATATATATATATATATATATATATATATATATATATATATATATATATATATATATATATATATATATATATATATATATATATATAACTCATTGTTCTGGTGTTGTCCTTTAGCACAATTGGTTTTAAAGTTGGACATATCCTTTCAGACATAAAATATTATTCATTTCCCTGCTCTTAAAAAAATTAACGAGTTTCCGCCACAGAAAATTATCAATTTAAATTTTAATCAGACTTTCGAATATGAAATAAATCGACTTCACTAAATTGGATACATTTTTTTCTGATTGTCGACATCAGGTATCCGGCTATGAATCTGTTTTACCAATGATTAGAAGGCCGACAGTCTTTTGGGTGATACTGTACATATCAGTTTAGTTTAGTTATATTTACGTCCTGTTATAAAGCAACATTAGGGCTATTTTGAGATGGACCGCGTAATTTTAAACCGCGGCCAGATGACGAGGGAGACACCTGAGCTGGCACCCTCCTCTCCAAGTTTCCACATCACACCAGCGGTAGAAAGTTTGGCATCGAGGGATTTAACATGCACCAGACCTGCTGACACGACGGTTCTTCGGTGGAATCGAGTCTGAAGCCCTCCGGTTCCAAAGACTTTACCGCCAGGCCACACTGTATATATATCAGAGGCACGATAATTTCAGTAAAATTGTCCGAATTTTACTCTGTATTTACATTGGGAACATATTCCATATACAGTGTTGTTAAAATAGTGGTCACAGATCATAAATTATTTTATAAATAGATTCAAAAAACGTCGTTGAATCGATGGAATTTTTGTCTCCTTCAAGCAATTCTTTAGCCTGAAAATGCATTGAACTTTTTTTTTCTATTTTTTTTTAAGGCATGCATGTAGATGTTTTGTTATTGGATTCATGAAAATTCAGATATTGCAAAGAATGAGATTGCTTATAAAGTTGCTGCGAATCCAATAATAGTGGTTGAAAATTTTGTGCTCTAATAAGTGGCAATTTGCATGCCATTAAAAAGCGATTGGCAAAAAAAATGAAGTATTTAGGAAGAATAAAATCATGATAAACATTATAAAATTATCAAAAATCTTTAAAATTTGGTAATTTAAATCGAAAGCAGACTATCATCTTAAATATCCCTGGAATTGCACATACTAGATGGATTCATAAACATTTATTGAACTTCACCACTATGTACGCAAATTTCAGTCTTTCATCACTTAAACATTTCGGAAGGAAATGCTGATATTTTAGCAAATATAGAGACACTGGTTTGGTTGTTCTAACATCAGTATAAAAGACTTGGTTGGAGATAATCCGCAACAGCACTCATCTTTTTATAAAATATTAGAAAGAAGCCAGTTTGAGATTCCTTTCCCCTCAATGCCCCTTTTGATACTTTGCATTTACTGGTTCTTGGTTAACAACAAATTTGGACATAAATTATTTTTCTGTGATTTAACTAAACTACCACTACCTCAGGTATGCAATACATTATCAAATAAATAATTATGCAATTTCTTATATCATCGCAATCCGAATTACATTTTTATTGTCTTTACTTTCTCTCATGCGTAGTAATTGTCAAAAAATTCAAATTTTGACAAAACTCCAGGTTTTAGACCTCTCCGACTTTGAAAAACACATTTTTGGAAGATTTCCATCTGTGACAAAGGTAATTTAAGGCTTTGATGAAATTTGGTATATAGTCTTTGTACCCGATTTGTAGATTTCTATGGCATTTTCAGCAAAATTCGCTCAGAGGAAGTCTATCTGTTCGAATATAATTTAGCTCTAATACTACAAAGCTAGACAGAAAAAAATCAATGATTGAATTAACTTCTATAGGCTAAAAATTGTCAAATTGTGAGGCAAATCCAAAAAGGGACTGATCATCTACAGGTTTGTAATTTTAGAAATATGTTAAAGCAATAACTCAAATGCATCAAATATGACACGTGACTTTTCGGAAAACAAGTGAAGTTTAGCTTCAACCGCTAAAAAGGATTTTAAAACACAAATTCAATATTCGGACACTATTAACCCCATGCCAGAGATTATTCTCTAAATAATTCGCCAAGGATGACACGAAAGATTCAGTAAAAAGGCTAACTTCACCTTAAAATTTGATATTTGTAACTATTGCACGCCACTGCTATAAAGTCGCTTTTAGAGTATGCGAGAAAGTTTTGAGGAGACCACGCCTGTTCGTTATTAACAGATCCAACATGCCTTACCACGCCTGTTCGTTATTAACAGATCCAACATGCCTTACCACGCCTGTTCGTTATTAACAGATCCAACATGCCTTACCACGCCTGTTCGTTATTAACAGATCCAACATGCCTTACCACGCCTGTTCGTTATTAACAGATCCAACATGCCTTACCACGCCTGTTCGTTATTAACAGATCCAACATGCCTTACCACGCCTGTTCGTTATTAACAGATCCAACATGCCTTACCACGCCTGTTCGTTATTAACAGATCCAACATGCCTTACCACGCCTGTTCGTTATTAACAGATCCAACATGCCTTTCCATGATGACCGACTTCTCTCGGGATGTATGTAGTATTTGCATAACATATGCTGTTTTATCATTAGAATCAATGGTGATTTGAATTGCTATGGAGAATTTATCTACCATTGAGGAGACGCTTTCTCTTTCAACATTTTACACACTCTAGTGCTTTGAATAGCATTTTTTTAACGTATATTAGTGATTATTATATTTTATTCGGTTGGTTCTCATGTCCCTTGGGTATCCATGATCATTTCCCTAAGCAGACTTGGAAAAAATGACTCTTGTTAGAGTCAGTCATTAGCATCAATAATGTGATATCCAAGGCGCAAATTAGCTCCATTCCAACCTTAATAAATCTCCGGTCATTTAGTGGTGGGCGTATGCTATACTCTGTTTCACCCTAACTTGGCAGTATTGTAAAAGGTAGAAAATGTGACGCTCCTCGTTGGGAAAGAGTTCCTCATCAATTCTGACTTTAAAATAGTTAAAATGCGCAGAAATTTATCAAATAATATCATAAATTACAGAAATCCTTTTTCTATAAGTATGTATTTAAAATTATTCTCAAGTTAGAAGTGCTTATCTGTTAAGTATTTTGTAAACTAAGCGAACGAATAAAGCTAAAAGATTGAGATAATGAATTCCACTTTGGCTAGGATCGATCTTCAAGGTCAAATATTTGGAGCGCTTTTCTTTTACGTCTCCGCCAACTCAGCTTCATTCAGTTCGCAACCGTTATAATCTTTCGTACTTTTTTTATTCTCGCTTTTTTACCAGCTGATATTTTTGATACTATTAATCACATTAGTAGTTATTAGTTTTGATTGTTGAATATTTATTCGGTTCGTTATTTTTATTCACTTCTAAAATCTCTGAAAAAGAGAAAGTGTTATCACCGACTGTTTTGCGTACACCTTCAAGATGAGTGAAACCAACAAAAAGTGCAGCATGCAGAAACATATTAAACGTTTATTCTCGACTCCGAGGAAACCCTCAAGATTCTATCAATCAAATCGTCGATAAAGTTTCATACCCCTGGAAAGAAATGACCAGGCTCAGTAGGTAAACATTCAGGTCTTGTAAAATATGATGATTTTACATTATCCTGTATTTGACGAAAAATCCATGCATATTTTCGTAGAAATGAGATCCCAACATTAGATAAAGTTTTAAAAGATGTGAACGATGACACAGATATCTTTTCGAAAAACATTAGCCAAACTACGCTTTACCGAATATTGAAAGATTTAGGGTTTTCTTTTGAAAAACGATGAAACGAAATGAAATAACATTAATGATTTATTAAAATAATGTATCAATAATATTGAAAAAATAATGAAAATAAGGAAACAATTAAATCTCCGATAAAGTGATAATATAATAAAGTAAATAAATATTTACTATTTGGCGAAAAATTTGAGAGATAAAGTTTCGCCAGCGATCTGCATTTCTAGTAACTTTGTACTTTAAAGTAACCCAGTTCCCCTCATAACGACTGCGATTCGGCATGCCTAGAATATACACTACTGTCAAGTTAGGGTGAAACAGAGTATAGATGTTAAATCGATTACACTCACCTTCGGTACACTCGTTTCGAGCAGAAATATTTTTTTATGTGATGCGCAGTGTCCCGATTGTCACATCCTGTCCTAAGGATCATACTATTCACCCCATTTCAGTTAAATGTCCCGTCTTTTTAACATTGTTTCACGAACGAAGTTCTCCGCCCGCCTTCTACATTCGTCACTATGAGATTAGAAGAGAACGAACGCATGTATGTGCATTTCTGAAAGTCATTAGCCTTTATGATTTTATACGGAATTAAGTGGATTCAATTATTTTTGAATTGATAATTTTAACATTTTGTTTAAAATCATAATAGAGGATTTAATATTTTTTTTCTGATTTATAGCTGAAAATTTTCCCGCTGCAAGAGTAAGCATGATAATAAAGAATTTCAAATTTAGTGTAGGTTTAGTGGAGCATGACCAAAATTGAATTTTGCGGAAAAATCCAAATCCCCAACAAGAGCCATCGGTTACAATTTTCGAGTTGCGGCTTTGAACTCGTTGAATTTCCACCACCACCGAAGAATTTAACAGTCGTGAGGAACAGTGCATTAAGAAATTTCAAAGACGGAAGCAGATACATAACTAGATAATAAAAAAATGTAATTTTTCGATAATTCCGAAAAAATTCCGTTTAAATACCGTTACCATTATGTTGATCGAGAAAATAACCATTTATCTTGCAATTATATTAGGAGATTATTCCGTGTTTTAGGTGAAGTGTTCAGAACGGTTCAATTTTCAGAATGTCCGAGTTTAATTGCCTATTTCGGATGTAGTGCAGATGGTGAGTTCTACAGACGTTGCAATTTTTAAGACAATGAGAGAACTTCCACCTAAAAGAAATCCCATCAGAAAAATGAAAGAAGAAAGTAGAATTGACGAAAGTGGGGCAACATGAATGATCCATTTTTATGTGTAATCCATCTTCTTCAAGCTACATTAACATTAAATATTTCAGCAATGCTCCTAATAAAATTTACTCTTTTGGTTATTAATAAAAATTAAGCATCTACAATTCCCCTGTACTATAATGATTTTATCTCGAACATAATGTAACCTCATTTTGCTAGTGGAAGGAAATTATTTTACTCGTCTTGTTTCAGACATTATTAGACGCCTCGAATCAGGGTTGAGAAATAGTCAAAGCAGTGTTATTTTTTTCATAAAAAGGCTCACGTTGCTTTGTTTCCCATTTTAAGAAAAGATTACAAAGACACTCACACTTAGCTGTCGCATTCCGGCTCATAATTTTAACCAACAACGTCCGAATGCGAGAGATACGTATAAAAAAGAAGATTCTATACAAAAAAAATACTGTAAACAAGATACATCTTGTTTCGATTTTTACCATAAGCCATTAGTGTTTTTGAATAAATGTTTATAACACATGGAGGAACGGAAATTCGAAGTATGTCAACAACACTCTGTTTAGAGGTAATCTTCCAATATTCATTAAGAATCTTTTGAAGGTGCAAAGAAATCTTTTTATAGAGCAAATTGTAAATATTTTATCTCAGCTTTCATCAAGAAGGCGTTCCTAAGAGCAGAGTTCTTGCGTTATTATATTTATTACCACCCACCTATGGCGACCAACCGGGTTATCAGGATTAACCGCGTAAATTGATCGTCGCTTGTGTCGAATATTTCAGATAAGCGTAAATGAATATATGTTAAAGTAACATTAGATATTATTGACACTTCGTTTATGATAAACAACACTACTTCTTTCAAATCTGATCTCAGAACTTGGAGCACTTCATCAGAAAGTGGCTTGTACTTCGGTGTTTGCTTGTGTTCTACAGGTAGCTGCAATAGTCTATGTATAGTCAATCCATTCACATTCAATGCAGCTATTTCTGTTGGAGCACTAACTGCCACTCTTTTGTTTAAATACGTCTTAACCAAAACTTTCAGAGTTTTTATTAAAAAGCTATTTCCAGTCCAGTTCCACTTACAAAACAGCGTAAAACGTCAGCGTTATTATCAGTTGTGTCCATTTTATTTGTGATCATATCGAAGACTCTTTTTTGATCTTCATTAAGTTTTGCGATCATACTTTGAAGATCAGTTTGCTCTTCTTCTACCAGATTGATTCTCTGAAAGTCACCCATTGCGATTGCAGCTTCCACAGCTTTAAATTGAATTATTTCAAATTAGATATTGTTACAAACCTGTAATTTTGCTTCAAAATGCGAATAGTGTCATCATACGAAAGACTGTTTAACGGTAATCTGTATTGGATGCTGTCGGATGCCGAGCCAGTGATCCCAAAGCTTGGTAACAAACTTGGCGACCATTTGGCGACGAATTTGCCGACAAAATAGATAATACTCGAAACTTCGAGAAATTTATCAATCCATCCATTATTACACGCATATTTTAGTTTTTCCTTGATTTATACACTAAACACTAATTGTATTTTAAATTTGAAGCTTCTATGTCTGCTAGAAGTGCCTTAGAGTTTTGATGATCGGTCAGTCAGTGACAAAATTCACAAACTTTGACTAGTTATAATTCTTAAACTACTGGTTTAAATTTAATGAAATTTGAAATATACCGTGTTTATATAATGCCTGCTTAGTTACTGAAAATTCCGGTTTCTAGTTTTATCCACAACGAAGTTATAGGGGGTCGAAAATGGCCTGAACTACTTCGAGAAAAGAATGGTACGGCCGTGCCGCTTGTTTTTACTCGACTTGGCGGGGGCACTACCGTGCCACAAGATATTTTGAAAGATTATAGATTCCTTGCATTTACTTAAAAAAAATATCATGTTTCATATTTTTTTTAATTTCAAAATGACACGTGCTGAAAATTACATTGTTATATATTTTATTTTGAATGATAGTTAGCTTATTTTTTAGCAAAAAACTGCAGCGGTTTTCCTTGACATTCAGAAAGCTTTTGACAGAGTTTGGCAAGATGGTCTTATATACAAGCTAATTAATTACAACATACCCCCACACCTTATCAAAATTATAATTTCTTATCTCAGTTGCTGATCCTTTAAAATCAAGATAAACAATGAATTTTCTGAAGTAAAACCTATTCTTGCAGGTGTACCTCAAGGATCTAAACTAGGGCCAATTTTATTTTTCTTGTTTATTAATGATATCCCCAAGCAATTTAACACTATGTTGTGCATGTACGCTGATGACACTGCAATACTAGCTAGAAACAAAAATCAAAATTTCATTACCATAGCTTTAAACCGACATATTAAATCTCTTGAGGACTGGTTCGTCGAATGGAAAATTGAAATAAATGCTAGTAAAACTGAAGCTATAGTTTTTAATAAAAATAACTGTAAAAAGAATTTATCCCCAGTTAAAATTAAAATCAAACTGTCCCGTGGTCTAAGGAATGCAAATATTTAGGCGTTATTCTAGATAGTAAATTAACTTGGAAACCCCACTTTATTTACACAGCTAAAAAGTTTCGAGACCTAACTCGTAAATTTTATCCCTTAATTTCTCGAAACTCCAAAATGAGTAGACAAAATAAAATGCTTATTTACTCTGCCTACTTGCATTCAGTATTAACTTATGCCTGCCCTGTGTGGGGATATGCTGCCAAGACTAATCTTAGACTTATTGAACGCCAGCAAAATAACTGAATTAGAAATTTCTGCAATATGAAATACTACATGCCCAATACAAATATGTACTTATGCCTACACTATCACCCTCTTAAAAAATTCATTAAAAATCTAGCCACTAACTTCTTTAAAAACATGGATAAGAATGAAAATGAAGCAATAGCTAAAATCCCCAAATATAAACCATCTACAAACTCTAGAAGACCCCGTAATATACTACTTTAATTTATCTCAGCCCTTTAGTATTTCTTCCTAATTTTTATTTTTTCAAACTCAAATTAAACATTATCTCAATAGCCAATTCTAGCTCACAAGCAGTAAAAACTTACTAAGCCCAACGGCAGCGTAACCCCTCTCCCCACCCTCACCCTAATATCTGACAATCACAATGAGTCCTGACACTCGTCATTTCGTCGAAGACGGCCACGGCAAAGTATAGACAGCAAAGCACTGTGAAGTCTCTCCTTACCGGGGATAAGCCCCTGCCGGGGCTAGGCGCCCCGTCAACCCAACCATCAAGCTTATTTTTTAATTTGTTTTTTTGTCAATATGATGGCCAAAGAGATGATAAAAGTTAATTTTTCCCCCATTAACGTACATCGTGCCCGTGCAGCTTAAGTGTTATCTTTAATTTGTGTGAAATAAATTGTTAAAACGTATGATTAAATTATTTTTTTAAAAATTCATTAAAAATAGAAACTTAATTTGTTTTCGAAAACATTAGCATCATTGAAAAGATTATTTTTGAACTTCAATGTGATACAAAAATCTATTTTGTGCTATAATATCCTTTATAATTATAGCGGAAAAAAGCCAAAATTTTGATTAATTTTTAATTAATTAAAATCCTAATTAAAAATTCGAAAGGCTCCGAGGTAAACATTCTCGACCTCCAAGGTATGCATGTGCCAAATTTGGTTAGCTGTAGATCAAACGGTCTGGCTGCAGAGCTCCAAAACACATACACACATACATTGAGCTTTATTATAAGGATAGATTAAAACATATGCCATACACAAATAACTCCAGTGCTGTGCTGCAAATGGTTATTTATTATGTTTACAATTTTCAAATGCAGTCTGCCTTTATTTGAATATCTTATCAAAATTTAGGTTCCAAACAGAAAAATAATGCAGATTTTGTGTGATTTATTATTTCATTACGAATTTGACAACGAGGTGTAAAAGTATTTTAAGATTTTATTTACTAGTGTATTTCCCATAATAATAAATCTATTTTAATATTTCCAGAACCTAATTAATATTTATTCATTCGTTAATCAAAACTTTGAGTCCATTGACTGGCGCAAATTTATATTGAATTTGTGAAAAAATGCCACTTCAAAATTCTATAAAGTTCATAATTAGAAATTATAAGTTTAAGACAAAAATGTAAAAGAAGATTAAAAATCAAATTACTTTTTAGTGTACCATTAAAAGTGCTCTTTTATTAATTATTATTGCTAACTGTCTGACCAGAGTTTAGAAATTCATACTTTAGCCGATTCAGATGATCTAATAGCCAAAAGGAATAAATGCACTTTTAAATGCAAAAGCTACGAGCGAGTACTACTTTTTTATTAGCAGATAAACAGGGTGGGAAATTTTGATTCGAAATAGCGCTAATATATTGAAGGTCCAAATAAAGTGAGAGAAATAAACACAAATCATAGTGAAATATGGCATCACAATTGTGGAGGCGTTGGGACCGCAGTGGCCTGTTGGTAGTCTAGTCTCGCAACCGGAGGATTTCCGGTTCAAGATCCAATTCCACCGAAGAACTTTCGTGTTAGCTGATCTGGTGTACGCTAAATCGGTCGGGGCCAAATGTCCTCCTGCTGGTGTGGTGTAGAGGCTTAGAGAGGGGGCGCCAGCTCAGGTGTGGTCTTCGTCATCTGGCCGCGATTCAAAATTGCGAGGTCTGCTCCAAAATAGCCTTAGTGTTGCTTTAAAATGGACGTTAATATAATTAAACTGTAAACTTTCCAGGCATTGGATATTATTGAAGACATAATATAATGCACAGATGATTAACGTCAATAAATCATTAAAACATAATTTTTATTTCATTTACTTGCAAATTATACATCTAGGGTACTTATATGATAAAAAAGGTTCAAAAATTATTCCAGAAGCACATAAGCATAACAACCCCGTTACTTTCAGTAACGCACATGCTTAAAATATCCATCTTTATTTCGGACTAGCCGCCTTTGGAGACCAGCTGGTTCGCCAATCTTAATGCTCATTAAAATTTTAATAATTAAATATTTTATGTAATTCCTACTTTAATAGCTTCTTCATTAAAATATTTTAAAACTTCAAATTTCAATTCACTCATAATATTATAAAGGCCTTCAGTCATAACGTAATCTGTATCACTCTCATTTTCTGTTAGCTCCCGTAGAATTTATGCTTTAAATTAATGTGGAAATGATTAATCTGCAATTAATATAATACTTTTTACTGAAGCAAAGCACTTTTTTTTGTAATATGATTACTGAAAACAGAGTCACTGAGCATTTAAACCTTATGTGCACTAAAGAATATCTTTCTAAATTTATGTAATAAATCAAAAATTTGTCAACAAAATTTTTTCAGATACATCATGAGCAGGTCTATTAATCAACAATGTTTAATTTTAAATGCATCAAACACTAAGAAAATAAACAAAATCGTTTAAAATAATCGGTCGGAAACAGGTAAAAAAAATTACTTAAAAAACGATGAACTTAAACTAAATACAATTTAATTACAAAAGCATACAATTAACCTAAAAATAATCCCGCTTCCGTTGAAAATAGATGTAAACAATCGGAACACAATGCGCATGCGTGAATTTTCAACGCCAGTTACGGTAACGCAAATGCGTGAATTTTTCTACGCCAGTTGGGGTAACGCTACGTAGATTAGAAATTTTTAATTCCCTTTATTCTTTTTTATTTTAATTCAAAAGTACTTCAGAATGAATCTGAAAGATCGATTAATTAACAACGTTTAATTTTAAATGCATCAAACATTAAGAAAATCAACAGAATCGTTTGAGATAATCGGCCGAAAAATGTTAAGCCTAAGCCTCATTAGCGTGGGAAAAAATGCTGAAGCCTTACTCATTTGGTGGAGGGGAAATGAAGATTTTTTTTAGCTGGAAAGTTAGTTTCTAATTAATAATTAAAATTCTAATTAAAAATTCAAAAAAAAGGGACCCCAGGTGCACATTCCCGGCCTCCAAGGTATACACGTACCAAATTTGGTAGTTGTAGGTCAAATGGTTTTTTCTGTAGAGCGCCAACACACACACACACACACACACACACACACACACACACACACACATTGAGCTTTTTATAAGTATAGATAAAACCTGCTGCTGTATTGATGTTCTTGCAAAACCATCATAATGCACATATTGTTACAGAAAACTCCGTCCGGTGTATATGAAATCCAATCAGCTCTATAATGGATAACGACGTTTTCAAGAAATTTCGCAAGAAAACTCGGAAACATGATCAAACCGCATGCAACAACAACACTACAACTTAGTAAACAACAGAATAGCGACAAGAGCTCTAAGCTAACTCCATTTGCGATAAACACTCTAAAGAATGAATTCACTTAATTCACAAACTCTTATTCTCCCTCGGAATTTTATTGTTCTACGTGACAGGGAACAGAAACTTATAGAAGAATTAACGAATTTCTGATCCTAACAGATATATCATTTTAATTCCTGTTCTTCCGAGAATCTTCATTTACCACCCTCCAAATTCGAAATATTTACCTCCAAGCCTTCAAATATGTCGCCAAGACTGGGAGGTCATCGGCCCGCCATTCTTGTAATATTTGTGCGAACCTCTCTTATGCGACTAAAGGTGGGTTCACACGAAGCCAACTATTGCACGCAATAGAAGGTCACGCCTACTTCAGGAAAATCAAGTGACTGCAACGCGACAATGGCAAATGGTTGTCCCGTTGGGACAACTATTAGCCATTGTCCCATCGACGTTGTCTCAACTGTTCACACGGGGACAACAGCAGAGAGACAACAATTGCGCGCAACTGTTAGCCTCGTGTGAACCCACCTTAATTGTGCAGGAAAACAATATTAGCTGATATATCAAACAGTTTGAGATATGAGAAATATTACATGCACATTACGAGAAATCTGCTCTTGACTGTAAAGAACTTAAGTTATTTTTTCATGTTTCTTTTAAACGACAACTAGTATTATTAAATTAAAGTGTTTAATCCGAAGTTCCTAAAAAGATTTCTTAAAAAAAATTTTCGCACTCTGAAATACTTTTTTTATTTTGTAACTGTTATTTTGAATCCTCCTATATCTGATCAATATTCGAATTATTGTGCTTAAAAATTTCTACTAATTTGCAAAAATAATTTAGAATCTCAAAAAAAAAAAAAAAAAAAAATGCTATTTATAAATTTTAGCAAGTGAAAAAGAAACCAGCTCAAACTGATTACGTCACAGATTTGATAAAATCAGCGCCACAACTTGAGAAAGATGTTCCTTGATTTATAACAACAAAGTCTTAATGTAATTTTCTTAGGAATAAACTAAACCAGTTCGTGTAAAATTTATTTTCAATTTATGGGTATTTTGAAGCTCCTTGTTTTTACGATTTTGTTACTGATATGCAAAGACGGTAAGATGCTTTTTTTTGCTTGATTTGGATTTTTTTTAAATTGAAAACTAACTGATGAAATTAGTTTAAATGCGTTTATTAAAATCTAAGAATGGTTTGATTTAAAACTTTAATCGAATCTTATTTTCTATTACAAAATTATTATATTTTCTTACTCTTGATAAATTGTCAGCAAACATTGAGTTCATTTATAGCGCATCTTTCAGTAACTGATGATCCAATTGATGCAATGATTTCATACATAAAATGCTTCTTTCGTTTTACAATTTAGATTTCTTTGCCTTTTTGTTGTTTTTCGGCTGCTGTTTTATTTTAGTCTTTTTTATTAATATGATTTATAATATGTCTTATTTAAGATTTCTTCATTACGTTTTACATAAATAGTTCTCGGATTTTGCAACTAATAAATTAAATACCTTAAATCGTTTCAAACGAATGTGCATTCTATATATACATTAGTATATATATTTTAAATAAACGAAACTGAAAGCATAATTACATTTTCTTTAAAGAAATTTAGATTAAAAATGCAGTTTGATGTAGAGAAATGGGGAATTAAAAAAAAGGAATTCATGTGTGGTATTAACCCTTTGCAATCGGAAAGATAATTTGATGCATAATTATTGACTTAATACGTGTACTTGTTTATTACACCGAAAAATAAATACGTGCAACTGCTTTAAGTAGATTTCCCTGAAAAATGAATCTACATCATTTTAATATTCTGTAGTTATTTTAAGCAATTAAAATTAAAAATAAATAAACAAATAAAATGTCAAAATGATGCACTGTCTTGAATGGTGGTTGAGAGAAGACATTCGACTGCAAAGGGTTAATGTTATGAGTTTGAGAAGGGAACGGGAGTGGTGTAATCCGGACGATAAAACATCGGCATTGACTTCAGTAAAATAATGTTGTCGTAGTTAACTAAGGCCTAAGTGAAGATTAGTGTGCACCAGCTGTATGTCGCCAATATTGCAACCCATCGGATCCAACTTATAGCAACCGTACTGCTGTTTTGTTTGCTACTTTTTGCAATGGTTGAGTTGTACATAAACTACAATTACATTATGAAAAATGTTAAGTTAAAAATATTAAAAATATCGAATAAAGATTTTAATTTTGTTCTTGATTATAATTGAAATTTTATTAAATAAAGAAAGTTAAGCTTATAATTAAAAGTTATTTTCTTCTTTCTTTTTTTTAATGTGAATACGAACAGAAAATATTTATTCTTTTGCAATTTTTAATTGTTAGTATGCGCTTTAAACAATCGTTTGCATTCTCACTTTAAAAGACAGCTGCAATAGAATTCTTCGCAGTTCTCGTAATTCTTTTGGTGTTATTTCGGTTGGTTACCTTCATAATTTGTTATGTCGGGAGTATTTCGAACCTGTAGAATGGATGAAGGGTGAGTTAAATATGCATATATATATTTTTTACGAGTTGATAAAGTTAGGAAAGGATGCTTGTTTGAAATTTTGTATTGAGAATGGTTTGATATCGAACCGGCAGAATGGATGTAGGGTGAATGGAATATATTTTTTTTACGAGTTTATGAAGTTGGGAAAAGTATGTTTGTTTGAAATTTTGTATGGAGAATGTTCCGATTGCTTATTTCTTCATTTTTTCTTTTCCTTCGGTTATGTACTGTTTCTGTTATCCATACAGTCTTTATGTTCAATGTGGTAGCGAAGCTACAAGGTTCCCGCTCCCGCTGATAGCAAAGCCGTAGGATGTTTTTTTTTTAAGTTAAAAAATTCTGCCCGGTGCCTTCTACAGATGCCTTCGGCATCTGTAGAAGGCACCGGGCAGTATGAAAAAAAAATACTTATCAGTAAAAAGTCCTAATTAGATGGCGGGAAATGGTAACCGTAACTGTTCCGCGGAAGTATTTGTTTATTTTGTCCGCCATCTTTATTGGCGACTTGGCATTGTTGGCGCAGCTGGGTGCACACTAAAAGTCACTTTTACCTTAACTAGATCAATACTGGAAAGACTCAAACTTCCATTCGATGGTGAGTTCTCAAGATGTCTGGATATCGCTGAGAACATTTCCTCTCTCCTTTTTAAATGTGATTGAATACCCATAATGTATGCTGTGTTTGTTCAAGAGACTCGCCCAGTTTTCTGATCACTCTCAAGGGATATACGAACATAAATTTGGTTACTAGCAATCAATTAAGAGGGGTCCTCGTTTGTGCTTCAACTTCTTAAGAACACGAGTTGTCATGACGATTTTTGAGGGGGTAAGAAATTTTTCATATCTTCGAAAGAGAAACTGAGGCTTTTCTGTAAGGAATTTGAACTCGAATGACCTTAGGAATGAGAGGGCTAACCAGGGTTCAAAATGCCGCTTTCTGTTCCTCGATTACATTTGTATAGATTCAAAACAGAACTTTCATATTTCTAAATAGAACAAAAATAATGCTTATCTATTTAACTGATTTATTTACTACCTTATTAGATGATGTTTTAGAAGTGTATTGTCTTATCAATTTAACGAAGAATGTGTAAAACACTCGAAATAATCATGAGTTCAAAATTTTTTGTATGTAGTTATAACATCTATAAATCACTTAATTTTAGCTCTTAAGTTAAAAATACGATAATACGATGAACTCGTGGTGCAACATCGTCAATGAAGATTAATAGAGTTTTTACATTTCTGGCAAGGTGTAAAGTTTGTAGATAGGTCCAAATATTTTAGAAAAGAAGTAAGCAGTTATTTATGTGCAATGCAAAATAATATCATGAAATAATGCCAATGCAAAATAATAAAAAGGGATGCAATTGTGCCTGCTCAAGGAAATCCTAAAACACGAGAAAAAAAATTTAACTTTCTGGCTACCAACCCTTTGACTAACGAGGAGGCCGCGGTGGCCTGGTAGCAAGATCTAGGCTTCGGAACCGAAGGGTTTGAGGTTCGAGACCCGATTCCACCGACGAACCGTCGTATAAGCAGGTCTGGTGTACGTTAAATCCGTCGGGGCCAAGCGTCCTCCCACTGGTGGGGTGTGGAAATTTGGGGGAGGGGGTTCCATCTCAGGTGTCGTCCTCGTCATCTGACCGGGGTTCAAAATTACGAGGTCGACCCCAAAATAGCCTTAGTATTGCTTTAAAATGGGACGTTAATATAACTAAACTTTCGAAGATTTGAATAATTTCCAACCGTTGTTAAGTCAAAGCTCTGGCAGTCGAAAGGTTAAACAGTGAACAATGGGCATTCTTTATAAAAGGGAGAATTATTCAAGAAGTCCAATAAATACTTTGCAGCCTGTTGCATATCAGAATTCAGTCCTTCTGTTCTTTTAATCAAAATACGAGTGAGTGAAGAATTATATTAAAAATGGTAATACTATGAGGAAGAAAAGGCTCCCTTCCTTTCACCCAGGAAAAAAAGCAAGACTTTGTCAGAAGTCTTATTTTCAACTCGCAGGAAATATTGTGTACTTTTACTCATTGTATACATTTGCTTGCTATATTAAAGCACTCGTAATCAATAGCAAAATTGTTTTCATTTTATATTTATTTGAAATTTTACATTTGTGTTTGTATTACTTTTCAGATGCATTTTCTTCTGCGCTTTGTATAAATATGCAAATTCATTTTGCCCATTTAGTTTAAAAGGGAATGGCATTTCATTTTTATTTAGGTTTTAGACGCATCTTATTTCTCTCTAAAAATTATTCTCCTTTCAAACTGTACCTTCTGAATTCAATAATGTCGTATTTAAATGAATCAAAAATATTTTCATCAACGCTTTCAAAATTCACCACATTAGAATAGAAACTCCAATGCTTTTTAGCATATCACTTTAGTATTAACTCTCTGTACCCTCTGCACTCGAATGGTGCCTCTCACACATTATTCAAGACGGTACATCATTTTAACGCTTTATTTTAATTTTAATTGTTAAAAATATCTACAGAGTGGTAAAAAGATGTAGATTTATTTTTTTCAGGGAAACTCAACTTAAAACAATTGTATGTTTTTTTAATGTAATAAACAAGTACATGTATTAAGTGAATTATGCATCGAATTGCCTTTTCATGCAAAGGGTGAATCTTTCATTCATTGTACATCATCTCGATTGAATCTTATAAAAAGTTTGCGTTTTCTTAAAACTCAAATCAAAATAATTATGATTTTGTCATTTGAATTATACTGAATAATTATCAATTAAATATACTTCTAACCAAAACTTCGAATTTTAAAGTGAAAAAAGCTTCAAATCACTCTATAATATTTTATTTATCTAGTTATTGTGTCTAAAAGTTGACTGTTTGCACTAATTTGGCATGATTTGCAAGAGAAATTTTGATATTTTAATTCAAAACTGATATGAAAAAGCAATAAAAATTGAATTTGATATAATGTATTTTTTATTGGTAATTTAAACTAAATTATTTTAAGGTGTAACATTTAAAAATTCTGTGTAGGAATAATTACTTGATAATTTAAATTAGGATATATTTAATTACTTTAGCCAATAATTGAATTATTTAGATGTTTAATTATTATGGAAATTTTGACAAGATTTTTAATAAAGAAATTTTCATCTTTAAATAAGTTTATAATGAAATGTTTTTATATAAGTATTTCCTTTATGTTGGTTTCGCCCTTTACTTCTATCCATAAAAATTGTGAGAACTGCAACTAAGCACTGGAGAAATTTATTGAAAGTTGTAATATATATAATAAAAAAATATCTGTGTGCTGCGACTCGTTTTGATATCGGTACACTTACAAAACTCTTTAAGAAATTTCATTCTTTCACTTTCGGAACTTGTTATCTACTCAGAATAAAATTTAATTTTATACACTTGAAATGCAGTATTTTCTTTTCGTTAATTCATTAGTTATTGCGTATTTCACTTTTAATTCATATACACTATTTAGTCGGATGAACAGTTCTGTACTACAGTTTAGAGATTCTAATCGGATGAAACGTTCTGTGTACTACAGTTTAGAGATTCTAATCGGATGAAACGTTCTGTACTATACAGTTTAGAGATTCTAATTAGATGATTTTTATTTTGCAATGATCCGATTTACAAGTGCAGATATTGCCAACGAATGCGTCCAGGAATTTTATTAAGTTACGTTTCTTAACTTAGAACTGCTTCTTCACGACATAAGCACGTTCGCTTCCAAGATTGATGCGCGTGATTCGGAATACTATCTAATAAGATGCTTACTTATTTGCGCTTTTAATTCTAGTAAACAAATTTTTTTTTCATTGGATAGTATGCATGAATCGCAGGTTTTTCATATAGCTGAATAACGTGTTAAAACATAATTAAAAACTAATCGTAGACTTGCTCTACTCGTATCGAATTCTACCTTGACTGAGAAGTTTTGCTGTCAAACGAATGCGAATGACACGACAGTCAACGGTTAAACAAGATCAATCATACATTGTAACAGTGAGGTTTTAGAAATTTTGCATGTATCTCCTTTCAATATTTTCAATCAAAAACTGTCTAAAATAATTTTAAAAGCAAAAATATTCAATCTTAACACACAGCTTAATCAACATTTAAAATAAAGCTTTTTTTATAACTGGCTAATGCTCGATTGGAACTTTAGTGCTTAAATACTTTACGAGTAAAGGGGCAACAACCTATGTTCCCTAATCGATTCGATTTACTTTCATTACCCGTGCAGCCCATGATTCAGACTTCAAAGAATGCAATTTCCTAAGCCGGCATTGCAAAAATCTGAAAAAGTAGAGTTTGAAAAATGCAGGCATTTTCCTACACTCCGTATTGCCCCTTTTCTATTTGGATTGTGGTTCATCGTTGAATCAAATCTACCGGCAAGTTCCATTTTCAGCTCTACATAATTCTAAATGATTGCTCAAATTATTATTTTTGTTACATAATCAATTTTACTTGGAAAAAAAGCACAATTTGTTGCATTCTGAATCTTTATCCTAAGAAATCGGACAATCTTTTTTTTGAATATTTTCTGCGTTGTAACATTCCCCGTTTCCCAGTACTGATAAGACGTTTACAGCCAGCTGTGTCGTCGCTGTTATTTACTAACCCCCTCGAGATAGCCAGATGTTGGATCTTTTTACATGGGTAGTCTCGCATCTGTTCATTAGCGACTACAGTGAAAGACCACATATGGAATTCCTCGTTCCAGAGGTATTGATAGTACCTTCAAAGAGAAGGGGGTGTCCGAACATTGGGATGCTAGATGTTTCTCTTTGTGAAAGAACCTTCCCACGACCCACTGGCGCCGCTGAGAGAGCATATGGCTGAACCCCGATTGGCCGAAGGAGAGCTCAAATGACCAATGTAAATTAAGAGGTGGAGATTGTCGCCGAAATAAAGCGCGGGGATTTTTTTCAGAGAGGAGAGATGAAACGAATTGCAAAGTATGTTGGACTACGCCCACGAGTTCGGAGTCTCGGAAACTACCCCTGGAGTTGTGTTGACATGATGGAGAACTGAGTTCCAAGAAAAACCTTCGATTTTGACTGTTGTATCTTCTACTACAGGTGTAAATAGCTATTTATTTAACCAAGATTAGAACAAGTTGTTCTTTGTATATATAGGGCTGTAAAATAAAGAATTGTCTGGAAATTCTGCTTCGTTATTTGATCAGTCTAGATCAGGACATTACAGCGTAGTAATTGTTTGATCTGTAGTGCCCAGTCAAACTATGCGACTCCAATTTTAAGATGGACTTCTGCCTTAATGAATTTTATACAAAATCTGATCACTACGCCATACGGAAATATTGTAAATATAACCCTTTTTTCTAAATAATGTAAATATTTTTATTTAATATCAATAATTTATACAATCCTGATACATCAGATTTTAAAATTACTCAGTGGGTAGAAAAATTACCAGTGTATATGTTCATTGGGTTACACCTGACATAAAAAGAATTGCATTACATGTCCATTCAATTGGTAAGATAGAGGCCACGGTGTCCTGGTGGTAAGGTCTCCACTTCCAAACCGGTGGATTTCAAGTTCGAGACCCGATTCCACCGAAGATAAGATTGTATAAGCGGGTCTGGTGCGCGTTAATTCCGTCGGGGTCAAACGTCCTCCTGCTGGTGTGGCGTGGAAGTTTGGAGAGGGGGTGACAGCTCAGATATCATCCTCGTCACCTGACTGCGGTTCAAAATTACAAGGTTCGTCCCAAAATAGCCCTAGTGTTGCTTTAAAAAACACGGGACGTTAATATAACTAAACTAAACCGATTGGTTAGAAGATGACTTACCAGGATATATGCATCGGGGGCATGGGTTAGCGTTAATAATAAAGACAAAACATTAAAAGTGTGTAAATTTACCTGACATTTTCTCTCTAAATGGCTCCCCAAAGTCTGCAGTTTTTTGAAGTCTTGATCATGGTCTACATACGCCATGAAAATAAATAAACTCGACTTGTGAATAATCAGGCAAAAGAAATTGATGCAATGAAAAAAGATAATGAAATAAAACTCCTGAAAACATATTCCTCAAGTATCCCTCCTGGAAAACAGAAAAAAATCAGGGGATCAAAGGAAAACAAAATTTTAAAGTAGCAGCTTGGATAATTTTCGTGACGTTTCGAATTTAAAAAATGCTAGAAATATTACTGCTCTGTTTTACTTAGTCAAATCTGTTACAATATTACACACGACATTTTGATTCCTTTGACACAATAACGATTATAACTTGATTTTGAAAATTTAATTTTTGGGGGAAAATGACTTACAACAACTCGCCATCTGAGCATAACATTCTCCAACAATAAAATCATATTTATTTTGCTCGTAATATCCAAGTACACCAACAATCCAACATAGTTCCAGAAAGAACGTTTAATCTTCGGAAGAAAACCAGAGAAAATTTGTATGACTCTCTTCATAGAGTGAGAATTTGGCATATTAGCATGTTTTTTATCTCTGTACTATTTTCTGATTCTGTGGATGCATAGTAACGAAGCATATTTGCTCCCCTGCTCAGATTGTAAGAAGAAAGCCCTGTCGCAAGTACCGCATCATTATTGCTATAAATGGATTTTAAAAAGTTTTTTCCTCTTTGAAAAACTTATCAAATTTTAGATTCGAGAAGTAAAACCAGAGGGAGTAGTTTCCACAATACTTTTTCGCATACTCTCTAATAAATTTATTATGCCAGAGAACGCCTTAAATGAAACTGGCATTCAATAGTTAAGAGACATTAAATTTTGGTGTAAATTTAGCCTTTTTTCTGGATCTATCGTATCATGGATCTATCGTATCAGCGTTTTTTGGCGATCAATCCCTCGCATGCGGTTTGTAGTATCCAAAAAGGGAATTTTTCGTAATCTATTGAAACAAGTAATTTGACACGAAACGGCACTTGAAGTCACAAAATGCCATATCAAATTTAATATATTTAAGTCATTGCGAGTTCGAATTATTGCGTTTAAATGTTTCTGAAAGTAGAGATCAACAGACAGTCAACTGTTTGGTGGATTTGGTCCAAACTTTTATAGTTTACATTATAGATGTTAAATCCATGTGCCTAATTTTATCTATCTAGCTCTTTTCATTTTGTAGTTCTCGTGTTAACTTATATTCGAACAGTCGGGCAGACAGATTTTCCACGAATAGATTTTACTCAAAATTTGAGAGAAATCTGCAAACTTGGTGTAAAGACCGTATACCAAATTTTAACCTTCTAGCGTAAAACATTTTTGAATTATCTTCGTCACGGAAGGACAGACAGACATTTCTCACAAATTCTGTTTTCGAACTTAAGGAGGTTTAACATGGGGAGGTTCGACAAAATCTCAAGTTCGAATTTTTTTTTTTTCATGTTTATTATACTTCTTCTATACTTCGTATATTAGAAAATAAAAAATTATGATTTCAGAAGAAAATAAGTTAAATTACATGTTTAGAGAAACAGGAATGATAATGAAATCATGTAGATGAAAACGTGAATACCCGGCAGAAATTTGTACACATCGAGGTCTGCAGAATGTACCACTTAACGGTAAATGCTTTTTTTTCCAAGCTTCATATAATTTCATATTTAGATTTTCTGTATTGTAAGCTTCGCATATAATTTCATATTTGGGCCGCGGTTGCCTGGTGGTAAGGTCTCGGCTTCGGAACCGGAGGGTTTCAGGTTCGAGACCCGATTCCACCGAAGAACCGTCGTGTAAGGGGGTCAGTTGCACGTTAAATCCGTACTGACCAAACGTCCTCCCGCTGGTGTGGTGTGGAGAGGGGGATGCCAGCTCAGGTGTCGTCCTCGTAATCTGACTGCGGTTCAAAATGACTAGGTCCATCCCAAAATAGCCCTAGTGTTGCTTCAAACGGGACGTTAATATAACTAAACTAATAATTTCATATTTAGATTTTCCGTATTTTAAGCTTCGCATATAATTTCATATTTAGATTTTCCGTATTTTAAGCTTCGCATATAATTTCATATTTAGATTTTCCGTATTTTAAGTTTCGCATATAATTTCATATTTAGATTTTCCGTATTTTAAGTTTCGCATATAATTTCATATTTAGATTTTCCGTATTTTAAGCTTCGCATAATTTCCTATTTAGACTTGCTTCCGGGAAAGAAAAGGCATATAATACACAATTAAAAAGACTTCAGAGGGCAAAAAAATCCATTCAGCCAGATATGTTTATCACATCTCTCGAAATATTGCATCTTGGTTAGATGTAGGTTTACGGATGTTTTTGGTCGATTTGCTCACTTTACCCACTTTGTATTCAAAAGGACAGGCAGACCTCCTCAAAATAGATTTTGCTCAACATTTGATAGAAATTTATACATTTGATGTAAATACCATAAATTAAATTTTATTTCTCTACCTTAAAGCGTTTTTGTGTTATCTTTGTTACAGACAGACTGACGGATAGATAGCCATAATGCCAAAAATGTTTGTCAGACTCGGATAAGTCCGAAATGGAAAGTTTCATCAACATTGAGCGTTTGAATTTTTTCATGATTACAGTACCTTCTCTGTACTTCGTATCCTATAAAGTAAAATTGAAATGTTACATATTGAAGCAACCATTGGTAATGGTTATATTGTTATCGAATAATTCAATATTTATTGCAACATAAATAATATTAAAATACAAATGTTATTAAAATTAATATATGAATCTAAACTTGTTACAAAATTTATATTATTGAATAGCTTCAAAGCTTCAAAAGCAAAATAATAGCAAGAGCTGTGGTATGCATATGAGATACATTTCTTTGCTTACATCTGTTCCATTCTCAACTTCAGGAAGTATAGTTTTTAGCTTATCTGCAGTCGGCATTCAAAATGCTTTTCAGTCCGTTTAGATGGTGCTTCCTTATTCTAAATACGAATTTCTGGGAGTTTTTTTAGTTGCAGACGGTTGTTCTTGAAATGTGGCGATGCCTGCATTATTTTGATTTTGGCAGGACTTTTATTTGCTTTCTTTCTAACTCTCGAATCCTTTTTCGTTGATCCCTTATTATGAGTTCTTTTATGTTGTAACATTCCCTGTTTCCCTCGCCTGATAATTTGGATTCCGGCCAGATGTACGTAACTCCACATATTACTTCCACATTGTTAAGTACCTCCAGACTGCCAGATGGGTCATCCTTTTCGCCAGTTGAATTATTGTCTGTCATCCAGATGATGAAAAAAAACCCACAGATGTGCGTTTCGTCGTTTCAAACAGATCCATCGTATCTTCAAGGAAGAAAATTGTCAAACCATCCAGATGTTCAACTTTTTTCTCACTACGAAGTGACAATAATGTGTTCGTGAAGGGTCAATTATAAAGATGAATCATTAATAGATATTCCCATGACTGATTGGAGAGTATTAAGTAAGGATTGCTGAAGGGCTATTGGCTGATAAGGAACTCAAGTGCACCAATGAGAAAATGAGAAGAAGCGATTTGACAGAAATAAAATGCGTTATTTTTTGAATAGAAGAGCAGTGAGAACCGTTTTAAGGAGAAGCCAGAGAGCCTTGAGTGTTCGAAGATGTTCCTGATTTTGTGAGGAGCTGTGTGTGATTCGGGTTTTTGTGTTAAGATCTTCCCGATAAAGATCGGTGGACTTCTTGAGCTACCCCTGGAGTAGGCTTTTGTGCTAACAGCCTGTTAGAACTGTTAGTCGGTGGTGATTATTCTCCGAATTGATCGAGGAACTATTTCATGATTAACTTTCAACTGTTGTGTGAATATTGTAAAAAATATTAACTTAGATGACAACAAGTTGTTTTTGCGTACATATACAAGACTCTAAATAAAGGAATTGTTTATTACGCTTCTCACTTATTTGATCTGTCAGGATCAAGGCATTACAATGTATGTCAGTCTTTTTGATCCCTTGACTACTAGGATTTTTTTTTTGAAGTTCGAAACACTATTTGGCCTAATATGTAACTGACCTGCAATCTCTCTCGCATCTATGTCATCATATTTGTAGGTGACAATTTGACCTTTTTGAACTGCACTTAAAAACTTTCCTCTAATCATCCTAAATAAAGGTATAAAGGCTTTCTATAAAATAGCAGATTCTTTTAATGAAAATAGTTAAAAAGAACGAAATATCCATATTTAAAGTTGACAATAAACTCCAAAACGGTTATTTCGGCATGTGTCCTACTTTTTTCACACTCCAGAAATTGTCAAGTGCAACTAATTATTATTAGTGGAAGATAAAATTTATTCATTGAAAATAAAAGAAAAAAGATAGAAAACGTAAAAAAATTAGATCTATAGGATCAAAATACGAAGAATAATTTACAAGATATGACTGTCCTAATTTTTTCACTTGGTGTAGTACTGCTTTATTATCACATTGCATACGCCTCACGAGTTTTCTCGTGTTTCGACCATCTATTGAAAGCCACTCACGAGTTTTCTCATTTTCACTCTTTAATTTCGTGTCCTAAAATACATTATGATCTGTAGTTATAATGATTTAAATAATGCATAAATTGTTTAAAAACCTGCTGTTCCTGGCGTATGTTTTAGTGATTTCTATGCGGTACTCGATGTGTTTTATTATGTTGCTTTTTCTTATGGCACTTGTAGCATAGACAAGCCCGTTGACAAAGTCAGCGATTTTAAACCAAGGTTTTTAGTGCCTCTTGCTTTAGTAGCGCCATCTAGGGCCAAGAATACGACTTAGCTACTCATGCGCCACAATCCTTTTTACGGGACGGACTTCAAACCTACATTTCATTCACTCATCCACATATCGTAATTTAGACTTGAATCAGAGAACGATAACCTCTGAACCAATACCCCTAGTGGTATTGTCTTGACTTGGAGGACTTTGTGACCGCGATAGATTTATACCCGCACCAATCACCTTATACATAGAGATTTTTCTGCCGGCGGATTTCGAACTGGCTACCCAAGGAATGCGAGTCTAATGACCTACCAACCAGACTATCCAGGCCTTTGCTATTATCCCTATTTGCTTTGGCTTCATCATTATTATTGTTATTATTATTATTATTATTATTATTTTGGATTTCTTTAGAGCGACATTAATGCTTTTAATGCGTCTTTGTGTGCAATGAATACAAAAGATGAAGGAAATAATCAGAAATTTCAATATTTTAGAGACTGGAGCTTTTACAATTTCTGAGGTGGACGACAGTCGATTCGATGGAAAACGATGGTTGTTAGAAAAATGGTCTCCTTCAGCAGGGTGGCGGGAAAACACCCACAGAGGAATCATAGCTTGGTATTCATCAACCAAAGGAATTACTACAGGTATTAATTCAGACGAAAACCTGATGGTGAAACAACTGGAGGTTCTGACACTAGCATCTCTTTTGAGGTAAATATTTGACTGGAAATTTACAAATGAATAAAATTAATGCATAGCATTATTTTATGATAAAATCTTTCTGTAGCATTAACTTGTTTACAAAATTAAATTTTAGTTTGAAAGTTTAATTTCACCAAATAATAAAATCTCCAAAAATATTATTGACCATAATATTTTAAAACCAGTGGAAGTTGTCTCCCCAAAACTTTCTTGCATAGTCTGTAATAAAGGTGTCATACCAGATAATTTCTTGCATTATCTTTTCATACAATAGTTACGAAATATTAGGCTTTGGCATGAATTCAGCATTTTTACTGAACCTATCGTAGGATCTTTAGCGAATTTCTTGGCGATAAATCCCTACCATGCTGTTAATAGCATGCCAAAATTGACTGTGTGTTTTAGATGCATTATTCCTAGCTGATTGAAAAAAAAATGACTCAGAACCACACTTGTAATCAGAAAATTCCATTTTCTGATTTGATATATTTCCGAAATTGCGTTTACATGTTTAAGAGAGTACAGACCGACAGATGGTCATACGCTTGCTGGATTTGGTTCAAAATTTTATTAGTATCTACACTATCGATATGTGTACCAAATCTTATCTATCCAGCTTTCTTCGATTTGAAGTTACTGTGTTAGCTTATATTCAAAACGTGGGACAGATTACCTAGAACTATTCTCACAATTTGATAGCAGATTTGATGTAAAGACCGTGTACCAAATTTCAACCGTCTAGCTCACAGCGTTTGCGAGTTATCCTGATCATAGACAGACAGATATTTTCGAAAAGTGTCTTTCGAACCCAGGGAGATCTGAAACATAGATTGATCAAAATCTGGAGTACGAAGTTTTTGACTATGGAAATATCTTTTCCATTTCATGTATACAAAATAAAATGTTTAATTTTTTAATGGGTTTTAACAAGAAAATAAAGGGAAGTAACTCAAGACGTAGAGACAGGGAGGACATAATTCAACATTGTGGGTGTGTGTCTGAAAAAAAATTAGGGGCAGTAGGAGGGAAGCAACTCAAATCTGCTTCGTATATATCCTACTCTTACTACCTTTACTAACCTTTGTTTCACTTTATATTCTCTTGTAGAAATGAAACGGATCCTCTAACTGCAAATCAGCTCAGTATGTACATTAATGCTATGATTGTGACCTGTCAAAATCTTCGCAACTTCTATGGATTTGACTTGTTGAAGTTACTGAAAGAGGAAATTGAAACTTCTTCTATAGCAACTCATCCTGTGGCTTATCTCGCCCTCTGCAATACCGGTGAAACCTTGCAAATAAATGCAATCAGTGATCTGTGCATCGTTTTAAATGATAACTGGAATTATCCTTTTTTCCTAGGTAATTTCATTTTAAAATGTTTTATATTTTAAAGTCTATTGCATTCAATATACGTCATTGCAAATTAATTTAAAGTATCGAAATATAAAATTGAAAAACCGCAAAAATTAATTTTAATTTATAAATGATATGAAAATAATAAAAAAAACAATGAAAATTTTTGAAAATTTAATTTGATTACGTTAATTGCTTCTTGTACAGGGTGTTAAAGAAATTTTGGACATATTATGAAATAATATGAATCAAACTTTAAGATAATGCCTTTAATTACTTCCATTAGAACTTCTGAGGCTTATAAATCACAATATGAGGTCCTTTTATGGACCATAGTATATCCAACCTAAGTTCAATTTCCCACTATACATTTAAGAACATTTGAAGAAGTTATCGATTGATTAATAGCTATGATAAGTAGAATTAAATTCTGCGAATGCTTAAGCGAGATTCGTTGTCTTAAAGCATCTGATACATACAATATTTCCATGGGCTGAGGTAGCCTGGTTGGTAGGGCGTTGAACTCGTATCCTTTGGGTTGTGAGTTCGAATCCCGCCGATCTAAGACCCTCCGTGTATAAGGTGGTTGGTGCACGTATAAATCTGTCATGGTCACAAAGTCCTCCAAGTCGAGACAATACCACTGGAGGTACTAGTTCAGAGGTGATCGTTCTCTGATTCAGGTCTAAATTAAAATTGTGGATGAATGAATGAAGTCTGTCCCGTAAAAAGAGCTGTGATGCATGAGTAGCTATGTCATACTCTTGGCCCTAGATGGCACTTCTGAAACAAGAGAAGCTAAATATCTCGGCTTAAAACCGTTGACTTTGTCAGCGGGCTTGTCCATGACAAGTGCCATAAAAAGCACCAACAACCATATTTTCACAATCCCCAAGAATATATATATATAATAAGGAACTTAATTTTGAAAAACGCATGATATGAATATAAAGTGATTTTTTTTCTGGTTAAATCATCTTGAGATGATACATAACTCTATTTATTCAATTCTGAGAAATATAGTCATGCCTTGCTTAATGATTATTTTTCATAACAAGTGGTTCAAATAACGAGTGAAACAAAATGTAAAAATGTGACTTGCTTAACATACATTTTTTGCAAAACGAGTGGCTAGGAGACACGTTGCATGTTTGATTAGTCTGTATTAATCTGTTAAGAGCACTTATTTGAAAAGAATCCTCTTTCCTGAATGAAATAAGCTTTAGCCAGATAACGTTGGCGAACGCGACTCCAAGGGATTTGAGCAAATACCTCTGGAGCCTTTATCTATCTCTGGCCAAGATTATACTGCTATGGGGTGGATAGAATGACACAGATGAGCTGGTAAAAGAACCACCGATGAGTGTAGGAGCTGCATTCTCTGTCATAGCAAAAAGCTTCTGGGGTTATTTGATCAGGGAGGAAGAAATGACAGAATCAACAGAGTAACAAACTTTTAGTGAAATGTGCGAGTTTCTGAAAGAAAGGGGGAATTATCGCATCATTTATTAAATTTAGTTTAGTTCAGTTATATTAACGTCCCCTTTTAAAGCAACATTAGAGCTATTTTGGTACGGACCTCACAATTTTGACCTGCACTCAGACGACACCTGAATTTGCACCCCTTCTCTAAACTTCGGCGCCATACCAGCGGGAAGACATTTGGCCCAGATGAATTTAACGTGCATCAAGCACCCTTACACGAGGTACTCCTGGTGGAATCGAGTCTCGAACCTGAAGTCCTCCGGTTCCGATGCCGAGATCTTGCCACCAGTCCATCGTGGTGCATCACCCATTAAGAAGCATCACCTCAAAGTTCCGTTCTCATGGCCCGTTTCCTTCTGGATACTGTCGCAAATCTGCCATTCGACTCATCGTAGAACCATTGTCCTCAGCTGCCTGTTAGTAACCCTGTGGAAGTTAGGAGCTTCACGCAAACTGTCATGAAAATGAGCAGACCTCAAGAAACTCCTTATAACCACAAATGAGGGGAAAGAGGACAAAATGAGCCTGACGCAAGGCTTACATGGACCATGAGAACGGGGCCTTATACGGTAGCAGTGATGCGCGCTGCTAGTTCATTTGATGTTAATGCTGTGTCTCAGGTTCATGAATTTTGAAACGTAGTCCAAGACAAAACAACTTCAGATAGCTTTTCTTTAAAAAATAGAATGTATAATAAATTACGTTATTATAAATTTGCTTCAGAATGTTACGTATTGTCCCATTTCACATGGAGGGCCATGGGGCCTCGGAAACGGAGAGTTTCAGGTTCGAGGCTCGACTCCACCGAAAGTACTTCGTGTAAGGGTTACTGGTGCACGTTAAATCTGTCGGGCCCAAACGTCCTCCTGCTGTAGGGTGCGGAAGCTTGGAGAAGGGATTGCCAGCTCAGGTGTCGTCCTTGTCATCTGACCGCGGCTCAAAATTATAAGGTCCGACCCAAAATAGCCCTAGCGTTGCTTAAAAAAAACGGGAAGTTAATATAACTAAACTATACTTATTTTGCATGTAATCCTAAGGAAATAATTGTTTGTTTATTGGGTTGACATTGGGAGTACAATTTAGCAAATAGTCGTTTTCATTAAGTCATTATCCACTGTAAGAATGTTGTGAAATAAAACTTTGCGAGATATTAGTAATATGCAGTATCGAAGCAATGACATCTTCCAAATTATTTTTTTACATAATTTAGTAATATGTCTAAATATTAAATAAATTTATTGAGTAAACTATGGAACTGGTTATATATATATATTTAAAATATAATATTTTTAGCTGAATGTATTCTGACGATGATTATATAAAATAAAAGATATTTAGAGTATTTAAAGTTTAAATTTTTTTTTTAACTAAGCATTAAAAGTTTAAAAAATCTCGACCTTAAACTCAGATATTTTATCTTTTTAACTCATAAGTGTTACAAAATACCAAATAAAATTTATTAACAATTGACAGAATTATAATGTATAAATGAGATCTAATTTCGTTTATTTCCTTTAAATATGCCGACGCCGACGTCTTGGCATAGGGGTAGCGCGTCTTCCCCTGGATCTGGGCGTCCTGGGTTCGAGTCCCGGTTCGGGCATGGTTGTTCTTCATCTGTTCTATCTGTGAGATGTGTGGATGTGCCCCCCTGTAAAAAGGGGTTGTGCAAGCAAATGTGATGTGTGAGTAGCTAAGACGTACTCTTGGCCCCCGTTGGCGCTACTAAAACAAGAGACGCTCCCTTGGCTTAAAATCGCTGACTTCGTCAGAGAGCTTATTTCATGGCAAGTGCCATTATAAACAACAACAACAAATATGCCGACAGTCACTGATCATAATTAATTCGCAATTTTCTATATATTTTTTTTTAAGTCAAAGATTTGAATGCCTTAAATATTCCAAAAGTAAACTCATTGTCACATTAAGAATAATGAATTGGAATTTATTAAAAAAGTAAATAAATTTCTGTAAAATCTATCATTTGTAATCTGCAAATATGAAATTTCTTTAATATATCAAACAAAAAAGTTTTTTTAGTAACTCACTTATATTAATATACCAAAATGAAATATATTTCTTATTTTCTGTTTTTTAGTCTTTAATGAATGTCGGTGAATATTATGAGATCTTGAAAGTATTTTTTTTTCTCTTATTCTCTACAAGGTGGCACAGTTCCTATAGGATTAAAATTATGTTAAATCATAAATTAACTGATGAATTCTTTATTTCAATGGTTAATTAATCAAAAATGTGTTTTCATTTGAAGAATATACAAGAACAGGGTGGCCATAAAAAAAACCTTTCTTGTTTGGAGAGGCCTCTATGGTTAAAACGAATAAACGAAATGAAAATTTCATATACAGACTATGGAAGTCATGGGAAGACGAATTCCACTGAAAATTCCACAGTGAAGATATTCCACAGAAGAGATAAGTTAATGTGTTATATCTTCTAAAGATGTGTTAAAAAAATTTAAACAAATAGCACCAAAAGTTCCCGCTAGGAGAAATACCGACGCTGATGCCACGTATGAGCGAAGAAATTTGCATATTGAGATGGATATTTTAAAATTCATAATGCATGGTGGCAGCAACGCTATGCATTCCTTGTAAAATGGGAAGAGCACACGATCGGTTAGCAGTTTGTTCTTGACAATTGGTGTGTTCTTGAGTTTTGTTCGCGATTGACTGTTGATGTGTGCTTAATATGGGCCCTACCTTACCGCAGCATGCTTTACTGATAAAGCTGTTCTACATTAGACAGTGTAATGCCGTGGCTCCTCTTAAGGAAATCTGCATGTCTTGAAACAGAGCATAAGACGGGCTGTTTTGAACATCGCAACCGACAGTTTATACGCAGCAGTGGGGAAATTCATATACCGTATGCAATATGTTGCACGGTGTCCAGGAGACCTTAATATTGAAGAATAAAAGATTATTTTCTGTGAGTTCCATGAATTGATTAATAATTGTATTCCAATAGTGCTAGAATTTCCCCTATCGGCAACTTTTGACACTAACTTGTTTTCTCTGGAATTTATTTTTCCATGCCTTCCACAGTCTGTGTATGAAATGTGGTTTCATTTCGGTCATTCCTTTTAGCTGCAGATGCCATCAAACAGAGAAAGTATTTTATGACCACTCTATATATAAAAGTATAGCACTCTTGTACATCAGGAAGCGTGGAAAACGTTTACTAATTATCATCTTTACGAATACGAGACAAATGTTAAATAAGAATTTTAAATAGATAATAAGCATTAAAATATATATTTCAAAGCTTTGTCCAATTCCAGAAAGTGTTTTACACTATCTTTTTTTCTCTATAGAAGTTCAGGCAGCAGCTGTCATGGCTCTCTCCTGCATTCGAACCAGTCAGCAAGATGTTTATGCCCACTGTACTGATTATGATCCAACTATAAAAAAATTCAAGCAGCTTCAGCTCGAAGATGGAAGCTTTGGAAATATCTACACTACTGCAATTGTTACCCAAGTAAGATGTGAAAATTATAACACTGTTACAAATCTATAATGCTGTTTCCCTGTACGAATAGTTCGATCACTATAAGACCGTTTAACGATCAGCTCTGTTGGATGCTGATCGGATGCCGAATTGGTAATCTCAGGGCTTGGCAACAAATTTGGCGACTTGGTGATGAATTTGGTGATGTTGGAGGCAAAATAGATAATACTGGAATTTTCCAGAATTTTTGCGGTAGAGCTAATAGTTTTCGAGATATGCCTGATTGTTCCAGAACCTTCTCTGCCCACATTCGGGATCTATAAAAGGCCGGCAGTTTTAAGCCAAACTGTTCGGGATCATTCTCTGCTCTGTCTCTTGAACTACAAAAGGTTGTGTGACCGAGGTGGATGTCGTGTTTAGAGTTCAGCTCTGGTTAATAATTGAACAAGCTCTCTCCCTGGGCGCTTATCATGCTGTGCTGTTGTTTGCGAGAAGTGCTGCTGTATATTGCTTGTGTGCGTCCCGGCTGTGAATTTGTTATCTGCGTATTCGTGATTTCTTGTGTATATAAATGCCATCTTTCGTTATTGAGACCTGCCGATTATTTTCACACCATACACCCACTACAAGCGAATCCCTTGATTTTACGGACTTAGTGGAACTGATGTTCCGTAAAAATACAGAATTTTAATTGAGTGTCTTTTGTAAAATTTAATAGGCACATCATATTTCTAAATGCTTAAAATCTCTGCATCAGTTTTGAGATTTATTCACAAAATGATTCAGAATCGCGGAAAGATTAAAAATTTATTGTGAGTAAAGACAGAATTAAATTTTTTTTTTTTTTATACAGGAAACTAAAATTTATGGATGGTATTATTTATAATTTAAAAAAACTAAATAATTCTATAATTATAGAAACATTATGAACGTAGAATTAGAAAATGCATTGAATAACTGATTGCAAATATTCAATGTGCCGTTGTCTATTCAGAAATACATACTTAGATAAACACACATACACACACACAAAAAAAAAATGCTGTTTTACTTTTTCATATGCGGATTATGCAAACGGCTCGACTGATTTTCATGAAATTTTTTATGTGTATTTGGTAGGTATGAGAATAGGTCGTAAAGTATATTTCACAGCGCTAGGTAATTAGGGTGTTCCTATCCACGTTGACCGTACGATGAGGAGATCAACGCTTGCTTGAAGTCATCGCCACTGTGACGTAATGTTGAAAAAGTCCAGCTAAAATTAAACACGCGCGTCCAAATGCTACAAGATCCATCGGCTGACACATTATCGGACCAATTGTTAGATATCGGCGATGGAAAAGTTGCTGTCTATGAAAATACTGGATGCATAAATTGCCCACTCATTTCTGCACTATCGTTGATTCGCAAAATGTTCTCATTGACCGCATATTTCCCGATGTACGCACACAATACATAAATCATGCGTGGCTGGCAGAAAGAGCCATTTTGGCAACAAAAAAATGTGGGCGTCGAAGATTTAAACTTCAAGATACATCAGTCGTTGCCAGGCGAATTGGTATCATTCAAATCGATCGATACAGTTTGCGATGCTAATGTAGCTGTAAATTATCCAACAGAGATTTTGAACTCATTGGATTTGCCAGGCATGTCACCACACCTTCTACGACTGAAAGTTGGATATCCGGTTATCTTACTTCGGAATTTGAACCCACCACGGCGATGCAATGGCACGCGATTGGTCATTAAAAAAAATTGATGAAAAACGTTATCGAAGCCACCATTTTGAATGGCAAATTCCGAGCCGAAAAGGTTTTGCTGCCACGAATTCCAATGATTCTCACAGATGTGCCAATAGAATTAAAAAGCGGTCAATTTCCTATTAATTGTCATTGCGAATGCCAATCTAATAAGTCGCAAGGGCAAACGATGTCTGTTTGCGGCTTAGATTTGGGCATATCATGTTTTTCACACGGACAATTATACGTGGCATGTTCTCGCGTGGGCAAACCATCGTGCGTATTTGTGTTGGCTAAAGACGGACTGACAAAAAATATCGTACACTCAATTGCTCTTCGAAATGAATATTGATTTTCTTTATTTCATTTTCATACTTTAGGATAAAAAATATATTACTTTTTTCACTTTACGTCTAACTTTTAAGAGATCAAACAATGTATATGTTCGTTACGTTAATGAAATACATTGTATTGAGAAAAAGAATGATTGGTGTTTTTTTTTTTTATCGGCGATCATCGTCTACAGCGCTCCATTCCTCTTTCTGTCATAGATCCCATCCCCACACACTTGTAATACATTCGTCATTTTTTAATTAACAACCAAACTATTCACTAGAAATAATTTATATGGCAGAACAACGTTTGCCGGGTGAGCTAGTATATAATAAAAAAAAACCAAATTAAAACTAGGATATGTTCAAGCATATTTAGAATATTCGACACTAAAAGTAAAATTCATGAACAGTAAATTATAAAATATTGAATTATAGAATATAGAATCTAAAATATTGTAATCATATTATTGCTATCAATGTTGCTGAAAATAGCTTTCAGAATAATTTTACATGTTATTCAGTATAGAATATGCAGACATTGTGTATACAATATTTATATTTATTATATTTCGACTTCTTAATCAGAAAACTATTGCATATATATTTATTTGAATAAATATTATATAAAAAGATGATATTTTATGTATGAGTATTATTTAAAAAATGATAAAATATTTTAATGCCAAGAAGTTAATTTTATTGCTTATAAAATTTTGTTTCTTTTGAAAATTGCTAAGTATACAGTTTTATTAATAAAGAAACCGATTTAAAACATTTCTAAAGAACCAGTGTAAATGGATGTATTTATTACTGACCATAGAAAGGTTCAGAATTTTGTTTTATCCATTCAGTGTGAATTTCATTTATTATGAGACGAATACTTAAAAAGAAGTCCTTTCTTACCAAGCTTCAACTAACCAGTATATAGTTTGGGGTTTCGGAATAGTAAAACGGCTATGAGATACTACCTGAGGTAACTTGCAGCGCCATCTACCAGAAAATTTTGGAATTAATGATCCTATCTCGTAAACATTGAAAGATACGTGTAAAAATGCAATTAAAAATTTATAGCGACTCTATAGTTATAGTAATACGAAACGATATCACGCATTAATACTCAAAGCGGGATTCAAAAGTGATCATTCGTTCGATATGATTTTCAAGATTATGGTGTTCTGAAGAGTGAGCAAAGCGAGAAAAAATCGAACCGAGAGAGATGAGGAATTTACTAAAACACCTTACTGGTGCTTCTGAATCCGTAACACTTGCCACGTTGCACAATGTGCAGCGAGAAATGCAGACGTATAGTCGCTAACTATAGAATTTTGAGAAATATTAATTAATGATCCTGATAACAGGGGCAAGTCCCAATTTCTTTCTTCAACTTTTTACCATAATTTTCAAAATCGTGGTCAAACAAATGTTCATATTTTGCATTCCGTTTGAGTATTAACTTACCTCAAGGTAGCTTTTCTTATTAAATAGAGAGAACACTACTATTTTTTTTCCCTCGTATATTTCACCATTTACAAGACCACTAATTCTAAAAGTTTTCGATAGATGGCGCTGTAAGTTACTTAATTGAGTAACCTTTTGTACTATACCTAGACACCAACTTTATGGCCTAAGCTGTCACCGTTTAAAAGTTAAGATAGAAGCAACGGATATAAGTGGGTAACCTGTATTAACTTTAATACTTGTGTAAGTAATTAAAGGCATTCTATTTCTATACCAGATAGCTTTCGTTTTGTATAATATTACAGTCTAAGATTTTTTCGAACACCCTATGTATGCCTAATGGTTGAGAAACTGGTTAATGTAGAAATTGTAGAAAGGACATCTTGTAAGAGTATTCTTTCATATTTTTTCAGGCACTTCTTTCAGCTGGTGAAGGAAATAGCAAAGATTGGAAACTTAATGCAGCAGTCAAGTATTTAACGACGCATTTAAATTCATCTATCGACTTTCTGGCTATGTATTTGATTCTGCCGGTTTTAAACAGGAAAAGCTTATCAGATGTGAGAAACATAAACTGCTCTATTGATCTGCGACATAAATCGAAAGGTATGCATGGCGAAGATTTTAATTCCTTTTCCTCTTTATTCATTCGTGACATCTAAATACTTGGTAATTTAATATTTTTTCTGTCAATATTTTCTACTATTTTCTCCTATACAAATATTTTTTTTTAAAAAAAGTGTAATTTTCAAAACATTTGAGCTAAGTTTCCCCGAATAATCGCATTTTACTCCTCTCTGAGTTAAAAAAAACACATCTTTGTAGCTATGTCTGTGGATTTGTGAACACGATAATTTAAAAACGTTTCAAGCGTGACGGATGGAATTTGGTTTATGGCTTTGAACAAATTCTTAGATTTCTATCAAATTTTGAACGAAATTATTTCATGGGAAATCCGCCTGTCAGGCCATTCGAATATAAGTTAAAAGATAGCTACAAAACGAAGAGAGATAGACGGATAAAATTCAGAACATGGATTTAACATCTATAATGCAGACACCTGTTAAATTTTGAGCCAAATCTGATAAAGAATTGACCATCTTTCGAATTATACTTTCAGAAGCATGTAAATGCAATAACGTAGAAACAAATGACTTTAAAGTATCAAATTTTGTATGCTATTTTGTGACTACAACTATAGTTTTGTGACTCAAAAAGCATCAAATTTTGTATGCTATTTTGTGACTACAACTATAGTTTTGTGACTTAAAGGCATTAAATATGGTATGCTATTTTGTGACTACAACTATAGTCTTGTTACTTAAAGGTATTGAATTTGGTATGCTATTTTGTGACTACAACTACAGTTTTGTGTCAAATTTCAGTTTCAATCGGTTAGGAAAAACGTCTAAAGCACAAATTCGATTTTCGGATATTATTAATAGGTAGGTGTTTGCTATTAATCGCCAAAAGGCTGGACAAGGAACATACGATAAATCCAGTAAAAATGATAAATTCACGCTCTTTCGTAACTATTGTAGACTAGCGCCATGCAAGGGATTCCCTGCCTTACCTAAGGCTCATAAGTTTTTGTAGAGTTGGTGGGAGATAATAATTTAGAGAGTAAACGAGAAAGCTTTGCGAAGACAACTCCCACTGTTTTGTATCGGATCTATCAATGAGTTGATTCTTACCTGGTCTATATGTTCATGCGATTGTGCACGCGATAAATCAAAAAATAAACAAGTTCTCCCATTAGCAAACTTTAATTTGAGATAATTACATTCAATTTATCTGTCTGATTTTAAATTCAGTATATTAAGGGATAGACGTGCAACATAAACGATATTTAGGATATTGTCATGGATATGTGAACACGTTAACTCTAAAGGATAAAAAGCAAGATAGATGAAATTTAGCATGTGTATATGAAATAAAGATTTATGATCTGTATCAAATTTTCCACCAATAGATTACAAGGAAAATATATAAAAACTCGTATTAAATTCTCTTTTATATTCTGCAGAGCCAAACAAATCGTATTGTTTAAGTATAGGGAGACTGGATTAAAATACTCGTTTGAAGAAATTGGGTGTTATAAAAGCTATAATTTATGACGGTAATATGGAAAAGGTAATCGCCTTCGCATTTAGGCATTCGAGATGGAAGTCAATTGTTTTTCATTTTAAATATAATTCGTCTATGTATTATATCGAATATTAAAATTTGAAGCTAGATTCTAGTCAAATAAATTTTGAACACGCGACACACCACAATATTTAAAACTGTATTTTTTTATTTCTGTGCAATCCTTTCGAAACGGCGCCCTCAGAAATGAAATGCACTCTAGGCAGCAGGCGTAACGATTCTGCTCATGAAAATCAAAAACGTGTGCGCTCCAAAGAAATTGCCGCTGATCGATGTCTGGTAATTCCTCAATGTTTTCAGAATCAGACTCCGAGTTCTTTGGCAGTATGCGTCTCTTGTATGCATTTTGAATTTTACCGTTGTATCCAATTTCACCACCAAACATTTCAGACAGGTCAGAATGACAATTCCATACCATCGCAGCTCATATTCGTCTACCATTTGTCCATTATCGGGGCAAAATTTGTTGATAATTATATTTGATTTTGTAAAAAAAATCTCTGCTCAAGAAGCGTGAGCTGCTAGGGCGTCGAAAACAAACGATTTAATAGACATTATTGGGCAGTCACTGATAACAAATTGTGGTATCCCCACAATTTTATGGCGGTAATTTATCATTGCTTTGGTTTATTTTTTCCATTTAATTATCGATTTATTTATTTTATCTTACAAAAAAAACTATAAATAAAACAAATGATAATTATCCCATGAAAAGAAATCCAGAACAGGGGAATCGACACCGCAACACACTAGAACGAAATAAAAACTTTAAAAGCATTTTAGAAACCTACTTCAGCGTAGGATATGTCAGAAATGAATGACGTCAAAAAGGAGCTGTTCGTTCGGAGAGGGCAACTCTGGCTGAGCGTCTATAGGTGCTGTTCGCTCAGAGTGAGCGTCTATAGCTGAGCGCCTAAAGACGCTCTTCGCCGAGAAAGAATTAAGAATTATTTAATTGTATACACTAATACATATCTTAGCCTTTACCGCACTATTAACGAGATTTATCATTTATTTACAAATTAATTTATGAAATTATTTTCATTAAAAAGACTCGATGACATGTAAAAACGTAAATGAATATGATAAATTAGTCAATCCATTTAGAAATTTTATAATTAGTTTGAAACTGGTATAGGTCAGAATTTTAAAGTCAAAGTATTCTTTAATTTACAAAAGTGCATAATCAGATGTATTTATAATAAATTGTGTTGCATAATTTAGTTCATTGATGCTTATATTCTTGAAGGCGATTCTGCCCCCGATGTGAGAAATAAGCTCGTCTCTCAAATGCGTGTGCGATATACTGTATACATTGGCGACAAAAAGGATAGAGCTTCCTCCATAACCCTTCGAACGCCCGAAAACATCACTGTATTTCAGACCATGCAACTAGCAGAAAAAGCAGACTCCAAATACAAGTACGAAATTTTTGTACCTCTTATTCATCTACAAATACTTTAGTATTTTAAACATCTAAAGGTTCTCTAGATTTTTATCTACGTTGAATACAACTTGCTACAACTGTTTGACTACGCTAAAATATAGGCTTCTTTCGAAAATATGATTTTTTTTTTATCTAAATGTTTAAACAGTTTTTTTATATAAAACTTTGTATTTTGTTTCTAGATCCATTTTTTGGGAAGTTACTTATTTTTATGTTTACTTTTATGCACATTTTCATGATACTTTCTCAAATTATTTTCTTTGGTAGAATTCTTTTACGAAAAACCTTATAAATTAAAATTTATTGCATATTTTTTTGTTCAGATTTAGTAATAATTTTTCAATATGTTCTACAGTTCTGGAACTAAAAAATAAATAATCCATTCATAGAAATATGAATGGATTATTCATATTCATTTCCATATATAGAAATATTCTATATATGTTTTAATAATTCAAAATGCGAAAAAAATTTAAAATTTCATTTTATTTATCCGTTATAACTCCAATATTTAAATACTGAATTGGAATAAAGTTTAATTTTTACTTCAGGAACTAAATGTATTTCTTATCTGCAAAAGTTTAAGCAAATTATATGGAACTGATTTTTTTTTTGCTTTTTTTTAGATCTTTTGTAGAATATATCTATTTTTAGCCAAAAAAATTTTTTTCCCAGTTTTTTTTTTAAAGTTTTTAATTTAACTAGTATGTTTGATTACATATATTTTTTAAATATTTTTTTAAAGCAAAAATTAAGAAATATATCTGTTTTATAGCGTTTTATCAAAAATTCATTCCGAATCTAATCACCTTTTAAAGGTGAATGTTATTAAACGTTGGCCATAATTGGATGCAAAGATGTTGAAAAAGCAACTTTCAAGAATTTCAGGCTCACAAACGAAATTGTTATATTTGTAATTTTATGGTTATATTTTTCTTTTCAGTGTGGAATTAGACCAGAGATTCTATTTTAATTTTTTTATGTATTCAAAATTCTGTATTTGATGAATTGTTATAAATTGTAATGTATTTTTGCTGTTAGTTTCTTTTTATACAATATCTAAATTTAATCGAGTTACATATTTAAAATGCGTTTAAATATATTACACAGGAACAGTCCATGTCTAATAATAATTATGAATCCCAACCATGGAATTTCAATCTTTCTATCAAATTACGAGAATCCCTTTTGTTTTCTCAAATTAATCTGAATTGCAAAACAAAGACGAGAGAAAAACGACATTGCTCAGGCATTTGTTAGATTACAGCAAGTTTTCGTTCCTCTTTTTAAAGAACGTTACCATTGATGGTGGAAGTCTTAACCTTACTAAGAAGTCTCTCATTAATATGGAGTTTTAGTTTTCAAATAAGTTTTTCTATTCAGGGATTAGATGAAAATCACACGGATCTAAGTCGAGTTCTCGATGAAGAAGGACGAAGGCGGTGGTCTGTCGTAATGCAACTGTTTCAATGAGTTTGAATATGTATTTCGAAAGAAGTGGAGGATGCTAAAATTTCAGGCACTGAATTTGTCAATCCACATGCCAAAATTGCGAATTTGGAGCTTGAATATTCCTACTCTATTTCTTTCCTGAAAATAAAATTCAAAGAATTCACAGACTAATGGAGAAGATCCAAAGAAATTTTTAAAGATCCCTTTATATAACTGGCGACAATGCTGTTTGAGATATGACTAGAGTCTGACATTTAACAATCATGATCTTGAAAAGTAACTGTTTTTTATAACTTTTGGAAATAAACTTCTAAATCTAGAACAATTTCTAGTTCTTGAGCTCTAATTGAGAAATCGCTTGATTCTTGTAATTTCTAGAACCATCAGCTTTGTCGCTGAATGGCTCTCAAGATCGAACAAGTTGACCTGGATTTCATTCAGCATCCATTAAAATATCTGTAACATTCCCTTCCTTAATAAGAGACTAACTGCGCAGCGCAAACAATATTACAGATTCATAACAAAATTTAATGTAGTCTTATAGTCAGAAGGTATATAGGCAGTTTGTGATAGTGATATCTTTGTTACGTCCATAAAGTGATATTTATGTTACATCCATAAAATGATTATACAAATTTTCTTATCTTTACTCGAATATGACAGCGATGGAAGAATGGAACATTGTATAAAAAAGAATGGAAGACAAAGGAGACACTGAACCTGCTGTCAAAAATATTCAAGAATAAATTTTTTAATAAAATAAGGCTTTATTTCCACCGCCTCGAATAAAATTAGACACCAGAGCTTGACGATCTTTTGATTTATCAAAATAATCGATATTTTTGAAAAATCGATTTTCTGATGTCAGTTCTCGAAAAATATCGATATATCGAAATCATGATCATGAATAATGGTTCACGATAAATCGCGATAAAATAAATCGATATACACAATTAAATTGCATTTTCGATTTCATTTTGGATATCAGTTAGGGTTAATTTTGTAATAAACGGTTGTATAATAAACGGTTTTCTCCCTAACTGAATGAGGGGCCGCAGTGGCCTGGTGGTAAGGTCTCGGCTCGGAGCCGGAGGGTTTCAGGTTCGAGACCCTATTCCACCGAAGAGCCGTCATGTAATGGGGTCTGTTGCGCGTTAAATCCTTCATGACCAAACGTCCTCCCGCTGGTGTGGTGTGGTGTGGAGAGGGGGGTGCCAGCTCAGGTGTCGTCCTCGTTATCTGACCGCGGTTCAAAATGACGAGGTCCGTCCCAAAATAGCCCTTGTGTTGTTTCAAACGGGACGTTAATATAACTAAAACTAAACTCTAACTGAATGATACCATTATGGACAAATAATTGCGGTTATCAGAAAGTTGTTGGCTGTTTTTTGTTTAATCGTTAAATATTCAGAAATAAAAGTAAAAAGGATTCATTAAGATGAAATTCACAATTTTATTCGTAGCTCGTATTTTCACACTTAAGCGTGCTCGCATTAAAAAAAAAAGAAAAGAAATTCCGTTATACCGCTTTTACCTAGAGGCTAGCGATAAATTGCGATACAATAAATGGATGTTCACAATAAATTTACATATTTTTTTATTTCGTTTTGGTTATCGGTTAATGTTTATTTATTTACTTTTTGCTCTTCGTTTTTATTGACCTTCATACAGAATTTTAATATTTCTATAAATACTATTCTAATAAATAAAAATGCTTGATTTCTAATAATAAAAATTCTAATAATAAAAATGCATTATCACACTTTATTAAAAGAGCTTTACCAAAATTATTTTCTATTTTTATTAAAAAAAGTTTATTATATAAGTTGAAGTTTCCGTTTATTTGGAGTCGTTCTGATCAGTCAATATATTAAGAGATGCTATTTCTAACTTATAAATGCTATAAATAAATAATATCACGATATATCGCGATGAAGTTCCGTCATCGCCCAGCCCCATTAGGCACCCTGAAAGCCTTTGTTAGTTTAATAAAATTCAAGGAAAATATTTCAAGTATATTTATAAACATTTTCAGAGAATTATCCGAAGCAAATCTATAGAAACAGATATTTGTTTGAACCTAATGTAAAATGTAATGAAAATTGAAATTTTTAAACAAGATTAACAAAAGTCTGGTAATCATTCAAAAAAGCAATAACTAACTTCTTAGAAATTAATGAGATCTAAACTATAAATTTAATTTTTGAAGAGAGCAATTATTTTTAAATTCTTCAAATTTATCGCAGAAATTTCAAGATATTAAGATATAAGGGGAACTTAAAATTCATTTTCTTCATTTCACATCTAGAAAACGAGGTGGATTTTCCCTTAAAATTAAGGTGCTGTCAGCAATTTTACCAGAAATCAAGAGAAAAGAAGGGAATGCAAGATGAAATATTGCCCTGATAGCCAACTAGTGCTAGATGATGAAAAACAAACAAACAAACATTATCCTTATCAAAGTTAATGGAAGAAAAGCGGAAATAGAAATTTTGTGAAATTGGCAGTGATAAGAATTAGATGAATAGATACACAGGCTAAAAATATTTGGAGCTTTTATCATAAATTCATGCATTATTTAAATTGTAAGAGAAATAAAAAAATAAAAAAAAAACAGTTTAAGTTAATATAATAATTTCGCATTATTTTCTCAAATTCTTTTGAAAAACCATCAGATGAGGAAAACAACAGGTCTCATTTTTGGAAACCACTCACAAAACAATGTAAAATTTAGCTATTTGAAAATTTTCAAAATTACTTTTTTAGAATTATGTTATTATTTGAAAGTCTTTTGTTAGACTTCACAGTTCACAAAATAATATAAAATTTATCTATCAGAAATAAAAAAAAAATTCAAACTTATTTTTTGTAGATTTACGTTATTGAAAACAATCACTTTAAGCTATAATCTTTAAACAACTGCATAAAAATTAACATTTTCGTAAATTTTTATTACGTAAAGAATTTAAAAAATAGTTTACTTATTAAGTTATACAAAATCTATAAGAATATTTTATTATGAAATTTATGAGAAATTTAACTTGGGTTTAAATCATGAACCCCGAGGATAAGGCTTAAAGATTTTGAAATTGCTGCCACTGGCTACATGTTTAGCCCTGAGTTTAATTTATGTTAATGACTGCGACAAACTAATTTCTCCTTTCTAAACCTTCAATTTCTGTAGGATTTTTCATATACGCAGAACTTTTGTATTGTTTATATTTGCGAAAGCTGTTTTATATAGTGCAATAAAGTTTTTGTATTCACACAAAAACAAAAAAAAAAATAAACACACAAATTTATTGAAAGCTGCTTAACAGTATAAATATAAACAAAAGTTTTGAGCTTGTACCAACTGAGATCTAAAAAAAAAAAAAATTTTGAAATAATCTATAATGTTGCTTACCAGCACGGTTAGTTCAATCACTGGACAGACCGTTTTACGATCATCTCTGTTATGTGCTGATCGGGTGCCGAATCAGTGATCTCAGAGCTTGGCGACCTGGCTACGAATTGGGTGAGTTTAGCGATAAAATAGATAATACTGGAAACTTTCAGAATTTTAGCGATTGAGCCAATAGGAACTGAGATATGCTTGATTGTTCCAGAACCTTCTCTGCCCATATCCGTGATTTTATAAAAGGCTGGCAGTCACAAGCCGAAGTCAGTCGTGTATTGTGTCGTGTACAGATTAGTGGAAAGAGTCAGCGGTGAATAGTTGGAACTGTCTAGCAAAGAGCAAGCGTTGTGTGTAGCTAAATCGATTTCTGAATTGAACTGTGTTCTGAGTCCTGTGTTTATTGTGGAGGTAGCATCGAGTCGTGTGAGGAGTAGCCAGTCGTGTAGTAGTGAATCGGCAGTTGGATACAGCTAAAGCGAGGAGATTTTAGAGAATTGAAGGCGTTAGGAGTGACCGTAAAGTGTGGCTACGACGATTCCCTCCTCCTGCAAAATTTTGTCTGTCTGCTTTGTGTGCGCCGTGGTTGTTATTAATACCGATTACTTTTTGTGGGCTACTGTTTGGTTGTAATAGGCTGCTCTGTATTGCTGTGTTCGACTCGGCTGTGCATTTGTTATCTTTGTATTCGTGTTAATAAAAGTCGTCGCCCATTACTAAAGGACTGTTTTTTCATCGACAAAAAAATTGGAATAAACCCCGGAATTTCCGTAACAATATGTTTAATAAAATATGCAAGATTATTACGATGAATAAAAGAAATTTTTTTACTAAGCGAGTTTTCTTTAATAATATTTTGCAATGAATTGTTTCGGGAATTGTAAAATAAAAATCATTTGCCTGCTTGCTGAAAATATTTATCGCTTTTTATTAAAAACTTATTTCTATGAGATAAATCTCTAACCATTTTATATTGTTAAATGTATTTGTATTTTTTTAAAAATTTACATCATAGATTTTAGTGGAAAAAAATGGGAGAAAAAATGTACGTCTACGATATAGCAGGCGTGAAAAACGATTTTGAAGATGGATTGTTTTGGATGCTGTATATTAGAAAAAATGGTACTTTAGCATTTGGAATCAAAACAAGTAAGAATAGAATTTGATCTGTTTCATCATTGTAGATTTTGGGTAGCTTTTTTTAGGCAATTTATATATTTACATTACTCAAGGCGCAATTTCGAGAAAATTTCTGCTTATCTCTTTATAAGGTATTGTAATCCAGCAATATCATCAGAAGGCAGATATTGTCTTTCCCATTATTATTTTAAAATTTTATGAAACCCTGGTTATCCCTATTATTTTAATAGGAACCTATTTTTATAACGCCTTTAGGCTACTCGACCATCATTAATACCCTCATTCTTTGAGAGAATGACTCGTTTAGTTTCAGAACTGCATCTAGAGAATGAACAAGTAGTTTCTGAACAATCATTTCTCTTAACACCTTGGAAATCTCATGTTATCCAATACTTGATTCTCTTTCAACATTTTGATAAACAAAAAACTACAGATATTATTTATCAGCAAATCTTTGCTAATCATCGTCAAAAATATTGTCAATTCAAACCTATTTTTATAGATGGCTCTAGAGGTTTCGATCTTACTTCTTATACTTGTATTATTTCAAATTCCACAATAGCTTATAAAATTCATTTATTTTTTTCCATTTTTTTCAGCAGAAGTAACTGCTATTTTAAAAGATTTGTCGTTTATTTCAGATTGTTCTGCAGATAGCAACATAATATACACTGATTCACTGAGCGCTTTGGAATTCCTATTATCTTTACATGTTCGAAGCCATCCTTTGCTTTACATTTTAAACTTGTATGACAAACTTTTCTGGAAGGTCTTTTAAATTATTTTATGATGGGTCCCCTCACATATGGGAATTATGGGAAATGAAAAGGCTGATATGGCAGCTAAATTGGCCACTACTCTCTTGCCAACACAGATTACTCTTTCTGATTATAAGAAATATATATGTTACATTTTGCATTCTAAATGGCAAACTGAATGGGACGCACTGATTCGTAATAAGCTTCATACAATTAAGCCTACAATAGATTTCTGGCCATCTTTACACAGTAGAAAACTGAATATAATTTTAACTACTTTGAAGATTGGGCACACTCGATTCAATCCTTCGACATTTGTTTGAGTGATTGAATTATTGCTCAATTTGAAAGAGTCCTATGTCTTTTTTTATACATTCTTGTAGAATTTCCACGATTTTCTTGACACCGTCTTGCACGTTTTCAGAAATTTTGCCCTGATTTGGGCGAGTTGCTTTTAAAAACTCAGCATGCTCGCCTTTTTAATTTTTTTTTAAAAATATTGATTTTTATAATTATATATAAACATTAGCCGCGCTTTTTAGTACAGTACCAAATCTTACATCATTATTGCGCTTTTATATGGCTCACAGTTTCACGCTTTTACAAATTTGAATTTTGTAAACAATCATTGTTTTTACTTCATTATAAATTGATACAAATATTTTAATTTCATGAATGTGGCGCAGCTTAACCAAAGATGGCTTTTGTGCTATTAAAAAAAACTCAACTGAACTTTATAAGAGGTCCCAAAATCAAACACTATTTTTTAGAAAAACCATTTTTAGATTCTTTATAAAAGTTTCTTGTTAAAATCTTGATAATAATTAAGAAATAGGCAGATTAGGAAGGAAGAAAGCATAACAAAGAAAATGTGGGAAAGAGTTCAGAATTTAGATAACTTTTAAAATGGAAATTTCCCTAAATTTAGTTGAAATATCATTTATTTTACACGCATTTAGAGTTTTCGAATTACAATCCTTTTATAGTGTTAGATTCATGGTGGCTATGCTGTAGAATCTTCAATGAAACGTAAGTGACCATTGATGAAATCTTTAAGAGGCATAAAGTTTTATATGAATTAACGAAATCGGTGCACCAGATGCAGTTGGAGAACATTAAACTATTTTTTTTTCTTTTCTCATAGTAATATAAAAGGAAGTAACAGTTTTGAAATTTCTTTTGAAAATGAGAGTGAATGGAAAACAAATGACCTTGGAAGACGTATCTGGAATCGTGAGGTTTCATATGAAATAGTAATAGTAGAAAGGGGACCAATGTTTAGAGTTGGGGTGTTGACCTCCCCCCCTAATTATTTCAAATAAACAGCTTATATTATAATAAAATGTAGTTAATTTATTTTTCACCATGCATAATGAATTTATTGCAAAGGTTTAAAACGGTACTGAACTAGCTAATTATACAAAGAATTATTCTTTCTTTTAAATAATGATAAAGTCAAAAAAATCTTAACCTTTCATTTTTATGAGTACATTTCTGGAATGTACCAGTGCTAGTGGCACGTCACGACATGAATCAAAAAGTGATTGAAATAAAGCGATCGAAGAAATATCCTTTTAAACTAGACATATCAAGCATTTAAAATTCTCTTTAAAACCAAACATTAAGAACAAATAAAATATTTTAAAGTTTCAACAGTACATGCTTCAGAAAAAAATGTTAGTTTTCTCATTATAGTCTAAAAAAAGGAAAATGAAAGCATGAGTAATTCTGGTCCTTAGGAATAAATAATGCAATTAAAATTATCTATGCAAAGTATATAGAAAACTGACTGGTTACGAGATTATTTTTAAACTTTGTTGTATCTTTCTTGTATCTGGCAATTTCTTTTTTTGTGAGAACTTCTGTTTTCAATGTTTGTGTTTTGATGTAATGTTTTGTGTGCTTCGTAGTTTTAGATGTCCGTGAATGTAATTAGATGTAGTTAAAGTAGATTAAAAGCCTTAGTAAGTCTTTGAAGAGCATTGAGTTTTATATACTACATCACATGAGTATTGAGAATTAGGAATATTGATCCATAACAGTTTTTGGAGATCGATATCAGACATAATATAAAATGAAATCTCCTGAAAGCGTCTGTATATTGAAACCCAAAAAACTCGAGAAATACTTAACTACTTTTGGAGATATTTGTACTATTTTGTAGGGCATTTATTGGGGAAGGTTTTAGTATATTGAAGTCATATCAAAATAAAAAAAGGAGTTTTATAATTGCTATTTTAATTATTTTCCTACTACAATTCGCGCATGCGTAAAGCAGCAGTATCCGTGCTTTGCCCTTTTCCGCGCGTGAGCGGAAATCACAAATTTCGCATGTACAAATAGCAAGAACTGTGGTATTCATATGCAATACATTTCTTTTTTTACGTCTGATTTTAAACAACGATTCAAATCTCATTATCCCCAAAATGAAGGAAATTCAACCTTGGCCGGAGCACATTAAATGCTAAAATGCTTTATTTGTTATACGATAATGAAAATGTGGAGGAGAAAAACGTTAGGTTAGCTAATATCAGAGAAAGAATGTCCAGACTTTCTTCAAAGGAGAGTCTTCTGCTGGGCGAAGTAACCGTCTCTCTTTAAATCGCACTGCAATTGAATTACAGAGACATAATGAATCGCGCCTATCTGCTGACAGAGAAAGACAATGAATCGCGCCTATCTGCTGACAGAGAAAGACAATGAATCGCGCCTATCTGCTGACAGAGAAAGACAATGAATCGCGTCTATCTGCTGACAGAGAAAGACAATGAATCGCGTCTATCTGCTGACAGAGAAAGACAATGAATTGCGCCTATCTGCTGACAGAGAAAGACAATGAATTGCGCCTATCTGCTGACAGAGAAAGACAATGAATTGCGCCTATCTGCTGACAGAGAAAGACAATGAATTGCGCCTATCTGCTGACAGAGAAAGACAATGAATCGCGCCTATATGCTGACTGAGAAAGACATTTAAATTTGAGACACAGGAGAAGTGAAAGAACAAATGTTCCTGATATTTGGTGCGAAAAAGAATACTCCTCTCTGAATTTCGATCCATGTGTGGATTACAGAAATGATGCCTCGGTTTCAATAGAAACAATATCTATAGTCTGTCCATATTGTTCAGCTTTAGGAATAGTTTTGATATATAGTCATTTTCACCAAAAAATAATTTATCGCCAAATTTTAGCGAAATGGCAGAAAGTGGCAAGAACGGCAGCAATAGGGTAACGGTAGCAAAAGCGCCACCGAAAAATTGCCAACCTCGTAAGGCGCAAAATGACTGTATATCAAAGCTTAGCGCAGCTTTAAAATGGAAAGATAAATCAAATAGCATATATTGTTTACAAGGGAAAATTGAAATAATTTTGTGGAACAGTGTCAATATGGAACAGCATTAATATACAGTTATTTTCATCCAAAAAATAGTTTATCACCCAATTTTAGCGAAATGGCTGAATGTGGCGCGAACGCCAGCGATAGCGTTTCCATTCTTAAAGGTTCCGAGGAACGCTGCAGCAAATTAACGGAAATATGAAAAAAAAAAAAAAAACCCCAATAAATGCAGTAAAATGAAATGCATGAAAAAAAAATTTAATTGAAGATAATGAAAGTAAGCAGAAGTATGTGCAGCAGGAAATAATCAAGGGAATCGAGGAGAAATCGAAATACAGTAGCATACAGTCACATAAAAAAAAATGGCGGCCATGTAACCCCAAACAAAGCGCCACCGAAAAATTGCCAACCTCTCAAAGCGCCAAATGACTGTATAACAAAGCTTAGCTCTAAATATTTCTGAAGATGTGCTATAAAAAATTGTTTTGTAATTATTTTTGATGATTTCTAAATATCCTTTTGATCCCGCATGACATTCCCATGTCATATCAGGTGGAGGCTAGACTTAAGTCTAAAGCTAATTTTTCCTTTTAGATGTTATGCCACGCTCTGAGCGGATACTACTATTAAATGATAAAATGATTATTATTCGTTATCTGCCTTTATTTGTAAAAGATAAAAAAAAGTTTTGAATTTAAATGTTGCAAATATAGAAGCTTAATTCATTCAAGGGAAGATTGGACATAAAGTGTTAAATACAGATTTATTACAATTAAATTATATCCTATTTATTTTTTTCCCTTTGTTTATAACACCTCTACATATTTCTTCTATATTTTTGATCAGATAAAATATTCTATCAAAACTAATGTTGCAAATGACTTACATTATTTCGAGATACTGTTACCATATTTTACCGATTTGATTACGAGGAATTAACAGATAATTGCAAAAAAATAAATAAAATAAAAATAAATACAAATAAAAAAATAAAATAAAAATAAATAAAAATAAATAAAAATAAAAAAAATAAAATAAAAATAAATAAAAATAAAAAAAATAAAATAAAAATAAATAAAAATAAAAATAATAAAATAAAAATAAATAAAAATAAAAATAATAAAATAAAAAATAAATAAAAATAAAAAAATAAAATAAAAAATAAATAAAAATAAAAAAATAAAATAAAAATAAATAAAAATAAAAAAATAAAATAAAAATAAATAAAAATAAAAAAAATAAAATAAAAATAAAAAAATAAAATAAAAATAAAAAATAAATAAAAAATAAAAAAAGTATAACGTGAATACTAATTGTTGTTTATAATGGCACTTGTCAGGGACAAGCTCGCTGACGATTTTAAGCCAAGAGAGCGTCTCTTGTTTTAGTAGCGCCAACTAGGACCAAGAGTACGTCTTAGCTACTCACGCATAGCATTCGCTTGCACAACCCCTTTTTACAGAAAGACATTCACACATCTCGCAGATAGAACAGATGAAGAACAACCATGCCTGATCCGGGACTGGAACGTATGACGCCCAGATCAAGGGGAAGACGCGCTACCCCTATGCCAGGACGCCGGCATGAATACTAATAAATTAGTTTAGCAGTAAGTTATGCAAGGAAACTCGGTTATCTGTGATTAGATGAAAATTTAGAAACCCATTTAGTGTTTTGAAATCAATTGACTTTTCAATGTATATCCTGGTAATGTGTTTCGGATAACCTCGTCATTTTGAAATCGCGTTCTGATGACTCGCATGATAAAAACTAATTTATCTAGCTATGCGTCTACACACATGTCAAAACCTCAATGAAATCTTGTCTCGAACCAACGATCTTTCAATCTCCCGACCGTAACCGTAATCATGCTAACTTATATGAGACCTCCTTAGCCTGGTGGTAAGGGTTCGGCTTCGGAACCCAGGGTTTCAGGTTCGAGATCCAATTCCACCGAAGAAATATTGTGTAAGCGGGTCTGGTGCACGTTAAAACAGTAAGTTCCAAACGTACTCCCTCTGATGTGGTATGGAAGTTTGGAGAGGGGATTCCAGCCCAGGTGTCATCCTCTTCATCTGACCGCGGTTCAAAATTACGAGGTCCGTCCCAAAATAATCCTATGTTGCTTTAAAACAGGACGTTAATACAATTAAACTAAAACTAAGCCATCTCATATGTTGCACTCTCACATTTTATGTATGATAGTGAAAAGACATGCGCTGTTTCTAAAATGAATTAAAGTTTTTATTTTATGGTCATTTCTTAAGGAATTTTCAGTTTCGTTAACACAATCTTAAGCATCAAGTCGCAATTCACATTTTTAATCTGCAATTAGATTTCAGAAAGTATTATTGTGACCAGTTGAGGGTGGCAAGAAATTCACAGATGCGTGTGCCTAAACAGTCCACTGTAACTCGCAGATTTATATCTCCTAGTTGAATTAATTTTCGACCAAACTCCGGTGCAAACAGTCTCAGTCGACGAGTCGCGAATGTCACTGTTACTTTCTGTCACAATTGCCTGCTGACGTGTACAAGGCCGCAGTTGCCTGGTGGTAAGGTCTCAGGTTCAAATTATGGTAGAAGAAACGTAGGTTAAGAAACATAGGGTCATCGAAGAACCGTCGTGTAAGTGGGTCTGTTGCACGTTAAATCAGTCTGGATCAAACGTCATTCAACTTGTGTCGTTTGGAAATTTGGAGAGGGAGGTGCCAGCTCAGGTGTCGTCGTCGTCATCTGACCGCGGTTCAAAGTTATGAGGTCCGTCTCAAAATAGCTCTAGTGTTGCTTTAAAACGGGACGTTAATATAACAACTAAATTAGCTGACGTGCGCAACACGTCGTTGGCGATTCTGTGGAAAAAAAAAAGCATTTCGACATGCATTCCGCGTCTTTCCACGGCAAGGGGGTAAGTGCTAAAATCAAATGTTTTATTTGAAGAGAGATGTAGGAAAGAAATCCATTTGTTTCGAATAGCATTTAAAGATAAATTCGAAGTTCTTATAAGTAATTTTTTTTTAGATATTGGATGCGCCTTGCAAATGGAATTATTTTAATAATCGTAATATTTTTTTGCTTCCTTTTTCTTAATATTTGTGATTTTTCTTCCATTTCAGGTCCCGATAAATTCATTGTACGAGACGGATGGCAAGTAATTATGTGGTACAAGAAGTTTAATATTCGAGTATTGAAACAACACTGACATCGATTTGTTTTTGAAATATTATTCGAAGTCTTTCTATACAATTAGAAATTGTTTATTTAGTTAATTTAGAGCTGTTATATGGTTAAATAAGTTAAACAATTAATTTGTTGGTGAAACTCGCTAACATTCTTAGATTTAAATACCAGCTTATATTTTTGTTCAGAGAGCAAAATTTCAAACATTGGAATTGCTGGAGATTAAGTTTTTTTTTTGTTTTTTTTGGTATTTCTAAACTAATAAATATTGAAATAAAAGTCTCCTAATTTGTTCTTAGGAATATTATTTTTTGCATGATCATCTAATATAGAAAAAATAATTTTTGTTTGTTCGTACCTTATGCGCAGAAATACCGTTAGACAGATTCCTATGAAACTTTGCCAACTTATTGATTGCACTTGCGCGAAGGCTGTTGCTGCGATGGCTTTTATTTTAAAACTGATAAAAGACAAACAGTAAACGGCACATGTCATTCGCACATGTTAATCGCATATATATCAAACAAAATAAAATTATTATGATTGATGCCAATCAATGTGAGTGAAATGAAATTGAAAATATTTAGTGCAAGCACTAATTTCTTTCTTCTCATTAATGAATAGTCTCTACACAGGGTGTTGTCATTCAGCGTGCACATTATTTTGTCTGCTGCAAACTGGAAATATTATTCAGAGTTTATCTCACACATACAAAATAGAATTATTATTATCGATGCCGATCAAGTTAAGTTATATATAATAGAAATTTTCCAGTGCAAGAAACAATTTTTCTGATTATTTGGTGAATCGACAACCGATACTTCGGTTATACAAGCGCATATCTTGTCCATTGTTTCGACAAAAAATATGTCCCTAAACGTTCGTCAATTAATAGATCTACCAGCGCAACATGTAGAAATAAGCCAATTCGAGCTTCTCAAACAAAGGAGGGATGACAAGGGAGCAATGAAACAGATTTTTCATGAAATGCAAACTCATGTACTTCAGAGGCTCAAGATCAACATGCGGCAAGAATCGAAATACAACGTTGATATGCTACCCGAACACGCGCATCAGAATCAGAAGACCAACATGCGGAACGAATAGAGACAGCTATTGTTGGCAGAATGTCGAATGGCGAAGATGTGCTCATTCCACGCATTCCCAATATTCCCACTGATATGTCCCTTGATTTCAAATGATATATACATATATAATATAATATTAGAAAATTATTTATATACGATAATTATATGGGGATATAACGATAATTATATCCCCATATAAATCTGCTTTATATTATATCCCTATATAATTATCGTTCCCATATAATTATCGTTCCCATATAATTATCGTTCTAAATTATATGGGAACATCATCATTGTCAAGCATTGAGAGAGGACATTTTAGTGCTAAATAGATTAAAACATGAAAAATTAGACATGTAATAATATTTCTTACTCTGATAAAATCAGTAATAAGACTTAAGCAATAAAAGAAATGAACATTCAGAACAATAAGAAACAATGCAAGATTATTTTATTTTATTTATATTTTAGCAGAATCATATTTTAACTTTTTTCATAACTTTTTTTTTACTTTCAAATATTTATGAAATTGGGTGCAAGTTATTTAAAAATTGCAATGACGATTCAAAATTGTTTATTTCCACAGGCAACTTGTTTGAAGCCAAAAACATTGCTTTCAGAATGGTACTGTGGGCTGGAATGGAAAATACATATTCGCATAGCTTTTTTTGGCATTTGACTTTTAAATCAATATACTTTTTATCCGAAAAAAATATCGTTCCATTTTTTTCCCCACATCAGTTAATTTTTGCTCTAAATTTTCGGTTGATATTATTTTTTCATATATAATCTTTCAGATGATCAAATCGAATGAATATGATCTCAATTTCCAATACATGCTTATTGCTGAATTTGGGAAGAAAATGGTGGACGTGACAGTTTGTAATGGAGACTGAGTAGATAGACACAATTTCAATCCTAATATTACTCTATATATATTATCTTGATCATTCCATCTCATGGGGCCGCCGTGGCCTGGTACTAAGCTCTAAGCCTTAGAACCGAAGGGTTTCAGGTTCAAGACCCGATTCCATCGAAAAGCCATCATGTAGGCGAATCTGGTGGATGTTAAATTCATCGGGCCAAACTTCCACCTGCTGGTGAGTGTGGAAGTTTGGAGAGCGAGTGTCAGCTCAGATATCGTTCTCGTTATCTGATCACGGTTCAAAAGTACGAGGTCCGCATCAAAATAGCCCTAGTGTTGCTTTTAAACGGGATGTTAATATAACTAAACTAAGCCATTTCCTTATGTGTGGAATGTAGATTTCAGTGTGTGCGAAATTCCATAACTTAAAGAATTTAGAGACTCTTAAGAACCTATGCAACTGAAATGAAGCAAAACTGGAAAAAATTATAATATCGGATTATACTTTGATTTAATATTTTTCTAATGCAAAATACTCATCGAAATTCTTCTTCTAATTGAGAACATTGTGAAATGATGCGTCTCCCACAGGATAGTGATAAGAAACACATATCAATAATGTCAGCAATTCTTTTCTTCTTTTTTTTGTTATTCCTTGTAACTGTAATTAACCTTTTTGTATTTTACCGTCAGTTCTGTTGTATTTTGTGTAGCTCTAGGATACATTTCGCAAACTTCTCTTTTTATTACGGAAAACCTTGTTGTCGGTTTATAATGTCAAAAAAAAAAAAAAAAAAAAACCGTCATTTTTCAGAGGAAGAATGTACTTATATTATGAATGAACAAATAATCGAAAAATGTAGAAAAAACGACGATGTTAGAATTAAACATTATTTTTTGTGCTTTTTTTCAAAGTAAGGCTTATCCATTCTGTGGGATGTATTCTTTCGCGTACGCTGCATGTCGTATGTGCGTCTAGGATAGAGGCCTCTTAGGCCGCGGTGGCCTGCTGGTAAGGTCTCGGTTACGAAATTTTAAGATTATGCTTTTTCTCCTACAAATTGGTATAACGAATAAAAAGCTTTTTTTTTTCTTTACATATACTTATTAATGCATGAAATAGTTTGTTTCATAACAAAACATACTTCAGAACTTCTATTTTTTTTTTAAATCTTTGATCATGCTTTAAATATCTATGTTTAAGAATTAATATTGTATCGAAACTTGTTCTAATTTGACGCGGATTGAATGGCTCTGTGGTAGAATGCTATAAACTGAAAGAGACAGTTCGCAATTTCTTATCTCACTGCAGGCAAGTTGCCTAAAAATGTTTTTTTTTATTATTGATTTACTTTCTGTTATTTCTCATTTGTTCTAGAATGTTCTTATAATTTCTGCATCTTTCTAAATCTAATATATTCGAGTCATTTCGTGTGGATAAAAACAGATGTAAGGTTTAGATCCTTGAATAAAGCCTCGAGTTGAGATTAGCGAGTCTTTTCTTTGACTTTAGTTAACACCCGGTTCATCTATACGATAATATTAGCTATTTCAAAGCGCCATCTGCTTACTAAATCATGAAAAAGCTGATTTTCAACATTTAGCATGAGACAACTAATTTCTAACTTATTTTCTGTCAAGGAATCTACAGTAACTGAAAATTGCAAAACTGGAGTCCCACTGATTGCGTCAATATGTAACATGTTAGCTATGATGAATTTTAAAACTAAATTATTGAATGAGGTATGCCCACTAACAATTTAAGGGTGTCTTGATTTTTAACATTTATATAAATTAAAACATGGCACTCGATTACTATTGTTTAGTTTAGTTATATTAACGACCAGTTTTAAAGCAACACTAGGGCTGTTTTCAGGTGAACATCGTAATTTTGAACCGCGGTCAGATGACGAGGACGACATCTGAGCGTGCACCCTCCTCTTCAAACTTCCTCACCACACCAGAGAGAGGACGTTTGGACCCGACAGATTTAACGTGCAATTATTACTGTGGAATTGACGCTTAGCAAACAAATTTGTAGAGTCGTTTTAGTGATCATACAATTGCCATTGAACAACTTACTGAGTGAAAAGATTTTTCTTTCTTCAATTCACAAATTATAAAAATTTCTTGTCTCTTGATTTACCATTCTGCTGTTTATCGTATACCATTCTAAGTCTATCATATTTTTTTCTTACATTTGCATTATTTTCTGTGGATCAGAACTAAAAACATATTATCGAGAAATCCACATTATAATTCGCTTTATTCTGCCACTCAATTTTTTCAAGTTATTTAAAAGCAAACGTACAAGGCACCCTGTAATTGCCATATAAATTCAGCTTGGCATCAATTATCAGTCTCACAGACTGAAAAATCTCCAGAAAACTATATTTCTACGATTCTTAGATTTCGACTAGGGCCGCTGTGACCTGGTTGTAAGGTTTCGGGTTGGTGATCCGATTCCATTGAAGAACCGTCGTGTAAGCGGGTCTGGTGCACGTTATATCCGTACTGGCCAAACGCCCTCTCCCTGGTGTGGTGTGGAGAGAGGATGCCAACTCGGGTGTTCTCCTCGCCATCTGACCGCGGTTCAAAATGACGAGGACCGTCCCAAAATAACCCTAGTGTTGCTTTTAAAAACGGGACGACTGAACTAACTAGACTAAACTAAACATCTTAATTTTTGAGAAAATTGCACTCAAGAAATGGCAATGTCATATCCAGTTCAATTCACTGTAGAATTATTTAAGACGAGAGGAATGAAAATCAAATCCCTAAAATATAGGTATTTTAATGTCTTTAGCGTATTGAATCCAATTATGGTAGAAATAGAGTTAATTGGCCCATCTTCACTCAGATTGCATATTTGCAGACATCAAACACCTGCTATATCAGATTTACACCTACATTCCACCGAGTGAATAATTATGTCTTAATATGTAAGATTGCCATTTTGTATGTTTACTTCTAGGTATTCGGTATGTGTACAGATTTCATGTTTAAAATGAAGTTTAAGATCTGATGTGATGTCATCTTTTCTTTTACAACAACTGTCATGAAAAATTGACAGCTCTCATGTGACCGTGCGCACTTACACACACACAGTTCCATTGATTTTGTGTTCTCTAAAAGTAACCCCATCAAATACAGTAGACTATAGAGTATCCGGCCTAATGGGGTGGAAGAGCAGGTCGGATAGTAAAAAAATCGATTGGGCTAGAGTTCTTTGGACTCATTTCTTTTCGTACCAATACCAGAAGACAAGGTTTTTATACCAAAAACGCATTGTATTTTTTCAGTTCTTATTGAGTACTATATCCTCCATTTATCTCAAACCACGTAGAATGTGAACGTGACCGCTGCCCGGTGAGTCATAGAAGCAGTTGCCGGTAACGTTTGCGGTTAAAATAGAAAGCTCTGTGCTGATAGTTTTTATACTGTACTGCATGTTTCAAAAATTTATTAGAGGAAAAATAAGTTAAAAGATAACTTGTTCACATTTTAACCTAAATTCCGCAATCTTCATTGTGGTACATTTAAAGAAACATTAAGTACATCCCAAGAACAATTTACGAACACTGTACGAGCTATGCAGTTAAAATACGGAACAACGGCAACGACTGAAGTTCATTACACACTGAAGAAACAATGAACAACGAGCAGAACGTTGCTTTTTTTCTATTTACATTTTGTATTTGGCACACCATTCGTAGGAGGATCATAGCAGACACAAGCTTCCAATACTCTGGCAACGTTGCAATGCAAAGCCTTGCTTTCCTCGTTAAAAGAAAACTAGGCTGGATAGTACGGAAGCCAAATAGTCGCAAACCAGATACTCGAGAGTGTATTGTAAGTCACGATTTCTTGGATGAGAACTGTCATACAAATAAGAAGGGTTTCACTTCTCTAGTGAGTTTAAATATTTTATGAGATCTAGTTATCGCCTGTCCCAAGACAAGACATGCGTCTCAGAGGAAGATTTGGTCCATGTTAGTGAATACGACTGTTTCGATAGTGCCCCTTAAAATATTCCTCTAATATTCCATTTCCGCCTTCTGTTGCCTCAATAATACTCATTCAGACCACCCTGGAGTTTTAAGGCAAGGAGTGGGTAATACTTTGTGATTCTCTGATAGTGGAAAATCATGCTGTTTTGAGTTTATACTGTTATCACTAGACGTTCTCTACCGGATACACGCATTTATAAAGTTATACTTTGCCCAACCATGTTACAAGTTTCCCACCATGCAATTTTCTATTTAAAATATAAATGGAAGTGACTGATTCAGTATATGGCTAACAAGTGTTCTTTCTGCATTATTTCAAAGTAATTTCCTTTCTGATTAATCCTATTCTACAACCGGGCTTTATTGTTGTAAGATATATAAAAGCACAAGGATGTTGAAACGAATAAGAAAAAAAGACTATTCGTCTTGAATTTTGCTAAAAAAATTCAGCATGATTAGATTAGAGTAATCATGCATGCTTGCACGCCACAAACAGAAACTGTATGTCTTAGTAGGCAGTTTTCTACAAATGTTTACCCATTCTTTATTTGTTCAAATGCATCGAATATTTATCATAGAGTAGTTTAATGGAAATTTGAATTTAAAGAAATTCAGGAATGGTGTATATGAAGTACAACGACGAGACATACTGGATAAGTCTGAAAAATACACTCGAATATTTATCAATTGAACAAAATGTTTCTAGAAAAAACATTTGATATACATAAATTTCGATGTACAGAGATATATATCACATATTTTGCACCATTTTTTCATTATTTATTTATACAATTTTAATAACATTCATTTACTTTGAAAAATATATGAATATATATGCAATATATAAATTTCTTTCAATAAATTGAAAATAGAAATGTAAATTTGTTAGTAAACGAAATTATCATTTTCTTTTTTAATAATTAAACACGATTTCTTTCGTTCTTTTTCATTTCTTTCATTAAGCTGAATTTGTATTTCACGCTTAATAGTTTCAGTTCAGAAACTATAAAAATTTAAATACGAACTAAATTTAAAGCAAAGATAGTTACCCAAATTGGGAAGTACATCTGTAATATACATGCATTATTTATATGCAAGACTTAGTTCGAAGAATAGAAATTTTATCCGCTAATTGATTTTCTAATAAAAATAAGTTCTTGGAGAAATAGTGATTTTCGATATGTGACTTTCGTTGACATTTCACCAAGATTTGGAAAATTCGTGGTATATAATATGACTTTCTTTTTATTACGCACAGAACTCACATGGCGTTGTCTGTGACATGATGTCAACATGACATCACACATGATTGTCTGTGAAATGCAGTCATAACTACTTACTTATTCATATTTCTTAAAAGTATCTTAACCCTTTAACCCGGATGTACTTTGAATATCAAGTTTCCTTATCATACATCTTAATAATCATAATATTATATAACTCTATCCATAGGATTTATATTACAGAATCAAGTCAATTGTTAATATTTGTGATAATTCGGAGACTTGGAGATCGATTCAATCACTCATTATTCTGATACTATATTATATATATATAAGAGCAAAGTGTAAGAAATTTACCATTTGAGCTTCTACTGAAATATTTTTTGAGGGATTTCTTCGACATATGTCGAAATAGGAATGTGAATCTTAGGTATCTCTGAAATTATGTCATAGTCTTTAGGGATTTTTATGCCTTCGCTCGAACTATGGAAAGTCGAAACTCAGCATTTTTTTAAAAGTGCATGTAGAATCATTAAATAAAAAAAATGGATTCGGATCAAGAAATAAGAGAACACTTCTAGAATAAAGTAATATATGCTTATTTAAGACAAAAATTAGGAAATTAATTAGGATTTAAATTAAGAGATATCATTATATATATATTTGTAAATAACGTATAAGTTTTGTTGTATTAATATATATATTATATTATACTGAAAATAACTGATTCGAAATTAAGAAATGGTGTCCGTATTATTTTGGGTTTCCCCTTCATTCTTGAGTTAAAAGATAAAAATAATTTGCATATATATTTTTCATATTTTTATTTGAAAATTATAATTTAAAATATAATGATAACTATGTATGGAGAATGTTAAATTTTTTTTGCTATTTTCCTGTATGTTCAGATTATTTCATTTTTACTGAAAGAAGTTATTCTTCTATTTGCAAACATTTACTCAATAAATAAATTTATATCAAAAATGAATGAAGGGTAAATACAAATATAAAAATGTACAAAAGCGCAAGAAATTAAATTTGAACTACAAATGAATAAAAATAGCAACAAAATCGAAGAGGAAAAATTTAACTACAAGAAAATAATTTTTTTATTTTTATTAGCAGATCTGCAGAAACTGGATAAAACAGATGACGTCATAATATAATGACCATCAGCGCCATCACTTCGAAGAATGCTTTTTTTTTTCTTGTGCATGATCACAGTCTTATAACGTACGTTTGATTTTCGACTCTAAATCAATTCGTGTTGTACAAAGATTTTCAAATAATGGGTCTTTCGAAGTTCCTTGCCATATTTTCTTTGTTATTGCTGAGGATATTTCGTAAGTTATTGTTTTTATTCATTTGTTTAATCATTGGAGAAAAGAAATTATCGTGCTATTGTTAAAGTAAAATAAAGTAAAACAAATGAGTTGTTATATTGGTTATAAAATTCGTATCAGATTTCGTATATTTTATCTAAAATATTTACTTTCATCTAATTAGTCCCAGATAATATTCACTTTCATCTAATTAGTCCCAGATGGGACTAATATTCACTTTCATCTAATTAGTCCCAGATAATATTCACTTTCATCTAATTAGTCCCAGATAATATTCACTTTCATCCAATTAGTCCCAGTTAATATTCACCTTCATCCAATTAGTCAAAGATAATATTCACCTTCATCCAATTAGTCCCAGATAATATTCACTTTCATCCAATTAGTCCCAGATAATATTCACCTTCATCCAATTAGTCCCAGTTAATATTCACCTTCATCCAATTAGTCCCAGTTAATATTCACCTTCATCCAATTAGTCCCAGTTAATATTTACTTTCATCCAATTAGTCCCAGTTTTATCTAATTTATCCCATTAGTTAACCCCAGCATCTAATTTGAACGCATGGAATCTGCATCTGTTAACTGTTTTCAGTGTATAAATTATTTTTAATAAAATGCTCATTAACATTATCATTTGAGCTTAATAATTTTTACTTTTAAAATTACAAAATTAAAGTTGGATAGGCATTTTGGCATTTTATGTTTCATTTTTATTCTTAAATGGTGTACAACTACTAGATTTGTTAACTATAAATCAAGACACGATGTTATTAAATTTGAATATTGAAGTGTTTTTTATTACCGATTGGGTAAATGTATAGTTTTTCTACTTTTCATTGGAAAAATATATATTTTAGTTGATAATTCGAATTTATTTATAAATTGCAAGACTAATTCTGATTCAAATTGCTACTGTTAGTCATATTGCATTTCACTTAACAAACGCATTCGATTATATCCTGAGTTAATTAAATTATATTGTATTAATATAAATAATGCATATAATAAATATATTATACTAATAATGTATATTATACAAATATAAATAAACAAAATCGAATCATTATTATAGTGCCCAGAAAGAAGAATAGATTGAGAATATTTGGTTATTTCAGAATACAGCAGCGAAATGGGAATTTGTTAATTGTTATTTATTTACTTAATTTAAAATATGTAAGTGGTTTATCAGGTTACACATCTTATATTTGGTCTAGCTGTTTCAAACACACTTAACGCAGCTAGACCTCAAATATTTTGTGATAAAGAAGAAAACAGGAATCATTTAAAAGACTTAAGCATAATCATTTGCTTAGACGCCAAGCATCCTATTTACTAAAGTGGTTAATATTTAGACATAAATGGTAGATCTGGAATCATTTACTAGAAAATTGTGTACATTCATTGTAAAATCTTTTTTTAAAATCAGTCGTAATTTCTCAGTCGTGAAACTTTCCATTTCTTTTTTAATTTTGTACTATTTTTTAATATTTAATTCCTTCTCGTGAATTATCCAATGTAATCAAAGTGTAAATAAATAATTATAATAAAATGGATAATACTGTTAAGAAGAACAGTAAAGATGAAAAAATGTTCATAGACCAAATGAAATAGAAAACCATTTATTTTTAAGTCCTATTTTCAAGGAATTGAAAATCCATTGCCCATTCATGCAATATTTACATTTTATCCTATTTTAAAATACAAAAATAGTATTCATTTTCCAATTGTTTCATTTTTTTTACTTTACTTTTTACAATTTTAAATTCGTTCATTTTTTTTGCTATACCTTATAATTCTCGTAAATCTTCAATTTTTTAAGTCAATTTTTTTAAATGGTTTCATTTTTATTTGTGAGATTTATTCTGTTTACAATTTCAAAAAATATTTCAAATGCTTAAAATAGTTTTTTGATTTTAAATGCTTCTAAATAAGTATTACTTACATGTCAATAGTTTTTTTGTAACTTGGCTTCTAATTGGCATAGAAACAAAATAAAGATATCACTGGAAACAGAAACATGTCTATTTTTTGAAATTGCAAAACATATATAAATAAATATAAATATAAATGCGAATTTTTTCTTCCATATTCATGTTTTCATCCTTTTCGGATACCCAAAATAATGTTGGAAGTTTGATTAGACCAATTTAAATGATTTGAAAATAAATAAACTAAACTGCATTTTGTTTAATCCATTTAAAATTCTATGATTCAATGCATTGGTACTTTTTGAAGCAATATGAAGAATTCTTTTAGACATCTTTTAATTTTTATTTGTTTCCAAATGAATTGCATCTAATCTCATTTCGGTCAACTAAACTAAGATCTGCTAGAAACTGATACTAAACTGATACGAAGATTATTTTTTAATCCGAATTAGTTTAACCTACAATCGTTCAGCCCTTAAAATCAGCACATTTTGGGTTAAGTCAGACATGAAGTCACTAAAATGCATGCTTTTAAAATGTTTTAAATTTAAAATATTTTTTTTTATTTGTATAAATTTCTTTTACCTTGTAGATATTGCTCTAAGTGAGTCATGTTACCAATTAACAGACGATTCTGGAACTATCTATGATGACACAAAAGCGTACAGTTACTTTTATTGTTGGGAAATAACTATTCCGTCAAACAGTTATGTACAACTCAGCATGGAATCATTTTGGAACTCTAGAACGGTAAGTTGGCTCAGGCCATAAACTTAGTATTTGCAAGTTCGAATATTTGAAAGCCTATACCGACCACCCCGTTATTAATTCACCTTAAATGCATTGTTCTCAAACTTCAATCGGACTTACTTGCATAGTATGTTATGTTTTGGGCTTCATAGTATTGTGAAAAAAGTTGGGATTTATTCATAGCATTTCCTCTAGCCTCTTTTGTCTAAATTGTGACATATTTACAATTTTAGTTGCAAGTTCAATAGCAATGGCACTCCTTGGTTGTTGCGTTCACATATATAACTACAGACAGGCTCACTTTTGATAGATTTGATTCCAAAATGTAAATAAATGTATGTTGGAGATAAAGCATACCTCTAATTTTATTGATGTAGACTGAAGCGTGTTTGAATTGTTTTCTTCACATACTCACAACCAAGTAGACTTTTCGCAGACATATTTCCTCCGTTTAGGCTGCAGTGTTTTTACTTTTTCATATACAAAGTATAGGCTGGAACATTGTGATCGTCAAAAAATTTGAACTTGGGATTTTGGCGAATCTCCAAATTTGAGACATCTGAGTGCGAAAAACACATTTTTGGAAAATGTCTGTCTGTGACATTTCGAAGCTGTGAGTCTGCACGAAGGCTTGCAATTGGGAGTGTCTGCACGAAGGCTTGCAATTGGGAGTGTCTGCTTTTGAAGGCTTGCAATTGGGACTGTCTGCTTTTGAAGGCTTGCAATTGGGACTGTCTGCTTTTGAAGGCTTGCAATTGGGAGTGTCTGCTTTTGAAGGCTTGCAATTGGGAGTGTCTGCTTTTGAAGGCTTGCAATTGGGAGTGTCTGCTTTTGAAGGCTTGCAATTGGGAGTGTCTGCTTTTGAAGGCTTGCAATTGGGAGTGTCTGCTTTTGAAGGCTTGCAATTGGGAGTGTCTGCTTTTGAAGGCTTGCAATTGGGAGTGTCTGCTTTTGAAGGCTTGCAATTGGGAGTGTCTGCTTTTGAAGGCTTGCAATTGGGAGTGTCTGCTTTTGAAGGCTTGCAATTGGGAGTGTCTGCTTTTGAAGGCTTGAAATAGTGATTATGAGCATTATTAGCAACTCATATATGTACGAGTAATGATTATAGTGAATAACTTGTAAAAAAAAATTCAGATAAATTTCGTAAGTTAAAATGTGATTTTGTAATTTTTAATTTGTATATCTGCTATGCAATATAGAAGGAAAGAACTGCATCATACAAGGATTGAAGGTATTAGAAAAATCCTATAAATATTTATAAACAAGTAATAGGAAGCATTTATAATCGTGCTTCGAGGGTAAAAAAAAATCATAATATAAGTTTCATCTAGTGAAATAAACGAAGATAAATATTATAATTTTCTAAAACTAAAAGCATATTTTTGTCTCATCTTTATTTTCTCGCGAACGAAGAATAGAAAGAAAATATTGTGATTGCTAAGAATTCGACCAAGAGTTGGATGAATTTTCTGTGACTTGCTCTGACATGAATCTAAATGTTTTTTCTTATAACTTGTTTCCTTCTGAATATAACAATTCAAGGAATGGAAATGATCGCCATAAAACTTTCTCGCATACACTAATAAAATAGAATGTGCATTTCAAACGCATTTTCCCCAACTGATTGAAACCAAAATTTGATACAGAATTACAATTGCAATTAAGTTATAGCATACCAAATTTGATATTTACATCAAAGCGTTTTTAATGAATCGCGTTGACATGCTTTTAAGTGTAAAGACCAATATATTTTTAATCCTTTCTTAAATTTGACTCGCAATTTGAGAGATGTCTAAAAAAAGATGTTAAATATCTGAACCGAGTTTTATCCATTTAGCTTCCTTTCGTAGCTTTCGTAATAACTTAGAGGGCAGACAGATTTTCTCCAAATAGATTTTGCTGTACATTTGCTTTTTGAATTTTCTTTAAAAAGAGATTTTCAGAATTGGTGTAAAGATCGTATTCCAAATTTCATTCATCTAAATCAAAGAGATTTTAAGTTATCTTTGTCACACACAGACGACCATAATGCCAAAAATGTGCTTTTCGAGCTTGGGATCTAAAACGCGGAGAATCGTAAAACGCTTTAGTTCGGAAATGTTCTTTTCGAGCTTGGAATTCTAAAACGCGGAGAATCGTAAAATTCTTTATTTCGGTATTTTGACGATTGCAATGCTTTCTCTATGCTCGGTATACGGGAAGGCAAAAACCTTTTTTTTATCATAAACATTTCATTTAGCATTGATTGATACCTAAACCTTAATTGGGAGATTTGGTCTACGAGACCTTATTTTATTTACACTCAAATTAAATTTTCTAATGAATGTATGAGTACGAAAAACTGCTAATATATTTTGCAGATATTTTTCTTGATATATAGATAGAAATTTTTCGAAATATATTATCATTGAAAAAAGTCAATGCGTTGGAAGATACGTTTTCTTCTCAAATTACATGTTACAATAAATAATATTCTTGAAAAAAATTACTTTTTGCTTTTTAAATCATATTTATTTTTACAGTATATGAAGGTATATAGAAGACAATATAATGTAAAATTCAACAATTATATGAAAAATAAAAAAAATAAAATGACACTAAATAAAATTGGTCCTTTTTTTTATCGGCTTGTGTGACTTTCATAGCACAGTTTTCTAGGGCATTTTAAGTGTAAAGAACTAGTATAAAAATCAACCTGTAAATTCTGTATATATTTCTCTTGGTATATTAATATATTTAATAAATTTTTAAAAATGCATTATGACTAGAAAGATTAATTATGTTTCACCATTCATATCAGAATCGGTTGAATGCGAACTTTCATAGAAAAACTCTTCTGTACAATTATCCTTATCACTAAAATCACTTTCTGCTTCATTTAAAAAGTGTCTGGAGCACTGCTTCATAATAGGATCAGTAAACTGGATGATATTTCGGGGCCTAAGTTTTAGCGCCATCTGCTAAGCATTGTTTATCACTGGGACACTAACAGGGAGATGCGGTCTTAGAGGCCGCGCTTAAAGAAATAACTGAATTCTTTTAAAAGCATTTGCAGAAATCGGTTGAAAAAGTGCACGTTTATTGAAGGGTCACAGGAAGTTACAGGGTCAATCCATTCAATTGAGCTAAAAATAGAATAGGGTTGATCGATAATCCATCGCTAGCGATCTCACAGACCGCACGTACCAAGTTAAGGGTTAATTAGAATATACTTTAATGACAAGATGTATATATTTTATTACTTATCTGATGCAACCTTTAAAAGGACTGTAAAATTCTGGTCTGTTGCATGATTTGGTTTTGTGATTTATTTCGGATTTAATGGTAACTAGGAACAATAAATTTTATCATCTTATATATGTTATATTTTTCTAATAATAACTGAGGAATAAATTAATAAATCGATTTTCTATTAACATTAATTTTGAAGTTTTCTACTGTATTTCCTAGATTCTGGGATTTTAGCCCGTTTAACTGGATGCAATGATGCATTTTGTAATAATTATCATTCTCATTTTTAAAACTCAATTAATTTGTGTAGTTAATAGTGAACGAAAAAAAGAGCAATCTCTAAATTGCTGCAGAGCAAACTATTCGTATTGCAATGATTAATTGAAGACATTTTGCATTTGTATTATTCTTTCATGATTTTATTAAAGAAAAAATATAGGAGGTAGCTTCCAATTTTTGTTAAGTACCATCTATTTTATCTGCATTTTGAGTGTCAAATCTAGTTAGGTAAAATCTAGTGTGTATTATTTAAGTATAATCTTCCTAATCTATACATATGTTGTAAACACTGCACATGTATCTACAAGTACTCTTATGGTATGCATGTATGTGCAAGTACTCTTATGGTATGCATGTATGTACTGTATGACATTAAATAATATTCTCAGTATTGAATAATATATCACTCAAAATTGTACAATATTGAGTAGCGTGCTGTTACATGGACTGTAATAACCCTAAATATTTAATATTAGACATTAAAAAATTTATTTATTAAATAAGTATTTATTAAATATTATGCTTGTACAATAGTATTTATGTAATTTGAATACCTTTATATCGAATATTTTTCTCTTGTCATAATTACTTGAGTTTATTCATATTCAAAACTAAAAAAAAATCTAAAGTGTTACTCTAATTTGATTTTTTTTTTACTTAAATATGTCTTTAACATATGACTTATTGTTACAATAATTTAATAAATGCAATTATACTTATATTCAATTATATAGAATTTTATTGCAATAGAATGATTCAATGACGCATGAAATATTCTCAATTATTTTTTAAAATTCGATCGCATCAGATGCAAAAACTTTTTATGTGAAGTTTTATTACATAATTATCATTAATGTCTTGTATATTGCATCTTCAACAAACATGCTTGTTAAAATTATTTTAAATATAAATACTGCATATCCTATTAAAATTATTTTTTGGTCATTTTTAATTATATATAAAAGTTATTAGATATTAAAATAAATCGGTAATGTCATTTTTACTTTCAGGTATAGCATAAAAAGAAAATTCGTCAAGCAGTGGACTGCCTGTCTGTGCGTATATTTACATACTTGTAAACGTGAGAACTCAAAAACGCAATGATTTATACATAGGAAATTTAATGTCATCTCATTTCTGTTAAGATGGCATACAAAATTCCAATTTCTGTTTGATACAAAACTGCAGTTTTGTATCAAATTTTGGAATCATTGCCCTCAAAATGTTCAATTGTGGGATTCTCAAAATAAAAATCTGAGTACTAATGACATTCATGTTCTTATTGGACGACCCCAGCTTTTTAGGTAGTGGGACTGATAACACCTTTACAGAGCCAACATGAGAACGTACCGGGGAGATCCCTATCACTGGTCTTATTTTGAAATTTCTTTCCTGCTTTTTTTTTTATTTTACTGTAATCGTATTTAAAGCGATATTACTTAATACCAATTTTTGAATAAATCTGTTTTTATTCTTTTACTTTTAGCTTCGAATTTTCTTTTTTTTCTTTTATTTTTTCAATTTTCATTTTCCTGTTTTCCTTATTTCCACTGTATTCTAATCATTGAAAATGTTTTTATTCTAGGATTGCTCTTATTCCAAAGTGGAAGTCTCTATTGCAAATTATAGAAATGATACCTTCGTTTTCTGCCCAGGTGTGTCTCAGTGGCAACCGATTTTAGCATTTAACGATGTCACGGTGACACATTACATAAATTCAGGAAGTTACGTTACCAGCAAATTTTCGATGAATTACCGACTAGGTAAGTCATATATTATAAGTAAAGAGTAATAAGTAAAAGGAATTTTACTATTATACAAAGTAATATAATATTTCAAGACAAGTAATTTTAGTTATATTAACGTTTCGTTTTACAGCAACACTAGGGCTGTTTTGGGATGGGCCTCGTAATTTTAAACCTCGGTCAGATGACGAGGATGACACCTGAGCTAGTAAACTCCTCTCCAAACTTCCACAGCACACCAGCGGGATGACGTTTGGCCCCGACGGATTTAACGTGCACCAGACCCACTTGTACAACGGTTCTTCCATAGAATCCGGTCTCGAACCTGAAACCCTTCGGTTCCGAAACTGAGACCTTACCACCAGGCCAACACATTTGAAGACAAAGAATCAATTGACATATCTCAGCCACACATTAATAAAGGGTGGCCATAGAAAGACTTTTCCGATATATGGACCTCTAGTGGGTGGTCTTTTCAACCAATCAAGACATAGTTATTCAGTGGTAATTGCTTGGGATTCTGTAAACGGCAACACAATGGCGTCCACGGTTGCGGTTATAGATATAGAAACTCAAAACATTCGAACGACAATGCCCACTTTTCCAGTCGCAGAATATTTAGCATATGCGGAAACCCTAAAGAGTTTTGGAACGGTCACAAAAAACGGACGCGTTGTGTATGCATAAAAAACAGCTATGCGAACATACAAAGAACGATCCAGGTGCATACGTAATAAATTTGCACATGACAGAAACAAGACATTAATCACTGATGAGAACAGAGATCATCGGACCAAAAGAAACTTTTATTTGGATAACCTATTTTCCTCATGGATTCTATGCTAGGTAATTAAACATTACATAATGGAGAATGTTAATAATAAAGCCGAACGTAACATAGCAAAAGAAACGTTTGCAATTTCTCGTTTGATAAAGTCCTTCCTTTAAAATACGACTAAGTTTGAGGATTGATCATGTATACTCTGTATATGAGATAACAATAAACAGATAGTGTTTTTTTTTTCGCAGGTAGAGGACACTTGCAGAGTTTTTTAATGCATCTATATAACGCATCTGTTTTTTGTGATACACATAACGTTCTTCAGCGTTTTCACATGCGCTGAGTATTTTGTGTCGAGATAAAGTGGGCAATGCAATTCAACAATTTCGAGTTTCTGTACTTAAAACAGTGAACGCCACTTCTTGGTCATTCACAAAATTTCGAAATCGTACCTGCGGATAACTAAATCTGAAATGCCATTTCGATCGGCTGAAAGGAACTACAGTTAGAGATCCATTTATATATAAAGTATTTTTATTGTACTTTCAATTAATGTGGAAGGTGGAATTGACAAAAAAACACACACAAATAAGAAAAAACCGGAATTCAGCTTTAAAATAGCAGAGGCTAGGAAATGGCTATTTGGAAAGAAAGCATTTAATAAAAATAAGGTAGCAGTGAGATATACCGCCACTTGAATTTGAAAGAAGTAGGATATTGGGATTTGTAGCATAAATGGCTGTTATCCCTTCTTTCCAGAGCAAAATATTTATATCAATAAACACTAGAGCGCGCGCACACACACCAAAAAACAAATTGAAGTTTCGCTCTGGGATTTAGTCCATATTCGAGATTCTAAAGTTCCAGTGAAAAGAAGAGGTACAATAAGAAGGAGAGTTCCCGCAACACGGAATGTTGATAAAGGAAAGAGACTCAAAAATGCCTCAACAGAATGTGATCAACAAAATTAAAGATATTGAAGTGCTTCATTGCTTGAAGAGAAACTTGCATATTATTTTACCCAAAACATTTTTGAAGGATATCTTGCTTATCTAACTGTAGAAAAATCCACAACTTATCTCTATAATATGTATACGTTTTGCTCGAAAGAATTGTGTATTCAATATCATAAATGCTATTACATTCTATAAATGCTATTACGAAGAGGATCATTTTGGAGATTAAAACGATTCAACAGTCCTGGTGTTATAATTGTTTTGCTGATGAGTCTGGCCAAGACAACATCTTCCCTCCGAGTTTTTGGACCAGGAAGATAGTGCTTCAATGCTAAGGATCTCTCGTAAGGAGATGAAATATTTAATGTTTCTATAATTATTGATTGTGATCTGATGCAACACTTTTTTGAGGCTTGAAATTATATCTTCAGGAGAGATTCATTCAATCTAAGCTGTATTTTCTGTCACTTCTTTGTCTAAGCGATCTGAACGTTCTTTCCAAAGTATATTCGAGTCACCAGGTACCGAGGAAGGGTATTTTTTGGTATAGTTTGGATATATCGTACCATACACAATACCACATAATAAAATAAAAGCATTGCATAAAATGAAATTATTTGAATGTCAGTTGTTTCATCTCAATGTCAATCAAACTTTGGTATGTCATATACACTATTAGTCTATTGTAAGCATAAGAATTTTTTTTCATCAAGAACCAAACTAATTTCTTAAAATATTATTGTTTGCTTTTTTAATGGATCTATCTAAAGCATCAGCTTCAATTAAAGCAGACTAATCACAAATCTGTACTATTGTATTGATTGTAGGTCTGTCTATACGAATTCAGCTAGTTATTCACCGCAGGGAACCAGACCTAATTCTATGGCGGATTAAAAAAAATTCAATTTCAAAGATCTGAATGCAAGTTTGAAAGGTTGTTTTTCTTTCTGAATTTCTCATATCTAACATATTTTAAAACTATAAATATTGAAAGAAAAAAGGGCGAGTTACACGAAATCGAAGTTATTTTTCTTTAATTTTGGGTGTTGTTGTATTGAATTTAATATTTTACACAGAAGAGAAATCTGAAAATTGAGTTGGAAATCAAATTTTTCTTGGAGCACAGTTTTTGCACATTCTTACATTATCACACAAGCACACGTTACTTTTTTTTATAAATGGTCCCTAAAAAAATTAGGAATATTAACAGATGTGGTGTAAACTAATTACAAACATTATGCGGTTTAAATTATTTTCTGTATTTTATTCTACATAAATGATTTACAAAGGCTATGCAATAAACGGAACAAGCTAGAATTTCCTTGAATATTGCATACAAGCATATACTGCCAGTTATAAAGTTTCATTAAATAAGACGGGTGTTTACATGAAAACATTTCTTTTTTTCTGCAGAGGAAGATACTACAAACATAATTTTTTTTGTATTGTCCCCATATCGAAAAACATCTAATATTAAAATGCTTTTTTAAAAAATTCATTTAAACACGCTCAAAGTTTCGAATCTTTATCTACAGAAGTTGCAGATATATACCTATTTTTAAGTTTAAAGGGACTAATTGCATTCTTAGGTGGAAATATTTATGGCAAAAACACACATTTATTCAATGCACAAAAATTGTCATAGGTAATTAGTTGTGTAGCTTTAGTTGTACATCATCCGATCATTATAACTTTAAAGAAATATGTTAATCACTCATAATTGTGCAACTTCGACTTTTTGAGGAAGGAAAATGAAATTTGAGGAAATGAGCACTTACGATTTTTCAGAGTACTGAAATGCAGAGCAAGAAAATAAAAGGCTTTGCTCGCACTTCAGTGTTTTCTAAAATAAGGACCTATTCAATATCAAAGAATATTTGGATATGCTGACGATTTATTCTGCATGTGATTGTAATGCTGCCCTAGTTAAAGAGTAGAAATATCATTTTCCGAATTTTAATTATCCTTCTAGGAATTGTGTTTACAGAACGATTTAGTGGTTAAAAATTGCAGTATCTTTATATCTGATATTTTGGCTTAAATTTCAAGCTATCCTCATGCTAGTATACGAAGAATCAGTCCAGAACTCAACATACCAAAGTCGACAGTGTTGACATTATGATGAATCGGATAATTATATGATCGACGTCTAGAAATTTACATTTGCGCCCTGCCTTGGGTAAAATCAAATCATTTTTTTTCTGACAGTGTCAATTTCGAAAGAAGAATGCAGTTTTAATCTAGGTTAAAGAGTAGATCATGAAAATATTTTAAAGAAATAAAAAAATTCGTTCTTCATACAATAATTTCATCATCAGTGGCAATTTTATATAAATGCATTTTGAAGCATTTTTAGAAATTCTTTCATTGGTTAGATTTTGTACAACAGTATGCTAAATAGTGAATGATAACATATATTCAGTTAATTTTGATTGCTGTTATGTCTGAACTAAGGGATGAATGAGCTTTGTTAATATACGCTTTACAGACCTTTGCAGACAAATTCAGAATTTTTAAGCCACAAGTGATGAACTTGATAGTATATACTCAATTATTATTGAAAAAATGAATTTCGTACTGTTTCCAAATGTGAAAGTTTGGATAAAATTTTAAATATACGATTAATTTATTATTTTACTGTTTTTTGAAATTTAATGAATGTTAATAAATGAGTTTGTATCTTCTGATTATATCCTTTTAATAATTTTTCATTCATAACTAAGTAATTGTTGAAAATTATAAGTAACGAATCGCTCAAAAACTTATTAGAGGTATGGATAAATTATTTTTATCACTATATTTATCTTTTAATATATCAACAGGGTTTTACAGTTAGAAGCATAAAACTTTGCATTTTTGTAGATGTATGTAAGAAAAACATCTTGCTCGCTTACTATACAAATTAAATTTTTGTATTATTAAAAACTACTGAAACCAAAGTAATTTTATATATTTTAGTACCTCATTTGGAGAAATTTCGCAACTAGAAGTATATGTCTAATTCTGACAGTGAAAGAAACGAAACGCTTCTTCCGCGCTTTTGGGACAATCTGTATAAACATAAATAGTTTACTTCCATTTCCCATCGTTTTTTTACAGAAATCTTTAAAAAAGTTTTCGTTTTGTATTAATTTGTAATTAAAGTTTTTTTATTTTGTATTCAATGTCCAAGTATGAGAAGATCAAGACTTAGAGAGAAGAAATTTTTATTAATACTACTTGAAACAATGACTATACAAACACCGTTTACACTGCAGGAACAATATTTATTCCCATTTTAGCGTTATTTCCGTTCAATGTTTTGGAATAAAATGGTTTTAATTTTCAAAGAAATTTTCAAACTTGAAACGATTTTCACAAAAATGAATATTAAACAGTATTTAAAAGTATTTTGAGTAATATACTTCAAAAAGATATTTTTTTTTCAATTATGGTTAAAACAAAGTCAGAAAAAAATAAAGCTATGAAAGTTTCTAAAATCAACTCTTTTAAATAAAATTCTTAATATATTTTGTACTATCAAGGTAGGGTTAGGAATTTCCAATGCGAGATTGAAAATTATTTAATTTCTAGTTAATTATTTCTATTAAATAATTTTTGCTCTTAGCAGTTTCACAACTTCATTTCTACGTTCAGATTTTCAAAATAAATTGTATTTTATATTTTTAGAGTATAAATAATTTTGCTTTTAAAAAATATTTCTGTAGTATTTTTTTAATATTAAATGTATTTCACAATTATAAATATTGTTATTCGGTTTGTATATATTATTATAAAAATATTATTGTCGAAACTTACTACAAATCTTTCTAAAATTAAATATCGAAAATCACAACTCGTGAGGTCTGAAGTTTTTAAAATATTCAATCACTATTGGTTATGTACTAATATGTGAAATACCAGATCCCCTATGCACACCAAGAAATAAGAAGAAAAAAAAATGAAATTCGAAATTTCATTCTTAAAAACGTGAAACTACAAAGTTAAATTAAACAGATTAATCACTTCCTTATAAGTGGCCACGATAGCCTGGTTGGTAGGGCTTTGTATTCGCATCGGTTGAGTTGCCGGCTATTGACTTTCTGAGTATATGGTGGCTGGTGCATGTATAAATACGTCATAGCCACGAAGTCCACCAAGTCGAACCAGTACCACTGGGGTTACTGGCTCAGAGGTGATCGTTCCCTTATTCAGGTCTAAATTACGATCTGTGAATGAATGAATGAATGGAATGCCCGAATGAAGTCCGTCCCGTGAAAAGAGCTGTAATGCATGAGTAGCTAAGACGTACTCTTGGCCGTAGATGGCGCTACTGAAACGAGATACGCTAACACTCGGCTTCAAATAGCTGATTTCGTCTGCTGGCTTGTCTATGATAAGTGCCATAAGCAACAATTTCCTTTTACCGGAAAATGTTGGAACGAATAGCATGAAACATTAAAAGGGTTTTTGTTCTTTTTCTGAGTTAATGATATGTATACAATTTAGCATGGCTCTTGTTCTCTTATTCTAAATATAAATTTTTCAGAAAACTTCCTTTGCTATCAGAGAAACGTCTTTAGATGTTACGATGGCGCATGCGTTCCTTTCTCTCAAGTGTGCAATGGAATTGAAGACTGTCCTGACGGAAGCGACGAGGAGAGCTGCGGTTGGTACAAAAATATTTATTTAAATTGATTTGTTAAGTATTTCCCATGAAATTTCGAGAAAGAGTTTTTCTACTCACTTTTTTAATGTTAGAGATTTAAAATTGTGTGCACTTATGTATTCTAGAAGCAAATATGTTACTTAAATATTTTTAGCTATTAATTGCCGTTTAATTATTACTTAATGTAAGTTTTTATCCTATCAATGACGTCAACAGAATAACAATTTTGCGAAAAAATTTCTTCATCTTCTCTAATAATAATAAAGATTTTACTCATGTCCACCTACCCGTATAAAGTTATGGAACTTGGGAATGGTTCTGAAAACTGTGAGTGCTCAGATTTTTATTTTCTTTCGCAAATCACGCATGAAAGTTTTGCGCTTTGTATGTAATTAGGAAAAACGAATAAGCATTGTGTACATGCTTTATTCGAGTGATTGAGACCAAAACCTGTACAAAATTTAGTAAGAATATCGGGAACCAAAGTCCAAAAGTTTAACTACAAAGTTGTCATATCAAAATCACAAGATTTTTATGGGGTTAATCGTAAATTTGGGAGAGATATTATCGATTAAAATGTTTCTGCCTAATGTGATTTAATTTGTTCTGAAATTGAAAAAAGCATTTTTCGATACTATCATAAATTTTTCAGAGTGCAGCAATTGCGAAGTGTAATTTAAGCAACAAAGAAAGCAAATAAAGACAGTAAATAATAATAAGAAATCACGTGAGTGGGGGGAGAAAGGGAATCTGAAGATCAGAAATCGCAAAATTTGCACAATTATACTTGATTAAATTCTTATGACCCTACAATTAAGCATTTATACAATTTAAGCATTTTATACAGATAACTTGGAGACTGGCAATTATCAAAAGCAAAGTTCAGTTGACGATTTATAGATCCACAAGAACAGCATAATACAACAGTAAAACTGGAAATGTATTTAAAAGATGAATAAAATAAAAGCGTGTATTAGTTTTTTTTTATAAAATCGAATAGGACGAGACGAATATTTATTTACACTAAATATTACCGTAAATATTCGAATACGAATATTTACAGTGAATCTCAAGGGATTACCTTAGCATAAGTCAGAGATACCAATAATGGCAAGAATTTTGGTGACAATTTGGCAATTTGTCACTAAATTTGGCGAGCTTAGGGACGAAATTTACGATATAGAACTGAATCGATATTTCTATTAAGGAATTAGTTGAATTGGGCTCAATTGTAGAGACCTGAATCTGATTTGAATATAATGTAAGCTGTTTTTGTTGAATTTGTAGGCGACTTGACCGTATAGAAGACAGCTAGATTGAAACTGGGGCCGACGCTATACGATGCAGCGTCGTATTGACAGTTGAGTCAGTTTATGTCGTGTGAACATTTTGTGTCAGCACTATTAATTTTGTGCATCTCATCTCTGCGCTATCTGAATTGCTCCTGTGTTACAAGTTTCTGGAATATTAATAGAATAAAGCATCGTTTTTTGTCATCTTTCCTGTTGTGGTGCTATTTTGTAGCAACCTACGTTCACCCACCTGGGAAGTTTTCGTAGCAATATTGTATTGTCAGACGTTACGGATCAGATAAAACCCACCCGAACCTGTATTCTCGCTTCATGCGGTGTATTGTCAGGAAATGGCGAGTCTGGATAATTATTAGAATTGTAAAATAAGAATTTTCTACGACAAATGCCAACTAAATGAATGCGTTGATGGCTGCATGTACTTATGCCATCGGATTTCCACACTAGCACGTCAAACGTTGACATTAATTGAAAATGATACTTGACGCCTCAGACACATGTAGTGCTAGAAGCCAGCATATTTAAAACAGGTTAAATATGCATAGTTCACTACCAGCCGAAGTTTAATTTAGTTTTAGTTTAGTTATATTAACATCCAGTTGAAAAGCAACACTAGGTCTATTTTGGGACGGACCTCGTCATTTTGAACCGCGGTCAGATGACGAGGACGACACCTCAGCTGGCACTTCCCTCTCCACACCACACCAGCGGGAGGACGTTTGTCATGACGGATTTAAGGTGCAATAGACCCCCCTTACAGGACGATTCTTCGGTGGAATCGGGTCTCGAACCTGAAACCCTTCGGCTCACAAGCAGAGTCCATACCACCAGGCCACCACGGCCTCACCAGCAGAATAGATATTGGCCTACGCATTAGCCCATCCCTGCAGCAGTATTAGACAAATAGTAAACACTGTAGCTTAGTACAAAGCCAAATATGGAAAATATTGCACGGCAATGGGGCACATCCATACCATGTAATTACGCTGCAGGACCTAATACCAAGGAGCAAACAGCCGCGCTTTCACTGTTGAAATTGCGCATTGAACAAAGTAGGTGCTACAGAAATTTTTCCAACGGAATATGGGCGAGTGAGGCAAAGTTTCACAGGATGCTGAACCGATGATGCACATTACTGGACATTAATAAATCCTTCGGAGGAAATTTCCAACTAATAGATGGTGCTACGGTCCATAAATAAGTGGTAAGATATTTGGAAGGATTATCTAATAGCCCTGTGTTTTCGATGATTCATTAAATGAACTGCAGTACTTCCATTTACAGAATGAGCTACCTGACTTTATTGATATTATTCTTACGTTAAATGTTATGGTCAAATGAATTAAATAGTTGATTCGAACCATAATATTAATCCGGTAATATAATCGTAATGTAAAAGTGATAGATCAATCACATTGATTGATTATTATAAACAATTACCAACAAGTGATTAATCAATTTATTACAACGGCCTAGGATTTTTCATATTTATCAACCATTTAAAGGGCCATTTTTTCTAGTCATATTATGTTAAAATATTTTTAGGCTTGAAATTAGAATAAGAAAAGGGATTCATTTAGCTTATTAGATAAATTTAATTTAATAAATTTGGTTAATTAATAATTAACTAATAAATCAAGACACATCATTTTGTGTGAGATAAAGAACTGAAGCATCTAAGTTTGTCTTTCTAAAAAAAAACTGTCAGAACTTATGCAAACCTACATAAATTCATACAAAGATTGATAAATTTGGTGGGAAGCATACTTCCCACGGTCCTAGAAAGGGTTAACTGAATTAACTATAACATATGCTCTTTGTAGTTTTCCAATAATATAAAAGTAGTTTACTCATAAGTATAGTTTGTTTTCCAGTTCTATAAATTTTGTTTTATTACAAGTTCTTCTAAAGTTATTTTTTTGACTGTTTTAATTCAATGCAGGAAAAAAATAAAAGCATTGAATAAAGGCTTATAGTTCTCAATTTCTATATTTTAGAAACTGGAGTGGATGCAATCGCTGGAGTGGATGACAGTAGACTAAATGGAACGCGGTGGCTGATGGAAAAGTGGTCGCCAACATTAGGTTGGCAAGAGAACACTCACAGGGGAGTTATAGCTTTGCACTTAGGAACCGAAAGAAATGCTACAATTATGGACCTAAAAAGAAAACTAATGGTGAAACAGTTGGAGGTCCAAACTCTTGCTTCTTTGTTAAGGTATGTTCAAAGCATACATTTTTTAATAAAATTTGATATATTAATATATTTGTTATGCCAAATATATTGATATACATCTAATATATCAATATATCTGATTCTTTAAATGTTATCCAACAAATGAGTTTCCAACATCGCTCTAAAACCATTAGAAATGGTTCCCCTGAACTGTCTCATATTCCCTAAAACGCTGATATTTCCTTCACTGTACCATCGGAATAAGATGGTGGATCTTAGGCTAGGCCGTGTAAGATCTGACTGTTCATATCTTTATTCCTTGCATAAAGACAGTAAAGAACTGTGTAGCAAAGCAAGCAAGTGCTTAATATATTAATCTGTTTGGCGTTAATCTACAATGCAATTAATCGTAATGGCATACGGTTAATGTGTTTATTTAGTATTCAATGTAATTTTAGTGGGTTGTTTTTAAATAAACTATTTTTCCCTTCAAATTAAAATGCCTTTAATTGGCATGTCTCCACTGTAAATTATTAGGCCTTTAAAGCTATATAAAATGTTATTATACTGTTACGAATAGTGATGCGGCTTTCCAGCATAGTTGGTTCAATGGGAGGTCCCCGAGCTTGGCGACCATTTGGCGACTTGGTGACGAATTTGACGACTTTGACGCCAAAATAGATTATACCCGAAACATCGAGAATTTTCCCGATCCGTCCAGTAGGAAAGGAGATACGCCTCGAAAGTTCCTGATTGGTTGAGAGGCTTCTATACCCGCCTCCTGAGACCTATAAAAGGAAGCACCCGCAGCTGCCGGGCAGTGGTGAGTCGAGTGGTGAACCAGTGGTGAATTGAGTAGTCGGAAGCGACAGAGAAGAGTGGTCGTGGACCAGTGGAGTCGTCGGAGTCGTGAACGGACGGTGAATTGAGTCGTGGACCAGTGGATTCGAAGAGTAGTCGGAACCGACGATAAGGAACTGACCTTCCAGAAATAAGCGGAGCAGCGACGGAGTGAAGCTAGTGCTGAACTAAGCTGTGCGATACTGTCTGCAGTAGAGACTGTTGTATGCTGCTGTTGAAGCTGCACGTCTCGGCTGAAGATAATCGTCTTCTGTGCTATATATAGTTGTCGTCTTTGTGCTGTCCTGTGTGTCTTCGTGTAAATAAACGTCGTTGTTTTATTTTCTACTGCCGCCTGGTGAGTGAGCGTTCTTCACACCATATAACCCCCACTATCCAAACGAATCCCTGAGATTTCGTAACAATACTTTTAAAGGAAGAGAGAGTATATAAAGTTAAGAGTTATTTTTTCTTCTGAATTTGTAAATTAAGATAAAAATTTCTTTTAAACTATTTCTACTGTAGTACGAATGGGAAAATGTTGACACTTTTTCTTGAATTTGACTTGGATCTAAAATTTTAGTTGCATGGCCAAAATTCATAAATTGAAGTCGCTGTGTTTTTGAGTTAATCGCGTTTACATGCTTATGAAAGTACAGACTGTCAATATGTTGATAAATTTGGTTCCAAATTTCTATATTTATCTGTATTTTAGATCTAGTTACATATTATCGAATTTGGAATTCCATATTAGTTCCATATCTATGTTTTAGACTTTAAATCTGTGCGCCAAATTTTATGTATCTATTTCTATTCATTTTGTAGTTACTTTTTTCATTTGTAATCGAACAGACAAATCTCTTGTGAAAGGATTTCATTCAAAATTTGAGAGTACTGTTAATTTGGTGTAAAAACAATATGTAATTATGTTTATAGACAGACGTAGTTTCAAAAGTGGGGTTTTGGGTTTCATGGAGCTTTGAAGAGTGTAGAATCGTCAAAATATCGAGTTTTCTTACCCTTACAATGTTTTTCTTTGCACAATTCCTACATCGAGAAAATAAAAATGGTTTATTTTTATGAAACGCATATTTCAAATTTTAATACAGTCCTCATACATAAAAAAAAAAAAAAAAATAGACAGCATTTTATTGATAGACCGATGTGTTAAACTTATTGTCGACATTTTATGAAAAATGTCTATGAGGATTTATGACTTTGAATATTAATATATACTTATACACAGAAATTTCTGACGGCTGATTTTATATATCATAACCTAATTAAGCCATATTACTGACTCTCCGACCCTCCCGAAGGCCCACGGATAAAGAAGACTGATTAACCGTACCGGCATAACAGCAACATTGGCGGGAACTGTGGTTTGAGTCTTAAGGGCCATCACCGGCCACGGTGCAACCCTTCCGGAAGGAAGTCCGCCCCGTCATCGATGGGAGAAGCCAGATTTTCCATCTATTTATGTACCCTCCAGGGTGGCGAGATCCAACTACCATACCGGAAAAATCTCATCCTCTTTTCGAGGTGCCCCCCGGAGGATTATAATGTAATTATAAAGAGAAACAGACTAATTTAAAAAAAAAATAAGATGCGCTGTGAAATGTTAGGGCATTCTTAGGAAGTGTTTCTGAGAAGTCTATAACGAAACACAAAATTAAAGCTTTCTATTAAATTCTGGAATAAATCCGCCCGTTTAAAATCTGTCCACTCATCCATATGAACACAACTCAGGGATAAAGCAATATATATAATGAAATTTAAAACATAGTTTATTCTCAGCCAAATTATAGATATGCATCAAAATTTGTGCTAAATCCATGAATATATGCCATGCGCATATGAAATTTCCCACTTCAGCTAGCAAGGAACTAGAAAATTGACTTTTAGAAGTCGATTTTAAGTTAGACTTAACTTTTAACTTTAAAAGGCAACAATTTTTTAGAAGTCAATTTTTTTGGGGGGGGGGGCAAAACAGTTCGATGCAATGAAGTTCAAAATCCTTTGATTATTTTCACTCTACCTAAAATTAAAAAATAAGACACCACATGTGGAGATATGCAAGAAAGTGAAGAGAACATTCCTGTTTGCTTCCTTATTAGTTAATTTTAATTATATTTTTTAAGCAGATTATTTTAAGGATTTAGAATTGATATCAAATTAAGAAAAGAACATTGTTTTTAAATAGTTTAGCCAAAAAATAATTAGTAACTAGAATTATTTAAAGTTGAAAGAAACTAAGTGACAAAAGCAAACATGTTGTACAAAAAACAGGCGTTTCCACCCTTATTTTTTCCGATTAACTTCATCTAGCACATACAATATTTGATTACAACTCAGGTAAGATGCGAAACTATTTTTGGTATCTGCAATAAATTTACATATTTTCATTGTTTTGTATAGGAAAAATACTTCTCTCAATTGTTATATGCTTGCTGTCCAAAGGACGCTTTAATGTGAAAGTGCTGTTTGAATTTCTTTATTATTTCTAGATACCAATTATTCGCTTCCATTTTTTACTTAAATTTTTAGTACTTTATTATATTGCAAAACAAATCATAAAATAAACTTACTATTTTTTGGCGACCAGCTTATTCACCTAAATTATTGACCTTTTAAGTTAATAAATATTAAGCTGTGAAATGCTAGTTTTTTAAAAACATTTTCCTTGTTATTTAATAAGATCATGGGTTTAACTGAATAAATTATGACATGAACAAATTAAAAATTGTATGTATTACAAATCGAAAATAGAAGTAAAAATTCTACTTCGGAGTTAAGGCTCAGCGAATGCATTTCAAAATCTTAATTTTAACATTGGCAGAAGCTCGCGCTTGATTAATTTGAATTTCATAACATTAAATATTAATTGTTACAAATTGTATATTACATTTAAAAACTAAATAAAAAGGAAAATAGTGCAGAAATGAAATTGATGTCATTAAAAATAAAATTAATTGCTAAAAACATTTTTATGAAATTATACATTTGGAAGATAGTCATAAATTTTCATAGGCCAATGCTCATCAGGCAATAGTTATGCCAATTTTTACATCCATTAAATCTTATTCAATTCTTATTTCTTGAGTTCTGTTACATCTTTTTACTCTCAAGAAATTACGCTTTAGCCTTATCCAGAGAATTTCTAATAATATTTTGTAGCTTTATTAATTTACGAAGCATAGAATTATGTGCAGCTATATAAACGTTCAATGAAGAAGTTTGAAACATTCGTATAGGGATTTGTTTATTCTTAACTGTTGCCATTCGACAGTATGTAATAAAACTAATTTCTGCGCTACGTACGCTTACGTTTATATATATATATAATATAATATAGTGTAAATAAATTTATATAAATCATATATATCTGCATTTTAAAAAAATTACACTGAAAATATTTAGATATAATGTTAATACATCATTATTTAAACTTTTATTTTTCATCATTATTTAAACTTTTATTTTTCATCATTATTTAAACTTTTATTTTTCATCATTATTGAAACTTTTATTCTTCATCATGCTTTCAAACTGTTATTCTTCATCATGCTTTCAAACTGTTATTCTTCATCATGCTTTCAAACTGTTATTCTTCATCATGATTTCAAATTTTTAGAAACGATACGGATCTACTAACCGCAAACCAACTAAGCATGTTCGTTAATGCCCTGACCATCTCCTGCCAAAATCCGCACAACTTCCATGGCTTTGACTTGGTCAAAATGCTGGAGGAAAAAGTTGATATTTCTTCTCTAACTACTCAACCAGTGGCTTACCTCGCCATTTGCAATGCCGGTGCTACCCTACCAGTTAATGCGACCAGTGATCTTTGCAGCATTTTGAGCAGTAATTCAGAATATCCGTTTCTTTTAGGTAATGGTTTCATTATAATGTATCATTCTCTTAAAGCTGATTACATAAAATGTGTATCACCGAAAACCCATTCTGTGTACTTAAAAATGATAAGAAACATATCGCTGATGGAATGAGTGAAAATTTGCAAACATCTACTTTTTCCTATAAAAATAGATAAAAAGGAATATCGGTATAATTTTATTTTGAGGATTGATAGAATTTTAAATTTATACTGCTTAAATAGTGTATTTAAAATATGTTAAAGATTAGATATATCAGTGAGCAGCGATTTCTGCAATATTTTTAAAAAGTGATTCAGAATATACATTTCTTTTAGGAAATGGTTGGCCCTTGCTTTAAAGTGATATTAGTAAAGGAAACCCGAGTTTCTACGCCTGTAAAGCGATACAAGTAAAAAAGTAATACCTGATTCAAAAGTGACAAAATTAAAAAAAATAAACACCCGGTTTTTGAAGCGATATTAGTGAAAAAATTGTATTTTTTAGGTATTATTAAACAAATAGGCTTTTATCAAAGGAATTGCTTTTTTAAAAAATCCCGCTGATCAGAGCATTTGTATAGTTTTATTTTTTCGGAGCTTCATTTTTCATTATTTTCCCCAAATATTCAATTTTTACTTTTGCCACTTTAGAAATATGTGTGTGATAGGCAAAATATTTAGTTAAAAAAACGCATAGAAAAGTTTTCTCACGAAGTTGCATTCTAATATTTAAAATCGTATTTAATCTTATGTTCTTTTAAATTTATTCGCATCCGTAAGGAAACGCGCACATGATTGCCAATTAGATATGTTCGCGTCCAGTTATTCTCAGTTGCAAATAAAAAACGAACAGTAATTTGGCAAGACAAAAAAATAAGCGACATTTTGTCGCCAAAGTTGAAAAATGTCGCCAAACAGCAACCATTCATCATCCATTTGGAATATCTGTAAATCTCTTTTCCTTACTATGAGACTAACTGTGCAGGAAAATAATATTGTAGATTTGGCGGATGATAACCGAACGTCGTAACGAATATTTTATTCTGCAATTATTGATAATTACAAAGTGCAGATTATCCCTTTTATGATGCATGTGCTTTAAATCAATTTATTACTACGGTAAATCAAAAATTATTAAATTGAATAATCATTAATTAGCTTGATACAACTAGTTAATTGAAGCTCAATTCATAATTATTTCATTTAAGTATGACTGTCATCATTATCTATATAAAATAAGTTACCAAAATATATAATTTTTGCTTCCTTAAATGGGAAATTTTTAGTATTTTATAACTTAGACATTTACCATCAAAACTGAATTTAAAGGGATTGCTTCTATTCGTTAGGTTTAAAAATGTAGATAAATTACATCAAAGCCTATTATTTTTTCAAGTTGAAACTTCATTAAAAGTGATTAATGTAATAATTGTTTAGACCAAAGAAATATATTATTTTCTATTTTTTTATTCTTAAAGATGTCCAAGCTGCAGCTGTCATGGCTCTGTCATGTATACGAGCCAATCAGCAGGACGACTCCAATTCTTCCTCTCTCTATACTGATTATGAAGAAGCCTTGAAAAAACTCAAGCAGCTTCAGCTTGAAGATGGAAGTTTTGGAAATATCTATACAACTGCAATAGTCACACAAGTAAGTTGGAAAGTTCGCGCTTTTTTATTATGATCCGCTCGAAACTCAATAGGCACACGATCGTTGTAAATTTGTAATGTTTGTGAGTCATTTGTGAAGCAAGTAACGAATAGAATGATTTAGAAATGTGTTGTTGTATTCTGTCAATTCATTTCTGATGATTCCTCGATGACTGATATTTAGAATGGATTACACATCTCGAAATAATAATTAATCCATTCGTTATTCCATTAAATTATTAATTTTTCCATTTATTGTTAGATAATTTTGAAGTTTCTGATAATTTGGTTTGATTTATTTCATTTTTGTCATTTTGGTTAAAGATGGTTTAAATTAATGGTTTAATTAAATGACCAATTCAAAACTTATCTGTGCGAAATTTTTCGAAAAGATTTGTTTGTTACATGTTACCAGGAATAAATTAAAAATATTTATTAGCTAAATAATGCTGATGACTCTCAATAGATGGAGCTAATGATGAAACTACCTCCTTGCTTAATAATACTTGTCGTGGCTGGTTCGTGAGTGCTTTGAAAAAATTAGGCAAATAGAAAACTTAACAGATTTATTTCAGATTCGTTCGAGTTACTCTGCTCAGTAACTCCTTCTCCTCCAAGAGCCAACATTCGAATGACATCACTCTTTTAATTACACTCGGGCTAGTGGTCTAGCGCCATCTATGAACCAATCACTACAATACTGATTCATTTTTTTCACTGCTTTAGATTCACAATGTTCAGAAGTTCATTTTGGAAAGTTCTTCAAGGTAAATGTAGTTAATGTATAATTTATTCAATATGATTAACTTCATAATAATAAGAATATACGAAATATGTTGTAAAATTCAGATTCCAATAATATTTTTGAATAAAAGACTCGTTTATAAATGAGAGTTCACGGAATTTCTTGCAAAAGATGCCTTTGTTTGAAATTTATTTAATATGAAAATCGGAATTGTGCAGAATTTCTTTACTCTCCAAGGAATGTCGACGCCCCAAATACATTGGCGAAAGACCGAATATTTACTAAATATCATTTTTAACTTATACGAGCAAATATCAGCATTTAGTATAAACTCATGGTGAATTATTATTTTTTTTACATTAGACCAAATGACAACTTTTTAAATCGCACTTCTTTATTCTTAAAAAGCATTAACGATGTAGAATAGAAGTAGGCTATGGTCGTGGCACATGTAAATAAGGTCTATAAAACGGACAGTGATAAGAAAATAAAATATCAATAGTGAATTTAAATAGATATTATTATGAAATTATTTTTTAAACCAACTTATATTTTTTATGACTTTTAAGTTGAATTACACAAAAGACCTTCGCTTTTACGAAAGATTTCAGCCTTGTAACATTTCTCTTTAAAACAGTGTGCATGGTGCTGCTATATATAATATTGCTTTTTGTGGTTATAACAGAGAAGAAGTATCTAATTAGAGGCTTTCGTACAATCGGATAAATGAAAAACATTGGGGAGTCATGAGACAGCGAACATGATTACTGCCTCATTTTGAATTGAATGCTTTTAGGGACGGATCTCTTAATTTCGAACTCATTTAATTCCCACACTGCACGAACGATGGAATGTTTGACGCACAAGCTTAAACCAGACATTCATGTACAACATGTTCTTCAGTGGAATTAGGATGCGAATTTGCAAGCATCCTAAACCGAAAATGAAATTTTACCACTACAATTTTTGAATAAAGGATTATGAATTAAATATTTGTAAGCCGTTACGCAGTCCAAATTCTTATTCTAAGTAATGCATCGTTGCACCAGCTACAAACTACTTGATGGCTTAAATTGTAAATTATATTATCAATAAATTTTGATCTCGTAACAAAAATCTAGTTTCTTTTTAATCCTTTCTGTACAAATGGAATTTATTTTCCTCAAGTTATTAGTTTTTAAAGTTCCATATTTTTGTAAGTACCCTGTACATAAGCGCTTTTTAATACATACTTATATACAATTTAAAAAATCTTTTTTGGTAGCATCACCCTTTAAAATTAGATAATTAGATCGGAGATTAACTAAAATTGTTTTAGGGGGGTTTATTGTATTATACATTGTCAACAATTACCTCACTTCAGAAAAGTATTTTTATAGGCTAAAGACTGTTTCTTTTATATTTAAAATGTGTAAAAGTGAAACTTTAACACCTTGTTTAATTTCATTTGCTTTCTTCAGTTGTATAATCTGTTTAAAATTAATTTATCTCTTGTACTAAAATTATTTACCATTATGATATGCTGAGTGTTCGTTTCGAGTGTTTTTTTAGAGTGCAAAATTTGAAGGGCACTTTGAATAAATGCCACTCCAACCATTGATGTAATGTTTATTATTCATTCAAAGAAGGATTTTATATACAGCTGTATTTGAAACTAGAATAGAAGTAGATATTTAAAATGTTCAAAATTTTAAAAATGAAATATTCATATTATTCGGAAAATTTTAGATTGTAATTATTGGATTATAATTTGCTGATTCAAGATAAGAGAAAGAGTATGGAACATATCTGCCCGTCTTGCATAATAATTGAAAAACATGTAACGATCTCATTTTTCTTCTAATTTTCTGTATTAAAAAAAGGAAGAGTTATTTTCTGAATAGGCGAGAAATTAAATCAACTATTTGAAGAAGAGAGCAAATACCACTAGTGGGAATTCTTTTCTCAAAAGTTTCTTTCATATTCCCTATTAAAGGTGTTATCCTCTCCTCCCCCACCTCGATTTAACCTGTGGACCTTGATAAGACCGCGAATGGTTTAGATGGCATTGGCGAAAAATAGTTACAAAATGTAGATTTTTGACGATAAAACAGTGTTTCTTATTGTTAGATTCTATCGTACTATCTTTGACAATTAATCATTGGCATTGGTAAAAAGAAGTTAGTACAGAAAAATTGGATATATACTTGAACGCATATTTAATAATTCATTGAAATCAGAATTTGACAAATTAAAGTTATAGTGGTAAGAATGAGTACCTAATTTCTTTTAATTCTTTGCATTCTTGAGTAAATGGACTTGCATACTGACATTGATTGATATTGGAACGACATATGATCAATATCTTGACAGATTTGATTCCAAATTTGATAGATACCTACATTTTGGCTATTCTATGGATTTTTTTAGGTTTTATGGATTTGATTTCAATTCGGTTCAATTAAGTTGACAATTCGGTTTAATTTCAATTCAGTTCGCATTCTTAAATCTGAACTAAATTTTTTTCCATTTATCTCTCTTCGTTTTGCAGTATCCGTACAGCCAGATGTACATACTTCTGTTTTGAATTTCGTTCAAAATTTGATAGAAATCTATAATTGTATTCTATAATTGATATAATTGTACTAAATTTCATTTGTTTAGCTCAAATTGTTTGCAAGCTATCTTGTTCACAGAAACGGATATAAACAATCGTTTTTCGGACTTGGGGTATTCTGAAACACTATGCAAAAATCTCGAGTTCAATTTTTTTTGACGATTTCCTCTTATCCTCACAATCTCTCGGCATATGAAAAAAACATCACCAAACCATGAACAAGAAGGCTGAAAAGAGTCGCCAGCAACTTCCTTTCCAGGCAAAAAAAAAATCAATAGGATAATCAAAATTATAAGTGAAAATAAAGACCTATTCTTACCTCCTAGCTCTCAACATCAAGTGTCATACTAAGAAAGACTAAGGGGAAAAAATAGCACCGCAGCTCCTATCAGACATTTCAATCAAACAAAGTTGCTCTCCGTTTTCATTAACCAAATAATTTTCCATCTGATTTTTATAGCTGTATCCTCATCTGTCATAAAAATAAGTGAACACAGAATATGTATATTTTTACACATTTTGTCTCTCAGCATCTTATTATTTCAAATGATATTTCTAAATTGAAAATCTTTGTGGACGGTTTCATCTCAATATCATTTTTTATATGCTTGTAAACTCTAATTTTTTTTGTACTGTAAATATTTGGTACTTAAATAAAATTCTCGTAACATGCTCACCAAACCGTTCAGTGACCAGAATGGTTACGGATACGGGGGGTATGAGAAGGCGATCTGTATTGTATGCTGCGTAATCAAAAACAAATGGAAACGTATGCAACGTGTATGAAATATGTGTTATCATATAGACTTGCATAGTTAGTAATAAAAAAATGAGTCATTAGGTAAAGAATCTCGTACAAATAAAAACTAGTTAGAAACTTATTTTCTTATTAAATAATGGAGTTGAAAAACAATTAAGAGAAGATTTTGGATTCGTTATCAACTTCACGTCATTCATATGATTCACAAACTTAAATACATGTGCAAATTAAATACTAATTAACCTCCGAAATGATCAATCTTTAGAATTTTCAATTTCATTTCGTAAAATAAAATTGTGTATGTAAGTTAGGCAAAGTCTTTTTATTCTGATTATAGAAAATCAATTTTCATCAGAAAACACTGTGTAAATCCAATCATTAACAATCAAATTCCAAACTGTTATACCCCTTCATATTTTTAATTTGAATTTTCAGTGATTCCAAGGGGATTCAGTTGGAATTTTATAGTTTCTTTTCCTACTTTCTCATACATAGTTTTCATATTTTAAAAAGATTAAAAAAATTTAATCTCTGGAAATTTCACATTAGATATTAAGCTTGTAAATTAAATGTTTCTTTATAAGCAATTACATATCAACGAAGTAAAATTTTTAGAGGAGAAAACCAATACATTATTTATATCAGTATCTAGTTTTAAGAAGTATTTTTCAAGTTTTACTTTTTTTTCAGGCACTTTTATCCGCTGGCGAGGAAAAGAGCAAAGATTGGAAACTTGAGGCAGCAGTCAATCATTTAATGAGATATTTGAATTCGTCGAGTGTTGATTTTTTGGCGACATATTTGATTCTACCTATTTTAAACGGCAAAAGCCTATCGGATATTGGAAACATTAACTGTTCTGTTGGTCTGCAGCAAGAATCGAATGGTATGGATTGTGACGCTTTCTTATAATGTTTTCAAGTTTTTGTTGCTTTTTCATTTGTGGTATTAAAATATTTAATGAAAGGAAATCATGACCTTGAAAATATATTTCTCTGACATTAGAATAAACTTTCCACCTTACACCTAATTAAGAAGGTAAATCGATCATTAGAATACAGAAGAAATCTAAAATACTTATAATGAAATTCGAAAATAGTGAATATAAATGACGTTCCTTTTAATTATGGTCCATTATCTGCTAAGCATATATATAAAATATAGGAAATGCCCTAGATGACATCTTGTCTTTGACTTAACTAAGATACAACTTTAAAAAATTAGAAGGCATTATCCGGCGTCCTGGCCTAGGGGTAGTGCATCTTCCCCGCGATCTGAGTGTCCCGGGTTTGAGTCCTGGTCCGGGCATGGTTGTTCTTCACCTTTCATTCTATTTGTGAGGTGTGTGTAAGAGCTCCTCCCCCCCCCCGTAAAAAGGGGTTGTGCAAGCGAATGTGTTAGTGTCCTCTTCATATGAGCTAAAAGTCAGATTTCTGTCCTCGGGTGCTCAGGGGTCTTTATCCTCAGAAGTTACTGCATCCCCTTTCGGTGGCAAAGCGGACACGATATCATCATCATCATCATCAGAAGGTCTACATTTTTATGTAGCCGCTGCATATTAAAATAAGACGCCTAATTTTGCACTTTTCTACTACTAATACACAATTTTGTAATGAAATGATGCGCAATTTTCATGAAATTTTATCATTTATATTCAATGAAATATTCTTTAAACATTAAAATCTTAAAAATATTTCACTGTTCTAGAACTAAAATTGACCAAGTTAGATGTCAAGAGTATTTTAATATATTTAATAGGATAGGGGGACTATATAAAAATTAAGATATCGAAATTTTTTTCTGCAGTATTTTTCCTAACTCAAATAAGATAAAGTGTAGTTAGTCAAGTTAGAACACTTTTCCAACTATAACAATTTAGAAATTAAGTACTATACCATGATATTTAAAATTAGTTAAACTGTGGTGGCTTTTGAAAATTATTTATTCATGCATTTAGCTTCCATGATGTATTTTTAATCAACTTTTATGAAATTTGTATTTTGGATTTCTCCTTAAATTATATGGCTGCAGTGATCCTCCTATCCAGCAGACGAAACTGGTACCACATGTTCGAAACCCGATTCTATGGAGTATCAATCACTTATAAGAGCTTGGGATACTTTACAAACATTAAAAAACAAGCCCCTTAACTGTTGTGACTCAAAAGTTCAAAGCGATGGGTGGCAGCTCAGATGTCATACTTGTTGCCTGATTATGGTCCAAAAATTCCAAGTTTGCTCCAAATGAGATCATGTACTAACATTTCATTCTCTGACTACAACTAAATTGAATTAAATTATCAACAAATAAATATCATTTCATATTTAATGACATTCTACCCTTTTATAAATACTTGGTTTTCATAATCAAGGTTTTATTTAGAAAAAAAAATCTTCAGTGTTTGTAATTCTCTCCAGAGGCGCTGATACAGTCGCAGAAGCAAAGACAATTTATGGAAGGTTAGGTGGTTGGGCTTCAACAAATATATTTTTGATTCGAGCTAAATTTAGATAGATATAATATGTAGGCATATGTTTTCTCCGTTTTCTAGGCGTCGAGGCTTGTCTTTGGCATGCACCAATCCAAAGAGTGTTCAAACACTCTTATATAGGCTAAGATCTGGCCATATAAGAAATCTTTTCTTCATCAGAGGTCATAGGATGTATACCCTTTGCCACTGCTCGGCCGACAAATTCCTCCTCATATCATTGAATATATTGACGCTTCTGTGAGGCAGCTGGTGAATGAAGGGGGTGTCAGTTTGCAAACTTATCATGCGATTCGATCTCTTGGACTTGGTTTGAATTGGTGTTCAATCCAAGGGGGATAAGAAACAACAACAACCGTTTTATATTTTCAGATTTGTAAAATTATGTTACCTCGGCACTAAAATTGTTATCTCTGTTAGTGATGCTTACATTTCTCATATTAAACCCTCCACAAAGTAAAATCAGTATAAAATTAGATATATTTTACAGAAACTTATTCTACATCTTTTAGTATCGGTTCTTAATGCCATTAAATTTTTACTTTTCTTATAGAAATAATACAAATTAAAAATATTATCGTCTGAAGACCTTGAAGTTTCTCCAGAATTTAGTGTCTCTAAACACAGAATTAAAAAAAAAATGTTATGAATATGATGAATGAAATTTAACGTGAGTTTTAAACAAGAATTCTTTTGATTTCTATAGTTTGGATGTTGTTATTGTTTTGGATTTTTTTTTGGCGCAAGAGCGATATCTAGCTATGCTGTGCCAAGCATATAGTCTAAAATCGTACTAGATAAAAATGCTTCATTAATTAAAATATATAATCATTCGGCTTCAGTAAGAGAAGGCGAAATTTGATTAAATTATAATGAATATATAAAATAAGCAATGATTTAAAATTGGAAGCCAAAAGTGAAAGCATTAGCTGTCACACAAATTGAAAACACACACAACAAAACACAAACACAACTTTTTATTAGATGTATATAAAAAACATAAACAAATAGCCTTTAAGAATTTGAAAATATTTTGGTGGTACACCCCCCCCCCTAGTCTGTTAAGGGAGGTCCCCTTTAGTCTGTTAAAGACGATGATTAAAAAAAACGAATTCTGTGAGAGTTAACTGAAGAACATTCAATTAAATGTGTTTAATGCTAAAAATGACCCGACATGTGGGACATCTCGGTGCGATGTCTCTAAAAATGAGAATAAGAATTCTTTCCTTTTGATTTCTATAATTTGGATGAACTTCCTCTATGGATTGCTCTTATTCATCCGTATATATCAGAATATGATAGTTTTATTTTTAATCTATCTATTTTGATGAAATTTAGTTTGAAATCTTACCTACAATTTAGTAACTATAATATTTTTCTCTAAATTTGCCAATCTTTCTATTCAAAAATAAATTTTTAAAAATTGAAATCTGCTATTGCAAATTTCAAGTTATCATACAGAACATTATTTTTTTTCTAATCATAGGATATCAATCCGACAGAAAACTATAATGTTCTCACATGACTCATATTTCGCAATCACCAACATTTAGAAAAACGATGGTTTTTGACCATTTCAAAATCAATTGAGTTCTAAAATTCTTCACGAAAAACAATCGAAACCGGTTTTAAACAATCACGTGACTATCAGACTACGCATTCGTTAATATTTCGAAAAACTATATTTTTTCCCCCACTTGAAAATTGTTTGAACTCCAAAACTTTTTTAACAAGCTAGAAAAATTTAAAATCTATATATAAACTTTCGATACCTCTCCTCACTTTTTCGAGTTCATTCCCATTTTCTTCTCTGTGCTTCTTCAGGTGATAAATTTTTACTTCCCCACCCTTTATTGGCCAGACTGGAGAATCTAGAACATGGCCGATATTCGCGACAAGTTGCAACATTTTTTGTCGATAAATTGCTACATATGAAAATCTTCTTTATCATTTTCGGTTAACCCTAAGAGCGGAAAACTTGTCTCTATAGCGATAAATCGCTAATTTTCTATCCCTTGCATTTTGAGGTTTCAAAATCCCAAACCAAAACAATATCATGTCCCCTCATATAATAAACATGTTTAATTAGATATATATAATGAAAGGGCCGTATGAGTTTATTCCAAAATTTTCTATGGCTCAGCTCAATTTTGGATTACGCTCATAAATCTATAGCTTATTTATCTCCTATACAGGGTGTTTCAAAACTTATGGGCAAAAATTTAAGGGGTGATAGGAAACATCTAAACAAGCAATTTTCGCTATGCCATGCATGGGCGGAGAGCAAGCAGTGGACCGCTAGTAGGGATCCGTTACTGTCACATGAAAGAACGAAACACCAAACGGATAGAGGAGGTACTGAATAATTTTATTGACAACTTGTATGGCAAAATGACATATTTGTATGGCAAAATGACATACAAAATGACAACAAATGAAACCGACTGCTATGATGCAGGCGTTACACCTGCGACGTAGTGAGGGGCGCACTTTTTCAAACACAACCGGCATTTCTCGGATGGCGCAGGCAGCAACAGAAATCCTAGGTAAACTAGGTCCTCGTCGGAGACGATAAAGCTTTCGTAGGCGAGACTTTTCAAATGGCCCCACAGGAAAAAGACAGGAGAAATCTTGGCAGCGTGCCGGCCAAGACAAGGGCCCATCCCGACTAATCTTTCCAGCGTATCTTCTCGGGAAACGCTACTTGTACAGCCTGGCGGCTTCAAAAGCATTCCCGCTTGCCAGACCGCACATAAAATGCATATCCACCTTTTCCCGATTACTGTACGTTACCATACCTTTTGAAATCTATTGTAGAAATAACGATGTCTGAGAAAACTCGCGCATTTTGCTTTCCATTACAGCGCCATCTAGCGGTTCACCACTTGCACTCCGCCCATGCATTGTATGGTGAAAATTGCTTGTTTAGATGTTTTCTATCACCTCTTAAATTCTTGCCTATGAATTTTGAAACACCCTGTATGTTTAACTCAGCACATTTAATAAGATAAATTAAAATAAGTGTGTGCACTTGATACCAAAATTGTAGATCTATATAAAATTTTGAACTCAATTAATGAAAGGAGGCTCAGCATGTCTACTCGATTATTTTCAATTTATTCTTGTGAAAATAAGTAAATGGAAAGAGAATACCTCTAATTTAAAAATTAATCCCTTTAAAGTGCCCTTTTTTTCTAGTAATGGTATATTAAAACAATTTTAATACTGAGATAGACTTAAGAAAGGGAATAGCAATTAATTTATTACATGAATGTAATTTGAATCATTAATTAATTTTGTTAATTAATAACTAAACAACAATTCAATATGCATAATTTTGTGTGGTATAAAAAAAACTAGAATATCTACATTACTGCTTTATTGAAAGATTGGTGATAATTTACGCAAACTCGCATAACTGCATACAGAAATTGTTGAATTTGGAGGAATTATACTTCCCATGACCCTTGAAAGGGTTAAAAGAATAATTTACTCCATAAAAAAATATTAAGGTTTTAAACTAAATATACTAGTTTCGAATATCATTAGGGTTGTGTTCAGAATTATAAAACTGACACTGATATTTCTCACAACCTTGCATACTTCTAACTTCGGTTACCATTGATTATAGTTAACTTATTCAATTTATTTATTAAGAAAAGGAATGCATTCAATTTATTATGTAAATATAATTTGATTCATTAATTTCGTTAATTAATAACTAAATAACAAATCAAGATGCATAATTTTGTGTGAGATACGATAGATTGGCATTTTTGTTCGGAAAGGAAATGATACATGCTTAAATTTGATAAATTAACTTGTATAAAATATTTACTTTAGGATCATTTAGATTGTTTTAATTATTATTTAAAATTCAAATTGTTCAATAATTTATGAAACTTTAAAATCAGTGATTTAATTTTGCGTTGTTTTTCTTAGTTTTAATATAGTTATTTATTTTTAAGGTGATACATTATCTGAAGTGAAAAATAAACTCGGACCCAAAATGCGAGTCCAGTATTCCCTCTACATAGGCGACGAGAGGGATATAGTTCACACCATATCACTTCGAACACCTGCAAATATAACGGTGTTTGAGATTATGCAGCTGGCAGAAGAGGTGGATCCCAAATACAAGTACGAAATTTATATAAATCTGCTATATATATATATGAGATCTTTGATAGCTGATGTTATAAATGTTGTTTAAAAGATGTGTTATGAATTTTAAATGTTTTATTGCAAAGATAAACACAATTATAAGATGCTTAAAAAATTTCCAAAAAATGCTATAGTGATGACCGTGAAATTGTAAAAAGTCTTTTGAGCCGAAATAATGATTCTGTTCTTCTAGTTCTGTATCGAACGTTTTTAAGGCTTGAGTGCATGAATTTGCATTTTTAATAAATACAATTTAAAATTACTTGAGAAATGTGTATAGATAAAGGGAAATATGCACAAAAAACACTTAATTTTTTTTAAATTTCACACACACAAATAAAAAATGCTGCTGTATTTCTACATCTTTATGAACAACCATTCCTTGAGTTCCACAAATCTACTGTGTACTATAATATAATAATAATATTTCAAACATAATACCTTTCGTTACATTACAAAAGATGAAAATTCATAAAATGATTTTTAGCATTTAAGCATAGAGGAACATTGAATTTTCTACAAGACCACCCTTATGGTATGTGGGTACTCTTACATAGTGAAATTTTACTCCTCAATCTGTTTGAAAATATAGGCTAGTGACCAACGCCATCTTTTCGAATTTCCGTATGCAACAAAGTATAAGGTGACTCTCTAGGTTCAGTGAACTTATGCAGAACTGATTTTGCATATTCATATATTTTTACATTACGAAAAAGGCTACAGTTTTTTTGAATAAATTTAACAGCATATACAAAAATGTAAATATTATTCGTTACTTACTTTATTTTTATCTGAAAACAATTTTTCCTGTATGTTATTACTTTTTATATAAGTAATCGTAATGCGTTACAGATAAAGCGTTACAGATAAATCGTAATTGTCACAGATAAAGAAATAAGCAGTCAAAAATTCCAGCTGCGTTCGGAAACGATAAAATAGTTTTCGTAAAATTAAAATTATTATCCAAAGGTTGCTGCGTTAAGTAATGTGAGGTTTTCACTATACGATGCAGATTTACATCGTTATATTACACGGTGACTATCAGTGACAAACATATTAAAGCTGTTGGCCACTGGCTTACTTAATTCGTTAGTAATCCAAAAACAAAGCTTCAAAAGTAATTTTCCTTTCACACTAAGAGTATTTTGTCCAGAAATATAATTCTAAATCAAATCGCTAAACAAGACGAGGAAATATCTTCGATAAAACTAAGCTTTTAAACTGAAGCATTTTTGCTCTGGTTCAAAGAGCGGAGTAAGGCCCATATGCCTTTCTAGTCATTTGATCTTAATTCGAAATTAATAAATTTGTGTATAATATTTTTCATTCAATCTATAAGACATTAATACAATGAATTAGTCAACACAAAATTCATTTGTATTAGGATTATGTGTCAAGTTATTTATAGATTACATATGCATACTAAACTTTGGAAAATAGCGAATTCGGCCATTATTGTTACTAATTTAAAGAAAATGTTAAATTCTGTGGAATTATAATTGACTATTTTCGAAAATTAGCAGAGAAATAAGATAATGCATATGTCTCCTATACGACTCGCATAGGAGACAAGATGCTCCAATTTGAGACTCGTATAGGATTAAAATTACCGTTTGGCATATTCCGATTACAATTATTTGTTTTAATTTAAATAATTCATATTTAATTTTCAAAAATTTAAACTTGAATTAAATTTTTAAACCTGTTTTTGTTAAGTTCTTTCACAATTTTTTTCAAGAATATACATTGTTCATTTTAATTAGAGAATGGTTTTATTTCTCTATTATCATACCTTTGACAATATATTGTTACAAAATTTTTCTTCTACTACAAATACCGTCAATTAATCGTAATGACGCAGCACAATTAATTAATCATTAGTTCAGCAGCTTGCTTGCTTGCTAATCCTTCAGTTTCTCTACGTGTCGACTCCTCTCTCACACACCACTTCTGACGATACACACGGCTTCTTCGCAGCTTCAGATTGCTCGTCTTTTATAGTTCCGGGAGGCGGGGCTAGAAACTGCAGACCAATCAGGGCGTACCTGGGTGTATCTCTGTTATTACTGGATGGATCATGAAACTTCTCGAACTTTCTGGTATTATCCATTTAGTCGCCAAACTCGCCAAATTCAACGCCAAGTCGCCAAATGGTCGCCAAGCTCTCAGGTCATCGACGTGGCAGCCGCTCAGCACAGATCTTACAACGGTCTTTCTTAAGGTGATACTAGCCGTGATGGGAAGCAAATTACAAGTTTGTAACAATATAAATCCATTATAGATGGATTTATATATTGTCAAATATCTTTAATATCAATGAGAAAGTGGACATTTGTCTTGAGCCTTCATTTACTGTTATTTCTAGTTTGCTCTATGAATTTCATACCAAAGTAAAACTTTCGCGAAGCGTTTAACTAAGAAAGCTGCTTTTAAGAGTGCAATGAAAACATTTAAACACACACACGCACGCACGTACACATACAAATTAATTATAATTGAAAACTTCATGAGAGTATAAAATTTATATAAAGTAATGTTTTGGTTTCGTACCAGTGAAGTCAACCATCTAACTCTCCGACCCGCCCGAAGGCACACGGATTTAAACCATAAAACTGAATGACCGGACCGCCGCAACAGCAACATTGGCGGGAACTGTGGTTGAGTCCTAAGAGCCGTCACCGGCCACGGTACAACCCTCCCCGAAGGAAGTACGTCCCGTCATCGATGGGAGGAGCCAGATCCCCCACCTATTAGTGTACCCTCCAGGGTGGCGAGATCCAACCACCATGCCGGAAGCATCTCATCCTCATTTCGAGGTGTCCCCCCCGGGGGGGATTCGTACCAGTGAATATCAAAAAGGTCATTTTAAAAATATTGCTAGAATATGAAGTTCACTTTAATGAATAAGGAAATATTACATTAATCAGATTTTCAATAAAATTTTGAGATATTACTATATTTCCATTAGCAAAAAATTAGTGATCTTACTAGTAAGAAATCATTATGATACTTTTCAAGTTATTTCATTCCTGTGAAATGATTTTGGAACTCCTTTGTGTTATTACAAACATTCATGATCTTCTGTTTGCCTTTATAGATTTCAATGGAAAAAAATGGGAGAAAAATTGTACATTTACGATATAGCCGGTATTATCAACGATTTTGAAAACGGTCTGTTTTGGCTGCTTTACGTTGGAAAAGATGCCAATTCAATAAATCAAGCCACAGAAAGTAAGGAAATATTTTGAACAGTTTCATTATTGACAATTTTCAAAATGTAGTTTGATCACTTATTCTATGAGAATGTATAGGGCGTATATAATATATTTTCCCCTGTTTGGCGGCATCTGCAGCTAAAACGAATCAACGAAATGAAATCGCATTTCATACTGTAGAAAGCATAGGAAGATGAATTCCACAGAAAAATTATCACCAAAAGTTGTCGATAGGGGAAATATACAGGCGCCTCAATCTCAGGAGACACTCGAGCACAAGTCGAATGTGATTGGTTAGTTCGATCACATGACTTCAAACTATACGTCATGTAAAATCTTCTGTTGGCTATTTATCTTTCCTTTTGACCATTAGATCTGTATTGTGGCGAAATTGATTTGGAAATAGATGTCAGTACCGGAGCATTTTGTTTTGTAATTCAGTTGATTAAAATTTTACACTCGCATCTGTTTTATAATAAAGCTGATATATAAGAAATCAGGGTCTGCTACATGTTTCTGAGTGTGCTTTCATTTCTATATTTGAAAAGAAAATATTATGAACTGTATATAGGTCTATAAATGTTGTCTTTCAATAAAAATGAAATGCGCAGATCTACAAAACTCTCACTGGATCTATTTTAACATATGTGTTCGGAACTTAAGGCAATAACTTCACAGGGAGAAGCTCTTATTTCTATATTTAAAAAGAAAATATTATGAATTGTTTTTTTAATAAAATGCGTTTAAAATAACTGTGTTTATTTATAAATTTCAGCGCAACATAACGCACATTTGAATTCTACGCTTATTCCTTATCCTTGCAATACGAAACAATGCTTACCGCTTCGCAGATAAAAATGGGTTACTGTAAAATTGGCGGAAAACGAATTTGGCGGTTTCCAATTCACTGATCTGACAAACCAATCACATTCGACTTGTGCTCGGGTGTCTCCTGAAATTGAGGCGCCTTTGGGAAACATTGGCCCCGTGGAAGTACAGTTATGAATAAATTAATGAAACTTACAGAAATTTTTTTATTCACCAATATTAAGGTTCCTTGGATGCCGTGAAACATCTATACTTAGTACAAAATGAAGTCTCCTGAAAGCGTTTGTATGTTTGGACCAGAAAAACTCTAGAAATACTTAACTGATATTGGAGATATTTGTACCATTTTATAGAGCATTTATAGGGGAAGGTTTTAATATATTGCAGTTGCATCAAAATAAAAAAAAAATGGAGTGTTATAATTACGATTTTAATTATTTTCTTACTATGATTCGCGCATGCGTATCTCTGCTTTCACTTATCCATGCATGTGCGGAAACTCAAACTGCGCATGCGCAATTAACAAGAGCTGTGGTATACATATGAGATACATTTCTTTGTTTAGGTCTGATTTTAAACACATTGGGTTGAAGTGAAGATTAATGTCCCTGCAGAGTTTATCCCCAATATGAAAACCCAACGGAACGCTCTTCTAGCAACCATAATGCTGTTTAGTTTACTACTTTTCACAATGGTTGAGTTGTACATGAACTACAACAAAGCACCATCGAAAAATTGCCAATCTCGCAAGGCACCAAATGACTATATATCAAAGTATTATATATATATCTTAGCCCTAAATATTTATGAATGTGTACTATAGAAAATTGTTTTGTAATTATTTTTGAGGATTTCTAAATATCTTTTTATGTCTGTTTGACGTTGCTTGACATGCTCATGTCATATCGGATGGAGGCTAGACTTCAGTTTAAAGCTAATTTTTCCTCTTGGACGTTATGCCACGGGCAACGCTGTGTGGGTACTGCTAGTTTTCCAGATTCTGGCCTTCTCTATGTACAACGTATTGCAAACTGTGTATGACATACTCCACTGCTGTGGGTAAACTGCCAGTTTCGATGCTTATAACAGCTTGTCTTATGTTCTGTTTCAAGACATGCAGGTTTAAGGGCAGTCACGGCATCATACTGTCTAGTGTAGAATAGTTTCCTCTAGTAAAACATGCTGAAGTAAGGAGGGTCCATGTTAAGCTCGCACCAACAGTCAAGAACTAACTGCTAACCGATCGTCTACTCGAATCTTTTTACAAGGAATGCATGGCGATGCTGTCACTCATGAATAGGAATTTTACATAATCCATCTAAGTGTACAAATTTCCTCGCTCGTACTTGATAGCAGCTCCAATATTTCTCCTATCGTCAACTATTAGTACCAATTTTTTTTCTGTAAAATTTTTCGCATGCCTTCTACAGTCTGTATATGAAATGTGGTTTCATTTCGTTCATTAGTTTTAACTGCCAATGCCGCCAAACCGGGAAAGTTATTTTATGGTCACTTTGTGTTATTACATTACTGTAACTACGAGAAACAGATACTATGGCTTGATTTCGGAACCAGTGGTTGATGATTTGAGGTATGTTCTCATTATTATCAAAAATTTGTCGTGTGTGCGTATCTGATACATTTCAACCCTGAACATGTTGACTCTTTGCTGGCAAATTGATATTGAAGTTGGGAAAGGGTAATTTGGCTATTCATGGCATGTTTAGTGTTCGATGCGACCATGTCAAATATTCTACAGTTGTTGTAATGCATGAGAAGGTCATGTATTTCTAATTGTAATTAATAAAGGCATTTCAGTATGGCGTTAAAAAGTACAGACTCTTTGTAGCTGTAGTAAAAATATTTAATTTTTTAAGTTTAATTACCCAAAAAAATACTATACAAGAACAACACTATGCATATGAATTGGGTCATGATATGAAATAAAATTGTGACATTTTCGCAACCAGCTAACTCAGTGAAGTTAGTTGCAAAAGCAACTAACTTTCGCAACTAAAATAGCATTACAGGGCTGAATTTGGTTGGCAAAATAGGCACAAAAATTAAATAATGGAGCATTTTACTTGCTTGACTATTATTTGATAGCGCTTTAAGAAAAAAAAAATTAAATAGTCGTACTTGTTTTTTTCCTATATTTACAATTTCTTGCAGCAAAAGTTGTGTGAATGCGTATTATGCAAATTTTTGCTTGCCTGTTTTTGGTGACTTCAATTTTTGGTTATGGAATCATTTAAAATAGCTTGTGCACTATGTTATTCTGTAATAATGCAGCTGAATTAAAAAAAATCGTTTAGAATTGTCCGCGAGATGAATCGATTGACATGTTGCCTCTAGTAGTCGATAATATCATTTTAAAAATAACTATGAAGTACCAATGTTCAAATGAAAAGTAAAATAAAGTATGGAATAAAGAAGTAAATTATAAAAAAAGACCTAAATCCTCAAGTAAATTAGTAAATTGTGGAAAAATTCAGTTAAATCTTAAATATGAGTTTTACCTAATCAAAATTTCCGTGTCAAAATGCTCTCGATTCTAGCCAGTATTTGGGAAACGTTTGTTTATTAATTTTTATGTCTATTTTATTACCAGATTTCGTTCTGTAGCACTTGTCACGTTGAAGAAACTCTGAACATTTTCGAAATAATTTCTCATAATCTAAATATTATGTGTAAGCAAAGATTTTTTATTTTGTCTATTGATTGAATTCCAAACACATATATTTTAATTATGGGATTATACATAAAGGATGTCCCAACAAAGTTGAACAAGCGGTTCTAACCCTAAATTTTGTACCAAGATATATACATCCAGCTATAAATTTCCAATAAATATTGTAAATAATTTGTTTGGCTTCTTCAGAAATTGATTGCAGTAAAATTATAAATTAAATTTGTATACAATTCCCCAAAAGCAAAAGTATAGCTTAATTTTTTAAAATTTTCATTTGTTTTCCCATAATTTCACGCTTTTATATACAAAGCCAGCAGCAATATGCTTATTTTTAAATGTAGAGGGCTTTATAAAACTTTTCAGGGATGCAAATTTATTCAATATGATAAAGAAAATATTTATCTAAAAGTATATCTTCATGTCATCATGATTTAAAAGAAAGGTTAATGACACATACAGTTATTCACTTTGACTAATGCACAGTTGCTACTGCGTCTAGCTCAAAAGGCTTTTGAATTATTGTGTTTAATTGCAGGTATGAAGATACAGATTCCAATAACGTATTTTTCGGATTCTGGAAAGTCTGAACCTTGAAAATTTATCAAACTTTCAAATTCGATTTAAGTGGAAAATACGAATGATTTATCATATGAACTGTTTCAAGGAATTTGCAAAAAAAAATCTCGAATCAGCCTTTATAGACATCAGTTTGCTTTTTAAAAATGTTATAAGTCTTGCGAAGGAAATGTTACGAGTATTTCATAAACTGGCTTCATTTTTTTTTACTTCTAGGTCCAGACCAAGTGATTGTATATGATGGAGCCCAGATAATTATGTGGTACAAGAAGACTCATATATGATTATTTTATCAATACTAATTTCAATATTGGTTTTTCATCGTTATTCGAAACATTTATGTAATATTTGCAATAGATTGTTTAAATATCGCTGGAGATTTCAGCATTTCAATCATAACTGTCATTTTGTTCAGAAACAAAGGAGTGGAAAATACGGAATTGCAGACGATTCTGCGTTTTTCAAAGTACTCATAGACCCACAAAAGAGTAGATAAACTTTTGCTTCTGAATAATAAATTTTTTTTTATTTATAGTCTTTCTAAATAAGAACTAGAATAAACTATTGGACAACACAAACATGTCACTTCTATCTGGAGAGATTTTAAAACAATCAAAACAGAAATCATATGTTTATAATATTGATTTTGGTATAATAAAAATGTGAAGAAATCAAGTCAAATTGCTAAACTAATATCGCCATCAATGACCTTTGAAATCGATTCTCGAAGACGAATTTATTGACATCTTATCTAACATTTAATTAAAAAGTTTATATAGGGTTAATCTGTCATTGTAATAAAAGACAAAACCAGTAATATCAATGGAAAGTGTGGTTAATTATACAATATTCTCATATCATAAATAGATATTCAGATATTTATAGAAATTTGTTTCCCTGGCGAATTTAAAACTTATTGATTTTGGGCATCTAATGCATTCAAGAATTGGCAAAATTTTACAAAGTTTAATTGCATAACACAGAATCCTATATAAATACAGAATGTAACTTCAATATTAAAACATATTACCGATGTATCTATAAGAACTTTGAAAAAATATATAATTTTAAATTAATACTAAAATGAATAAATATTGGAAAGTTCAAACAATATAATAGAATATCAAATAACATGCAAAAATAAAATTCAGAATTTTCTTCATTTATTTTTTATATCTTCTGTTGAAAACCGGAATGCTTCCAAGTTTATTTTCGAACACTAAAACGATATTTTAGGTCTGTATATGCTTAAACCAACATGGAATCTTTAGAATATTCACTTAAAGAGAGAATAATATTAGAATTTAATTCATGAATTAATCTAAACCACAATCAATATTCTTGAGGAATAAGCTGGGTGTTCAAAGTGACTCCTTTGCAAAAATGTTATTATTGCATACAAATGCACGATACAAAAAATAGAAAATCATTTTAATAATACAAAGCACTTTCCACATACAATTACAAAAATCTTGCTCTCAAAATTACAATTCATTCCTCGAAAGGAAGAAAACGCATTCACATATCATCCTTCCACAAATCCAGAAGACCTGTTCCCGCAAACTTCTCTCTGAATTTCTTATTCATTCTGGCGTTTTGAGTCGGTGAGAAATAATTTCGCCAATCCCCTATGATACCTAAAATGATGGAAGTGAAAAGCATATTAAATAACTGATTTAAGAATGAAATCTGGCGAGTTGTCGATTCATTTGAAAGAAATATTTAATCTCAAATGCAAAACTGGGTTTTTATTTCTGATGACATCGTTTCAACACATCTCTAATAATTAAAATAATTCATGATAAGAAAATTTGTAGATTATTAACTTTTCTGCTGTATTATCTTTCATGCAGGACAGATAATTGAGGCGGTAAATTAGGTTATATATCCTTAATTATATTAGCAAAAACGCATATCGGGACTTGTTCTCCTTCCTAACCTCAGATGGCAATGCATTCCCGTTGCCTTGAAAGTTATGCAGAAAATGTTTCTAATTTTGATTGGCAGTCAAGAAAAATAGACGTTCTCATGAGTGTGAGCGATCAGTACCTCGCAAGGTAAAGCAGAGCAAATTTATTTTAACGGTCACGCGGAAACACAGCGAGTTTCTTGTGAATTTAATAGTTTATGGAGAAGATAATTTTTGTCTTTAAGAAATATTCGTAACCGTGATATGAAAATGCTTATCGGAAATCGCAAAAAAATAAGAAGTGGCTGGATGTGAATAAATGGATGACTAGTCAAGAAAACTGTTTTCTGATTTTTCTTGCGTAGAATCTTCTATTTTTTAAAAACAAGAGCACAGGGTATGTGATCAGGAACAATGCAGAAATACTTCCTTAGGGAAATGTCCCCTATATTCGACAATGCAAAAGAATTCTGATATACGCTTATTATAAAGTTGCAGTATAATTAACGTTTGAAAAAAGCTAAAAATATAATATACATTGTTGATTTCAATGTTCTACAGCAAAATTGGAAATTCATGCAGGAGATGCAACACCAAATCAAAACGAGAATAAACCTAATTCTAATATAAATCTGACTGCAATTACATTAAGCTATGTTAACTGTAACTTATGCCAATTTTGTTTTAATGTGTATATACACAATTGAAACTTCGAAAATCGTTCAAAATATCGAATATTTTTTTATTGCTTAATAATGTTCTCTGATCTTTTAGCTTTCAAACGATACCAAGATGTTGTCAATATTCGAAATATTTCTCGAGTTATAAGTATTTTTCTTGAGGTGCTTTCATTAAAAACTAGTTGCGGTGTTTTTAAAACTCATTTTATGAAGAATGATATTTTTCCACTATGTTGCTTCATTCAAACAATCCTAACTCAACAAGAAATTAACCAAATATAGTTATTTATGTATCAAAATAATCTGTATGAAATAGCGGATGTTTTGTGCCTCAATCAAAGTTATATTTAATGAAAAAAAATTAATAGCTGTTTAAAAGTTAAAATGGCAGAAAAAATCTCGCTTTTTCTATTTATTGTTGATGAAAAAATTGTTTAAAAAAAACTATACATTTTTATAACTATACATTTTTATAACTAGGCAGACAATATTAGGCATCATTTCCAACTAGAATTGTGTATCTGTACAAATTAGAATTTAAGATATTATGTTTCAAAAAATAGGCTAATTAGCTCATTAAATATTATTTAATTAATTAATAATTAATGTAATATGGTTTTTTCTCACTGAAATGAGTTTAATCATATGTTAATAACCTACTGTGAAAAAACTGGATTTTTAAAGTTAAAATTAAAAAAAAAAATCTTCAAATGTGTACGTACACCTTAACAATTACAAGCGTTTCTTTTTCATCGAAGTTTCATGAGCTGTGCATGAAAAATCAGATCTACATAGCTTTCTTGAGATAACGTCTTTATTGCGAGAAAGTTTTGGAGGGACCATTCTCGCTGGTTTTTACTTGTATTTTAAACAGTGGGACGTTTATTGTACTGTGGACAAAAATCTCGGAGAATTTCATAGATAAGTCATCCTTCTAAAAATCTATATATGAGTGCTTAATTTATTTTTTCAAAATTGAAATCAAAAGCAACAGCATTCTCACCTTTTCTTATTAATTTCGATGATGTATCTTTATTCGAAGTTTCGACCCGATCTCTGAGTAGTAAAGACTTCAGCCCTGTTGGAATATCTGAATTATTCCGTACCTCTTCCTTGGGCAATGTTAGCACTTCCTTGATTTGCTTGTTTAGGTGTTCATTCATGAATTCGAAGCTGCTGTGGTGGATCACATCTTGGAGCATTTTTGCATCTTTTTCTAGTTTTTTTCTGAAAAATTAGTAATGGAGCAGCTTGATCTTTCTATTTCACAATACTGGAATGAATAATGGAATATTTTATGTGTGAAATTCCGGTATTTTCCAGCAGTGAAGAGCTCAAAATAACATGCTTATATGCAGAGGAATGATAGAGATTAAGAGTATAAAGACAACTTTTATTGTTTAGTATGTAAACATTTTTGTTATAAAATTGAACTTTACGGTTTTGCGGATATTTTCCTTCAACATTTTGGACCATAGTATATTTGTTGTAAATGCCTTATCTCTATTCAAAAATTATTTCCCTTATCTCCCTAACCTATTCAGGATATAAAAGGGATCAATAAAAAATAATAATAAATATTTTTAAAAATGCTTTTATTAATACACTAAAATAGAGAAAATCTTTTTTTAATCACAAATTTGTAAGTATAAACAGAGATCTCAAAAGAGTGAAACATTGACTCGAATAATCTATATAAATTGTGATTTTAATAGAATCCTTAACATATTCCAATTTTTGCAAAGATTCAAAAATTCCTTTCGTTTCATGATAATTTGGGTTAACTTATTTTTTTCTAATGGATTTAAGCTTTTTAAGCATTTACGATTTTTGTTTTGATTCCTATTTTTTTTTAATAAAATAGGTGTTTTATACATTTTAGTAAACTGATATCATGGGTTTAAAATATATATATATATATATTTTTAATTATTTGTAAGTTTTAAATAATATATAATTCCTTATTACTATCAATTTTATAATCAATTTTTGTCAAATTTCTTATCGGATAGCCCCTTTCTTATTGAAGCAAATTAAATTGAAGCAACTGATTAATGATGAAATTCTAGAAGTATTAAAATTTTGATGTGTTATCGCGGACACATAAATGTTGAGATAAGATGGAAACAAGTAAAAAGTTTCGTTGCAAAATTCTCTCTTTATTTAGAGGAAATAAACCAAGTTAAATAAAAGTATATAAAAATATAATAATTAAAAATTGAACGAATATCCACAATACATGCTGTGGCAATTAATGGGTATCCACAATACATGCTGTGGCAATTAAAGGGTATGGATAATAATTCTTTTGATTTTCTCTCATACGTAATATAGAGAAAGTAAAATAATCGTCAAAAAATTCGAACTGAAGTTTTTGACGAATTTCCAAAATTTAGATCTCTCCGAATTCGAAAAACACATTTTTGGAAAATGTTCGTCTGTCTGTGACAAAGATAATACAAAAAGGCTTTGAGCTAGGCAGTTGAAATGTTCTTTAAATAAAGTTGGTATATGTTCTTTAAATAAAATATGCAGATTGCTATCAAATTTTGAGTAAATTCCGATTCAGTGAAAGTCCGTCTGTCTGGCTGTTCGAATATAAGTTAACACGATAGTTACAAAACGAAGAGAGCAAGAGAAAAAATTCGGTGCATAGATTTAACATCTCTAGTGTAAACACCTGTCACATTTTGTGCTAAAACCAACTATGGGTTGTCTGTCTTTCTGTCTGTACTTTCAGAAACATGTAAATGCGATAATTCAAGGACACAATGATTAAAATATATCAAATTTGGTATGGGATTTTGTGACTACAAATGCAGTTTTGTGTGAAACTTTTGTTTCAATCGGCTGAAAAAAACATGTCTAAAACACAAATTCCATTTTTAGGTACTATTAACAGCATACCAATCGCTTAATAACTCGCCAAAGATTACACGATAAATTCAGTAAAAATGTCAAATTCACGCCAAACGTTAGTATTTTGTAACTGTAGTAAGCCTATGAAGGCGTTCTCTGCCATGATAAGTTTATTAGAGAGTAAACGAGAAAGTTTGTGAGAGACCACTTCCGCTAGTTTCATTAGCATTTTATACTGGATATTGCTTTAACCCTTCATTGCCTGAAATTGTTTCCAATGTTTCAACAACTTTGAAATAATTCTTCAAAAATACAAAACTAATTAACTTATTGCTTCAAGTACAAAGACTTACTTTATATTCCGAGCCGATAAAGCCGGCTATTTTCAAAACGTTGTTGACTGTGTCCTTCTTAAGTTCTTCATAAATGACGAAAATAACATTTGGGTCATTCCTGTGCTCCCACCAAGAAAGCGTAGTGTCAAAGTAGTCACCAAAACCCACTTCTCCCTTGATGAAAGCCTCAAAGAAATCGTCGAATGTTCCATCTGAGAACAGGTATGCGAAGTTGTTCTTTGTATGATGGTAATGAGAAACGCAGCAGTCCTTCAAATATAAAATATTTCAATGAACAACTATGTTAAATTTGAAGAGAAAAATTTTAATAAGTGTGTTAAATTATTCAATGCTATTTTTCACTATGCAATGAAGATAATAAAGGACAATTGTTCTATCATTTTGCAAGGATATCAGAAAGGACCATTGAAATTAAGGATCATTGGAATCATACGCAGCATACGATCGCTAGAAGGGTCGTTTCAATTAAAAATAAATCTTAAATATGTCATTAAGCTCGGGATGAATTTTTCGAAAAACGTTAAAAAAATGATACATTTAAAATAAATACTTTCATAAAAATGGATTGAAAAAAACCCTTCTATGAAATCAAAATGCACCAGTTAAGTGACAAAAATTTTTTAAAAATTGATAAAAGGGCAGTTTTTGGCTAAAAAGAAGTATAAAGCAAAAATCTAGTTAGAAGTTTAAAAATAATTTACTTAAATTTTGCAGATAGTTTAAGGATTATATTATCTATTTTCTGTACTAAAAAATAAGCTGTATTTCTATCCATTCTTTAATTATTGGTGTTAAACTGATAAGTAACACGAAAGTTTTAATTTTTTCACATTGTCACGCTCTAAAACAACTATAAAGAATTTCGAAACGAATTGATTACTTATTCTTTAGTTCAGGAATTGCAGAACGTATTGAGATATTGTTATACCATATTTGAACAAAAAAAATGTATTAAATTTTAATTTATGAAGTTTTTAGTGGGAAAATTCTATCATATTCTATACCATTTGAAAAAATAGCACCTAAAAATGTAAAATAGCATTAAAACGTATGTAAATACAAATATAAAAAACAGTGTAACTTCCCAAATAAATAGATTTAGAAACAAAATTCTAAGGGTTTTATAAAGAAAACATTTCAAACAAATAAGAATATTCCCCGTGCGTAATATAGTGACATGCCTTGGATGACCAACCTAACAATTTAGAGAAATTAATTGCTGTTGTATGTTTTTTCCATATTTTGATTTTTGATGATAAACTCGTATTGGCCTAATATATTTTTCAAGAGTTCACTGTCATCGAAAATGTTTTCCTGGTTATGAAAACAATTTGATTGTTTCCGAAGACTCAATATAGATACTTCATCACTGGTTTATAATAAGCCATTTTAAAACTTTGCTTTATGCTGTTATTATTTTTGAATAGGATTACACAAAATATTTTCTATTGTAGATGAAGATATATAGATAATTAATTCTATACCTTGATAGCAAGCCAGGAATGCTGCAGCCATTGTGGATCGAATTTGGTTGACAAGTTGGTATCATTCCAACATAGAAGTCATATTGAACATTCTCTAATTTATGATGTTGATAATTTTAAATTAATTATTTATGTAGTAATTGATCAATTAAGGCTGTAATTTTTTTCCTTAAAAATAGATGTAGAAGTCAGAAACGTGAAAGTTTTGAAGAAACTCCCTGGATATGAAACTTATTGAATGCCCCCCCCTTTTTTTTAAAATTATATCTACTGATAGGTCGAGTTGTTTGTCAATGCAATAATTAAACAACGCAAAGGGTTAGCCGAGTTAAATTTGATACATAATTTTAATACTAAAATTGTATGAAACTAATCTATAAATAGTATGAAACTATGAAATATGAAACAAAATCCATAAAAAAAGAAGCCGTCTATCAGTCATCAGCCATTGTACATGCCATTATGATTACTCAGAAAAGTGTGACAAATGAAATGATTAAAGTGTAGTATTATTTATTCTTAACACTGAAGACCTTGTAAAGTAAGGAGCTTTAACACTAACATTATCAAATCTTGAATCTAGTCAGTTAACTGATAAAGATCCAAAATCATGATAGTTTATTTTTCATTATACAATTTCTGTTTTATACAAACACTGTAACTGAAAAACTCAGATGAATAAAGTTTAAATTATGGTTTTTATTAAGAACGTGTATATGTATCAAATTTTGGCCCATATTTTTCATGAGATTAACTGTTTCTGTATATTTCTGTGCATCTGAATACGATGACTCGAAAGATATAAGATGAAAATGCGCTCTCAATTCTCTTCGAAGTTAAACACAAAATGGGCTGTTTTGTATTAATATATGAGAGAATTTAGAGGGCATTTCAACTTGCAGAGCCTTTATATGTCGGGGTTTCTTTTGTAATCCTCTTAGATTTTACGATATTGATAATTGAAAAATACTGATATCATTGATATTATAGCTAAATATCGTAGGTCAAAAAACTACACAACAAAACCTTCATCTTTCTGATATAACAGCTGGAACCATTAAGGATATATGGCATTTTGTGCCAAAATTCATCAATCCCATATCCATATAACAATTTAAAAACAGCTGTTGCTAGTCTGCACAAGTTTTTTGCATCAATAAAATGTTTTGGCATATTTGATATACGGCATTTTGGCATAACTGCGTTGATAAGTCTAAATAAAATAAACCAAATGAAACTCATTATCACCTTAGGATTTCTGGCTACAAAAATGTATTTAGCCTCTGGAGACCACGGTGTCTTATGGAACGGAAGATGAAGCTTGATTGAGCCTGGTCTTTTCATCTTTTCTGCCCCCTCTGCTCCGGTCAACTCCAGGAAAGGGGTCTCCAGAAAGAATTCTAGGCCAGACGTGAAAGGCCTGCCTTCTCTGAAAATACAAGCCACCAAGTTCTGCATCCATGTGGTACCACATTTAGGATAAGTGACGATGAACAGGTCACCGGGTCTAGGCTTGTATGCTACAGCAGATCTGAAACTCTCCTCTGAAAATATGCTTGAAATCAGAAGTCCATCTATTTCTTTGTAAGTGGGAGTCTTGGGCTTTTGAACATTTTCTTCACTTGGAGTAGACATGCCTCAGAACGGAGGTTTAAATTTTCCCTGAAAGTAAATAAAATGTTTAGCAAAAACCTTTGCCGGCGTCATGGCATAGGGGTAGCGCATCTTCCCCGTGATCTGGATTCGAATCCCGGTTCGGGCATGGCTGTTCTTCATCTGTGTTCTATCTGTGAGGTGTGTGAATGTGCCCCCCTGTCAAAAGGGGTTGTGCAAGCGAATGTGCGTGTGTGTCATCTTCATATGAACTAGAAGTAGTCAGACTTCTACCCTCGGGTGCTCAGGGGTCTTTAACCTCAGAAGCTACTGCACCCCGTTTCTAGGGTACCGCGGACACGACATCATCAGCAAAATCATTTTTTATAATCGACTTTCATTAATTTAATTAACAGCAGAATTATGTTATTAAAACGTTTATTTGCTTGGATGCTATGTATATCAGTTTATTCATAACACATGCATAATAACATGTAAATTGATTAAAATGTTGTTTGCTGATCAATAAATCTGGCACATACTTAATTTTCGGATTGTAGATTTTCATTAAGAATAAATTTTTCAAACTTTTAATATCTACAATTTTAGCACTTCTTATAATAAGGAGTCTATTTTTGTACAAAAAACTCTTTTACGTCACTTTAAAATAAAATTAAAAAAACTTCTCAGTCATCTCAATTTTATTTCCATTTAAATCTTTTTTCCCCACAAATATCATACTCGATTTTGCTATTTTTTAAAAATTCATATGAATATTCATAGCATCTGGATATGGCAGCAATAATCACTCGTTTATCAGGATTCTCCATTTTAAGAGAGAAAAATAAATACTATTTCACAGTACATTCTCTATTGGGAAAAGCGGCTACAGAGTTCGCCGCCATTTACTCGATTTCCCTATTTTTTGTTTTAAATCATAGCTTACGACATTTAAATACGTCATCAATTGTCGCTTGCCCCCAATCGCATCAACTGTTGCTTACTTTCTATTTTCGAGAGAAAATAAGTGAGACCTCACTTACATTCTCTACATGGAAAATCGGAATAACTTTCACCGGAAACAAGTTTTATTTCACATAAAATAAAACTTACCGGTTACAACTTGCCGTATATAGGACAAGTTGCAACAGCCGGCAAGTTTTGAAAAAATATTTCTGATGCTAAAATCAACAAAAATGTTGAATATTTTTTATGCATTTTATGAAGGAGTATTGTAGCTATAAAGAAATAAAAACGCGAATACATAGAAAAATAGGAGTATTTTCCGAAAAATGTCAAAACTAGCCCCATTTTCTTCTACATAATAATGATAGATCCTTCTGACTAGTAAGCTATGCATTTAAAGTAGTGAAATTAATTGGCAAAATCGGTCCAGTTATTGATATTGTGAGCCGAGACAAATTGCATGTTGCTTATCTCTCGGAAATGGAGGAGAAGGAGACAGACGAGTTTTGATTATGTATGTATCCTTAATGAAACACAAACAGAAAACATATTTTGTTTAGTCTTTGTTACTGGCGAACTTATTCGAGAATTTTATCCAAAAGGCAGCATAGTGAAGGTAAAGTTTTCAAAATTTCTTTAGGAAATAGCTGGTGGTTGAGAGAAGAGCGCCAGTGATTTCACATGATTACTGTTTTCATTAATTTCATATGAAATAAAAATTGGTGAAATCGATACACTAATTGTGGCTGAGTGATTGGTACTTTACTTTTGACCTGTTATTTCAAATATATAGATGATAGTAAATCATCTGGGCGCAGAAAATGTCTAGTAATAACTTCAAAAACGATGGAACTCATTGGAGGGAAAGTAGCAATTTACGGTTATTTTCAATCGCAGTTTTATATCAAATTTTGAATTAAATTCGCTATGATATGACTGTCACTCGTCTATATATTTCCGTACAAATGAATTAGGTTCTCAAACTGACTTTCAAATGGTATATTTTCTTATTAATTTCTAAATGGAAGTTATAACTTTTAAACACATTTTATTTCAGATCGTTATCAAAATAGTTTGCAAAGTATTTTTTGTAGTGCACAATTTTAAATAGTTCGTTAGATAAAATTCTTTTACGGGTTTCAAAAAAACTTTTTAATACGTAATGTCAACATCACTAAAATAAAAACGTTCTCCCTTTTAAATCTACGGACATAAAATGTAATAATGTCCGACATATTATAAAAGCCAGTGCTCATTTCAAAATAAATTTTAATTCAAAAATTTATAGTATAGACTTATTATGCTTAATAAAATCTAAGGCTCCATAAATTTACTGTGATAATTGGTGGATAGAAATTTGAATAAAGTTTATTCAAATAAAAAAATCGCAGTTAGAAAGGAAGAAAAATGAAAATTTTAAATTATAAAATTAACCCAACCATTTAAAGAATATATTCTGAAAAATTTTTTTGACAAAAAATCCAAAACATTTCCTTTACCTCTTCGCCGCTTTCTGAAATTGCAGATATTAATTGCAATTAATAAGAGATAAAAATTTTTATTTAGCTAAATGATAAAAAATATCAAATATCTAGGCTAAACGGACAATGAATAACATATATTTTTCAAAACAGGTCAGATATTTACCTTTCTTTGAAAGAGTTTTTCTTATTTTGTGAAATAAATCGGGGTGATATAATTCATGCTCTAGATTGAGGGAATAATGTTTTAAAAAAAATCTTAGTATAAATATATAATATAAAATAATTAAAAAACAGCATGAGGGAAATATCCATCATCATGCCAATTTACATGTTAAGCTCAGTATAAAATAAAAAAAAATAATAATACATCTTTGTATCATTTTTTGCTATGATAATTAAAAACAATTAATATTCTCGTATAGAAAAATATTAATTCCACATTTATTGCATGATATTGCATTTAGGGTATTTGCACCGGAGTGACTCACCTAAAGGGTATTCAATGTCTCTCTCTCTTCTAAATTTCTCTACAAAAATAACTTAAAATAAACATCAAGTAAGAAAAATTTCGTCATACATTAGAAGTGAAACAACTGTATACTGATGTAAATTTCTATCGCATGGTTTTGGGATATTCAATATAAATTACACAGAAAATAACAGAAGCACAAAAAAACCATTCATTATCACTTTTTTTTAGCAAAAAATATCAGATTAGTTATAAAAATATATTCAAAAAATCGCACGTTTCTTCCAATTACAACAAACAGCGGAATGACAATTTCAAATCTTCTATAATAATTGTAACATTTGATTTTTTTTGACAGCTACGCTTCTTATTACGCAATAGATGTGCAAAAAGTTGCCAGCAACAATTAATTTACAGTACACCTGTTTTGAGCACAATTTTTTATTCACTAAATGTTATGATGAAAGTGTCCATCATCATGCAAAGATGGATTAAGAATATATAACAGATATTAAAAATAATTTGATAACATAACCCTGCTAACGTACAAATTAATGATATTATATATTCAAGTATGAAAACTGATATAATGCAGAAAGTATAATCGCAAAAATTTTATATAATATGCAAATAACTCTTAATATAATATACAAATTAACAATAATAAACATTCAACGAAGAGAACTCACTTAATGCAGGACATACAATCAAAAATACTTTACGGCTCAGATGTGTAAAAACAGCTTTTCGTTATTGTATTCTGTTATATTATCACTACAGATTAATCGTACTCTCAAAATGTTATCAGAAATGATAAGTGCTTATTGATAATATTGATTTACACATCGATGAGAGAAGATCAAATTTGCATAAGATTGCATTTTATGCTTAGTATGCTTTTTTAGGAATATTTTCTATGCAAAAAAAGCAAGATATATTTGATCAAATTTCGAGTTTTGTGCTGTATCATTTATATTTGTGTTCAAAACGTTAATATTTTAATTAAAACTAGTTTGGCGACTTTAAACATGTTAACATTTATATTGGCTGGCAAATCACGTTATGCTGCGTGCATGATGGGGAAATCATTCGAAACGTTCTAACAGGCAGGTTGTTGGATCAATTTCTGCCTAATGTACATAAAATATGCTTCTTGGGTAATGTGCTAATGTGCTTCCTGGGTAACAATGCTCATTAACAAAAAATTTTCGAGATTTTAATAATATGTTTTATTTCTCGTGTACAAAGTATAGAGATCGTAATGTATTCGTCAAAATTTTTTAACTAGTATAGTACAGCCGAATCTCCACGCTTCAGACCTGCCCGAGTATGAAAAACGCGTTTTTAGAATTAAATCTGTCTACCTGTTTGTGAGCAAGATAACTCCAAATCACTTTGAGCTAGATGGCTGAAATTTGGTACATCTTTCCCCACATTTATAGATATCTATAATTTTGAACGAAATCCATTTACATAAAGTCTGTCTGCCTAGCCGTTTAAGTGTAAAAGAATTCTATAACTACACAATGTAAAGAGCAACGCATATACATTTTGGTACACAGGCTTAGCATCCAAAAGATATATAGATATCAAATTTTGAATCAAATCCATCAAACGATTGACCGTCTGTCTATCTATACTTTTCCATGCATGTAAACGAAATGACTGAAATCGATGCAATAGTTATGTTGTCTTCGATTAAAACTATTGTTTTGTGTTAATTTTGGTATCAGTCAGCGGACAGAAAGGCTCAAAAATTAATATTATCGCGATAGACTCAGTGAAATTTTCTATATTTCGTAACTATTGTTCACCAATGCCATACAAGGTACTCGCTGCCTTATCCAAATTAAATATATTTATGTTAAGGATGGAAAAAAAGACCTTGATTGCAGAATATTTGAGAAAGTTTAGTGAAGACCACACCAGCTGGTTAAATATAAATTCATGAAAGGTTTTGAGAATTAGCTCACTAACTTCAGGAATGCATTATTATTATCCAGTAACTAAACATTCTAAAAATAAGTTTTCCAATGGCAGCTATTTGATTTCCGAATCCTTTTTTTCTAACCATAATAAATTAAAAAAATATCTTTCAATATATTTCGCAGCGATAATTTACATTATTTTAATTACTGCACTAACAAAATTAGTTGTGATGGTATCACAATTTTTTTTCCAATACATTAATGTTACATAAATACGTATTAATTTTTAAAAACAATTCAAAGACAGAAGATTCAAGCACAAAATATTGTCATGTTACGATGTTCAAAACAAAATAAGTATTGGTTTTTTTAAATTTTTTCAAGTACGAAATATACATGTAGGAAGCATTTTACACGTCAAACTATTCTAACTCGAAATTTCGAACCTCTCCGATGAACACATTTTTAGAATTAGTCTATCTCTGAACAAAGTAACTCACAACTCCTTAAGTTACATGGATGAAATTTGATATATGGCATTGGCATCAAATTTGTAGATGTATATCAATTTTCTAACGGCAGAAGCATTCAAAGCGGAAGGACATCTGTTCGACTGTTCGAATATAAGTTAACACGAGAACTACAAAACGAAGAGAGCTAGATAGATTCAATTCAATACACAGATTTAGCATCTATAATTAGGACAACTGTCAAGTTTTGAGCCAAAAGCAACAATAGATTGACCGTCTGTCGGTCTGAAAGTTAGAAACATGAAAGCGCGATAATTCAGAAATGCAATGACTTAAATATATCAAATTTGGTATGGGATTTAGTGACTACAAGTGCAGTTTTGTGTCAAATTTTTTTTTCAATCGGTCGAGAAAATATATCTAAAACACAAATTCGAATTTTTGATACTATTAACGAATGCCAGGGATTAATGGCCAGATAACTCGCCAAGAATGACACGACAGATTCATTAAATAGCTAAAGTCATGCCAAAAGTTAATATTTCTTAAATATTGAACCCAGTGTTATGTAAGGCGTTCTCTGGCATGGTAAGCGTATTAAAGAGTATGCGAGAAAGTTTTCTGGAGACCACTCCCACTGGTTTTAATTTGCTCTTAACACAGTTTTCTAACAGACGGCCACATCTATTTTAACGCCCTCTTACAGCGATAAATTATTATTTTCATTCTCCTGATAAGTAAGTAAGACGATAAATATTACTATTACTTAAAGAAATTCCTAAATAAGTTAATCAGAGCCACATTGGGTACTTAGCTGTTATCATATGAAAACAAAGTCAGTGAAGAAAAACATACGCCCTTGTCATAGGATCATTCTGCAGATGATTCTGCAGCAGCATGGTGATTTGGTTGTAAATATTTATTTTAAGGCCCACTTGGTATCTTGAGGTCATGACCTCCTTTTGATATGTCCTTTAAGTTTCATAAAGTCGTGAAGACTAAACCAGATTTGATTTCAGATGTAACAAGTTAATCTGATGTTATGATGGCTGCTACTTATTTAACGTCTCTCCTGTTGATATTAGCGTGTAAAATATGTAAGTAATTCATAACTTTTTTCCTTGTAGAGGGCTATAAAAGCACTGAATTTTAGTAATATGATGAAATAGCATTGGAAATATAAACAACAATAATTCAAATTATTCTCATTTGAATTTTGATGAGTCATTAATGCATAAATGTGAAAATTTCGCAATAATTGTAGTTTTTCTTGCTAAATATCAAATATATATATATATTTCATTTTTTTTACCTGGGATTTAAATTTTTTTGAGTATATATATATATATATATATATATATATATATATATATATATATATATATATATATATATATATATATATATATATATATATATCGTGTATCAGCCGCCTTTAGCAATGGTCTTTTTTTGCCAACAGGAATTTTGGTTGTTTTCAATTTTAATTAAACTATTTTGTGTATAGCCTGATATTTAAGATTTTCTTAAGCTGTACAGCTGTTATTTTAATGTCCTTCACGTTTCCTTCCATTATGCACATGAAACTCTCTTACTGAAATAAATTATTTGAAAAATATAAATTTCTTTGTCATACAGCATCCAACTGTATGTTGTATTGCACAGTACAGTTTTATTCTCTTTATAAAGTATATAGAGGAATCCATCAATAAAATAACTTTTTTTTATTTTATTTAGCTTTTTTATTAAAAAATATCCTTATTTAATTTGATCAATTTCATGAGGAAGATAACAGAATTGGAACATGATGGCGATCTTCAGAGACCAATTCGTTCATCGAGAATATCGATTGCGTTTCATTTCAATCGAATCGAGTGAATAAATAAGTATTAATGATTAATTTAACAAATTACTTTTATTTTTTACTGTATTAATTTGATCAATTTTATGAGGTTGATAACAGAATTGGAACATGATGGCGATCTTCAGAGACCAATTCGTTCATCGAGAATATCGATTGCGTTTCATTTCAATCGAATCGAGTGAATAAATAAGTATTAATGATTAATTTAACAAATTACTTTTATTTTTTACTGTATTAATTTGATCAATTTTATGAGGTTGATAACAGAATTGGAACATGATGGCGATCTTCAGAGACCAATTCGTTCATCGAGAATATCGATTGCGTTTCATTTCAATCAAATCGAGTGAATAAATATGTATTAATGATTAATTTAACAAATTACTTTTATTTTTTATTGTATTAATTTGATCAATTTCATGAGGATGATAACAGAATTGGAACATGATGGCGATCTTCAGAGACCAATTCGTTCATCGAGAATATCGATTGCGTTTCATTTCAATCGAATCGAGTGAATAAATAAGTATTAATGATTAATTTAACAAATTACTTTTATTTTTTATTGTATTAATTTGATCAATTTCATGAGGTTGATAACAGAATTGGAACATGATGGCGATCTTCAGAGACCAATTCGTTCATCGAGAATATCGATTGCGTTTCATTTCAATCGAATCGAATGAATAAATAAGTATTAATGATTAATTTAACAAATTACTTTTATTTTTTACTGTATTAATTTGATCAATTTTATGAGGTTGATAACAGAATTGGAACATGATGGCGATCTTCAGAGACCAATTCGTTCATCGAGAATATCGATTGCGTTTCATTTCAATCAAATCGAGTGAATAAATATGTATTAATGATTAATTTAACAAATTACTTTTATTTTTTATTGTATTAATTTGATCAATTTCATGAGGATGATAACAGAATTGAAACATGATGGCGATCTTCAGAGACCAATTCGTTCATCGAGAATATCGATTGCGTTTCATTTCAATCGAATCGAGTGAATAAATAAGTATTAATGATTAATTTAACAAATTACTTTTAAACTTCAAATTCCGATAGAAATTGAAGCCGTTTTATTTTAATTTCGTTGCATATGTTCTGTTTATTTTGGAACTCAGTCAGATGCTGTGATGATTTTCAAATAAAGTATCGCTAGGTTCAACTTGTGTGAGTGCGAGAGGAAGGTTGGTTAAAAATATATTATAATTCTAGTTGCCAAATAAATAAGTTGGTAAAAAAATACAATTTCTGTGAATTATAGAGTTTTGGGATAATATTAATACTGTTGCAAGTTGAATTGATCAGACTTATATCTTGTTCTTATCTACTTCATTGCTTTCACTTATTGTCAAAGTATTAATGTTGTTGTTGTTGTTTCTAATGGTACTTGTCATAGACAAGCCTGCTGACGCGATTTTAAGCCGGGAGAGTGTCTTTTGTTTTTCAGTAGTGCCATCTAGGACCAAGAGTACATCTTAGCAACTCACGCGTCACAACCCTTTTATGGGGCGGACTTCATTCAGTTCTAAAAAAGCCCGAAGACTCTAAAATATAGCGGAAAATTCAAGAGGAAATAAGCAGGCTTTTTCTTGCATCCATTGTGTTTATTTTTCTGAATAAAAACGTTTCAACAGTTATTAGTTACAGTTAATGAAACTAATACTAAATAAAAGATAGGTAGACATGACACTAATTATTTAAGTGTAACTTCCTTTTTTAACACCCCTAGTATAATATCCCAGATATTAATTAAAATCGTTTTTGCAGATGTTGTGTCCACCGAAGAATGCACATTGGTAACTGGAACTTCTGGGACCATTGCAAACGAAAAGCGTGCCAATATCTATTCGAAATGTTGGCATATCATTGTCCCGCAAAATAGTAATATACATATCACAATGGAATCGTTTGGGTCAGAAATGGTAAGTTGAAAAATATCATATAGATAAGAAGGTTTTTTTCCCCTTCAAATTTCAATGTGCCATGAAAACAAGAGATCAAAATTTATGTAGTCATCGACAAGAAAATAGAATACCTCTGTAACGTTGTTATTTAATATTGTATCTTCACAAAATTGGCGAGGATAGAAATGGATTGAAGGACAGGTGTGTTGAGATATATAAACTAATTAACCGATTTAATTAACATAGTTTATTAACTGTCATCTCGAAATTTTTCCATTAAGGAAATAAATTTTTTTTTATAATTTGATTTAACGAGTCGTTTTATATATGTGTATCTAATCTCTTTCTGAAATTCGTGATAGTTCTTGAGGTATACTTAATTTCGTTTTCTGTAAACTTCGCTCTAAAAGAGCCAAACCACTAGGGGCCGCATTTTAAATACGTCTAAGCTCTTAATAGAAAAATAAGACTTTTTTCGCATTTTTATCCCAGGAATTTCGGAGGAGTAAACAACAGGACACAAATTTATCCTTAATATGAATACGTTTTTTTTTTTGAAAATATAAATAATTTTTCTTTTTATTTAAATATTGAAGCATTTCCATTACTTTTAAAATCAATTCACCATTCAGTCGTTTTCAGCAGATCCCTCTCTAAGAAATAAACATACATCTTATTTTTTATAAAGAATGAAATTAATTTTTTTTATAATGAATGTTCAACACATTTTTTTTAAAAAAAATTCACTGATTGGGGAAATGAGAAGCCGGAATGGTATTTTAAACCATTAAAATTATCGGTGTTTAAAAAAGGATGGACACTTATTTTCAGGCGGAAACAATCGTAATTCGGATAGAAAATTTATTGAGTTTACAAGTGCCTTGAGTTTACAAGTGCAAGAACGAAAACTGCCTAACAAATTTTTTTTTCAATTTTAGTTTGGTAATAGTGGGGAAAACTTGCCTTTAAGGTTTATAAAGAATAATTGAAAATTTTGTTGCAATATTGCAACATCCTTAGGTTCCGCAGAGAGCTTGAAATTTGAAAAAAAAAAAAAAAGACTGACAAATTTTAAAATAAGCCTTAAAATTTATTTTTCCCATTTCAGTTTGGTTCAGTTCAGAGAAAAGGGTTCCTTTTAGGTTTAATTTTTTTTTAAATTTGGTTGCAATACAATGACATTTTAAAGTGCCACAAAGAACTTAAAGTTTGTAAAAAATTGAAAAATTATAAACTTTGATAAAAAGAATTTTATGAATTTTTCGTAGATATGATGTTACAAAAGATGGTTTTAAATACATATCGCACTACAACTCGAAAAATTCTTAATTACAAAATATAATAATAATAAAAAAAATATTAAATGTTAAATTTGGTTTCTTACTTTTGTATCGTTAAGGATTCAAAGGCTACTTTTCTTCTGCTCCATTGCTCCTTTAAACTGATTTTTTGTATTAAATTTTGGCACATTCACACGTGAGTCAATTTTTTCTTTCATGTATCCTTCTCTTGCGACTGAACCACAGACATTTTGGACCGATTCGAACATCAGTTTTACAGCTCTTTCCAAAGCTTGCGTGTGACAAGGAAGCAAGAGAAAGTCGATAACCGAGTCCGTTATATTATTTGGTTCAACTTCAGATGTCTTCAGTATAAAGTGTATTTGAGAGAGTCACTGGAAACATGTTTTAACAAGGGGGCTCAGTTACGTAATTTTCAGACCATGAGATCATGTCCACGCAATCCTTTGCATCGTAGTTTATTTTTGGAACTTTGAACTTACTATGTCTATACTTTTTGTTCTTGCTTTTAAAACACGTTGCAAACCAAGTTCTCTTTGAATTTTACGTCCATCACTTAGCATGTATAAAAGGATATTTTCTGGAGCAGCAAAGTATCCATTTCTTTGAATAATCTGGTCTTGAAATCGTTACAGAGATAGCGTGAATATGAGATAAGATTAAACATATGTTTGAAACCATACGTACATGACGGTTCTAACTTAATATTAAACCACACAAGCATTATACACTTTCACAATGTATTCAGCCAGAGTTTTAAGATTTTCAGTTGCCACATACAGTCGAAGCAAGCGATTGGCTAATGTCAGCCACCTGGAGTGAGCAAGTTTTCTAGGGTTTCTTAAAGATAAATCTAGTGATCAATTTCCACTTCATACAGAGATATACATATCCAATAAATATTTTTGATCTGTATTTAAATCATTTTTGTTTTCCAGAAGACGAGGGATATTTTCAATTGGCAAGAAGGTAACCACAGGAAGACTAGCACAGTTTTCTAGCTGCTGACCTATTTAGCCTTTAAACTCATTAGGTCCTTTCATTTTACCATAAAGTGGCAAAAAAGATGTCGCAGTGATAGCTCATTACAATGGAACAAACAGATTAACCATTGTAAAGGTCTTCCTATTTCCTTCTCCATCAAAAAAATCACACCATTATTATACCCAGTGTTTACAACGGTTCCATCACACCCAACAGCAGTAAAGTTCAGAAGTTGCTTGTTGTGTTCTCTATATTTTAGAAATTCCAGTATACTGTCTGTTATGTCTTTTCCGGTGCCAGATTTAGGTGTTACATGACCTAAAATCTTTGAGTTTGGTTCCTCTATTAGTGAAACGTGCACTTCTGAAATAACTTTTTTATACAACTTACTACCTCTCTTTTCTTGAAAAATTGTTATGTCTTTCCTCCCATTAAAAAACAATACACTATTTTCGATTATCTGAGCATAAAGATTGTCTTTAATGAGAACTCTTCGATTTGTTGATCTCGCTCTTCTAATTTTCATCCTGTCCATTACATAGGATTTGTCTTCTTCTCTTATTAGACCCAAGTTCTGTAAAGCAGCACTAGCTATAGCTGAAGCAGCTCTATCTGATATTCCGATACGGTCAGCAATGGAAGTTACAGATGACAATTTAATACGCATTTGAGTGCTTTTCTCTTCGTTCAGTTTCGAAGGGTTCGGTAGTTTTATTTCTTCTTGTTTATTTGATGGATTTGGTTGGTCTGTCTCTTCTTGTATGTGCTTTTTTTAAAAAACCCTGTTTTTCTTCAGCTCTGCCAATAACCATTTCTGGAACACTAATATTTTTGTAGTTGTTTACTTTTTCTTCCGCAAAGCGCTTGTGGTAGCTACATCAATGTTACCTATAATCATTTTCCTGTTAGAGCGTTGATCGTTTAGAAACTCTTTTTCCATAACTGGTACTTTTCGTTTTCTTTTATACAAGTGCAAGTATTAAAATTTACACATTTACAGGCAGTAATATCAAATAAACGTTTAGCTTCTTCTCTAAATTTTCTGAGGTTGGAATCAAACTTATTTGAAATTTTTCTGTTTTTAGACTTAAATAAATTCCTGTATTTATCAGGATAAACTTTTATAATTGGCAAAATTCTTTTGCTAGAAATGACGGGAATAGAAGGTCTTCGCTATATTTGTTCTATTTTGCGAACTAAAGTGCCCCATATTTCACTTACAGAAGGATCCTTCTCTGAAGCAATTTTGAGGTTATGTCTAATATAACAATAGCGCTTCATAATAGATTCGTAAATAAGCAGTTCAACTTCAAGCAAATCCCTAAATTTCCTAAAAATAGGACATTTTGACGTTTGTCTTGTCTTCACTAACTTAACTTGAGCCATTTTTACTTACTACAAAGTTCACAAGAGGATAAATTCAAAAATCAGTTACGTTAATCATTACACAACAGACGGAGCGGAGACTCAAACTCAACTGAACTCGGCACCAGCTCTGATCTCATCACCAAACGCAGACATAACTCCGCCTCCCCTCAATAACATCTACTTCAGTGATGACTCAGCTTTCTGGATGCCATACCAATGCAAAAGTAAAACTATTTTTATTTTTCTATCCATAGTATAACGCTTATTTAAAGCTATTTATTTCCTAATTAAGGCTCGCAAAAATCTTTAAAAAGTGCAAAAAGAGTGTTTTATGAAACTTGAACGTCTTTGTGGCACCACAAGATGTATTTTAATATTTTTTATAATTTTTATTTATCTTATCTATACCAAAAGACATCTTTTCCATGCCATTAAAAATGAAAAATCAAAATTCGATTATTTCGTCAAAAAAAACTTTAAAATGTAGCAAAAATTTCAATTTTATGAAATTTTAACGCTCTTGCGGCACCTCAAGACGTACTCTGATATTGCTCATATTTATAATTTATTTTATCTACACCAAAAGGCAACTTCGGTGGAAAAGTTCGTTCCACCCTAATGGACATTCTTTCATGCAACAGCTGTAGTAATAAAGATAAATAAATACAAACAAATTGAACCAAAAACATTATCATTTTACAATACCTCGAACTAGATGTGCGAAAAAAAAGGTTTTTCAGTTACTTCAATAAACCCTTTTCTCTTCAAAATTTACATACCTAATAATGATTGAAGTTTGTTCCTCATGGGAAATACCAGGAATACAATTCATTTGGATACTATAGTACGTGGCTGTTTTTATATTGTGTTTAATTTTGTTAAGGACTTCATTTCCTACCGCAGAAATAATTTGTTCTTGTGATCTATTGCTAAATGATGTATAGTTCTATTTTTAGAATTCATTATTTTGTTTAGGTGATCCATTACCACAGGTCGTATTTACTTAAAAATTCGATTAAAAATGTCCGTTTTTAGGAGTACCGATTATTACGCTGGTTCCTCGAAGTGGAAGATTATTACACGCTACATATAGAATCACATCTACAATTCTTTGAAATAGTAATTTGAGTTGTGCCGTTGCCTTACTTATATTAACTTTATTTGTTTTATCAATAGTCGAACATAAATTTAGTCGTTTTAGTAAATCTTTCTAACCAATAAACGAATTAAAATGACAATTAGAAAGCTCACGATCTTGGATTACACTTGACAGCTTTCTTCACTCATTTTAGCCACCTACAAATCGTCTAATTTGGTCATTTCCTCTTCTTTTGGAAAATAGTATAAAGTAAAATAAGGAGTCTTGCATTTTTGAATAAATTTACCAGCTGCGAAATTGGGTTTCACTATTTGACATTTTTTAAAAAGTAGTATGTAGTGGAGAATGACCTACCTTTAGCATTTTTAGCAGAAACACCTTTATGTTACAGGTCTGATTTTAACACAAAACATTCTAAATTGATCAGTTAGAATACTTGGCCATAAAACAAGATCTTTTATATTCTCCTGATCGTATTTGTTATTGTCATTGTCTTCTGATTCGGTCATATTTGTGTAAACACACGGTTCTTTCACCGTTTCAACATTTTCATTGCAAGACTGTGTAGTTGGAGTAAAAATTTCTTCCCCAGTTGAAGTTTGAATTGTAATTTCTGAAGTTGAAGCATTTCTTTTCCAGAATTACTTAGAAGTCAAGAAAAGTGATATATTTGTGACTTCTTGTGAAGTTTAGCTTTTCTTCTTTTTTCTTTTTTGACACCCAGAGCGATATTTCATTGGCATGGACATGGTTATATCTAACAGTATTAAGCAGTTTATAGAATGAATTATCAAATTAATATATGCTATACTGTACGCTATTACCTAGTAAGTGAGATAAGTGACTGTAAATCCACTTATCTTATATCAATAATATTTGCACGCTTGCACTAGACTATAATATATACTGTAAACTTCGTATATTTTCAAATCCATCGACTGCTCCTTTTAAACGTCTTCCTTAATTCTTCTTATTCCAGTCGTGTCCAGTAAAGAAGTAATGCAGTGTGCAATGCTAGGAAATGATCGTTTAATTTATCTTCGTTTTACTTTTTGTTTCAACAATTAAATATAAACAAACATACACAGATGCACGCATAAAAATATTACATTAGATGTAAAAAAAAGTAAATACAAGTCCATTTGAACCCAGTCTCAACCTCCTTCCACAAGGTGCGATTTCAGGTCGTTGCTTTCGCCCAGAAGTTGCACCGCGCCGTCTTAACCTGTCTGAAGGGGTTTCCTTATTCATAAATGAACTTTTTTCAAAGGTAGCGATTATTGCCTAATATTGGCGTGGTTGGCTGAGTCGATGCTCAGCCAACCACGTGGAAACAAACTTGTATACTTTCAGTACGTGTAAACGCTATTTTCAGAACACTATTTTAATTCTTAATGAGGTTGGACTCCCCTCAGTCGTGGGGCCCCGGTGCATAGCACCCGCCGCACCCAAGATGGTCGGCCCTGGAGACATCGAACACCGTTTGAATTTCTTTACGATATTAGATAACACTGTTAGGAATTGCATTTAAAGTTACGTTTGAATAATTTATTAAAATTAGAGAAAAATTGTCTGGCAAGTAAATAAAAAATTATAAAATAACGATTCAAATAATAATGTCACTGTCGTGGCTGGTTCGTGAGTGCTTTCAATAAATAGGCAAATAGAAAACTTAACAAATTTATTGCAGATTCGTTCGAGTTACTCTGCTCAGTAACTCCTTCTCCTTCAAGAGCAAACACTCGAATGACATCACTCTTTTAATTACACTCGCGCTAGTTGCCTAGCGCCATCTATGAACGTTTATTTTCTTACGCTTCAAATTCCAATCACTACAGTCACTTTAATTAAACTGCGCTCTGATATCACCATTAGAAAGGATTATGCTTCAAATTAGAGATTGTGCTTGAAAAAACTGAACTTTTTAAATGAGGGTGTCAAATACTTGGTTGGCATGGACCCATTAAAATGTACGAATAAATCTCTTCAAATTCATAAATTATAACAAAATTATCCAAAATATTACTGTTACTGTATGTTTATTTTAAAAATATTTTGATGCCTTACTGATCACAAAAACAAACTATTTATTCTTTTTTAACTGGAAATCCTATCTCCAACTAAATTTCTTTTGTAATTATTGTTATTTACGAATAGAAAAGGAATAACAAATTTAACGCAAGATTTAAATTTGCTACCATTTGTGCATTAAAGTGTTGACAACCCTATTAAAAAACATTTGACTGCTGATAGTTTAGAGTTCGTAAAAATGGGGCGTTACAAGAATAGAACAACAAATTTCCCTTGTTGAATAATGTTTCAAAAATAATGAAAGGTCTGGAGGTCAAGATTTCAAAATTTGAGAACTGGCCCCTTTAATCGTGCGATTGAACCCCATTGGATTTATTTTTATGGAGATATTTACACAAAATTTGAATTAAATAAAAAACACAGTTTTTTTTCTTTAAATTGTTATATTTTTATTGAATCGTAAAGTTCAAAGGATAGGGTTATGTATGGAAAAGCACATAGGGCAAACGGCTTTTACGGCTTTACTAGCACATACGCACTTTTTTGCCGAAATTTTCCATGACAATTTTGCATAAATGTGGCTGAATTTCGTTGATGTAACATTGAATTTTCTTCTTCAATGTGCGTGTGTTTGTGGGTTTGTTGGCATAGTTATTTGACTTCAAATAACCCCATAAAAAGAAATCCAGTTAAATCACATGAGGCCATTTCTCTAATTTTCGCACTATGGTAGCCAGATTTTCATTATTTTTAAAATATTGTTCAACAATGAAAACACGTTGTTTTATCGTGTAACGATCCAATTATAACAAGCCAAAATTATCAGTTATCATATAGTTTTTTTAATAGGTTTGTCAACACTTTACTGCGCAAATGGTAGCAAATTCAATTTTTGCTTTAATTTTAGGACAACCTTTATATGTAAAGGTATCTTCAAAATGCACAAAGAATAAGTATCTTTCCCATGAGGTTAATAAAATGATTTTTTTTTCAGGACTGCAGAACTACTAAAGTGGAAATTTCTGTAATTGATAGAAATGAAATATACTTCTTTTGTCCCAAACGATACGGCTTTTATGAACGCCCCAACTGGGATATCTTGATTTTAAACGATGATTTAAGGGTGGAGCACAAAATATTAGAAGTTGATAGTGCTAAAACAAGCCGTTTTTCCATTAGATATCACTTTGGTAAGTTTTCGACCGACATATAACGGAGAACGAAAAATGAAGTTATATTTCTTTATTTATGGTAATGTTGATGACCGATTCTAGAACAAATATGCCATAAACAAATCAAATACATGATTCGATGACATATAATCAAAATTATGAAATTTCTACAAAAAAAGACGAATATCACCCTTATAAAGTTTCGCAAAGAAAATTCAAAAAGACCAAGTTTTATTTTTCATAATTTGCAGCTTATAAAATGTTGCGCAATTGCTTTATAAATTAATTAGCCGTCTTTGGCGATCAGCCGATTCGCCAATATTAATAATCGCTAAAATTTGCAATTTAAATATTTTATGTAACTTGGTGTCTTAATAGCTTTCTCTGCAAAATATTTTTAAGCTTCAGATTTTGATAATTATATACATCAGTTATACTATTTATGTAGGTCTTAAACAATTCATTCTATTACTTATCAATCTCAGTAATTTTTTGATAGCTCTCATAAAATTTCTATTTTAAATTAGAGTGGAAATATTAAACTGCAATTAATACAAAAGCAGTTTTTACTGAAACCAACCATGTCTTTTTGTATAAATATGGAAATTGACAGCAGAGTCGTTCTGCATTGAAGTTCTATGTGCGCTGTAGAATAAATTTCGTAATGTATATAATATCTTAAAGAATTATTTAACAAAAATTTCTCTGATTCATCGTAAAATTCAGTTTTTAGTTTTACTTTCAAAATATTTAAATGATGTAAATAAAAATATTTTATTTTATTTCAGTCAGAGAATGTACTTATGAAAACATTATGAAGTTTAAATTTTACACAGTCCTTTCGTCTTAAGGAATCGAATATACAGGGTGTTCATTAATTTTTGTTGGGGTTTCCGTACCTCATAACTTTCGAATAAAAAATATTACGCAAAAACCGATTACGTATTCGTAAATTACAACTCAAAGAATTTTATTAATGATATTAAAGTGTAAAGCTTGCACAATTTGCACTTTGTAGGCATTCAGCTGAAGGCGATTCTTTGAGTTGTACTTTACGAATACATAATTCTTTGAGTTGTAATTTACGTATTCATAATTCTTTGAGTTGTAATTTACGAATATATAATTCTTTGAGTTGTAATTTACGTATTCATAATTCTTTGAGTTGTAATTTAAGTATTCATAATTCTTTGAGTTGTAATTTACGAATACATAATCGGTTTTTGGTAATATTTTTTATTCGAAAGTTATGAGGTGCGGAAACCCCGACAATAATTAATGAACACCCTATATATTGCGAAATATTCTTGATATTTCAACCTTTAAATAGATAAATAAACGCATTTGTCTTCTGCGATCAAAACTGACCGATTTATGAAGTTTTTATTTATCAATTTTAGAACAATCATAATAATAGCCCAATCACTGCCGAAAAACCCTGGCAGAATATTTGATATTTTTGATGAAGTCAATGAAATGGTCTGAAATTGTCACTTTTTATAGAAGAGTGATATTCAAATTTCATAAATTAGTCAGTTTTAGTGATTGATTTAGTTGATTTCAGTTCAATAATTTTTATTTAAACTATTGATGTTTCAAGAATATTTTGTTAAATGTGATTCAAAAGGCATTTATTGGCTCATGTTAGATAAAATATAATTATTTAGTTCATTTAGACCAATTTGTTAGTAGATGTATGCCCGAAATTAGCTGATGAACGCTGATTAAAGTGATTATCCTATATATATTAAACCATGTTTGCCTATAATTAAACTTTTTTATTGAATTAATAATAGACATATTATAAAAGATCATAGAAAACTTTTCTTCCATTTACTTTTTATGAAAACATACCGTTTCAAATTATTTTTTCACTTCATAAATACACGTGGTGAAAATTACATTTTTATATATTTAATTTGCAATAATAGTTGATTTATTTTTTAATCTGAACTTCTGTAAAGGTGATGGCACCACGTTGATAAAAGCTAATTCTTCCAATGACGTGCTCGTGCAGATTAAATTTTATTTTTATTCTGTTCGAAATAAATTGTTGAAAAATAAGATTAAATTATTTTTTAAAAATTCATTAAAATAGAAATTTAATTTATAGGTTAACATTAGAATCATTAAAAAGTTTATTTTCTGAACTTCAATATGATGTAAAAATCAATTTTGTGCTATAATATTTTCGGAAGTTATAGCGGAAAAACGCTAAAATTTCGCTTAATTTTTAATTAATTAAAATTTTAATTTACAATTTTAAAAAATACCTCCTAGATGCACATTTCCTACCTCCAAGGTATACATATGCAAAATGTGGTAGTTGTATGTCAAACGGTCTGGCCTGTAGAGCGCCAACACACACATACACACATTGGGCTTTATTATACGTATAGATATCTAGTGATATCTAAATACATACTCAATTTATCAACCTTCAAAAAAAAGCAATCACATGAAATATTTTATGTGAAAATAACGCACTCTTAAGATTATAATTATGTACAGTGAGAGAGACAAATGAGGACATAATGTATTCTCAACAATGCCCATCATTGATCGAAATGCATGGAAATAATATCAGTAAAACCCACCGTATTAATGAATATAACCAAATAAATTGAGACTGTGCTTTACACCAGAAAATATCATTCATTCACAAATAATGGGAAAACGCGTAATCACATGAAATATTTTATGTGAAAATAACGCACGCTTAAGATTATAATTATGTACAGTGAGAGAGACAAATGAGGACATAATGTATTCCCAACAATGCCCATCATTGATCGAAATGCATGGAAATAATATCAGTAAAACCCTCCGTATTAATGAATATAACCAAATAAATTGAGACCTTCTTTACACCAGAAAATATCATTCATTCACAAATAATGGGAAAACGCGTAATCACATAAAATATTTTATGTGAAAATAACGCACTCTTAAGATTTTAATTATGTACAGTGAGAGAGAGAAATGAGGACAAAATGTATTCCCAACAATGCCCATCATTGATCGAAATGCATGGAAATAATATCAGTAAAACCCTCCGTATTAATGAATATAACCAAATAAATTGAGACCGTGCTTTACACCAGAAAATATCATTCATTCACAAATAATGGGAAAACGCGTAATCACATGAAATATTTTATGTGAAAATAACGCACTCTTAAGATTATAATTATGTACAGTGAGAGAGACAAATGAGGACAAAATGTATTCCCAACAATGCCCATCATTGATCGAAATGCATGGAAATAATATCAGTAAAACCCTCCGTATTAATGAATATAACCAAATAAATTGAGACTGTGCTTTACACCAGAAAATATCATTCATTCACAAATAATGGGAAAACGCGTAATCACATGAAATATTTTATGTGAAAATAACGCACTCATAAGATTATAATTATGTACAGTGAGAGAGACAAATGAGGACATAATGTATTCCCAACAATGCCCATCATTGATCGAAATGCATGGAAATAATATCAGTAAAACCCTCCGTATTAATGAATATAACCAAATAAATTGAGACCTTCTTTACACCAGAAAATATCATTCATTCACAAATAATGGGAAAACGCGTAATTACATGAAATATTTTATGTGAAAATAACGCACTCATAAGATTATAATTATGTACAGTGAGAGAGACAAATGAGGACATAATGCATTCCCAACAATGCCCATCATTGATCGAAATGCATGGAAATAATATCAGTAAAACCCTCCGTATTAATGAATATAACCAAATAAATTGAGAACTTCTTTACACCAGAAAATATCATTCATTCACAAATAATGGGAAAACGCGTAATTACATGAAATATTTTATGTGAAAATAACGCACTCTTAAGATTATAATTATGTACAGTGAGAGAGAGAAATGAGGACAAAATGTATTCCCAACAATGCCCATCATTGATCGAAATGCATGGAAATAATATCAGTAAAACCCTCCGTATTAATAAATATAACCAAATAAATTGAGACCGTGCTTTACACCAGAAAATATCATTCATTCACAAATAATGGGAAAACGCGTAATCACATGAAATATTTTATGTGAAAATAACGCACTCTTAAGATTATAATTATGTACAGTGAGAGAGACAAATGAGGACAAAATGTATTCCCAACAATGCCCATCATTGATCGAAATGCATGGAAATAATATCAGTAAAACCCTCCGTATTAATGAATATAACCAAATAAATTGAGACCGTGCTTTACACCAGAAAATATCATTCATTCACAAATAATGGGAAAACGCGTAATTACATGAAATATTTTATGTGAAAATAACGCACTCATAAGATTATAATTATGTACAGTGAGAGAGAGAAATGAGGACAAAATGTATTCCCAACAATGCCCATCATTGATCGAAATGCATGGAAATAATATCAGTAAAACCCTCCGTATTAATGAATATAACCAAATAAATTGAGACCGTGCTTTACACCAGAAAATATCATTTATTCACAAATAATGGGAAAACGCGTAATCACATGAAATATTTTATGTGAAAATAACGCACTCTTAAGATTATAATTATGTACAGTGAGAGAGACAAATGAGGACAAAATGTATTCCCAACAATGCCCATCATTGATCGAAATGCATGGAAATAATATCAGTAAAACCCTCCGTATTAATGAATATAACCAAATAAATTGAGACCGTGCTTTACACCAGAAAATATCATTCATTCACAAATAATGGGAAAACGCGTAATTACATGAAATATTTTATGTGAAAATAACGCACTCATAAGATTATAATTATGTACAGTGAGAGAGAGAAATGAGGACAAAATGTATTCCCAACAATGCCCATCATTGATCGAAATGCATGGAAATAATATCAGTAAAACCCTCCGTATTAATGAATATAACCAAATAAATTGAGACCGTGCTTTACACCAGAAAATATCATTCATTCACAAATAATGGGAAAACGCGTAATCACATGAAATATTTTATGTGAAAATAACGCACTCTTAAGATTATAATTATGTACAGTGAGAGAGACAAATGAGGACAAAATGTATTCCCAACAATGCCCATCATTGATCGAAATGCATGGAAATAATATCAGTAAAACCCTCCGTATTAATGAATATAACCAAATAAATTGAGACTGTGCTTTACACCAGAAAATATCATTCATTCACAAATAATGGGAAAACGCGTAATCACATGAAATATTTTATGTGAAAATAACGCACTCATAAGATTATAATTATGTACAGTGAGAGAGACAAATGAGGACATAATGTATTCCCAACAATGCCCATCATTGATCGAAATGCATGGAAATAATATCAGTAAAACCCTCCGTATTAATGAATATAACCAAATAAATTGAGACCTTCTTTACACCAGAAAATATCATTCATTCACAAATAATGGGAAAACGCGTAATTACATGAAATATTTTATGTGAAAATAACGCACTCATAAGATTATAATTATGTACAGTGAGAGAGACAAATGAGGACATAATGTATTCCCAACAATGCCCATCATTGATCGAAATGCATGGAAATAATATCAGTAAAACCCTCCGTATTAATGAATATAACCAAATAAATTGAGAACTTCTTTACACCAGAAAATATCATTCATTCACAAATAATGGGAAAACGCGTAATCACATGAAATATTTTATGTGAAAATAACGCACTCTTAAGATTATAATTATGTACAGTGAGAGAGACAAATGAGGACAAAATGTATTCCCAACAATGCCCATCATTGATCGAAATGCATGGAAATAATATCAGTAAAACCCTCCGTATTAATGAATATAACCAAATAAATTGAGACTGTGCTTTACACCAGAAAATATCATTCATTCACAAATAATGGGAAAACGCGTAATCACATGAAATATTTTATGTGAAAATAACGCACTCTTAAGATTATAATTATGTACAGTGAGAGAGACAAATGAGGACAAAATGTATTCCCAACAATGCCCATCATTGATCGAAATGCATGGAAATAATATCAGTAAAACCCTCCGTATTAATAAATATAACCAAATAAATTGAGACTGTGCTTTACACCAGAAAATATCATTCATTCACAAATAATGGGAAAACGCGTAATCACATGAAATATTTTATGTGAAAATAACGCACTCTTAAGATTTTAATTATGTACAGTGAGAGAGAGAAATGAGGACAAAATGTATTCCCAACAATGCCCATCATTGATCGAAATGCATGGAAATAATATCAGTAAAACCCTCCGTATTAATGAATATAACCAAATAAATTGAGACCGTGCTTTACACCAGAAAATATCATTCAATCACAAATAATGGGAAAACACGCAACGAAAATATGTGCCCCAACGAAATTGATTTATTTCATTCCGTGAAACCTAAACCAGCTTGAAACATGATTAATACTTGCAAGGATTTTTCTTTGAGAGTGGAACCACCGTTAATTAACAAAATATCTGTTACTTTGCCACTACGAAACAAGAACTTCCTTTGTTTTTCAAAGACTACATGCTCAAGTAACAAAAGAATCTCAAGGGACTGTCTTTAGAAAGGATTTTAAAAAAGAAATTAATTTTTAAAAAAAATATGTTTTTTTTTTTCATCTCAAAATCTTTTAAGCTCCAAAACATTTTTCCAGCTAGAAAAATTGAAAACGAGTTTAAAAACAAAATATTTTATTATTAATATTCTACTGTATATTTATATATGCCTTTCGATATCTTACCCCACTCTTTCGTGTTGATTTCCGTTTTCTTCTTTGTATTCTTCAGGTGATAATTTCTTACGACCTTGCCCTATATTAACCAGGCAGGAGAGTCGGCGGACATTCGAGCAAAATTGTAACTTTTTGTTAGCGATAAGTCTCCAAATGTGACAATCTTCTTTATCATTTTCTAATAACCCTAAAAGCAAAAAAACGAGCCATCAAAAGCTATAAATCGCCAATTTTCTGCTCGTGCATTTTGAGGTCTCAAAAACGTCAAACCCAATCAACATCAAGTTTTCACCAGATAATAGTTAAAATTTTAATTAAAGTTTAATTAAAATATCGAAGTATGCATATGCTAAATTTATTAGCTCTAGGTCAAGAATAAGCTTACTAGCTTAGAGAGCCCGAACACACGCATACATGCACAGAGGGAGAGAGAGAGACCGGCAATCATTTTTATTATAAGTAAGTTTGTGTACTCGCCTATTGCCCACACGAAAGGTTGAATATGAAACTATACTAAAATTAGATATTGTACGTCATCTACTTTAAATGATGTCTTGTAAGGTTAGTATCAGTGTAGTAACTTCATCGTTAATAAACTGATACCAACGTGACATCATGTGATCGTCTTTCCCTGTGATGGCATGTAATCATGTTTTGGTATAATAAAAACATATCGGCTGACAAAATAAAATATTCCAACACGAAATATCTGGTGCTCACATAATAATTATTTGTTACTCTGAAGAACAATTCTTTTAGTTATTGAATCATGTGGAATTAAAAGGAAATTCGAATTTTTTTACCACACTATTTTTTTTATCCGACTAGAAAGCAAGTGATGCTAACCGAATTTGAGCTCCAGTCACTAATTGATGTTTACTTTTTTACTTCATTCCTATTTTTTCTGTTATATTTACTGATAAAATTGTAAAAGATACTTAAAGTAAGATTGGTCCTAATATATTTCACAGTTTTAACTTTAAATATAAAATCAACTGGCTCAGAAAAGTGGGGCTTGCAATAAACATTTGAGCATTTATTTACATAAGTGGATTGTTTTAATTGACATTTCAGATTAATTTTGACATGCATAAGTAAGGATTCCCAATAAAGATGTTTCTTGTATAAAGTTGGTGCTTTAAACCGAGCCTATAGCCACAATTCAATTGAAACTTGTGCAATGTACAAAAAAATAAAACATCTATCTCTAAACAACATTTTAAATTTACGAAGAAAGTTTGTTGAAACTGAAAACATTTCAGACTGTAGAGAAAGTAACCGGTTAAGTCAACCATCTAACTCTCCGACCCGCCCGAAGGCACACGGATTTAAACCATAAAACTGAATGACCGGACCGCCGTAACAGCAACATTGGCGAGAACTGTGGTTGAGTCCTAAGGGCCGTCACCGGCCACGGTACAACCCTCCCCGAAGGAAGTACTTCCCGTCATCGATGGGAGGAGCCAGATCCCCCATCTATTAGTGTACCCTCCAGGGTGGCGAGATCCAACCACCATGCCGGAAGCATCTCATCCTCATTTCGAGGTATAGGAAATCAAGAGGTGTTAAGTCTGGGCATAGATGTTTTACCTCCAGAAAAGATAGAATTAATCTGGATAAAGAAAACTATTTGAATGAGGGAATTCTTCATTCAAAAAGACTCTGGAAATTTTGCCCCAGAGCAGAATGCGAACATTACTTTTGCCGAACTATGTATAGATTCAAATTATAATCTTGAGAAAAGACAAAAAATGTGTTATTATTGTCTGATAGCAAAAAAATCAGAAAAATATATTTCATATATTAGGTAAACATTTGGATCCAGTCTAAAAATATGAAAGAGGACGGAATGCGTCTTGACAATTAGGTATTGGTACAGTGTATCGAATTTTGCAAAAAAGACAAAACTTTCAAGCAGGAAAAATATAACTGCAAGCTTTATAATAAAATGATGAATTTTTAATTTGAGTGTTACTATAGAGATGGTTGACCATATAGACTGAAATCCACACACATAGTAGTAAGTAGTAATAGCAGATATAACATAATATGTAGAAACATATATAATATGTTTAAAATAATTCATAACAGTCCACACATTAATGTGTTGTGCGTACTAATGACCAGAAATGCCACAGGCTCATTTTTTTTTCTATCAGACAATAATAACATATTTTTTGTCTTTTCTCAAGATTATAATTTGAATCTATACATAGTTCGTATAAATTAATGTTCGCATTCTGCTCTGGGGCAAAATTTCCAAAGTCTTTTTGAATGAAGATTTCCCTCATTCAAATAGTTTTCCTTATCCAGATTAATTATATCTTTTCTGGAGATAAAACATCTATGCCCAGACTTAACACCTCTTGATTTCCTATTAGGGGTGTGATGTTACCGTTTCATAGTGTTTTTAAAATGCAGATTCGTGTAAGTGTAAAATCTGAAGCTCTTTTTCTTATTAGTGGATGTCTGTAGTCCAATAAAAAAGTAGCGGACTGTAGTTTTTTTTAAATAGTTTATTTACAAACTCAACAACGATATGCTAATTAAATTATTAAAGGATTAAAATATTATTAATAAATTATTAAAACATTGGATCACAGCCTCGCTTAACAGGAGGTAAATGTGAACAATAAATCATTGAATTTGGTCTCCTGCTTAGTAGAGGAGCATCTATCTCTTGATCCAGCTGTTACAGGAACTCAGTCGGAGCTGAAGGATTTCTACTTTCGCCACACCAGGGGAGGGGAGCTGGGGCTGCACTTGAGCGTAAACATCAGGAAGAAAACTAATAATGAGAAAATTTTTGGATCCAAACATTTTCTGCTTCGCCATGCTTTTTTTCAAATCCAAACAAATAATTTTTGGATCCTCCATTATTTTGAATACTGTTATTTTATTGATATTATAAATTATTTTTATGAGATTTTGATAATTTGAGGCATTTACTAATAATGCAATTTCCAGAAAATCTTCCGTGCTCTCCCGAAGATAACTTCCAATGCGACGATGGCGGATGCATTCCTAAAACTCAACAATGCGATGGAACTGAACAGTGTTCCGATGGCTCGGATGAAAAGGAATGCGGTATGTTAAAAATTATATTTCATTTTAGACTTGTATAAGTAAATAACCGAAAACTATGGCAATTAAACTGAAAGCATGAATTTATTTATATGACCCGAAATACACAAAACTAAAATATTAATATAAACAATATAATTTTAAAGTGAATCGTTTTCTCAGTAAAAAAACTAACATAGGAACAAATTTATTAATATGATCTTAATTCATTTTGCACTGTCCCAGCAAAAATATCTGTAGCATGGCACAAAATGTGTTAATGCATATTATCGATATGTTCGTAGATTCGCTGTAGGCACTGCTGGCATCATATTCTAGATTCCGATCCTCAGGAAAAATGATGAAACGTTTGCGCAATCCCAACATAATTTTTAGCGTATCTGCAAGTTGAATAGTCTTGTTTGTCATCGTCAAAAGTATCTTAGCTTAAAATCAGTGGAATATAAAAAACAGCGACAGGTTTGGAAAAATGTATTTGCTATGAAGAAAGAAAACAGGCTTCTGCCATTGTTTCAATCGAATAATTTAAGAGGTGAAATTTCATTATAAGTATAAAAAAACAAAAAACAAAAATTCTTTTAATGCTCTCTATTCTTTCAAATCCTTATCTTAACAGAGGAAGGATATTTAACATCGATTGATTTAATATAAAAACTGATATATGTTCGCTATGTATATGAATTTCTTAGAATACAAACTCAAAAAAGTGATTTTCTGTTCTAGGCGGCAAATCTCTGCTACACCCCATCATAGCTCACTACATCAATTTTCAAAAATAAGAGAAATTACAGAATTTTTCTTCAATCAGTCATATAATATAAGTTATTTATTATGAAAAGTAATAATTGCTCTATTATTATTATTATTATTGTATTTCACCGAATGTTTTAAAGATCATTTTAATATCAAATTTATAGACTCCTTGTCAACTAAATTGCACATATAATTAGATTGAAACATGAGTAAAAAATCTTTAGATAAACAGAAAATTTCTATTTCTTGTTAAATTTTGAGTTGATTATAAGAATAAGACAATGCTTTTGGAAACAAATGAGTTGAATATATTTCACATCATCTGATGTGTGAAAATTTTTTCTCAAAAACTCCTGAAAATCTAACAAGTTAAGTGATTCAATTGACACAAAACGAAACCAGTAATCCTGAATAAGACCTGGAATAAAGATATCCCATAACAGACTTTTAGTTGATAGTAAATATCATGTTCTTGCCAGGATGTGCACCGTTTGTTTTAGCAATACTATGTGCTATCATTTCTTTCTAATGTTGCATATTTTCCAAAGGACAAAAAAAAATTCGTTTGAAGTGGAAATGAAACTCACTGATTGGCGAAATCTTTTAGGTCTAGTAGTTTAAATTAGTTTAAGTAGTTAAGTAGTTAAGGTCTAGTAGTTTAAACGTTTGATTCTTGCTTAATAAATATTTATTAAGAAATTATTTTATATTTCCCTTCTCTAACAATAAAAATTACCGAATAGAGTCCATGTATTCAAATACTTAACCTTAATGATAATACCAGCATGATAACTAATATTTAAGTTTCTAGCTGAAGTCCTATTTTCCTGTAGAAGAAATTTTTATGGCTATTTGAATATTTTCAACTGATGCATATTAAGGTATATTGTACTGATAAATCATACCATGATAATTGAATATAGATATTAATGCATGGAGATCAGACCAATTTATTAATACAAACAGCACTGATATGAATTTCATATGGAGATCTTGCCCCAGAGATTCTTTTGAAGAGGTCAGTTGGTGAATCTGGTATATGATAATTCCCGCAGGAGAACGATGCTTTTGTAGATGATCTACCCATAAGTATTTGGACACTCATGCAAATGAAGATATCTGTGATCATGATCTACTTTACACCTTCTGTACTTAAATATCGCGTAGGAAAATATATCAAATTATAAAATTAATGAAAAATTAAGTCACATGCAAGATGCCACAAAATTCAGAGCTGCCTGACTTCGAGAAAGGCGTAATTCTTGGATATCATAGAAATCGTCATCTCTTAAGGGACATAAGTATTGCAAAATTGACAGTGGCTTTTGTGATTCAAATGTGGAAGATTAATGGTGATTGTCTGAAGGTGCTTCGACCCGGAAGACTCAAGAAATCAAGAGATAGCGACTGACGAGTGCTGCCGGAAAAAATTCTGAAAAACCTCACCAAACCGATGGCCCATATACTCCAGGAGTTCCAACAAGCCTCCGGGATTCTTGTTTCAATACATATACATACCATCTGTAAGAAAGCACATTTGCGTGGGTTCCATGGTCCTGCTGCCACCCATAAGCCTTTGTTTACAAAATCCAATCACACTACTCAGTTGAGGTAGTCAAAAGGCACTTCGAAATTGGCCTGTAGATGAATGAAAAGAGGTTCTTTGAAATGATGAATCATGATTCAATCCCTACCAATAGGATGGCAGAGTCTGAATTTGGTGTACGCATGGAGAACACTTTTGCCAGAATGCATTGTGCCTACTGTAAAGTTTGGTGGAAGGGCAATTCTGATCTAGAGCGTTTCTCGTGGTATGGATTGGGACTTTTGATCCCAATTCATAGCAAGTCCAAAGCCGACACGTACGCCACTATTCTAGACATAAATGTAGTTCCTACGCTGTTGCAGTTTCATGGATTGGATCATTGTTATTTCCAGGATGACAACGCCACTTGTCTGTGACGAGGTTCACCATGGACAAGTATGATGAAATGAGGTGAACCGACTGAACTGGTTTGCCCAGAGTACAGCCTTGAATCCTATAGAAAACCTCTGGGACGAGTTGGGTCAACGAATTATGGGATACAGGAGTCGTCCAAAATCCGTGAAAGAACTTACATGTCTTTTCCAAGCCGAGTAGAAAGAAAATACAACTGTCCATCATTCAAACAGTTGAGGAAAGCATGCTCCGGAGGGTTAAGGATGTAAATGTCCCAGGTGGAGACTCTACCAACTATTGAATACGAATAAATTGTGCTTATCTCTTTTATCATATCACAGGTGTCTAATTATTTATTGGTAGATAGTGCATTTTCTGAAGGAGTCCTATTAAGAATTTCGACTGCTCTTGGTAAAAGACACAGTGTATGTGAGCAGTTCTGAAAGCTATCTGAAACCTAATTTATGATTGTTACATATGCATAACCATTGTAAGTTACTTTTTTAAAATTGAGATAGTTACATTTATTCTCACCCATTATTTGTTCCGGACTGTGGATGCCCCCGACACTAGTCTTAGGAGGCATATGAGAACAGAATATCAAAGCTGATATCTTGGACAAGCGAAAAAATAATACTATATCCCCGGCATTATTTACACTTGCAAAAACATTGCTGAAAATTGTGGATGAAAAAAAATCATATTTTGCTCTTTGCTAAACTTAGTCTAATTCTGCCATTGAATAGATGATGAGTCTCGAATTAAAATTGTTTTCCCTTGAGGATCCATAACAAGATTTTCAACTGTTTTTGGAAAATGGCATGGCGTGTCTTTTGCGATTCCGAAAATTTGCGAATAATCATTCCACAAATATTCTGCATGAATAGCTTGTCGGCCATTCTTTAAAATAGTCATTGGAAATTCTTCGCTTTAAACTTCCTTTCGTAGTTTACATGTCATTCAAGCCTTTACGGATCCTCCCACGATTTTATCGTATGTGCCCTAAGGTAATTTAACGTTTTTTTATAGACTGTCTACTCTACGATTAAAATAGCGTATTCCTTAAAGTCTCCAGTCTTTTATGGAATTCCCATAATATTGCCGCATTGAAAAAAGGCAGTCAACTCTTTATGGCCGAATGGTCGTAGCACTGATCTCATAATCAAGAGATTGTGAGTTCGAATCCCACTAGAGACACAGTGATTAACAGTTTGTGTGAGAATTTAATTCCTTGATTTTATGTTTCCCTTTATTTCATGTTCCAGAAGATTCTGGACATTTCTTTAGTTTACCAAACAAGTGTTCTGGATTTTTCTTACTGTCTCCAGAAAAGTATTCTGGATTTTTCTTACTGTCTCCAGAAAAGTATTCTGGAACTTTCCCAGCTAGTATAAAAGCAGAAGATTTGTCAGCCACTGTGTTCTCAGTTCTGTGTTCAGTTAATAAATTGGCTTAGCTCTACTTCGTGTGTGTATCATTGAGTTCTATACTAAAGTATCTACGTGACAATATTGTGATTTTAAATGAAATGGTATTAAAAAAATAAGTAAGCAATCAATAAAAATGATTAAGTTGGAATTTGAAATGTTTATAGGATTTTAGAATTGTAATTTTTTTTTATTTATAATCTTTATATTTTTAGGAAACTATACTCCTATACTTTATGGCTTGAATAACAGTCTTAATAGCGGAATTCAGTGGCTGAAAAGGAAATGGTCTCAAACTTCTGGTTGGCAAGAAAATACTCATAGAGGAATTACTGCATTGTTTCTAGCTAGCGACAGAAATATCAAGAAAGCAAATTTGGAGGGCAATCTAATGGTAAAACAGTTAGAGGTGCAGACATTGGTTTATCTATTAAGGTGAGTGTGAAAAACCTAGTTCCTTGCTGAAAAGTGGAAATTTCTGCTATACTGCTCTTAAATTTAATTTCAAACTAACAAGCTATTTTCTGTCTTATGATAATTTGTGCTATGATGAATTAGGAAAATTAAACCTCTAATATCTTATGGTTTTGTTGTGTTAAGCTCAAAACGGTGTTTTCAATGTAATTTATTCTAGAATTCCACAAAATTCATTCCAATTATTCGGAATTCAAATCTACTTGATGCAAGAAATTTACCTAAATCTTGTATTTTGCATTTATTGCGAGTTGTTTTCGAATTTTAATTGTTTAATATTTGTAAAGGTGCAATTTTATTATTATTTCTTATTTACTCTTGAAAGAACCAGAGTTCTAAAAGAATTATAAAATTTAATTTCTAACTAAGAAGTTATTTTCTGTTTTATGATCATTTATATTAAGATGAACTAGGAAAATTAGATCTCAAATATCTTACGATTTTGTTGTGTTAATTTTAAAACGGTATTTTGCATATATTTCAAACTAGAATTCCACAAAATTCCTTCCAATTATTCGGAGATCAAATCTACTTGATGCAAGAAATTTACATAAATCTTATATTTTGCTTTTATTGCATGCTGTTTTTCAATTTGAATTGTTTAATATTAGTAAAAGTGCCAATTTGTTATTATTTTTTATTCATTCCAGAATAAACTAGAATCCTAAAAGTATGTATTTTTTTTATTTTTGGGGGTAATAAAATATTTTGCCTTTAATTAATTCAATTAATTGAATTAATTGAATCAATTCAATTAATTGAATAAATCGTGATTAACATCTGGATTCATTTGAATGACTCTCTCTGATATCTAATTTGAAAGAAAAAAACACACACATGGATTTTAGATTCTGAAATATTTATAATAATTTCTTATGAATTATATTAAAGACTTTGTTTATATTGCATTTTATAATAAAAGATTTTAAACCAGTTTTTGAGTAATGTGTAAAAAATAATTTTTTTACCTAAAAATGAGACTTGGAAATCAAATCTCAAAAGCATAAGGCTTTGGAAAAAAAGCCATGGTGAAAGTAAACGGCAATGAATATTATTAGGAAGACTCAAAATTAAAATGCATTATAATTATGGATAAAATTATGATAATCTTAGATTATGTCTACCAATGCCACAAGCGTTTTCGATTTTAACATTCATTTGTGACAAAGAAAATTTCATTTTCAGCTCACTATTAACAAGAAACTCGAGACAAAAATGATTTCAAGTATAAGGACTTATAACAATTTAAAGTTAATAGTTTTTACAACATCATCTTTTGTCGTTTAGTCCTTGGGGAATAAGCTTAATTTCTTTTATCAGTTTATTTCTTTACTTTGAAGCACTTAATACACTGAGTGGTAATCTTTGAGATTCCATTTTTTCCCCTTTGCCTCTTTGTTATATCAACAACATAAATTATTTCGTATGTTGCTTTTATCGTCATAACTCGGAAGTTCCCTGCTCTTTTATTTGGTGTTTAAGGATCTGATGATAGTGACAAAAGTAATCTTCTTCGAACACTGTTACTTTACAATGTTTCACACTATAATGCACTGAAAATTTGCACAGTTTGAAGACACTGTGACTATTTCGTTGTTCGTTAGATGATACTTGTGCATTTTATCAGATATTCCCAAATAACATACAAATACTTTATAATATTATTGAACATTGAATAATATATTAGGATATTGTGCAATATAGTTTTTTAATATTTAATAATATATTAAGTTATGGCACAATATTGAGCTATATATGATTATTATTGTATTATTGTTGAATATTTAATAATGTATGACAATATATAGCACAAAATTGCATATTATTGTCAAATATTGAATAATAAATTATGCCATGCCACAGTATGTTAAGACATTACACAACACTGTATATTGTTATTGAATATTGATTAATATATTATGATATTGTACATTGTTGAATATTAAACGATATATTATGACATTGTACAGTATTATATATTATTGTTAAATATTTAATAGTATATTAAGATATTTCCCAATATTGTATATTGTTGTTGAATATTGATTAATATAAAATAATATTATACAGCAATCTTTAACAAATTCTGCTGCTTGGGTTAATAATCCTTTAAGTTCTTGAATATAAGATCTTATTGATAAACAAGGAAGTCATTTGTTTTTTTTCTTTTTTATAATCAACTGTTTTGGACAAAACGCTTTTCATGGTTACTACTTATGTATGTCTTATTCTTGTTAATTCTACCAAAAAAGGAATCTGAAACCTTTAATGTTTCCGTTTGGGGCAAGGTAACCGAACAAAGTTTTCTATCTCATCAACTTACTCCAAAGGCTTTTTTTTGTCTATTATTTAACATTTATGTGCTTTCTTTATTTCTTTTTTTCTTCTGATTTTCTTCCTCTATATGATTCACTAATTACTGCAAATACTGCAAGGCATATGAACTTGCACATAATATTTTTACAATTCTACCTATAGAACATACGTTAATTCAAAAGAAAACACAGTAAGTTAATAAAAAGATTTAAATCAACAAAGGCAAAAAAATAAAAAACACCTCGAAATAGGGAAAAAATGTTTTCTGTAAAATAATCATAGCAGGAAATAAAGTTAGGGACCGCGGCTGCCTGCTGTTAAGATCTCGGCTTCGGAACTAAAAGGCTTCAGGTTCGAGATCCTATTCCATCGTAGAACTGTCGTGGAAGTTGGTCTGGTGCGTGAAATCCGCTGGGGTGAACGCCCTCCCTCTGGTTTGGCGTGGAAGTTTAGAAAGGGAAGAGGCTGCTCAGGTGTCGTCATCGTCATCTGACCTCGGTTTAAAATTACGAGGTCTATCTGAAAATAGCCCTGGTGTTGCCCTGAAACAGGGCATTAATATAACTAAGCTATGAGGTGAAGTTTTCAATGAAAGCACAATGGGGTACCTTCATTTTATTACATCCATTACGATCCTCCTACAAAATAAAATATTACCGAATTTATGAAAAGTGGCACGATTGATGATAAATCTCAGAAAGGAATAAATGTTTTTATAACTTTTGATATTAAAAAACATCGATTATTACTCGTCCTTATTTGTTATGTGTTTGGGTTGTAATTGTGATAATTCTTTGTATTATTTCCGATAAATTGCTTAACAATATTTAAATACGCAGTGTACTGTTTTATATATCTTAAGAAAAAAGTGGCTCATACTTTTTATCAGAATTATCTTGCCCCAAAACTAGGGCAAAATGATGTTTTTTGCATTTTTAAAATTACTAAGCTATAGTGACTATTGAAAATTAAATAAAAGCTTAGTACAATTGAGGAAACTGCTTTTCTAATAATCTATGGTAAAGGAACAATTGACCTTAAAAACTGAATTTATTAAAAACTAATCGTTCTTTCCTCTCTCTCTACGTTAGAATATTTATTTATTCTATATATATATATATATATATATATATATATATATATATATATATATATATATAAACAAAATATGTAAAGTTTTAAGTTCTATAATTTATGAATTCTTATTTTAAACCTTTTAAGATGATTTAGAGCTCTCAATGTCGGTTGATATAATATTATTACGCAAATATATTGAATAAGTGATTAAAATTAGAGAATTCATTGTACAGAAAAACTTATACCTCTGAAGCCTACATGAGTTTACATGTTAATATAGTGTGTAATTAACTTTTATGTAATGATATGTGCATAAGTTATAATGGGAAAAAATTTAAAGTCATTCTAACCCCGTTTCCCCTAATTTTATACGGCCGCATAATCTTTATAATAAATAGGGAAGTTAATCTCTTCAAATGTCAAGAAATATGTGTGTTAAATTTTGTTCTATTCTGTAAGGAATGTGAAATTATATAATATTGTCTCGTGGGTGAAGTTAGCGTAGGTAAACATTGTTTTAACTAAAGTCAAATATAATACTCGCTAATCTCAGCTCTATACTTTATTCTAGGAACAAAAACTTGTCTATGTTTTTATACACAAGACGAAATGACTCGAATCTACCAGATTTAGAAAGATACAGAAATTATAAGAACATTCTAGAACAAACGAAAAATAACAAAGTAAATCAATAATAATTTTTTTAGGCAACTTGTCTACATTCAGGTACGAACTTGCGAACTGTTGCTTTCAGACCATAGCATTCTATCACTGAGCCGTTCAGTCTGTTCCAAGTTGGAACAAGTTTCATTATAATATATTACAATAAATAGGATTAATTCGATATTTATGTATAATTTCCGGTGGTTATGCATAATCAGTAATTATATATAATCACCAGTTTATTACATTTATCGTAACACATACACACACACCAACTTTTCTCTAATTATTTTCATGCGGTAATTATTTCAGATTTTATAGCCGAAAAACTGAACAAAATAGCTCACTTTGACTTATTTTTTTAAGATTTAATCATACAAATTTTGAAAGTCGGAAACAACATATTTAACCCAGAAATAGACACCGAAATGTCATAAGTAATACTATTTTGCATTTCGAAGTTCTTGTATCAAATATTAAGAATATATTTTCTGTTTTATTTATTATGTTTTTCTGTATTATTATGTGATTTATATTTATTTTATGGTATGAAATCAAAGATTATGCAATTTTGTTAAAAATTACTGAAAATTCTTATTGAATCATGCTTTTTTAAAGGAAAGAAACAGATTCAGTGACTGCTAATCAGTTAAGCATGTTTATTAATGCACTGATTGTGACTTGTCAAGATCCCAGCAACTTTTATGGTCACGATTTGGTGAAACTGCTGAAAGAGGTTCCGGTTTCATCTGCCTTCACTCATCCTGTGGCATATCTAGCTCTCTGCAATGCCGGTGCTACATTACCAGTGAATGCATCCAACGATCTCAGCAACCTTTTGAAAACTAATACAGAATATTCTTTTCTTTTAGGTAAATAATATTTTTAATTTAAATATCCACCGAAACACTATTTTATTATGTAGCCTATCTTGAGTTTGCCTATAAGGTAATAAAATGACACTAAGGTAAAACATGAAAATAAAGATTTTTCCCCCAAAGTTTTGTGAGAAGTAAAGTAAATATATAAAGGATGAGAACATCAAAGATTTGCTCAAATGTTTCACTAACAGCAATCCAAAATGGATAAAGAAGTTATTTGCAAACTAAAATAGACAATTGGAGCAATGAAAGCACCATTGAAAAACCCATAGAATTTTTATCAGCATAATCGAAATCATTTGATATAACTCCTATAACGTTTGTTTCAGGTTAATTTTTTCACCTGTATTTTAAATCATATAGATATTGCATGAATTATATTGCCAAATTTGTGCTTAGTGCAGATCGGAATCTGGTAAATCGACTTCAATCACAGATTTTAAGCTTAGTTTAGTTATATTAACGTCCCGTTTTAAAGCTACACTATGGCCGTTTTGGTCGGACCTCGTAATGTTGAACCATGGTCAGATGAAGAGCTTGTTACCCCTCTCCAAACTTCTATGCCACACCAGCGGGTAGACGTTTAAACCCGACGAATTTAGCCTGCACCAGATCCGCTCACACGACGGTTCATTAGTGGAATCGTGTATCTAACCTGATGCTCTCTGGTTCTGAAGCTAAGACCTTACCACCAGGCTACCGTTGCCCTCGCAGATTTTAGATTAAATGCTGGACAGTTTTCTGGTTTTCCTCCAAGTGAAAGATGAAAATGAATCTGATATCCATGGTCTGGGCGTAATCTACTTCGTATTCTCATAAACAAAACCTTCAATTCTCTTATAAATGCATCAGAAGGGTGAAACGAAAGATGGTTGTGGAGCGAATGTTTGCATTACATTTAATAAAAAGAGAACGATTTTTTACGAAATAAGGTAAAGTGACAATCTTGAGTAATCCTCATATTGAACTAATTAAAGGTGTCTCAAAATTAACAGAAGATTTGAATTTGCCACCATTCGAGCAGTAAAGTGTTGGCAACCCTATTGAAAAAAACCCATTTTACAGCTTATTGTGTAGTGTTAGTAATAATGGAGCCCTACACGATAGAACAAGGTGTTCTCATTGTTTCATTGTTTCTCATTTTTCAATAATATTTGAAAAATAATGAAAGTCTAGAAGCCACAGTTCGAAAATTTGAAATTAGGCCTCTAGATCGTGTGATTTAGCATCATTAGATTTCTTTTCATAGAGTTATTTGAAGTCAAGGATCTATGGTAAGAAACCCACAAGATGCGTACATTGAAGGAGGAAATTCAGTACTGCATCAATAAAATTCAGTCACATTTATGCAAACTAGTCATGGAAAATTTAGACAAAACAGTGCGTATATGCCAGCAATGCCGTGGAGGCTATTTTCGTTATGAGTTATTCTACTCATAACTCTCACTGCGTACATTACAATTCAATAAAAATATAACAATTGAAAGGGAAAATACTTTGTTTTTATTTCATTCAAATCCTGTGTCAACAAGTTATTCTATCATGTAATTCTCCATTTTTACTAATCCTAAACTATTAGCTGTCAAATGGTTTTTAAATATTGTTTACGACACTTTATTGCATAAATGGTGGCAAATTTAAATCTTGCGTAAATTTTGGGATACCATTTGTTTGCTTTGTTTGTCGTTAGTATGTGTCGATATAATAGAATAAAAACTGTAGACTGTTCTGTGGACGTAAATATATTATATAAGTGTGTTCGTCTTATTAAATGTTACTTTGCAGTCTCTATTCTTTCCTTGTCCATAATGCAACTGTAATACTCTATCATTTGCTAAAGCTCCACGCATTGTTAAGGAAAATGTTGCCTTTCATCTACTTCAACTTGCTTCTGATTTTTTTAACAGGAGTGGTATATGGGTCAATTCTCCAATCATCCAACTCCGTTTACAACGGATTACAATTTCATTTCTGTCGCATAATGAATCCATTAGTAATTACCACTCAGGGGCTCACTAATTATAGGTAAGTACGAGTGTCCCAATCCCGAGGTTCCAGGGATTTACTCTTCCCTACGCCTTCTGCTGTCTGCTTGATTCTTCCATCCCTAGACGGCAAGCGAGAGAACTCTGCATAGAAGCTGTCGCCGGTCTGTTTGCTTCCTGCTTCTCATGGACAGCCAATAATCTCACATATTGGCCGTCCCCTCAGGGGCTCACCTTCTATAGGTGAGTACGGGTGTCCCAATCCCGAGGTACCCAGGGATCTTTACTCCCTTTCAGTTCGCTCTCCTCTACGCCTTCTGCTTTCTGCTTTGTCTTTCCTTCCCTCGACGGCAAGCGAGGGAGCTCTCCATGAGAAGCTGTCGCCGCTCTGTTTGCTTCCTGCTTCTCATGGACAGCCAAAACCCCACGTGTTGGCCGTGCGTGGCAACCCATTTGACAGACGGGTGGTGTACTGTGGTCCCCTGTGCATCAATCGGCTGGTCGCTAGCCACCTAAGTGGTTAGTTTGCTAGGGATCAAGCGAAGGGGTTACTCCTTGGGCTTGGCGTTAAGGGTGGTCACTGTCCTCGGGGGTAACTCCCAGCGTATAGGTTTCCGATTAGCACCAAGGTAAGTGCCGAGGCTGGGAATGGCCAGAGCCGGTGGCTGCCTTCCCTTGTTGGGCTCCGTGGTGGGCGGTGCCGTCGGGCCCGAATCATTCTCAATATCGTATGGGCTCCTCCAAACGTGGTCCCTTCAGTGGGCGTCGCATTGTACCAATTAACTCTAATTATGAGAACCATTTTGACAGTTTTTTCGTAATCAAACGTGTTTCAGATAAAAATGAAACTTTTTCAAGCGTGTCACCATTTTTAGTTCAAAAGGCCGTAGCTGCAACTGTTGGAGAAGTTACATCTATCCGGAAAATGCGCTCTGGTGACTTGTTAGTAGAGGTGAATTCTCGAAAGCAAGCCCAGCAGCTACAGAAACTAAAGGAATTAGCAACAATAGCCATCACAGTCAGTCCTCACCAATCTCTGAATACCTCTAAAGGTGTTATTACCTGCGGAGAACTGTTAAATGTCCCATTAGAAATTATTAAAAAAGAAATGAAACCACAAGGAGTAATAGACGTTCGGCGAATAAATATAAAGAGAGATGGACAACTTATTGAAACCAAACATCATATTTTAACATTTCAAACACCAAATTTACCCGAGTTCGCTTATGCAGGATACATTAGATTACCAGTCCGTCCGTATATTCCAAACCCTCTTAGATGTTTTCAGTGCCAGCGCTTTGGCCACTCAAAGCTGAATTGCCGCGGGTCACTCACTTGTGCCCGATGTGCTAGTAAAGGGCATGATAGCCAGCAGTGTTCCGCACAAGAAAAGTGCGTGAACTGCGATGGCGACCACCCCTCGTATTCTCGATTCTGCCCACGCTGGAACCTGGAAAAACAGATCACAACAGTTAAAATAAAAGAAGGCATATCATACATTGAAGCCAGGCGTAAAGTGCAAACACAAACTCCTACCCCTGGCATAAGTTATTCTTCAGCAGTTAAAACATCATTTTGCGAGAACTGCTCTTGTAAAAATTGTAAAAACCTTGCCACAAAACCTAGAAATCTCAGGAAAAATTCAGATTCCGATACAGACCATTCTACAAGTGCACCTGAAACATCTCACGTTGGCAAACTAAATCCAAAAGCTAAACGAAAATCTCAAAATTCACTGAAACTGCAGCTTGCAAAACGCGGCCTTTCGCATAAGGACCTCACTCTGAAATTAAAAAAGTCCAAATCAAAAAATTCCGTCGCCTTAGGGTTAGCGACGCAGGGTGTGGTCCATAAGGACTTGACATCTATCTTCGGTGATATTCCCCATAATAACCCTGATATAAAATTACACCCATCTGAGGATGATGATGACTTGGAGATGAGTTGCGAAATTCAGGCAACTCCAACCACTGCCTCTTCTGGTTCCTCTTCAAAAAGACTCTCTTAATGGGTACCTTCCTGTCTTGGAATTGTCGCGGCATTCGTTCCAAACTTAATGACATCAAGACCATTTTCAATACATTTCATCCCATCTGTTTTGGGGTTCAAGAAACGTTCTTGACACCCAATATTCCCATAAAATTGCGTGGCTATAACTGTACTAGGAAAGATGCAGACACAGGGCCTCGAACTTCTGGTGGTGTCTGTATCTTTACATCCAATTTATATCCCAGTACATCTCTTACTTTACACACATCTCTACAGGCTGTGGCTGTGCAGGTTCACACAAGAACATTGGTCACAGTCTGTTGTGTTTATTTACCGCCACATGATGTCATTTGTCAGCAAGATCTCAACAACTTAGTGGACCAGCTTCCTTCACCTTTCATCTTACTTGGCGATTTCAATGGCCATAGTACTTTGTGGGGTTCAGATAATACAAACACCCGTGGTCAGCAGATAGAGCAATTTATTTCCAACAACTCGCTCTGCTTGCTCAATAATAATGAGAAAACATATTTTCATGAACCCACACGTACATTCCACAGCCTTGATCTGGCCATATGTTCTCCAGAACTCCTGCCGTTTTTGGCCTTTGAAGTAAGTACTAATTTGTACAATAGTGACCATTTTCCTATTGTCGTCTGCCATGCTGATAGCGGCGGTGCGACTCTTTGTCCCCCGCGTTTCTTATTCCAGCGGGCAGACTGGACTGCTTTCTCTCAAATGGCAGCTATAACGGAGACGATGGTCAATACATCAGACATCTCGGAAGCAGTTCAAAATGTCGTTGATAGTATAATATGTGCCGCAACTTCCACTATTCCTAAGAGTTCACCACGTCTAAGAAAATTTCGAAAACCATGGTGGAACAAAGCCTGTCAGGATAGTTACAAGAATCAAAAAAGACTCTGGAACATCTTTCGAAGGTACCCAACAACTGAGAACTTTGTCGCTTTTAAAAGAGCCAAAGCGCTAGCTCGTCGCACTCGGCGTCGTAGCCAAAGAGACTCATGGGTTAATTTTGTATCATCCATTACATGAAGGACGTCCAGTAAACTTCTGTGGAAAAAGGTAAAGGCTGCTAATGGGATCTATCGTGAAGCTTCGATTCCTGTATTAAAAACAGGAAATGTGATGCATTCCGACCCCATTGATGTAGCTAATATTCTTGGCCAAGCGTTCGCACGTGTTTCTGCAGCAGATTCTTATACTCCTGATTTTCTGGCAATTAAGAATCGCGCAGAACGGTTGCGGCTGCGTTTTAATACTCAAAGTGCCTTTCCTTATAACTCTGAATTCAGAATGTATGAACTGGAATTGGCCTTGTCTCATGTCCATGATACGAGCCCTGGACCAGATGGAATCACGTATAACATGCTTCGCCATTTGAGTACTACTTCCCTGTCCAATCTGTTAATGCTTTTCAACAGAATTTGGACTGAACAGAAGTACCCTTCACAATGGCGAGAAGCTATTGTGATTCCAATCTTAAAACCTGGTAAAGAGACATCGAACCCTCTGAATTACAGGCCGATTGCGTTGACAAATTGCCTTTGCAAGACCTTCGAGCGCATGGTCAATGCTCGTTTAATGTTCGAATTGGAAAAACAAGGATGCATCTCCCCGTTGCAGAGTGGTTTCCGTAGAGGTCGGTCTACTTTTGACAACCTCGTTTTGCTGGAAACCGAAATACGCAACGCATTTGTCAGGAGGAATCACCTTGTCTCAATATTCTTCGATATCGAAAAAGCGTATGACCGTGCATGGCGCTATGGTATACTTTCCACCCTTTTTAACTTTGGGTTTAGAGGAAATTTGCCCGTATTTTTGGAAAACTTTTTATCCCATAGAACTTTTCGAGTTAGGGTTGCTAATTTTTACTCTGATTCTTTTATCCAATCTGAGGGAGTTCCTCAAGGAAGCGTCCTCAGTGTGACACTTTTTATAGTTCATCTGAGCCAAGTTTTATCGATTTTATCGCCATCTGTTAATGGAACACTTTATGTAGACGATTTGCAGATCTCCTGCCAAGGTAGTAATATGAATCTAATTGAACGACAACTACAAAATGCAGTAAACAATGTGGTGGCTTGGTGCAATAACAACGGCCACAGAATCTCTCCTGAGAAGAGTCAGTGCATCCATTTCTGCAGAAAGAGAAATGTACATTTGGATCCCGCTATATACATTGGACATACAACTATTCCAGTTGTGAATGAGACCCGATTTTTGGGAGTTATCTTTGATCGGAAATTGACCTTCTTACCACACATCCTATACCTTCGGACGCGGTGTGAGAAAATATTAAATATCTTAAAGGTGCTTTCCAGAACATCTTGGGGTGCCGATCGTGCTTCCCTACTGCGAATTTATGAAGCAGTCATCCTTTCCCGTATCGACTATGGGTGTATGGTGTATGGGTCGGCCCGATCTTCTGTTTTGCGGTGGTTGGACACCGTGCACCATTCAGCTTTACGGATCTGTTCTGGTGCATTTCGCACGTCTCCTGTAGAGAGTTTGCATGTTATTTGTAACCAACTACCTCTCTGCTTAAGACGCCAAAAAATATCTGCCTTGTATTATTTCCGATCAAAATCTATTCCAAGACATCCTATAAGTCAAATAACACTACCGCTTAGCCTCCGCAGACTTTATGATGCTCGGCCCTTTCACATTATGCCTTTCTGTGAGAGAGTAAAAAAGTTCTTACAAGACTTCGACTTTGATAATGTTGGTATCAAATCTATTGATTATTGCTTCCCTCCTTGGGATATACCACAAATTACTTATTTGAATCCCTTTACAGGATTTGACAAGTCATTAACTGCTCCTATTATTTTTCAGCAACTCTTTCTATATCATCGCTATCGGTATTCTTCTTTCGTTCCAATTTATACAGATGGTTCAAAATCCGATGGACATGTTGGTTGTGGCATAATACTTTCATCCGATACATTTAATTACCGTCTGCATAACTTTTCCTCGGTATTTACTGCTGAGCTATTAGCAATACTCTGTGCTTTAAAGAAAATTTTGCATTCTTCTCAAAGAAAATTTATGATTTATACCGATAGCATGAGTGCACTAGAAACGCTTTCTCACTACCACAATCGAATACATCCCATTGCTATCCGTATTCTATACACTTTACGTCTCTTGCAGAATGAGGGCTTCCAAATTAATTTTTGTTGGATTCCGAGTCATGTGGGCATCGCTGGCAATGAAAAGGCGGACACTGCTGTAAAATCGGCATCGGTTACCTTGAACCAAGGACTTCCGTACACTGATGTGAAGAAGTCCTTCAATAGTCGTATTTTTATAATTTGGCAAAACCAATGGGATTTGCAGTCCCATAACAAATTGCATGACGTGAAATCCAACATTGGATTATGGCCCGTTCTACCTATACGAGAGGAAGATGTCAAATTGAACCGCCTCCGTATAGGACATACTCGCTTCACGGACAAGCATCTCATTTTTGGTGAAAGGGTGCCAGTGTGCCAAACATGTCAAGCTGATTTTACCATCAAGCACATTTTAATTGAATGCCCATGTTTTAACTCGTATCGATTACACTACTTTAAGTCATTATCATTAACCCTACAGGAATTGGTGGGTGAAAAACATCACCCAAACCTTTTTAAATTTTTAAGAACCATTGGATTTTATATTCGCATTTAACACTTTTTATTGATTTATCGTCTTTTATTTATTAAATTTGTTTCAACACTTTTTATGTGAAAATCTATTCTCAAACTTTCATTTGGAATTTTTACTCTTTGAATGTGTTTTATATCATCCGAATTTGCGTATTTTACTTTATATTAGACTTTATGATGTTTGGTTCTTTTTAATCTAGTAGCATTTCATACCATGTGCTTGGCGCAGCTTGGCCAAAAATGGCTCTTGCGCCAAAAAAATCCAAACAACCAAACCAAACCAAACCACATGTTGGCCGTGCGTGGTGACCCTTTAGACGGGTGGTGCACTGTGGTCCCCGGAGTATAAATTGGCTGGTAGCTAGCCACCTGAGTGGTTTGTCTGTTAGGTATCAAGCGAAGGGGCTACTTCTTGGGCTAGGCGTTAAGGGTGGTCACTGTTCCTGAGGGTAACTCTTGAGAGTATAGGCACCGGCTAGCACTAAGGTAAGCGCCGAGGCTGGAAATGGCGAGAGCAGATGGCTGCCTTCCCTTGTTGGCTCCGTAGTGGGCGGTGCCGTAGGGCCTGAACATTTAGCAATGTCCTATGGGAAAATCCAAATGTCCTTTCTCATTGGGAAAAATAATGTATCGACTTTTCAAAATAATTTTCCGAGGTACTTTATTGTTCACAGAATTTCAGATTCTACAGAAACATTCCACAGCGTATCTCCTTTTCTTGTTGGAAAGGGTATAACTAGCAACCTAAGCGATGTGAAGTCTATTGAAAAACTCAGATCTGGTGATCTTTTGGTTCAAGCTGTATATGCCAAACAAGCCAAGCAAATTTTAAACCTTAAGTCATTGTCAATCATTTCCGTAGAGGTTAATCTACACCCATTAATAAACTCATGCAAAGGAGTTATATCATGCAGTGAATTGTGTAATGTTCCGATTGAAGAAATTATTGAAAAGCAAATAAACCAGGGAGTTACCAATGTAAGAAGAATTATTGTAAGGAGGGATGGAAAACTCAAAACACCTTGTGTTAACATTCAATTCTTCTAAATTACCAGATTATATTAAAGCGGGATACATGCGCCTTTCTGCAAGAACTTATATAATGAAACCCTTTGAGATGCTTCCATTGCCAACGTTTTGGGTATTCAAAATGAAGGACATTGACATGCGCCCTTTAAGCATATATCGGTCATAATAGCACTAACTGTACTAATGCAGAGAAATGTGTCAACTTCAAGGAAGGCCAGGTTTCTTTTTCCCGAAACTGCTGACCCCCGGGGGGCACCTCTAAATGAAGATGAGATGCTTTCGGCATGGTGGTTGGATCTCGCCAACCTGGTGGGTACACTAATAGGTGGGGGATCTGACTTCTCCCATCGATGACGGGACGTACTTCCTTCGGGGAGGGTTGTACTGTGGCCGGTGACGGCCCTTAGGACTCAACAACAGTTCCCCCCAATGTTGCTGTTGCGGCGGTCCGGTCATTCAGTTTTTATGGTTTAAATCCTCGTGCCTTCGTGGAGGGCTGGAGAGTTAGATGGCTGACTTTCCCGAAACTGCTTTGCTTGGAAATAAGAAAAAGAAATAGTGTCAGCAAAGGTCAGAATTCAAATATCTTATCAAGAAGCCCGTAAACTTATTAAGACTAAAAATCCTTAAAGTTGGAAATAGTTACATTTCTGCCGCCCAAAAGATTATCCGCAACCATAACAACTCAGTGGGATCCAGTTGATATATCTTCTAGCATAAATACACTTCTACTCACTTCTTCTCCAAAAGTATCTCCATCAGTTAATGTTAAGAATTCTTCCTCTGAATATACTGCAGTAATCCGTGAAGACGCTTCCGATATACCTAATTTAACAAATTTTCAAACTGTTACAAATTGAAAAAAAAAACTTTTTAAAAATTTCTCCAATTAAAGAAAATAATATTTCTATTGTAGAAAAAAATTACAAAATTTTACACCACCACCCCTCATTTCGTACCCAATTCTGCGGTAATAAAAAATAAAGTTTCAACCATTAAGGCTGCTACTAATGTTTACCCTGATAAAACTCCTTCACTTGGTACTTCTCCTAGTTTTTCATCCGTTCTTCCTTCAAAAGAAACAAAAAATGCAGATGCTGATATGAGCTTCATCTCTGCGTCTGAGGAGGATATAATTGAGTATAATATATCTAAAGATTTGGTAGGCTCACCTCCCCGACCCTTTAAAAGCATGAAAAGAGGAAATACATTATTCCTGCAAAATATAAAAGGTATAGCATTTTCGCTCATTCTTTTCCCTTACAGGTTCAGTCCTTTTAGTTTTTTGACTATAAACCTACATTGAAGATATGTATATTGAAAATTCAAATTTGTTTAGTTATAATTATGTGTTTTAACATTTTATCTGTATGGCTTGCATATTTGCTTCACTTATTGTTCACACTTGAAATTATAGATAGATGTTGATTGAGAATGTTATAGAACTTGAGATTATCTTAATATTTTACAACTTGCTCTTATTTTTAATAGTTTTTTTAATTGGCTTTAACAATTTATATTTTGACTTTTAGATTTCAATATGAGAAATTTCAAAGTGATTTTAGATTTTAATCCATTCTAATAGTATTTCACCATACATTATCTTGATCTTGTTTATCTGCCATATGTTTGTCGCAGCATAGCCAAACATGGCTCTTGCGCCAATAAACCCAAACCAATCAACCATTAGTAATTATAATTATCCTTAAATAATTTCACTTCCTTGTCCTATTCTTCCACAATAGGATGATATTTTACGAATTTAAAAAAAATGTAGGCAATGAAAAATATTCCTTTACCATAAGTAAACATTGCCTTGGATTATATCCTTGATTATATTTTGAAATCAAGACAATCCAAATAAAACTGTTAGAGACATTTTTTTACAGAAGTCCAAGCAATGGCTGTCATGGCCCTTTCGTGTTTGAAGGCCGATGATCAAAATGTCTTGAACTTTCTATTTCCACTAAACGATTACGTAGAAGCAGTGAGAAAGTTTAAAGAACTTCAGCTCGAAGATGGAAGTTTCGGAAACATCTACACTACTGCAGTTGTCACCCAAGTAAGTAAGAAATGTATATGGAATTTCAAATCAGCTCTACTAATTTTGTTAACTTAGAGATGTGTCGCGTTAGAAACTTAGTGCCTCATTCAAATCATATTACTTCATCCTTTTTAATACTTAATTTGGCGTACAATTTTCTGCAGCACAAAACTGTGATAATTTAAAATAGAAAATTTATTATTATAAGATAAAGAATATGAATTTCTTAGCAGGAGTAGATATAAAGGGTAAAATAAAATGTAGCATTAATTTTTATCTTAGAAACTCACATAGTGTTAATAATAATTATAATAATTATTATTAATCAAAATTATTATATATAGCAATTATTAATATTTAGTCATTTATATAAATTATTTTCCAATATATAATTATTAATAATTATTCTATTATATAAATTGTTTTCCAAATATAATTATTAATAATTATTCTATTATATAAATTGTTTTCCAAATATAATTATTAATAATTATTCTATTATATAAATTATTTTCCAATCATTACAAGAGCTTTTTGTTTCATCAGCAAAACTTTCAGTTCCTCAAAGATGTTAAACTATCTAGTTAAAATTTAATTCATATATTGTATCTTATATTCATGTGTGGGTTTTACTTTTAGTATGATAATGATGTTACTGATGTTTTCTTAAAGGTGAACGGTAATATAGTACAAGAAATTGAATAATGGGAAATGACGCTTTCTTCCAAGAATATTATATAAAATATACAGTGCATGTAACAGAAACAGTATAAAATATACAGTGCAGGTGACAGTAGTTTACTATTAAATATCAGCAGCAATCTTATCATTAGCGCACGGGGTCTATAATCCTCAATTTACACACAGATATAATTACAGAGAGATCGATAAACTCGCTCGAGCATCTTAGATACTTAAAGATTTTCATCAAGGCATGACATCACATGAAAGTTTCTAGAAGAATCTAAAGATCTCGGTTCCTGATAGAAAAAGAGTCATATTTCAGAACCCCGGCAAGGACTTGTCGGAAAGGTTAGAGGTCATTAGCATGACATCCATTAAAAAACCTTGCCAATATGTATTATAAAATTGAAATTATAGGGAAACGGTATAACAGACTTGTAACATATCAATGCTTTTATTATAGATAAATTTTGGTGAGTTAGCATTTGATTTTTTACCTCGATAGACCAGTGTATTTGCTATGGTGAAGGGAGTTTTGAACCGAAAGCTGGCTACGAAGATATTATAATATTCTATTACTATTATTTCTCTGAACATTGTTTATTTTCCCCTAATTTCCATTATTGATATATCTTCAATCGCAGGGGATGAAATGTCAACTGACAAAATTTATATCTATTATGTCCTGGTTTGTCAAAATACACTTAACTGATACCACCTAGTTATGACGTCATATTCACCACCTCCTCACAATCAAGTTACACAAACAACAATAAACTTGAGAATCGGACAACTGCAATCGAGCTCTCAAGCGGTTGTAGAGACATACAAGATGATTTTATGGCTCTATGTTTTTTTTTTTTTTTTTTTTTTTTCGTAGTGAAGTGGGTTCTTGAGTGACGTGTTTCCACATAACGTCATTTCGTACAACGCTGTAAAAAAAGTTGAGAATAATTCACAGAAAATATGAATAATAATCTAGTATTGTATTTAAGACAGTTATATTTTAATTATTTCAATACAAACATTAACCCATGCAAACTTTAAAAGGAGAAAGTATTGTAATCATCAAAAAATTTGAACTCGAGATCTTCAGGAATCTCTGCATTTAAGGCTTCCTTAAGTTTAATCAATCGGAGCGGTCACCTTAAAACTTTCTCGCATACTCTCTAATAAACGTGTCATGCCAGAGAACCCCTTGCATGGCATTGGTGTACAACAGCTACGAATTATTAACTTTTGGAATGAATTTGGCATTTTTTACTGAATCTGTCGTCTCATCCTTGGCGAGTTATTTCGAGATTAATTACTAGCATGCGTAAATAGTACTAAAAAATCGAATTTATGTTTTAGACTCTCTTTACTTAACATAATAAAACAAAAATTTGACAAAAAACTGCATTTGAAGTTCCAAAAATCCCATAACAAATTTGATATTATTACGAATCCTTGATGCGGCTTCCCAGCATAGTGGGTTCCCTAGGAGATCCCAGAGCTTGGCGACAAACTTGGCGACTTTGGCGCCAAAATATATTATACCCGAAACATCGAGAATTTTCTCGATCCGTCCAGTAGGAACTGAGTTACGCCTCGAACGTTCCTGATTGGTTGTGAGGCTTCTAGCCCCGCCTCCTGATGCCTATAAAAGGAAGCAGTCCTGCCGCTGCCGAGTAGTTGTGAACCGGTCGTGAATTGAGTGGTAGTCAAGAGTCGTCGGGATCGACGGGGAAGAACGAGTCTTCCAGAGAGAGTAGTTGTGGACCAGTGGAGTCGTCGTAGTGGTGAATTGAGGGTCGTGAACCATATCGGAGAGTAGTCGGAAGCGACAGAGAAGAGTAATCGGAATCGACGCTAAAGGACTGGCCTTCCAGAGATAAGTGGAGCAGCGACGGAGTGAAGCTAGTGCTGAACTAAGCTGTGTGCTACTGTCTGTAGTAGAGTTTTGTATGCTGATGTTGTATTCTGCACGTCTCGGCTGAAGAGAATCGTCTTCTGTGCTGTATATAGTTGTCGTCTTTGTGCTGTCCTGTATGTATTCGTGTAAATAAACGGCGTTGTTTTATTTTCTACTGCCGCCTCGTGATTGAGCGTTCTTCACACCATATAACCCCCTCTATCCAAACGAACTCTGGAAATTTCGTAACAATATATTTAGTCACTGCGTTTGTGAATTAATGTTCCTGTAATACAGACCAACAGGCGATCAACCGATAGTTGTATTTGGTTCAAAATTTGTCAGCTGTCTGCACTATAGATGTTAAATATATATACCTAATTTTATCTATCCAGCTCTCTTCTTTTGGAAACTATTTTGCTAACGTATATTCGAACAATCAGTCAGACAGACTTCCTCTTATCGGATTTTGCTTAAATTTTGATAAAAATCTATTAATTTGGAATAAAGATCAAATTTGAAATTTAACCGAAATTTCCCTGGTTCAAAGCGTTTGAATTATATTTGTCACAGACAGATAATCTGACATTTTACAAAAATGGGTTTCTTTGGGAGGTTTAAAACATGGAGATTAGTCAAAATCTCGAGGAATATGAAAATTTTGACGATTGCTATACTTTCTCTGCGATACGTATACAAGAAACTAAAAATGCAATTTACTGATAAGAATTAGGATAAAAAAAAAAGATTCGTCAAAATCTCCAATTTGAATTTTTTGACGATTACTATACTTTTTTTACTACACATATGAGAATGTAAAAGCACATTTTGGAACTATGCTTGTTTGCTATAAACATTGATCACCCGAAATGAGCTTATGAGTTATAGTTTTATTATCAGATTTACGGAGTTCTATCAAATTTTGGTAAAAATTCATCGAAGAAAAGCCTGTCTTTCTGTTCTTATGCATATGAATATGATATTTAAAAACAGAAAGAGCCATTTAGTTGGAAATCGACATACAGATTTATCACCAGTGCATGTATGTTGATTACGTGTATCATGTGTTTTAAATGTGTGATAACGTGTATTGTGTTTGAATTTTGATGTGTATTTAAGTTCAGATCAGATCCATCAGATGAGGAAACATTTGTTGATTTGTATATTCATGTTAAATTGAGCATGATAGCTCATAAACAATAAAAGTTCACGCATTCTTGAAGATAAAACTGTAGGTCATAGTCAAGTGTTTGGATCTAATCGCCGGAAAGGAACGTTTTCGAAATGTACTGCATTAATTAGCTGAATTTTCTATATTATATTACGAAGTAAAAAACGACTATAAAGCGTTTTGAAGTTGGATGATTGAGATATAAGAATCTTGACTGTCGTGACTTTGGAAGACTACCGCTTCCTTTTCTACATCATTTCATTTCCGTTTTATATCCAGAAGATGCAGAGGAGAATTAAAAAAATTAAAGGAAAGAAAGTTGTTAGATTGTTTAACCCTTTCTAGGGCAGTGGGAAGTATGCTTCTCACCAAATTTATCAATCTTTGTATGAAATTATGTAGGTTGGCATAAGTTCTGACAAAAAGTTTTAGAAAGACAGAAGTGTAGATGTTTCAGTTCCTTATATCACACAAAATGATGTGTCGTGATTTGTTACTTAATTATTAATTAACCAAATTAATTAATGAATCAAATTAAATTTATCTAATAAGCTAAATGAATCCCTTTTCTTATTCTAATTTCAAGCCTAAAATATTTTAACATAATATGACTAGAAAAAAATGGACCTTTAAAGGGTTAAGTAAACGAGAAAGCTGATGAGTGAATACTCCCGCTGGTTTTGTTTGGAAAAGAAAAAGGAATCTCATTTATATATATAAAGTAACATCTCACTTACAATATGTGCATTTACAAATTAATGACGTTTGAACATATAAATTCATAAATAATACGATTTCCTAATACTCGTAACCTATCCCCGTATTGTATTATATTTTGACGGATATTTTAAAGAGCTCTTCTTTTCTGGTGAAGCAAAAATACCATATATTGAAGGGATGGACAATTATTTTTAATTTTATTATTATTTAATTTTATTATTTTATTTTTTATTTTAATTTGTTTAAGTTGTAAGATAATTGATCACAACTGCTACGATAATTGAGTTTGAATTTCAAAATTTCTTCGTATTAATTTTCGTTTTATTCCATAACTTGGATTTGCACAGCTGTGATTGAAAAAATTATAGTAAGAATATCTTTTTATAAAATGAATTTTAAGTAACAAGGAGAACATTGATGAGAAAATCATTTTCAGAGTAAAATCATGATCGGGTACATTTTCTAGCAGAATTTCAAAGATTTGTGGGGCCATGGCAGCCTAATACTAATGCCTCGTCTTTGAAGAGGGTGTGTTTCAAAATCGAATCCATTCATAATGATACAAAAAAAAATCACTTTTAGCGGGTACGTGGTGACGCAGTCAATAGCCTCAATAACAAATAATGACGTTAATTTAGCCGAAAACACGAATACATAGGGGAAAAAACATAGCCGAGACATACACATAGCAATGCGCAATAGCACTTACAACAAACAGCAGTCCACAATAAATAATCAGTCATAAACAACCACAACAGCATACAAAGCGGTCTGGAAGAACTCCGGAGGAAGAGATAATCAATGCAGCTATTCATTAAGTTGTTTCCAAATGCCTTCTGTTCTCCACTGTCTCCTCGCTTTAGCTGTACTCAACTGTCGACTCATTTTTATACGACTGGCTACTCAGCATACGACTCGATGCTGCTTCAATATTTGTCTACAAAACTCGGCGCATGGTTCAATCCTCAATTCAGTAAGCGCTTGAGCTCCACTCAGCACTTGAGCTTCATTGGAATGATCCAACTAATTCATAACTGACTCAACTCTAACCAAATATATGACTCACTTCGACTTGGGCAGTACGTCTTTTACAGCTTCCGAAGCAAAGCACAGACAGTTCTCTATGAATCATGCATAATTCGCCAACTATTGTTCCTATCAGCCAAAATTACTGAAGATTCTGACATTCATTTTGTCACCAAATTCGTTGCCGAGGCTGGGGTCATTGATCCGGCGTTCGATTAGCATTAAATAGAGCTGCCCATAAAACAATCTTTCCTATAATAGCTGCCCAACTGTGATGGGAAACAACGTTGTTGTTGTTACTTATGGAACTTGCCATAGACAAGTCCGCAGGCTAAGTCAGCGATTTAAGCCAAGTTTGTGCAGTAGTTTCTGAGGGTAAAGGCCACTAAGCACCCTAGAGCAGAAGTCTGACTTTTAGCTCATATGAAGATGCTACTCTCACAACAACCCCTTTACAGGGGGGGGGGGGTCTTTCACACACTTCACTGATAAAAAAACAGTTTAAAGAGCAACCATGCCCGAACCAGGTCATGGGGAAGACGCTCTACTACTAGGCCAAAACGCCGGCTAAAACAACGTTACAATATTTAATAACAACATTTAAAATTTGCAGTTCATATGAGTCTAATGCATGCTAATTCTGATATCAATGTTTAGATATTATCTTGTTAGTGTGGCGCAAGAATTTAAAGAGAGAGATTACGTACATGTATCATTCTTGTCAATCGATGACTGTTCTAGATTACGATGACAAGTCGCCTTCATGCCGCTTCAAAACAGGATATTAATATAGCCTTTAAGGATAAAAAATATTTCAATATTTATTATATAACAATAGTTGATATATCAGTGGTATTCTGATGATGATTAGGTGAGTGCTAAAATGGCGTTACACCGGTAAAAGCTCATAAATAAAATTAAAAAAAATAGAATTTAAATAGCTGTCAAAGGACTAGCTATTCAAAAAATTTTTTCATAATCTTATGTACTAGAAGCTAAAAATAGCCAAAGAAAAAAAAGGCGCAGGCATAAAAAGAAAAAGTGGAGAGGTCTAAATAGCCCAAGTAGAAGAGTTTACTTAATATTCCAATAGCATCATTGAAACACTATATTTACTTCATTCTCCATTACTTCATTCTTAATTTATCATTACTTATTATTATTATTATTTATAATTATTATTAGTTCATTCTTCATTTATCTATATTTTACTTCATTCTCCTTTCTTACATTTTTAATGTTCTAGTTAGGAAATGTGTGTTTTTATTTTTCAGGCACTACTTTCGGCTGACCAGCAAAAGAACCAAGATTG